>NW_026695938.1:1210000-1871954 GCF_030347475.1 Cadophora gregata | reverse complement strand
AGAAACACTGAAGAAAGCTCAGGAGCTCGAAAGGTCTCTCCTGAAGACCAACAACCACACCACGGTTGAGAAAGGATACGTGCGAGTAAATGGGAAGCTGTGGCTCCCGCCCAGCCTGACCAAGGAATATGTTCAGGAACAACATGGACTACCCGCACACGGACATCAAGGGGTACGAAGAACGTACCTAAGGATTTCGCGATGCTACTGGGGCGAGGGACTTCGCGCAGTAGTCAAGGAGGTAGTTGGAAATTGTGATGCCTGCATCAGGAACAAGCCAACCAGGCACGCACCTTATGGGCAGATGATCACAGTACCCATACCACCACAACCTTGGAAATCGATATCATGGGATTTTATTGGACCATTACCCATGTCCAAAGACCCGGCCACAGGAGTTAGCTATGATATGATACTGGTCATCATGGAGAGACTTACCAAATACATGAACCTAGTACCAGTCAAATCAACGCTCACGGCCGAGGACCTAGCGCAGGTATACCTTAAAGAAGTGGTCTCCAAGCGTGGAGTACCGGAAGAAATAGTGTCCGACCGGGACAAGCTGTTTACGTCCAAATTCTGGAAGGCATTGACGAGTTTCCTCGGAACCAAACGAAAACTCTCAACAGCATTTCACCCTCAGACAAATGGAGGAAATGAACGGATGAACCAAGTCGTTGAAGCATACTTGCGATGCTACATCAACTACCAACAAGATAACTGGGTAGGACTGCTGCCACTTGCAGAGTTCGCCTACAACAGCTCGACCACGGAAACAACCAACGTAACACCATTCTTCGCCAACTACGGTTACGAACCTGTCGCATACAGAGAACCCAACCTGACGGTTGAGGATAATGATGCGGCTCGCATCCAGGTCCAGAAGATTCAGGACCTACACAAGGAATTATCCCAGGAACTCCAGTTCGTAGCAGAAAGAAACGCACACTACTACAACAAAACGCGTAGCCAGGAGCCAACGCTACAGGAGGGGGATAGGGTTTATCTTTTACGGAAAAACATCAACACGCAGCGGCCAAGCGACAAATTGGACCACAAGAAATTAGGACCGTTCAAGATCAAGCAAGTCAAAGGACCTTTGAATTACGAACTCCAACTGCCGAACACGATGAAGAAGGTATTCCCAGTATTCCATATATCCTTATTGGAAAAAGCACCACCGGGCGCACCACCAGCCCCAAAAACAATCGCAGAACCCATCAATCCGCTTGAAGAATACGAAGTAGAGGAACTGCTGGATTGTCAGTACAAGTACGGTATCATCAAATACCTAGTGAAATGGAAGGATTACCCACAATCCGAGAACACTTGGGAACCTAGGTCAAACCTTCGCTGCCCGAAGCTGCTTGCCAGTTTCCATCAACGAAACCCAGGTCTGCCCAGAGCGGGTCCTCAGGGTCGAAGGGAAGGCCGACCGTCGGGTCGTAGGGGGGGTCGACGTCGCCGGAACTAGGACGTTCCGCGCCTGCCAACTCAGCACTTTTCTGTGCCTCCTCCGCCTTCCGCTTCTCCTCAGCTTCCTTTTCCAACGCTTCGAGAGCGTCGAGCTCTTCCATTGAGTTCAGCCCGGCAGCAATCATCTTCTGCCGCCTTTCGTAGAGGAAACGTTTCTGTTTCTTCAAACGAAGGATTTTCGCCATCGCCTCCTCTTCCTCGGCATCCAACTTCTCGATCTGGGAGTCAAGGGACTCCCAATCCAACGCTGTCGGCATGCGGTTCACGGTACGCACATCGCATGTCTTGTTTAGACGGGCACATCGACCACACCGAGTCAGTTTGGGATCGCGGGGCGACACACAGTCTTTGCAATTCGCATTTTCACATCTGGTACAGGGTGCCATGATTTTTCCACTCAATTCAATCTGTCGCCCAAGCGCAATATGATCGACTCTTTTGGTTGAGCGTTCGGGTGGCATGATGAAAGAAGAAGACGGCCGTGGGCAGTCGTCGATATTTCCTTAGGCATACTTAAGCGTGAGGACACGCTAGGCTGGAAGGGGGATAGTGTCACGAACCAGGCTCAGTCTTGGTACAAGTCACGGGTTGGCACCATAATACTGATGGTACTACCAAGTGGATGGCACCAGTCGGTGTTTGGTACCAAAGGGTTGATGGTACCATTGAGAGAATGGCACCAACAAGAGAATGGTACGAATTAGCGAGTAGTACCATACTCCACGCTCGTTGTCATAATAATAGTTATGTTGATCACGGTGGACATGGGTCACGTGATGTGCTAGCTTGCTAGACGGGCTTGCGGGCTTGCGCGCCCTGCAAGACGTCTTGCACGGCTTGCACAGGAAGTCGGAAGTTCTATATAACGAGTAGGTAGTTTCCTAGATAGTAGAGCTTCGTGCTCAAATCAAATAGCAAGTTTACACCTAGTTTACCACTGCTTGTAACGTCTCAATTCCTATTGAGAATCGAGCGTCTTGTTACCTTACTTCATAGCTGATACCAACCGACGAGTCTGTACTCACGACACCGACCGAGTTAGAAACGTTACAGGAAGGTTAGCTATAGAAAACACAGTAGGAGATACTAAAGGAGCGTCTGATTAACGCCTCCCTAAATAGACTTAACTAGCAAACGCGTCTAATAACACTTCACTATTAAGATATAGTAGGAAATAGTATAGAAAATAACACTTCGAGTAAGCTACTTAGGTAATAACTACGAAGCTATACTCTTAGTAAATCCTTAATAAGGCACTAACCTGTTAAATAGCGCTAATTACGCTAGAGGGTGAACTTATACGACCTCTTAAGGTTATAACTGTCGCAGAGGCTCTAAGGGAGAATCCAGTGGAATAGAAGGCCGCTATTCTTAAGGAATTACAAGCTATATAAAGCGCTGGAACCTATAGAGTATACTTTGGTAAGCCTCCCTCCGGCTTAAAACTGATATCTTCAAGACTAGTTCTACATAATAAAATCAACTCCGATAGCTCTATAGCACGGCGAAAGGCTAGGCTCGTAGTAAGAGGCTTTAAGTAAAAACACGGCCTTGACTACTTCAATACCTTCGCGAGCGTTGTACGCTATTCCACCTTATAAGCACTACTCGCTATTACGGCTAAAAGAGACCTAGAGATCGAGCATATCGATATTGATACTACTTTCCTAAACACGTACCTAAAAGAAGATATATATATAACAATTCCGAACAACGAGACGCCGGAGATATAGAATAAGCTTCACCTAGAGCTAAATAGAAGGAAAGACGTATATCTGAAGCTCCTACGCTCTCTCTATAGCTTGAAATAAGTACCTAGGGAATAATAGCTCTTTATTAAAGATAAGATAGAAAAGCTAGGTCTAGAAGCGTTAGAAGCTGACTTTAATCTCTTTATCTTTAAGAATAGAGTATACATATTAGTCTTTATCGACGATATACTGATTATAAGTAACCCTACTAACTGCGAATATCTTAAGAAATAGCTCTTAAAGACCTGGAAAGGCAAAGACCTCGGAGCTATTAATACGTTTATAGGCCTATAAGTTAAGAGAGACAGGAAGAATAAGACTCTACGGATTTATTAAATAGCTTACATATAAAAGCTACTAGAAAGGTTTGGAATAGCTGTAGCTAGAGGTAATGCCTTACCTGTAGCCGCTGGAATAGTACTAAAGGAGTTAGCTAAAGATGAAAGTGTTATACTAGTCTCCCCTGAAGAGATCTCACTGTTTTAGCAGATTATCAGCTCTCTAATATACTTCTCGAACTTCATACAACCTGATATTACCTATATAATAGGCCAGCTAGCGCGGCATATATTAAATCCCCTTAAATCTCACCTCTAAGACACGAAACCTCTCCTCTGATATCTATAATATATAGAAGGTGACAGAATAACGTTTAGAATCGGAATAGAATATAGGGGAAAGCTAGATAATAATATATTTAATATTTAAACTAACGCTACGTAGGGGACGGAATATAATAGGAAATCGTTCCAAGGATAGATAGTAAGGTTCTACAGGGGTCTAATCTCTTAGGCTACTAATAGGTAAAGGTCTACAGCTCTCTCTAGCTTAGATTCTAAGATAATAGCTGCTAGTGATAGCTCTAGAGAAGTAGCCTAGTTACTTAAGCTATAGAAAGACCTCGATATAAAGCTATCCCGAATTCCTACGCTATATCTCGATAATACTAGAGCTGAATCTCTCTTAAAAGAACGGAAATTCTATCTAAAGGTAAAGTATATTAATATCCGCTAGTTCTATATTCGAGACAATATAGTTTTATATAATAAGTTAGTAGTAAAACACGTTCTAGGTAATAATAATATAACAGATACTCTTACGAAAGCTTTACTTTCAGAATCGTTTAAACGATATAAGACATATATAGGGTTACTTAGTAATAACTAATTCTCTGATAACAACTCTAAGATTAACAACAGTTAGCTAATTAACAGTAGATCTGTATAAATCAAGGCTATTTCTAGTAGTGGAACCTATAAAAAATAGAATATTCTTCGCGGAAAATCAGTCTTTTAATAAACATCTTCCTTAACGATAATATATAACTGCGAATCAAGTAAAACACGATATATAACTACTATACCTAATAGTTAAGACGAATCTTGTTCCGCGGTTAAAGGAAGAAGGAAAGGAAACAGAACTAGAAGAGGACGACCTTTATATACCCTAGAGGCTAGAGAGAAAGCTAGTAAGGAATATCTTAGTAGCTACAAAAGGAAGGTGCGAGATAGCTATAAAGAAGAGTAAATAAGAGCGGCAGGAGCAGGAGATCATTAATAAGGGAGCGATTTAGGTGCACTCTTATACCGTTTTATATGCCTTGATACTACAAAGTTGCTGAACTCCTAGGAAAACAGGAGACGTAGGCACTATATATATACTAGTATATTACAGGAGTTAATAAGGCACAATCGAGGCTCCTTATATAATATAAGTTATCGGTAATACTTCGGCGATACTCTAGCGTCGCTTCGGGAATATTCAGCGCTGTACTGCTTTAGAAGGCTCTATTTACTACAGATATAGAGAATAGGGGGGCTGTTAGAAATATGGGGATTGTAGGCGTAGACTCAGTACTGTAGGCCGTACTACTGAGTACGCTACCCCTTTATATAGGAGATTCTCTCTCTCTGTAGTAGCTCCTTATGCAACTGCAATTATGACAAAGCGAGCGCCCCTGAAAAGCCTCTCGCTAAGGAAACCAACAAAACATCACAGTCGCAAGCCACAAACTCAGAATCAGCTAGAACACGTTCCAATCTGTGCAAGACTTCCCGTCACCAAGACCTGGACCTCGTTCAATACTTGGCATGGCTTTCATCAAAAACGATAAGGATTAGTGCAGTGCGGCTGAAGGCCCAGCCCGAGAAGTGGACCCCTCTGCCCCTCCCGCTACCCCTCCATGTGTGACCATCAAATAATGCCAATTTCCCAATACCATCTCAAAATCCGGTGCTCATGATTTTGGTACGCTTTAGATTTGGGCCGGTATATCTGATATCTACACCATGGATTTGTTCAAAAAAGCTCGAAAGCAGGTGAAGGCTGCTGTGAAGGATGTCCAGCAACAAGTCAATCAGATTTCCAGCGGAACGCACCAACAGCCTGCAAACACACAATTGTATGGAAACAACCAGCAGCAATTTTATGCTCCTCTTCAACAGCCTCCTCAGAAAACTCAATATCTTGCTTATGGACAGCAGGCTTACCCATCTCCACCACCACAGCACCAGTATTCTTCTCCGACTGCTGCTTATGGATATCCCGGACAAACGCAGACACAAACGGGTTACCAACCCCAGAATCAACAACAATATTTCCCACCTCCGCAGTCATACCCACCGCCGCCATCAACATCTAGCCCTGCTCAGACTCCCGGCTCTGCTCATCGGCAGCCAGTTCCTGAATACCAACCCACCTACCAGCAGCCACCGACTCAACAACCACACCAATATCCTCTTTACCAAGACTCAAATCAACCGCCTACGCCTCTACCAACTCCTGCATCAGGCTATCCGCCAGCCGCGCCTCAGAATGTCTCAGGAGCCCATTATTTTTCCTCCACCGCCCCAGAAATCCCAACTGCCGGTCCTCTAGATCCCACTAAACCGCCTAGTTCTGATCCAGTTCAACAGCTCGAGGCACAGTATCGAGGACTTGACATTGGAGGCGTGGCCCAATCGCAAAACTCACAAAATGGGCCACATACAAATATACCACAGCAATATCAAACAAGCTCTGCAATATCTCCAACCTCAGCTAGTCCTTGGAAAACGAAGTGCCCCCTATTCGAAGAGGTCCTAAGCGATGTGGTTCCATTCTACGAATTGAATACCATAGTTCTGCAGTCTCACTCCATGCCAGTTCCTCCAGCATCTA
Source organism: Cadophora gregata (assembly GCF_030347475.1). Taxonomy (NCBI): domain Eukaryota; kingdom Fungi; phylum Ascomycota; class Leotiomycetes; order Helotiales; family Ploettnerulaceae; genus Cadophora; species Cadophora gregata. The sequence continues at coordinate 1,865,568 of NW_026695938.1, read as the reverse complement.
TCGTACTCGTCTGCGAGTACTGCTTCTTGACGGTTCTGGCACCGCATCCACATCTAGCAAGTTGTTTTACTATACGACCGAAAGATGAACGGCCTGCAGACAAGACCCATCCCCAGATCTCTTTCGAAAGGATCGGTGGGTGTGCTTTAGCCTTTCCTCGAATAAGAAGTACCGTTATCAATCAGTGTATTCCGCAGAGGTCAATCACACCGTTCGTCGAATACTGCAGGCTTGATGCAGACCTCGGTGCGTGTCAAGGAGGATCTGCGACTGGACCATACTATACATGCAAAGCTATCGATTCTTTGGCTTTCTGCAATAGTTGCTATGAATGCTTCATCGTCGGTACGCCGTTCCAAAGGAACTTCACGAAGCAGCATATGCCAGAGCCTCACATGGAATGGGGTTGCGACCTGGGATATAGCGGGTTCTGTAACCGAACACTTTTGGCAGATCTCAATAAAGCTCGACCCGATTTCGCTCATGTTGCAGCTGCCATGAACAAGAAACTCAGTTTTGCTCCTTGTGCTGGAGAAGGGAATGCGATGTTCCCGGCCGGAGCAGGTCTTTCATACGCCTACCGGTCTGTGGCCGACAATAGTGGTGTGTTCTGCTCCACTTGCTTCTACAATGACGTCGCAGGGACTCCTGCGGAGAAGTATTTCGGTTATGCCTTCGAGCTGGAAGAACCTCAGAAAGGAACTCTCTGTTGTGACTTGGCGAGTCCCTTTTCCAAATACGCAATGACCACTGCAAGGAATGCCACTGACTTCAGCCTTTGGCTTGATCCCATTCAGGCCCATCACTCTCTGCCATTGTGCCCTTCAATTGCTGGCACTGATGAAGCAGACATGCCTTCCATGGGAGAAAATTGGCAAACTTGGTACCACTTCAGAGATCATCCAAACATCGAGTGCTGCCCACGCTGCTACCGAACAAATGTCGCTGTGCTAGAAGCCAAGCACTTATTCGTTCCAATCACGAGAGAGTTGAAACCTGGAATGATTCGTCAATGCTACCTATCGCCATCCAAAGATATGACGGTATCCGAGAGTTGGGATCCGATGGACTATGAGAATACAACTTTCTGGAGGGGAAACTATATCAGAAATCTTTTGAGATATGGACACTTTGCCGGAAACGATTTCACAGTTGCCATCACCGAAATAAAGAAGATTGCTGAGTTACCAAAACCTTGTGGCTCAGAACTTAGGCGCTTCAAGCCGGTCAATGGAAGGAAGTGGTTTGGTCATGTCGCTGGCGACCCAAATGATCCCAACGATGCGACTCTTCTTATGTGCGAAGAATGCCATCTTTATTCCGTCAAAGGCACACCATTAGAGAGTCTCTTGAGCAACGACCTCACACATCTCACGTTTGATAATCCAGAAGGTCATCGCTGCAGTACCTGGTCCAAGCAGTGCAAGCGGCGTCTTCGGACTGCCTGCGAGACTAGCAACTTTGCATCATATGCTCAGTATCACCACAAGAGAGAAGAAGTGTACGCCCGGATATGGAGGAGTATAGAAGAGCTGAAGCCTCTGGGTGAGCTGGTCAAGGGACACACTGCGAGGATCAATGCCGAGACACAGATGAATATCCAGATGGGCAGCATTAGGCTGGCACAGCAATTGAACGCTCAGCAGAACGCAATTATTTCTGGGGTTGGGGGAAGTGTTGCTGAGGCTGCTGCGACTGACCACGGGTATAGATATGGCAATTCTACAGTAGGTCTTAATTTTCTGGTGATGACTTCAAGATGCTGATTTAGTTGATAGGTTGGTATGGGTTACCTCACCCACAGCGGCGCGAGTGCTGCCATGGCACATCACAATGCTGCGAACAGTCGATACGAACCTCCACTCGATCTTAATGTGTGGCGAAATGCGCCTCTGGAGCAGCTGACTACAGAGTACCAACGGAGACTTGATGTTCATAGTCAGATACAGGAAGAGTGGAAAGCAATTGACTGAATTTTTTTTCATTTTGCTACACGATCACAATACAAGGAGTCTGGTCTCTGACTGGGTCTGCGAATACTACTTAATTCTTTAGATAGCTCGAGCTGCTTCTCTACGGCTCACATGTTTCAAACGTCTAGATATCCGAATTATACAACAAATTCAAGCTCTGGGATGATTTTCATTCGAAAATAATTTGATGACAAGAGACTAATCCACGCCATAAGCTAGTATTGCCCTGGGTCATTTTTGTCTTGAGTGGTACAGTTTGGGTCCGTCGCAAGGTAAACGAGGCTAGGCCTTTCTCGCCTTGTGCGAAAGACGGGAGCAGCCTACTCCTGTTAGCTAGTTCGATTTAAAAGTTCGAGCTTCAAAATCTCAGTCTAAGATTCTGATTAGCGCTCTAGTCAGTCGATATTCACATTGGACATTTAAAGAGCACTCCTTCACTTTGACCTTACATTCAAAATTCTCTCAAGCTCGACTTCCTCATCCATTATCCACCCCCATTGCGCATTGATATCAAAGGAATTGCCAGTACAACAGCGAATTCCTCCAAATTCAGCGAGCGAACTGCAATATCTCCACTTAAAGCTGCCATACCGAAGCGACTCGAAAGTCAGGACCTGAGATGGAAACAGCTACAATGGCGCAATCAATCGAGTTCTATAACATTCCCTACGATATCAGGCTTGCCTTGTTCCAAAGGGCTTTGCAAGACGAGTCCAGAGTTGCCAATGCTGACGCAACATTAGCAGAAGGTATTGATACTGATACCATCGCCATACCTGGAGCCGGTACCCACGAATCATCTGTCAACATAGTAAACAGCTTTAGAGGCAGCATAGTGCCAGCAAGATATTTATATGTGGACTTGGCGATCGTCTTCTTTGCTCCTGAGATCAAGGATTCGCCACATTTCTTGCAATTCCTCTTCAGCACTCAACCAATCAGGCACGCAATCGAAAATCCCAAGAGTATCTTCTTCATTGCAGATGTATTTTCATTCACCAAGCCACTTATTGAGGATTCTGAGGCTCTAGAAAGTCTGTTCGCGCATGCCACCAAGCTTTGGAGGGAAGAAAGGTCTAATAAAGAACGTTGGGCTTTCTGGGAAAAGGCACACAGATTAAGATTGGGAGAGCCTCCCGTCACGTGGGATCCTCAGGGAACGGTGGAAAATATTGCATTCTCGCTACGGAGCATTCTTCGCCTCCCCCATAGTACAGATGATGAGATTAGAAAGGACTTTTACAGGGCAATATTGACGATGCCACATCTCAAGATCATATATTTAGTCGTTGACTATGATCAGACGGGTAGAAAAGGACAGTCACAATCTTCTCGATTCAAGAAATTCGTTTGCAGGATCGATACGGTCTATGAGGGAACTGGAACAGAAAGGAAGCAGAGAAAGACTCTAAGCACCTTCGACGTTGTCAGCCTTCAGGAAGCACTCAAAGCAAGGAGCACTATGCAAAGCTACCAAGACGAAAATAAGTCTTCGCTATGTCCGAAGATCGAGATTGTCTCGTGGGCGTAGAGCAGCAGGAGCGAGAACTTGCAAGGAAATTGTTGTGCTGGGAAATGCTCCTACTAACGATGGTTTATTTTTCCACGACACTGCCTTGGTACCAGAAGTGACCAGAGTTATTTTTACATACTATGTATCGTGCTGCATTGGCGAGCAGCCCCTACAAAGCTTCGGTATGGCAATATCCTTCTTGATAGGAAGGACTATAGACAATGGAATACATATCACGCTGAATTACATTCACATGGTTTTGATTTATAAATCGTGCTTTACAATGAATAGAAGCCTACTTTGAAGTAAGCATGATATAAGTGAGTTTGTCACATTACATTCAATATACTCATGTCGGTGTCGGGTGGTCGGATAATCTTCGATTTCGAGCTAGCCTCGCTTAGTCCACAATCAACAATGACTACCTGCTTCTACTTTACAAACGCGTTTCAGCCTGGGCTTGGAAAGCAAACACGACTTCGACTTCTTTTGAGAATGAAGTCGAGTCATCCCACTACGCACCCTGTATCTCGAAAACCAAATCCCCTATCCCAGCACCATGATTCCATCGCAGCAAGACACAGTAGCATCTGCTACAGCAGACAGCTCCGCAATCTCAAACACCGAACAGAAGAAAGACGCGGCTCCAAAGAAGCTCACTTTTCACGACATCCCTTTCGACGTTCGCGTTCTCATGTGGAAAGATTCTCTCAAGGACAAGACACGAGTCGTTCCGGCCAGAACAAGCTTGTCTGAAGGCAATGAATATCTGAAGGTCAGTTTTGGTTGATACTCGTGCTTACATGATTCAAAGAACTATCGAAGAACTATCGAGAACAGCTTCCTAACTTACAAACTTTCAGACCCACTTGTTTGAAAATCTCTATGCCAATTAATTCATCCTCAAGATTGCACCAGATAAGGGTAGGTGCTATTCAAAGTTGATTGATATTACTTGAAGTTGATTGATGCATAGAAAGTGTCGCAGAGCTTGCTGCTACCTTCTTTCAAACCGACATGGCAGGTACCAATGCTCTCAGCAAGACATTGCAGGTTGCTCAGCAAGAAGTCCTCGATGCCCAAAATATCCTCTTCGTTGGCGACCTCTTCGAGATCTTCAAACCCATCTATGAGCTTGTTGTATCACGACAGACAGTCTGGGTTCCAGCCGGCCCTAACGACACGACCGAATATGGACTGCTAGGCTCCGAAGAAAATCCACTCAAGCCGTCCTGGATGTTGGTAAGCGTAGAGCCGGAGTTGAAGGTGGAGTCTGTCGCTACAACGGAAAGCCTAGCATTCCATGCATTCGCACCCAGGTCCCTAGATTGCTATGATACAACTGTCCATATCGAATCGAGAAGCTGATGCTGCAACTTCTGCAATGGCACAAGGGTCTAAAGACGTTATACATCGTTGTGAATACGAGAGGATTTGCCAAGAACTCCGACACAATGAAGCCTAGATTCGTTCCTGGTGCAACTGGCCTAGGCAACTCTGCGACTGAAACCGCTGGACAAGAAGATGCTACCAGGGAGATAGCTTTCAAAAGGTGTGTAACGGAACAGTACCAACACGCCTTGCGCTTGAAAAAGATAATCAATAGAGAGGTCACGAAGTGGAACAACGGGGAATTCGGGGGCAATAGGTAAGGTTGCCAGTCGTTTACCACAAGATTTCAACCTTGTTCTTTCAAACATCCAACAGCTAGTGCAGTTTACAGGGAATCATCAAGGTATAACTGGTGGAAGCGGAATAATTCCGTGGATGGGCAAGGAATGGAGGTAAAGATTGTACAGTTCCACAAGTGACTTTTTGAAATTACTGTGGGCATACTTGAGAGACCAAAGAGTCTCTAGTGGCCATAACTCTCTGATAGCATAGCACTTGAACTTGGGGAAGTATCATAGTAGATGCGACCTTCGGGTTACATAGGACGCTGATACAAAATTCTTTAGCACCGTGTGAAGTGTGGTGCAGCAATGTCTCTCTTGAGTGCTATGTCTTGTGAATTACGCTTGATGTAACTATGAACACTCTTGGCATAAATCTTCTTCCTCACTTCACTTGGCTCACATCATTCGTTTATAGAGGGAGTTAGTGGTGTGTCAAATATAATTTTGTCTGGAATAGCTCGCAATGACCAATAATAAAATGAATCCTCAAATTGAGGACTTAGTTAAGCGAGTAGCAATCATTTTGACGAAAGAGAAGAGCTCTATTTCTCAAGGACGTTCAAGGAAGGCGGCGTGAATAGTATACCGAACGTGAAAGCTCTGAACTCTTGCAATGTTTTACCTACAAGCTAGCGGAGATATCTCCTCGTGACCCAGATTGGTCTACGTAGTGCGCCTTATCAGGCTTTAAATAGTCCCTTTTTAAACAAGTGTCTCCACCCATCGCGATTTGTTTACAAAAAGAACTTCTTACTTCATCAACAAGTTTCTGCCACGACCTTTTCTACCACGACTCTCCTGGTTCTGACTAGCCATCCCATGTAATATCGGAGACAACGGCATGCCTAAATCCATATGCTCCCGCTTCAAAGAGGGGATTTCCAGACATTCCATACGACCTCAGACTAGCTTTATGGCGCAAAATCCATCAAGATGCCGAGAGAGTTGTGTTAACAGCTGGCAAGCTGGAGGCTAAACCAGGAAGCATCAAGTATAGTGTTGGATCTCAACCATTCTTTTCGGAGTTCATCCTTCATTTGACTCCATCCCAAGGTAATGATCTAGCTCCAAAGAGGTGTTCACCGGATCATGGCTAATTGTGTGATAAGAACAACTATGCAGTCTTGCATTCACCTTCTTCCAACCCGAGAGGATTCCCCCACCACGCGACACCGCTCAAGAAGCCAAGATTTGTCAGCGGTCTTACAGGAATCCTCAAATCAAGCAACGAAACGAACGCCGACCACGAAAACATCACTATGACGCGAGAACATGTCCGCGCAGCTCAAAATTTGCAGAAGATCATGATGGATGAGTTTGGTTGTGCATCTCAAATGAAGTCAGTCCTATTGAGACGACTTGGGGCATGTAAAATGCACTCTCGTGAAGAGGCTGCACGCCGGAGAATTGAGTTCCATGAGAAGCAGGATCTTCAAATCAAAATCGTACAATGGACTCGCGATGAGGAGGACCTTTGATGGGAAATTGCGCGAGAGACAGGTGTGTGTAACCTCCCTTTTGGTGGGGTTTCGGTGCTTGATATCAGAAGCAGCAAATATTTCTCTAAGTGTAGGACTAGAGGTTCTAAATCTTCAGGATCGAGAGGGTATTGGCTGGGTAAATGTTTTGTTTTCTTGATGTATAATCTTTTGCCCTCGATGCAGACATCTACATGTCCAACCTATACCCTTGCAGATTCCGGTCGATAGCCTCTCGCGTTCGAAGGCGGCGATTGAAAGCATAGATAAGATTTGAGCCTTGGCTGTCAGACAAATACGAGGTTTCTGCGCGAGGTGCATGGTCTTAGGAAGTTTCCCCTGCAAGTTAAGAACAGTGATCTCGTGGCACAATGTATGGCGAAGGCGTAGCCAAAAAAAAATTGCAGCAAGATGTCAGACACGGATAAACATTAATATCTGTGGACTTCTTAAGTTGAATTATGATTCCGAGATTCCTAAGTTGGAGTTAAAGGGGTCTGATTACTCATTTTCGAGCTAGTCCCAATGAGAAGACATCTCCGTGGCGGGTATTCTGCTCGAATATTGCCAGCTGGATAATTTTGCCGGCGTTCCAGCCTTCGAGTGAGGATAACTGGTTTGCTCGTGAACAATTCACGATGATACAAATCATCTATAGGCTTACAGTAGCTTGAAGTCGTTACTGTATCTTCCGTAAAGTCTATTTTGTCAAGGTGTCGAAGAGACTTTCGGATGCACGGCCGGATCACCGTGTCAGATGCTTATTCCCGCTCGCCGGCGATAGGGTTTTGCAGGGGTTGTCAGATCTGGATTTATGCATGCCTCGAGGTCTTCATCGCATTCACATTCCCTTCCCTCTATTCGCTTTGAATGATATTTCAGTGTCGGTCTATTCTCTCCATGAGAACACATCTAGTTGCTCTTCTCCATGTCAAGTTGTTGCTCTGATCAAATGGTTGAGAATTGTTTGATACCTATCGGAGTCAAAACTTGCAAGTTTTTGGCCAGTGGCCGGGACCCTGGACTCGTACCTGCATCTGGACTGGGATCGATGAACCCCTAGTTGAAGATAGTAAGCGAATCCATATTTTCTTGCTTACAACAACATAAATCGTGCACCACGGGTACTTTATCCGCACACCCAAGGAATCCTTGATCGCTTAATAGATTTCAACCGAGCCATAGTCACAATTTCTAAGCATCATCACTTCGTGCTATCTTGCAAATCGTCTGATCTGCTCGAGTGGCTATTTTGGGCGTAGTGGCTATTTTGGGCGTCGCGCCTTGAGCTGGAAGCGGACTCGCGTAGATGTGGCATTCAGGGGTTCGGCTCGTCTTAGTCCAAATAAGGGTCAAGCCGCTCCCGCCTTGCTGGGAACTCATTTCCACACTTCATATATCCGCTCGGTTCAGCTTCTGCATCCGTACAGGACACCAGCAAAGCCGTCCAGAAGTCATCCACGGGATCAAGCGATGCCTCTAGAAGCCTGCGCCGCAAAGAGCCACCATTCCAGATGTGTATTTATTGCCTTGCTTTGCCACATAGTCATCAATACGACCAACGGTCTAGCTAGGGGTTGGGCCGATGTCACAGTTCACACCGAGTTGGGGAGTTGAAAGGTGGTGAACAAAAGGATGGCTGCCGCCCATATCTAGTGGCTTGTCCTGACGACCTCGGTCTTTGTCACTCATCACTCGTTCTGAGCCCCGCGCCTTGGTTTATATTTGACGTCTATACGTCTAGTCACTCGTTATTCTCTCGTCTTTCTAATACTTTTGATCATGACTTCCTTGGTCAAGGCGGCCGTTCTGGCTCTGGCTCTCTCTGCTCAGGTCGATGCCGCTCAATACTTGTTGGTGGATGATTTCTCCGGGCCCAATTTTTATAACAACTTTGACTTCATCACTGTAAGAACTTCGTCCCGGGAATGTGGCATGAACAATGACTGATTCGTTGTAAAGGTAAATGACCCAACTGGAGGATTCGTCGACTACCAAACTCAAGCTGCAGCGCTTTCCAAAGGACTGATCGGATACAATCCAACAGCAAAGCGATCATATATGGGAGTAGATTCCGCAAAGGTCCTATCACCAGTTCAGAGCGCCACAAATCGCGGACGTGCAAGTGTCAGAATCGAGTCCAAGAAGAAGTACACCCGAGGCATGTTCATCGCCGACTTGTACCACGTACCACAACAAGCGTGTGGAGTCTGGCCAGCCTTGTAAGTTCTGCCAAGTCCGGTACCTGACGATCCGCTAACAGGCATAGCTGGACCGTAAGTCATGACAACTACCCCAGATGGGGTGAGATCGATATATTCGAGAACATCAACGAGAACACACAAAGTCTGCACGCCTTGCACACCGACCACTCATCCGTATGCACAATCCCAGGAAACAGAGTAGGCGTCCGTCAGACCTCTTTCACATCCTCGTACAACTGCGACGATACAGCGACCACTGGTCCGTTCGGAACAACTCAGAGTGTGAACCAAGGCTGTGCAGCAACAACCACCGGAAACGGCAATTACGGATCCTCCTTCAATGCCAATGGAGGTGGAATCGTAGCCATGGAATGGACCACCAAGTTCATCAAGATGTGGACGTTTCCTCCCACCGCCGTACCAGCAAATATCAAGAGCGGCAAGCCAGATACCTCGACATGGGGAACTCCATCATTCACAACTGAGGGAGGAAACTGCATCATGAACGACCATTTCAGGGAGCATAATATTGTTTTTGATACTACTTTCTGTGGGAATTATGCTGGGCAGGATTATTTCTGGAAGCAGACGAGCTGCTATAAGAATAACCCGACTAAGTATGCCAAGTGCGCTGACTATGTTGCGGCCAACCCTGCTGCGTTCCAGCAGGCGTACTGGATCATTAACAGTGTGAAGGTGTACCAGTGGCAGTTTTAGAGTCTGGAACATGTGGCTCATTGAGGGCTTCTGCTTTTTTTTTTTGCTTGGAGATGTGGTTCTTGCATCGCATGGGCGTTATGATGAGCGATCTTTGATGATTGAGATGGTGTTTCCTGCTACTAGATAGATATCCATATAATCAACACCTTCGGCGTCCCTGTGTTTGGAAACAGCCCATACCCAAGTGCAACCCTCAAAGACACATCCTCGCTTCTCTCGCCTCCTCATTGAGGAGCTGCTGCACAGCATTATCGTTTCCGTCAGGAGCCTTCTTTTCTAACTTAGATAACGAGAAATTGTCTTGGGCGCCTCGGAGAGCAGGACAAGCGTTTGGGAGCGATTTCAGCGTGACTTCCAACTAACCGTGGTCCATGTGGGCGAGCTAACGGAACATGTTAGGGATTTGCGGATGGAGAGATGTGGATTGCTGGGGTAGAGGCTGAAATTTTGAACTCGTGTGAGAGAGCTGGGGCGTGGGAAGTTGCGGAGACGTACCTGGCTTCTACTACTTGATTAGACATTGTACACAGTAGGGAGTGAGGCTAGAGCTTGGTGTTTGACGACTTACATCAAGAAGATTAGGAAAGATCGTAAACATTTTTGCAGACGATGATGTCGTGTTTGGTGATATATTTCCTTCTCCCAGCCAATTGATAGGAGCCACGGAGGATACGCCTTGAGGATCATTGCTCGTAACACCTGGCAGCATTGTATCGTGTAGCACCATCTTCCATATCAAATCCTAAAGCTCGTTTAACACCTTGAAAAATATGGTAAAGGTCTTCTCACAATCATCGCCATTTTGGCTATATTTGTCGGGGTTCGAATAGATGGGAAATTCCATACTAAGGTATGACGCGTTTGACATTATTATGCTTTGTCAACTGGTTCATTTAGTGTTAGCCCTCTGATGTGTAAGGTTGGACGATGGCGCTGTTGTGGGAGAGTAGAGGAGGCAAAACATACTCGTCCAAAGCCAATTATGGACATGTTTGGGATCAATAATACTGAATACCCCTCTAACAGATTGTTAATTTATGAGGAAAATGGATTAAGAGAATATGTTACGCTATTCATGAAGGCATCCGCGTCAAGTTATGTAATCGTCCTTTCACGAGCTCAATTCTTCACATATTCCCTGGCAGCTACTTTCTAATGTTGTAGCATGAGAAGATGAAGTCCTCTGGAGACTCAGACCGACAAGCATGAGAACTATCTGCATCGTGTCAGTGAAGTCTTGTATTCATAGACTCATCAAATTTAGAAAATCGACTAACCAAATGATCCACATCTTTCTGCACCATCCTCCAAGGAAAGCAAACGTCTCAAGTTCTTGACCAGGTTTTAATTACTCCATGTTTGAACTACAACACCATTATGAATGAGTGAATAACGATTGGTGACTTATGCGATAAGTCCCCCTTTGCAGGTCTAGCTCCTACCAGTATACGCTAGCAGGTTTGTTTATTTTGCTTCCCCAGGCTTCCGAGTCACACGCGCTGCCTCTCAACCTCAACCCAACTCTTTCCAACAACGCAATCAAATCATCTCAACGCCGGTGCTTGTCCAAGCCAATTCTTCATACATTCCAGACGACACCGTCTTTCCTTTTTCATATCATAGCACCGCGATACTAGCTCAACAGCCAAAATGGTTCGCAGGTACATCCGCAAGCTTCGCGAGAAGGCCAGAAAGGCAGAGGACGCAGCCAAGCTGGTCGAAGATGGAAACCAAGAGAGCATGGAGAAGAACGCGTCACTGAACGAGGGCCACCTTCATGCAGGATCTCCTCTCATCGCTGATCACATCGCTGTGAGTAACAAGAGCAGCTCTCTCGATGACGCTGTTTTGTGAGAAAGATCTAATCAATAGACAGAAGCTCGAGGATGCCAAACCTCCCGATCTTGCGCCATCGTTAGATCAAAATGCTTCCAACTTGCCAAGGGCTGATTCTGCTCCGCGCCGACAAACCCAGCAGCAACCCACTGCTTTCACCAAGTTCAGCGAGCTTCCACTGGAGCTGAGACTCATAATCTGTCAGTGATGGACAATTGAGGAGTTTACCAGCACGCAAGTCCCATCACCTTCAAGACAGCTGTCTTTGTATCATCTCCAAAGCTTGAATCAAGTCTTCCTAACACACCCCGTTTCAATTAGGGAAACACGCCCTTCCTGCTCGTCGAGTTCTGTGTATCCATGGCCGCGAAATCCTTGTCCGTGACAAGAGTATCGTTTTCAATGACAACAGTGAAAAAGGATTCCACCTCTGCAACCTGTCACAATATGGCTTGGTCTTTAGTACCACTGATGCCGACATCAATATGTTGAGTGCTTGCTGGGAGTCTCGACATGTTGCCATCAAGGCATACCCTATCCACCTGCTATCAGAGGACAACAGCAAAGAGATTCGTATGCACTCAGATGATATAGTTGTGATTGATAATTTGGACGTATTCTTGGACGCGGTAAATGACGTAAGTTGGCCAGGTTACTCCAAGATTGGAAGACGTGAGATGACTGACACGGGGAAAGATCACCAAGTCGGAACTTATGATTTTCAAAAAGCTCTCCGCACTAGGCTCTATTCAAAACCTGTCGCTCGTGCTTACGAGTGACAATGCAGATGGCGGGAAAAGCCTGTGAGTTTATAAACATCCAATTTCCCTCGTCTCTAGCAACTTTTCTGAAGATGCCTTTATATTCCTCACAAAACTCTTCAAGAAAGATTGCTAATTCTAACAGGAGGACTCTCTTCAAACATCCACAAGCGGTTCTCATACGCCATGTCACCTTCAAGTCATTATTCCCGAGTGTCAAGACTATCACAATTGTCTGCGATCATAATGATCCCATCAATGGAGGAAGTATTGAAAGGCTCGTCAATGTTGAAAAATACGGATCTGATGAAATTCCCCGAGGCTTGGATGGGAAAGTCAAATACTACCATCACACTTACAACATTATTCGGAGCTCATTCCCGGATTCCGCAACATCTCTTACCCGAACATGGAGATTGCGGTAACGAAGGCCTATCTGGCCTCTCGCTGAAATTCATTATGGGTTAGTCATACATGAAGGTCTCTTCATTTACTAAATTGCAGAACAACCAGCTGCAAAAATAAGCACGGTCCTAGAGTCCAACTGTGCAGCGTAAGATGAAATGCTTTGACTCACACCCCTGTTCTTCCACATTTAAATACTTGTTCTTCGACGTTTCAAGAATCCATACCCATCATCTTGCGCATCATCTCATTGTGTTCCCTTGTCTCTGCATTGAAGCTTCGCGGATCTGGACCTCGTGGGAGGTTGAGTCTACAGGGTCCAGATTAGTAAAAAGATTAGTAAATACCGACAGGTATCAGGAAAATGAAATATCCTGTTTCTCAACCTCCACGTACCCTTTGCCATGTGCAGACTTGCAGCGGTTATCATAGATCTTCTTAGTGAGTGGTTTCCCCATCCTGAACTTGTCAGCATCCGATTTTTTTCGGGGGAACAGAAGCGAAACTCACTTGCAAAAGTCGCAAGAGCAGGGCATCTTCCCATTACCGTGATGATCACACCCAAACAGCTGATCACCAGGAGTTCCGCAACATGTCCATCTAAAACCCTGTGGCCAATACTCGAAGAATTTCTTCTCGCTACCGCCAAACTCCATCTAAAGTTTTGCGCATTTCAGTCAAGTCTCGCACACACCACAACTTGGAAAAGTTTGCAAAGAATATCTGAGCATACCTCGAACTTCTTTTTCAAATCACCAGCTTCGTTAGCAAGACAAGCTCCCCATCCCAAATCTTCACTGTAGTCTTCATTCGGGTTCGCAGGTGTGTCCCAAATAATAAGCTCCAGCTTCCCTTCATGCAATGCTACATCCTCACATTTCCGTATCTTGTCGTCTTCGTACCATGATTTCCACAGGACTTCTTATGGAATTTCCAATCCTCTTTTTGGCAGTCTGCAGAGCACTAGAAGACTTCTCTGCATTTGCCGCATTTCTTGAGGACCGTTTCGGCATTGGCTGATTTCTTGCAGACATTTCATATCGCTGCCATTGTGAGAATTTTGAGGCTTCTGAAGAGGGGAGGATAGAGTATTTGGGCTTTGTGATTGTAAAGTAAGAGAAAGAGTTTAGAGAGAGGGGTTGTGGCTGTTAAATTTGGTTTGGTGCGGTCCGCTTTTCTTCACCGCTGCAATTCGAAGGTGATCCGGTCACGTGAGGTGTTGTAAGCGAGGCTGTGTTGACTTTCGGGAGAACCTCCTCCCTTCCCCATTTCATTATCGAATCTTACGAAAAGACACGTCGTTAACTTAAAGAGCTGATGGTAAGGCTGGACCGAAAGTCTGAAGGAGATAGTTACCCTATGTATACTCCATTCTACTCTTTACAAAAAACCAGTTGCTAGAGAGAGGGAGATCCTGAAATTTAAAGTTGGGTGCCCCATCAGAAACTCGGCACTGAAGGTATTTGCCAGAGTATTAACGATAGCACGAGTAGATTCAGGTGTGATGCTTAACTTAAACAGTACAAAACCTGGGTACTGCTAATTATGGACGTGTCAAAAAGCACTTTCATTTTCGTTTGCTACGTGCATCCATCAAAATGATGAATGAGCTTCGCGGTAAAGCGAATCTCGCATTGAGTGCCCAATTTGGAAGAACTCAAAGAAATAACGCTTGTAACTACCACGGAGAATCCCAGGTGCTTTGCAAGTAAAATAGACATCGGCGTACGCATTTAACAAAGTATGCTAGCAGAACCTGGACACACAAGTCCGATACCACAGAACCATTGCTCAGAAGCCATCTTCATCGCTCCATCCGTCAGAAGACCAGTAGCCATGGCGATCGTGAATAGATTGCTCGTCGTCTGGTTCCTCGTTGGATTGCTTGTTGGATTGCTCGTCGCTTTGCTCACCAGAACCCTGGGAGGGTTGATCAGCAGGAGCAGAGAGAAGCTTTTCACTTGGCCAGTCAACTGCGATGATTTTGTTCTCAGGATATGAAGACCATTGGCGCAGCTGCCGACCCTCATCGAGCAATCTGTCCCACTTCAATTTTGACGTTAGAGCATTTTCAAAAGTCAATCTCTGCAAAAAGCCAAGTTAGCAGGTGAGCTCCAAGGGGGGCTTTTGACGTTCGGAGAGCGACGCCGGGTAATAGGTGATGACCAACTTGTTCTTCGGTCCACAACGGGCTATAGCCTATGAGAGTGTCGCATCCAGAGACATCTCCATCCCACATATTTTTATTGACATTGCAGATTTGGACTATCTCTTTCAATCCCTTTAGGAAGTGAAGGGGATTACACTTCAAGTCATACACAGACGGTACATGATTGGGCCCAATCCGCGGGTCGCTGCGAAAAGCGTTTGCCGTGACCTGTGTTTGACCGAGAGAAAGATCATGAACCCAGCCAATTTTCTCGATCTTTTTTAACTCTTCTGGGATTGTCAAGCGTAATTTATTTGCCATACATACGTCAGTGGTCAGATTAGTCAGGTTCTGGATGGAGAGGATATAAGATGGCTTCAATCGGATTTCGCCATATTCTTCATGTGAGCGAAGACGACTTTTTAGACAATTAGAGAGAAAGATTTTTTTTTCGGAGATAGAGCAATAGTAACCTACATAGGTAGCATCAGAACAGCAACAGAACGAGATTCACTGTTGGCCTGAAGCACACCATAGAAGGGCTGAGGCCGCAGCACGACTTTTGTTGCAGTTGGCGTGAACGTAATCCTACGTCCTGTTGTCAATTTGTTGCACAAAGGCTGGCTGGATAGTTACATCAAATGCTATGAAGGTTGTACAGCATTCAGGTATTTGACTTACTTGAAGACTACTTTGACGTTTTCAATAAATTCTAGGTCGTATTAGAGATTCTGCTACATGTAGGTCTGTCAAAGCCTTACTATTGCCATCAACCTTGACTCTTTTTGTCTTCACCTTCTTGAACGACTTATCAGCCTTGACATGGACGACAAGTGTCTCAGGAATGGTTGCCTCCCACTAGATCATTGAATAGTTAGCAAAAGTTACACCAGAGAGCAATAGCATGACAAGAGCAGACGTGACCTACAATGTTCAGTCGGAGCTCGAGAGGAAGCTTAGGAAACAGAGTGAAGCGTGGCTGCTCAAGACGCTGTCTGACATGGCGGCCCAGTTGCGATCTTCTACCAACTCCATATGCTGGTACTGGGGGTATTAAGGCTGAAGTCAAAGCTTGAAGAATGGCTTGGGAGGTTTGTGCAGGAGTTAAGAGAGATGGACTGGCAGGACCTTGAGAGGCGAGAACTTCAGAGTCTTCTGAAGTAGAGCCAGTAACCATATCACCAACACTGTTCGAAGCCATTGCAGATGAGGACGCCAAGCTTGAGCGTCTTGTCGCGGCAAGAATATCGATTCCTTCTTCCATTGTTGCTTTGGTGGATCGAAGATGGGAGAGTGCAGTCTTTCAAGAAATAGACGCAGCAGAAAATGGGGAACGAACCACTAGCGTCAAGGCTAGTGGTTTGTGCGCGGCTGGTCTGCCAACGTGACCATACGCGTGATAGTCAAAAGAGATCTTTTTCGGAAATTCTGTTACGAAGTCTAGATTCTCAATTAGCTTTTACTGTTTCTCGTGATGAAAAATATGTGCTGGCATGGATGAAACATGAAAGCAGATCAACATTTCATCACTTTGACTCCACTTCTATGTTTACTTCACCGAGATAGAACGCAACGTCGCAAACTAATCCAAAAGCTACTCTACACCAGCTCCACTAAAGTCTAACAAAGCCGATGCTCCGAAATGAGCATAGGTTCCCAATCCTTTCATGGCCATGCTACCAGGATAGACACCAGATCTTCACCGGCTGGAAATCTTCCGGAAGAACTCCGCTACCTTCTAATGAGCAACGACTTTGCAATTCAGGAACCTGGACTCGGCTCCATTCCCCGCCTGATCTCAACAAATACCCTTCACTCGCCTCTTGAAATCTCCCATACAATCCCATGCCTTTCTTAACATGATGCTATCACTGATTTCTAGACGATCTTGATCACTATCACCCACGACGAGTTTCACAAGCGCATCCAAGCCTCCATTCCATATATCAGCTCTCAAGCAGCAAATCAGTAATGTAGAATCCAAGTTCGAAATAATATTTGAAGGCTATGAGGGGTCTCTCATGCAATTCAGAAAATCAGAAAGTTGTCATTGAGGAGAGCGATGGAAGAGCGGATTAACTGGTAGTAGTAGATTGGTTGGCTGTAGCAGGCTTAGTCTTAGAGTCTTCTGGATCGGCGAAGCTGGTTTGCAGGTGCTGGAACTGAGTGGGTGCGTCATAGCGCTTTTCGACTTTCCTGTGGCCATCATTAAAGATGATAAGCCTGTCAACAGCCGTCAGTCTTGCAAGTCAGAGCTGTGTAGAACGTCGCCGGCGTTTTTATGTCGAGGAGAAGGAGAACTCCGTCAGATGCTGTTGTCAGAGTGATTTCGCGCTAAGAATTAAGCGAGACCACCCTTGTCTTCATAACTTCAGAGGAACAATGGGTTGCAGTGTCACAGTCACGATGTGTAAAGGCACGTGACAATAGTCGGTATACCTAGGTAGTAAGAGTTGGACATATTCAGCTTGCGCTAGGTATTGTGATCCTTTGGTCCAATTAGTGGATTTGGTGTGATTCTAATCTCAGCATCATTACATGAAGCCCGAAAACATGGCTCATACCTGGTGAGTTATTTCTTCCTTTGCTACATACATATGCTGATGATCACAACGTCGCGAAGACGATATATAGTCTGTATTTTGAGACTTGCATAGAGATGGATACTCAAAATTCCAGAGAATATAACATGTCTTTCGACAGCTCAAAGCACTGAAAGGATGTCAGGAGGCATCAAAATCTCTCTCAACACTAAAGTCGATATCATGACTTCCTAGATTTTCTGGCTTCCAAGTGAACTCTTGCACGGGGAAAGGGCGTATGCGATAGCACTCTGGAATGTCATTATCTGTGGAGCTGACGTTGTTCCCGGATTCGTCCATGGTGAAAGATAGCTGCTTAGGGAGACCACGGCAGTGGACATGGAGATCGTGGCAAATAGGACAGTGTCTGATTGGGAAAGACTAGCGTAGGAGTACACTGAGTTCAGAATGCTGCACGCAATGATGAAAGGCTGCTGTTATCCATTGATGAAAGCTTCTAAGAACGGGCCGTCCTGCTTCCAAGGCCGAAAACCCAAAATCGGCTTTGACACGTTTCAGATACACGTCCCCATGATATGACATGCCACTCCCCAAACTCAGAGTCTATAATAACAGCAAGCGATATTCCCTCAGCTGCCCTTGACACACTTTTGCAGGGCGTAGTGCTGAAGCGAGGCGCCCGGGTTGTCGTCACTGCCTACCATTGCAGGGCACATGCGCTACGCTGGGCCCTCCTAAAAAGGTGTGTTCGGACGGCAGCTTAGGGGATGGCGAAAGTTCCCCGAGGGTTAAATGAGCTTTCAGGCCGTTGCGCCTTCAGCCTTCGGGTTAACACTATTTTTCGCTATTTAAAGTCTCGTTACAGTGAGCCTTACAGAGCTTCCAAGAGGTTATTCTATGTGATACAGTAGATAAGGGGACAGGAAGCTTTCGGGTGTTCCTCGCTTAATTACAGTTATCGCTCTAGACTATCGGCCCCCTGTCAAATGTGTGTTTTGTTTGGCCGTTGAGGGAATTCCTCGCGTTCATGCGCTAGGCCGTTCTGAGCAAGCCGACATCGAGCCCACGCAACGACAAACACTGTCGCAACTCAGACTAGCTCGCAAAAGCTCACGCCTTCTTTATAAAAGATATCGCAATTCGCTTTGTTGCTTCTGGGACGCTACATGCTGCTTTAGCTTCACATTTGCAGTACGAGAGGTAAAATAGTCCAGCATATGCTGCACTTTGTTTACTTTCGATCTCAGGCGTGACCAAACAGAAAGATTGAGATCTCAATATCTCGGATTCAACGAGCAGCTCTATGAACAGGTATAATGAAGCAAAGATCCAAAACGAATATGGGTCAAAAAAAGCGTAATAAGGAAGTCTCACCGCATTCTGAGCCGAAGATTGCAGTTCAAGACGCATGCGCCAGACTAACGTCATCGACGATGGTTGCCTACGTTGGAAATGACGACAGAATCAGTGAGTAGATTAGGTTCTGAAAGAATACCACCGGCTGACCTAGCTAGACTCAGTTACCCCTCGCCAAGCCAACGCAGGTTCAGACTTTGAATTGGTTACCATGGAACCTGAGCCTACAGTTGAGGAAGAAGAAGTGCCCGCTGTTCAGGTATACCAGAAGGAAGGGAGTCTAGCTCCCCCCCAGCATCCACTACGAGAGCCTTCACCCTTCCCAAGCCATCCATTGTTCACCGATGCAGACTCTCTACAGGCCGCTGTAGCCAAGAACCCCAGACGCATTTGTGAAGCTATTCGGAAGCTGCTCAATGAGCGTGCTTGTCTGAGAGTCGACTTGTCACGTACATCTGCAGAATTGATATCTGTTACCGAAGATCTAGAGAACACTCGGATTGATCACAAAGCTGCTCGAAGTAGGTACGAGGACTTGTTTCGGGTAGCCAGCGCTAAGCAAGCCATTCTTTGGAAATACATCGAGTCACTACACAATCAGCTGGCTTCTACAAAAGGACAGCCTGGTTCAGATCTTGGAGCTAGAAATGAGCAGGGCACGGCCATGGAGACTGGAGGAGGACCGGCGATGGGTGTCCCAATGGAGCAGTGGATCACTGATGGGATGGATGATAGCATTGGGCCAAGACACAGCGAAGAGGACAGTGAACAGGGAACAGATCGTTCTGTCTGGAGTGTTGATGACATCTACGGAGCAAAGAGCCTGGACCCAAATGCAGTAAGCTTGTCAAGCAATCCCTAGAATACATCCGGAGGAAGATACTAACCTGTACAAGCACACCTTCATACCACAAATCAGCAGCAGCCCAGAAAAGCAAATCAAAACCCGAAACTCTGACCAGGATTGGGATAAAGGCACCCCTTCAACGCCGACTACGCACAACGATTCGTATGCGGTACAAGATCCATTCCAGGATCAGTCGCGGGGTCAACAAAGTTGGCGGAATATACAGCTTCCAAGCATACAATTACAGGGACGGGGAGCACCCGAAAGCCTGGTTGCATCTCTCCCACCACGATGGTACGGCATCTGTCCATACTCTCTCGCCAGTGCCAAACCATGCCCTTTGGGAGTCAACTGCGAATTCGTCCCTCTCTGCCCCAATTACAACAACGAGAATGGAGACGGCTGTGCACTTTTCAATAGGGGTGGACCAACTGCGTGCCGTTACGCACATGAATATCGAATCTGTGAGCAAGCATTCTCGAAGAAGCCAGGAGGCTGTGTCTGGGAGTGTAACAGACTTGGCAATCATCCTGCTGCAATGAACTCGGCCAAAAAGAAGAAAGAGATTCATATGACAATCAGAGCACATAAATCAACTTGCAGTGTTGCGGACTGGGAGGCGAGGATGTTGTTATTGAGTATGCGGGAGGCGCATGGTAAAGGCCTTTTCAACGGAAAATAGCTCGCTGGAATTTGTATATCTTTCTGGAGCGGCGTATCTGAGTATTACTGAGGTTCGTAGCTAGGGCTTTGTTTGGCCTACAAGAAGCGAAGTGTGTTGGAGTATGTGGAAAGAGTGGGGTGTGAGAGCATGATCTGTTTGTGGGGAAGCAACGACTTTATGATAGTTTCCTCAGGAAGCCTCGTTTACCTGTATTGTAGCCCCAGGGAAATTGAATTCATTGCGTTGGTACTTCCTTCCTGTAATCAAGTGGTACAAGTGGTCTCGCAGGCAGGAGAATTTCCAACCCTCATCGACGATCCAACTCCGGTTCACCAACGTCATCGTCCAAAGCTCCAGTATTCATATTCTTGTTTGATCGAAACCGGTGCTTTCATTCATTATCTTCATCCAAAAACGCTTACAAACCGAAAGAGACTTCGTTCCACAGAAGATGGAATCAGACATGGAATATTCAGGTTCGAATTTTCTGTTGCAGGCAGAGGCCTTGGCCGAATCGGTCAACAAGAATCCAAGCAGCTTTTTGACCTACCTTGGGACACTCGAGGCGGAACACACGCGCTTGAGTGAGGCAACAGACACTCTTACAGCTCGGAATGAGGAGTAAGAACCCACTTCTCCAGTTTCATAGCAATAACTGACAGCATTTACAGGCTGCTCGGGATTATCGAACGTGCAAACGTCAAGTTCCTCGAAGGCCGACCAGAAAATGACAAGGAGTTCACCGATTGCCTGGTCAAGCGCATTGTTCAGCTGAACGACGAGAACAGAAGTCTGAAGAACGGCCAGGAGATCAACAAATTGCTGAAGATGCAGAACAAGATGCTGCAAGATGAGCGAGAGTACCAAGCCAATGCCGTGTTGAGCCAGGCGGAGAACATCGACAAGGAGTACACTCGGCTGAGCAGAGTCTTGTATGAATATGGTGTCAATGCCGCTAGGCTACGTAACGAACGCGATATTCTTCGCCATAATCTCGAGGTCACAAGGAAAGCTGGGGACATCGAGAAGACCATTATGAGAACTGAGTTCAATGATAAAATAGTGGAACTCAATAGGGCATACGACACGCTCCGGTTGGAAATAAGAAGAGAGATCGCACAGCTCCAACAGGGGGATGTTGCTAAGAGCCGCATCGTCAAGCTCATTGACACGTCAGAGGGGAGTGACTCAGACGATAATTATGTGGAACATCATTCGCAGCCGTGTGATTCTGATAAAGCTCAAGATTCCTTTGATGATTTTCTCGACGAGCGTTTGTGGCAACAAAATATTAACATTACCATCCTGCAAGACGAGAACAAACGGCTGCAAAACGAGCTGAACGCCACACATCATGTCTTCGCAGATCTAGAACGCTCAGAGGCAGTGAACCGGTACCTTCGATCAGAAGTCTCTGCTTTAGCAGTCAAGTTCAGCCAAGTATCTGATGATGCTTTGAACACATTCAACACCCACTTTGAGAAGGCGATGAGCACAGCATGGAGCAACTTTGGGAAATTGCAATTGGCTATGGATGATCAACTCCACTCCAACGTTGATCTCGAAACTTCAGCTCGAATCACTGCCTTCTCAGAGAGGGTTTGCGAGTTCGGACAGATGCCTTTATCAAAGATGGAACAGGACATCCAAGTCCTCGTGGAAAGCACCTGTGAGCACTTCAGTGATATTCAAGAGGGGTTTGACACTCTTGGAAGAACGGAGCTTGACTATAGGGACCACATATTGTGGCAGAAATACTGTGATGAAAAGCTGGAGAAGGATGGCAAGGAAGGCAACAATTCCATCGATTTGAAGTGTCTAACTACTACAGATCAAGAGACTCTCGTCGATGACAGTACTGACACTGACTCATCATTGACCGGTCCTCTTCTTGCATCCCAGAGGGATATAGCATCCGAATGCTACAGATCGGAGTCCATCACCACAAACGAACTCGAACAAACAGCCAGGGTGAGCCCTAGTCCGGAATATCTCCACAATGGAGTTGCTCACGCCGGATTGGTCTGGCGAGCAGAAGCCTCTACGGAACCCCGGTCTTCTTTACCACAGGTTGGACACGACACTATCGAAGCGTTGCCACCGCAGCCAGCATCAGTAGATTGTCATGATTTAAGAGCAATGAGACGAATTCCTGAGGTAGACGGGCCGAAACAGAGGACAAGAGGCTGGGCAGTGCCTTACCAACAATGAGACTGTCAATGAGCGGCGACGGTTACTGATGCTGAGTCACATAGCTGGTGGTATTCTATCGAGGAGGACCGCTCTGTGAGAGAACATTAATAGAAGGTTTAATTCCACTCCTGTTGTCCGACATTCTTTTGTGACGCGGGCCGCAACTGTCCGACAGGAAGCCCAAACCTTTGCACTTCAGGCTTAACTATTGACCGTAGATTCTATCCTCAATCAAGATTCCTAAAGGAGAAGAAAAAAATTCGAGCAAGAAATAAAGTAAAAACCTGCTCAGTCCTAAAAACCTGCTCAGTCCGTGCCTCCGTGTATTTCAAAGACTGGCCTACACTGCTCGCCCATCAACTATCTCTATCATCGGCAGCCCATCTATAACATGTACATAATGAGATAGAACTCGCTGACAATACACCACCACATCATGAACAATTAACAGGCCTCGATGATTGCGGCTGGAGAAATGTTGTTGGTTTTCGCCAAATTTAGCAGAGCCGCATCCCCAGATCGTAGTGTCATGCTTAGTCATCAAATCTTGGAACATTCCGAGTCTCTGGAGCTTTGATTTCGAGGTCCTCATTGTCCCGACGAACTCAGTCTCCAGCACTCCAACAAATTCAGTCCTCCTCCCTATGACCACCGTTGAAAGATACCGCCCTCCACACAACTTCACTTCAGATGCGCCCTCGAACGGTCCAACGACATATTCCTCGTCCAGCTCCATAGCCAGAAACATTCCACCCGCTGTACCTTCTCCACCACGACTTTCTCGAAACTCCCCACCACCGAGACCAAATACCAGTGCGATTCTTCCTATTTCAGATAGAATGGCTGTCGACCAGCTCAGCCAATGGCTGTTCACGCCGGATGAGCTAAAAGCTACCCCTTCGATGTGCGATGGCTTAGATCCTGCGGAAGAGCGTTGCCGGAGGGCGAAGGGCGTCAATTTCATTATACAAGTCGGCATACTTCTCAAGCTTCCGCAGATGACGATAGGCGTTGCGAGTACATTCTTTCACCGGTTTTACATGCGCCGGAGTATGGTTGAGAAGAAGGGGGGGTTACATCACTACGTAAGCACATCCAGTTCAGAACAATACTTTCCAGGCTCTCTATCTCCGATTCTCTTTCAATTCTCTATGAAGGCAACTCTTACTGACAATTCTTGAACAGAGCCTCGCAGCCACATCCCTCTTCCTTGCCACCAAAACCGAAGAATGCTGCCGCAAAACCAAAGAAATCGTAATTGCAGTCGCAAAAGTTGCCCAAAAGAACGCCTCCTTGATCATCGACGAGCAGTCAAAAGAATACTGGAGGTGGCGCGACGCAATGCTTTTATACGAGGAACAAATGCTGGAAGTCCTCACATTCGACCTGGTAGTCAAGATTCCCTATGGATACCTGATCGATGCGCTGAAGAGCTTCAATTTCGAGGACAACAAACACATCCGGAATGTGGCGTGGGCATTCGTCAATGATAGCGCGATGACTATGATATGTCTAGCTATGCCACCGAAGGATATTGCGATTGGAGCCCTGTACTTTGCTATCAGATTCAACGGGGAGACAATTCCAGATGATGAGGAGACTGGAGCGCCCTGGTGGGAAGTCCTAGGTGGTTCGCCGGATAAGATTATACAGGCTGTGGGATTCATGAATGAGTTCTGGAGTGATAACCCACTACGCAAAGCCGAGACGCCGTATGCAGGGTATACATCATCCAGCGAAGATTTAGATCGGACAAGAAGGAGGGCTGGTTCGGAAGGAAGCAGTATCATTTCCCCGCCATCAATCAATGGCGATTCTCTTGTGTCACCGAAGAATTACAGGGATGAGGGAACAGATGAGCAGCCTAAGAGACATGTCGAGAATGGAGATGGACCTACATCGAAGCGGAAAGAGCTCGAGGAGAGAGAGGAACCTGCGTCGAAGAGAGCGAGGACGGAAGATGCGGCGTCGGAAGAGGGCGCTATTGAGGAACCTGGTGAAGTTGGAGAGGAGAAGGAAGGTCCAGCTTCGTGAGATGTGTTGATATATATATGTAAGAGATGTATGATCAGAATGGTTTGGCTTTTCTTGACTTAGATACCCAATGAATGCATGGAGTTTTATTTTCGTTTTGACTTTTCCCAGTTGGTCTCTTTTCTGGCGCTGCAGTTTTTTGAGGTTCAGCCAGAAGATGTGATGAGAGGTATCACAGTGCAGGTAAGGCTGGACGTTCGTGAATCCTAGGGGACAGTTTTGAGGCGGGAAACATGTATGCCTTGGGGACTTCAATCTGGACAAAACCTTTTGGGAGGGTTTACACATCAAGCAGAAATCTCCAGGGAAGGGGCAGTGAGTGCACAAGTCTGCGTTCATGAAAGAAATCTATGTACAAGCGCAGTCACTGATCAAGCTCATCTCTATCTCAATCTCCGCCTCAATGTCAAAGTCAATCTGGTTCATTATCATCATTATTCCCTTTCCCTCATCTCCTCCATTACAAATTGTCCGTTCCCTCTCCATAACATCGCAATCTCCACCATCAGAGAAACGGTATTTCATCCCGTAATTGTAGAACGTTACAGACTTAGCTTATAAGTTCCTCCCTCCCTCCTTCCCTCCCTCCTTCCTTCCTTCCTTCCTTCCTTCCTTCCTTCCTTCCTTCCTTCCTTCCTTCCTTCCCTCCTTCTGTTCTTCCCTCTACACCAGTTTATGCATCACCTCCCCTCCTCTCCAGTATCATCAAATGAAAACTATAAGACAAGCTCCAAAAGCTTAGAAACGACAAAAAATATCAAAGAGCAAACGGAACGCCGAGCAGAGAAAGATCTTTGGTGTATGCGAGTAATCAAGCAAGAAAGCAGAAAAAAACAATGTCGTGTCGTGTCGTGTCGTGTCGTTGTCGTGGTTAGGACGTGCAAGTCAAAAAGATTGATGAGGCGCAGTGGTTGCTGAAAGAAGAGTTGCTTTGAGGGGATTGGAAGGGGTGTATTCTCGAGGAGTGTGTTTTCGAGGTCGTGGGAATTCGAGGATATGAGGAGGGGTGAGAGGGTGAGAGGTGGCGCTGCAGATTGACGATTCTGGATTTCGCTTCGAGGTCTTGGGATTTCCCAGAGAACTTTGAAGGTCTTTCAGAGGAGGAGCAATTCAAGATCTAAAGAATAGAAGTTAGCTCTTGTCCAAGTTCCCAGAAAAAGAAAAAGAAAAAGTGAAATAAGGAGAGCATAGACGACGTACCGTAAACCGATCTTCACCTCCTGGCCACCCTCCTGTCCTATTCCTGCTCATCCTCCATCTCCTCAGCACCTTCCCCCTCTCCCTCAAACATACTCTCAAAAGATCCAAAAGCAGCAGAAGATCCCTCCCCATCCTGCTCAAAAATCTCACCCCTCCCATACTTCCCAGCCAACTCCCTAAACTCCCCCTCAAGCCGTCTAACATCTTTCTTAACCTCTTCCAACTTCTCCTCCATAGTTTCGACATAAGCATCCCAAACATCCATATCCGCCTCAGTCTCTCGCAACATGTTAAGCACTTTCTTTAGATCGCGAGTGATAGCTTCCCAGTTGATCTGTTGATTGTCGCCTGCGCGGGTGGAGAGTTTAGCGAGGAGGTTCTTGATGTCTGCTTGCTTGTGGTTGGGGCGGATATTTTCATTTTCATTGTTGTTGGGATAGGTGTTGGTGGTGTTGAGATTGATAGAGGAGAAGAGAAGCTTTTGGATGAGTTTGAGATCGGCTTTTGAGTCGTTTAGGGCGTGGGAAATGGATGATAGGGAGGCGTTCACGGCTGAAAGCTTCTTGTTGCGGGAGGTATGGTAGGCGTCGCGGCGGGTGAGGAGTTCTTCGTGGAGGGTTGCGATTTCGAAAGCTTTGGCTGCGTATTTTTTGGTGAGGGAGGCTACTGCTCGAGCTTCGTCTGAGGCGTAGGAGGAGACAGGACCAGCCGTGGGGAAGGTAGAAATGGTGGTAGTCTTGGTAGGTTGACTGACGTTGGCGGAGTCTTCGGTCTCAGTCTTGGGCTTGATTTCGAGTTTGATAGTGCGTGAAATCGAAACACGAGTACTAACTGAGCTGGAAATCGAAGGAACTTCAGACTCAGCAGTCGCAGAGAAGCTTCCTCCAACAATCTTCTGAACAGCCTTGATCTTGTCTACACCATAACGAGTGACTCCCGCCAGAACCGCATCGCCACCTTCGAAGAAGCAAGCCAGAGCAAAGACACCAACTAGCAGCATCTTAAAGAGCGGGGTGAGCTGCATTGTTGCGATCAAAATTGTTTTCTTCTTTGATTGAAAGAGATCTGGATGATTTTGATTGTAAGGAAATATGCGTCTGCGATGCTATGCGATGCGATGCAATACAAGAGGTAACTCGAATTGGAGAGGAACTGAAGCTGAAGTTGAAGTTAACAGATAATAGCGCAAGGAAAGAGAAAAAGTTTCTCGAGATGTAGTCGTTCGGTCGTTCGTCCGTCTGCGTTTTCTTTGTCTGCCTGATATTGAAACCGACACACACACACACTACCCAAGGAGAAATGAGGCAGCCAGGTCTTAGAGTTGTGAGAGCGTGAATAAAATCAGGTTTGGGAGGTGAGCCAATGTCTCTTTTTTGATGGCCAAAGCTCCTCTTGGAGGTCGGAAGGTGAGTGTGTGGAACAAGGCGCACGAGGATAGGAAAGCAGTGAAGTTAACAGCAAAGTGGTATGTGATATCCCCACCCGTCGTGAGTTTGAAGTTTGAAAATCCAAGTTCCCTATTCGCGTTGCTTGCTGTTCGTTCACCTTCCAAAATCAGCAAACATAAATAAACAAAGAAAAGACTGGCTGCTTGCTCTCTCAACACTCACTCCCTCAACACTCACTCACCTCCTAATCAAACCCCACTCAGCTCTGAACTCCAAATTAACAAAGATTCGGCGACTTGCATCGCACATTCCACAAAATTAAATACCCCACCCACCGGCAAAGGTGAGCGAGCACACATGCAGACCGGGTTGACGGGCCTCGGGGGCTCAGAGAAGACGGGAGGGAAGAGGTGGTCAAGACCGCGCTCGCTTAGCTCCTCAGACAAATTTTGTTTGCAGGGCAGGGACAAAAAAAACAAAAAACAAAAAGGAGCGGTCTGCCCAATTCCAGTTGCCTTTGCCTTTGCAGTCGAACACGGGATGCAGCTACCCATCCAATCCTGGAACACCAGTCACCACGATTTGCTCACTGGCCATTGGTTTCCGTGCCTTGTTTCAAGTAACTGTATTAAGAATTTCTACGGGTGTGAGAAAATTAGGTAGTATATCGTGGTATCAATTTCGACATGCTCTGCTCTTCTCCACTTTCCAAACGCATCAGGGGCGAGCACTCTTGAACTTGCACTCCACAATTCGTTGTGGAGTATTGTCGTGACATCAAAAGAACTTCTCCAGCGGGACTTCCCTCCACCTTCCTCGCTCAGTATGCCACCACCTCTCTCTTTCCTTCTTTCCCTTCGCTCCAGCCGTAATTCCACTCCCGGAATCCAAGTTCCAGCTCCCCGTACACCCATCTCTAACACTTCCTTCCTCACTCATATCCAATAATCCTCCGGGACCCTCAATACCCACAATCGCTTCATCACTGCCCTCGATATCGGGTTTCAGGGTGTAGAAAATCTTGCTCTGGATTCTCCCCAGAAAGCCTGCAACAGCCTGTCTCTCCACAAAGTGACCGTACTCGTCCCAGAGGATGATGTGGAAGCGCGGCTGTTTCGCAGCGATGTCAATGCGATGCTGAGCCATGCGTCGAGCGGTGGCGAGGCTCATGCCTTGTTCTCTGTCGCCGGCTGCGAGTTCGCCAGAGGAGTTTTGAGATGAGTGCGATGATTTGTCCTTGTCGAGGTTCAGCGAGAACGCAGAACGAGTGGGCGACTTAACAAATGACGAGTTGATGGATGAGGTGTGGCTGTGGTGGCCGAGAGAGAAGGTGGACCGAGTTGGGGACGGTAGGTTTGGTGCACTCTGAGAGTGAGGGATGTGGCCAAAACCCATGTTTCTATAGCGGTCTGCAGGGAGTTCGATGCGCTCTCTGGGCTTGCAGAGTCGTTGGAGCGTGCCGTCATAATCAGTTGGTGCGCGAAGAGTGCGTAAGGATGGAAAGCCGTTGTAGAGTATTGCCTTCGCCAGGATTTCCGTGGCCTTGTCATCGTCCGGATTTGTAAATTCCCAGTGCAAATACTCGAGAGTTGGAGAGGCAAGGTACGGATGGAGATAAATCTCTATTCCCCTAGGAAGTGATGGCGATGGTGCTTGTGAGATGGTGAAATGTGTAAGTGATTTGAGGTGGGAGAAAAGTCGAGTCAAGACAGGTAGTGACAGTAAGGGAAGTCCAATGAGTGACAGTGAGATTAACGAGTCGGTCCGTGAAGGCGAGCCATAGTTCGACAAGCCATTGGCAGTGATACCAGGTAGATTGTCAAGACGTAATGACTTGAGTGGTGGTAATGACAAGAGCGTCTCGTCATTAAAAGATGTCGACGGGAAGGATGAGACGTGAAGATTCTCAAGCGAAGGTAGAGAATAGAAGATATCGATGAACAGTGGAGAGTCGATGGTACCACCAGGATTGCAGTGAAGAAACAGGGTTTTCAATTGTGGCCAATTTGTATGATGGATCATGAAGTCGATGCATTGCTCTGGAAGCAATGGACTTGGGGCCAGAATTGGAGTAAGATATTCTGCGTCTGCAGACAAGTTGAAGCGTCGCTGTCTCTGGAATGGGCTCGGATTGATGACCCAAACCCTTTCTGTGAGCTTCTTCCTCGTCGACAGCGCGTGGACGAACCTCGAAAACTCGTGGTTGTATGCCGGGTAAAAGCCAGGAAGTCGTTCCAAATTTGGACAGGCCATAATTAAGGAAGCGACCAGTTCAAGATATTCATCTTGCTCTTTGCCCCTCGCAACGTCTGGCATGGCGGGGACCTTCAGCACTTTGACATATTCTGCCAAGTCTGGTCGCATACGGAGAGTTCTCCGTAACAATCTCAGCCTGGTCCCAAATTTCAATTTGAACTTCTTCTTGGTGTGAATGACAGAGTCGCATCCTGTGAGCTGAATATCACCATACAGCATACATCTTGCGGCACCCCACCATTTCTTGCAGCTTAATCCCAGATTGAGCAGATCTCGCATCCAACATGTCGAGCAGCTCAGGCTTCCTGCATCCAGATGTGATTTCTTCAGCTCCGCCAGAACGACCAGCAATATCTCCTCAGGAAGTTTCTTGAAACCCTCTCCCCTCACGGTGTATGTCCTCCCGGAGGCAGTTTTATGCTTCGGAAACATGCCCATCCTCTGCGGTGGCAACAGAGGCGACTGTTGGCTTCCCGCTCCACCTGCTCCATATCGTAAGTGCATTGGCAGAGCTTCGTTCACAAATCTTTTTCCGGGGAATGGGGTCGGTGGGATTGTAGTTTGAGTTGCCAGGAATCCATTCTTGGTAGTTTTCGAATCGGAGTACGAAGTATCCTCGCTTGTGCGACTCGACTCGTAGTCTATTGAAGAACTAATACTCAAGGGACTCTTGTGTCTCGATTCGAAGCTAGATCGGGAAAGTATCGAGATACTGGAGGTAGAGGGAGGTCGTGGATAGAGTCGTGGAGGTTCCATATTCGGCGGTACTCCCCAAGGGAGGCAAGGGAGCGTTTGGTTCGGACCCTTTTGCAGGGTACTGGGCGAGTAGATAGGGTATGAAGCTGTCGCCCTATGATTCTGATTCGAAGGAAGGGAGGCTCGTGCAAGCCGTGTCTTGAAGTCTTGCTCACTAAATCTGCGTTGTCTTGCTTGGGCGTGATTCTGTTCGATGCTTTGCCCCTCCAGACCTGGCTCCGCGACGTTCTGTTGATGTATCGTTTCCTTGCCACGACCTTGTTCAATGATCCACTTCTGTATGTTCTCCTGACCGCAGTCCCTCTGTTCCAAGCCCTCCGCCCAGATATCCCGCGTTTGTCTCTGGTAACAAATAGCGGGTGATACCTCACCTATTGTTTTCGTCGGAAGAACAATCGTGGTCGAAGTCGTGTCCGGACGGCAGGTCCTGTTTGTAGCACAACATTGCGTCAGTCTGGACCATCTTCATCTTAATATTCATTCTGCAGGACCCTTTTTGGGACACTTGAAGGTGCATTGCCATGCCTCTTCGGGACAAGAAGAGGCGCATCCCAAGACGGCCAGAAGGAATCGCGCGCCAACGTGGCAGGAGCTTGAGCACATCGAGCTTGGGCGTGGTGGAAATTAGATGAGGGCGGGTCTGGTGAACAGCGGCTAGGGGACTTTTGGGTTCAGAAGCGTGAAAATCACCCGCGTTGCACGGTCCGTAGCGTGGGCACCCAGCCCGCCATGAAGATGCCATGAGTAAAGGGGAGATTTGACCTCGGAAACTTTTGATGGGATAGGAAAGGGGGTTGAGAGGAGAAGACTGATGGCAGATAAATGGAGCATCTCTCGAACAGTTTTGCAAAAACTGCCAGGCTCGAAATAATACTCGGAGAGAGAGAGAGAAAAAGAGGCATCAGCCGCATTGTTGGCCACTATCGAGGAGCGCACTGAAGCTTATGCTGTGCCTGAAAGTAAATAGTCCCTCACCAAAACACAGCCAATGGAGTAAAGCCCATGGGCGATAAAAAAATGTTACAGCAAGATAAGGAAATAGAAGTAGACATACCTGAGAGCATTCGTCGGAGTATGTCCAATCCCGTATTGATCATCGCTAAATATCCGACGTCGTACAGGTCGGTACAGGGCATCCATAGGTGAGAGGAAGTCGTGCGGGTGCGAGAAAGAGTGGGCCATCTTTGCGACGACTAGGGAGACATGTCTCGCATGTCTAAATCAACATCTGCAAACAAAGAATCAAAGCTTGAGACATCAAAAGGTAAAATAGAAGCAGGTATCGGGAGTTCCATTCTATCTATAACCCCTCACCCCTCTATCGCTTCTTCCAAGCAATCTCAAGCCTCACTTCGGCAGAAGGATCAATCCACACTTCAGCTGAATCTGATGCTGCGGCTCCCCTTCCACGCAATGACATACCTGGGCATATCTCAGCCTTCTTGTGCCTTTTCTTCTCCTCGCTATTGGTCTATTTGATATCATGGAGCCACAACCCGTCTCATCACTGGATGGCGGCCTCCCGTTCCCCATTCAGGATGCACATTCATGCATCCGATGTATCTGTCGGTGGGGGCTTTTGCATCCCTCATAGTCCTTTGGAGTGCACTCTGAATCGCTGCAAACCCAAGACATCTAGAATCATCGTATAGCATCTTTCCAGACTGGACTGTGAGAATATGACAACTGAGAACTGTCAAACATATCAATACAAGGCTGCAGTAAATATAGGATCACGACAGACCATGCATTGAAGCTGCACTATGGTATTCCAATACCGAGTGTGGGCGAACGCCACGCGTTTGCAGTGTTATGCGGAGCCCTGATGGGTATCTTTGTCATCCAGTGGCAGTGAGTAGCGGGGTGACAGCTCAGGGTTCCCCTCTTGCTGTTTTGGATCATGGAAGAGCTGCAGGGCTTGGCTAGAAGCTGAGAGCCAAACCTAGAAATACTTGCTGATGTGACAGCTCAGGGATTTCAACAGCCTTGCATGAGATTTTTGGGTGGCTTGAATAGTCATGTGACTAACACATGTCGTGAGTGTTCAACTCTCTCAGTTCAGCATGTTGCACTGCACGCTACGTCTGATACTAATCAGATATACACTCTCAACGCAGCACGGGATGGGATATCAACCGTTATCGTCCCTGATGTAAAGCGTCACGAGCATGCGCTCCAAGCCCTCAAGGACTCTGAAAATTTGCTCAACACGAATCGATCAACACGGTCCGTAGCGCTGCCTCGGAGACGCCCGTCTAGTCTTCATACAAATTAGAATGACTTACTACTCCCAGGACTAGGAGGTAACCACACTGGGACTGTGGAATAAGGCTGGATCGAACGCCTGGCTGATTCCGCCAAGTCGCGCTGAATCTCCCCCATTCCTGGCAAAACTGCGAAGAGACTCTTTCAAAGTATGGCCGAGGCCCAAGATATTAACACCTTATGCTGCAGTGACTGAATTTTTCGAGAAATAGAAAGGTTCATATTGAAGACACTCAGGCAAGGTCAGTTTTGAGCCTGGACCTATATTTCGGCCTTTTCTTGTTGCCTGCGCTAGGTAACCGAGAAATATATCAACATGACATCTTATCCAAGTTAAATCTTCTTCACCTCAACGACTCGAAATCGTACATCTGACTTTAAGTGGTCTGTCTGACGTCCAAGAACTCAACTTCATCTACAATATCCGATTCTGGAAAACAACAACGACAATTCGAGCTCCAGGAAAAGTACAAGTCCCAGTCCATCCCGAAATCGACAGCCAAGCAATATCTCAGAATGGACGCCACAGATATCCTCTCCACCACCCTCAACAACCTCCAAATCTTCCAACCCTCCACATCCCAAGACTTCAATCAACCACCTTCTCAAACCACCACCTCCTCATTCCCAACCACTCACCAAACATTCCCCCTCTACCCCACCCTCCCATCCGAGCTCCGGCTCAAAATCCTCACCCACACCCTCCCCCCACCACGCTCATCATCATCAACCAGCCTCCACCTCAACGCCGTCCACATCCTCCTCTCCGACCCCTCATTCGGCCTCTACCTCACATTCAGCATTTCCTGCGCCGTCTACATCCACTCCCTCGGCGCATTCCACCCCGTCCCTAAACCAGGAGAAATCACTGCAGGGCTGAAAACAAGTCGAATGCTCACACTCCTGAGTACCACCAAAGAAACCCGCGCATTTTATCTCTCTCGCTATCCCATCGAGTTTCCATCCGGCCCAAACGGCAAAGCCCGGATCAGAGTCTCGAAGCAAGAGATACTGTATTTCGATAACTTCCCCAGTTTACTCGCCCACCCGGATTTCTCCAGTGCCATCCGGGATAATTATCGACTCCAGGATTACTGGACGCAGATTGAGAATTTGGCGATCCCGGTGATGGCCTTTGTGGATTCCAGACATGGCAATTATGCTGTTCTGTTGGAGGCTGTGAGGAAGTGTACGGGGTTGAAGACGCTAGGGGCGGTAATGTGGGATGGGTTTAGAGATGGGGAGGGTGAGAGGGATGAGGGGGCTGTGAAGAGTGTGTTGGTGGGGGTGGAGGGGTACTTGGAGGAGTTTAGGGGGAGGTTGAAGGAGGGGGTTGAGGATGGCGAGGGGTGTGGGAGAATGCCTGTGGTGAAGATCTTGGAGGGTCGAGGAGCTTTTTTGTCGTTATTGAGAGGCGTCTGTCTATCAGGCAAGACGTGTATGGTACATCAGAATTGGCAAAATTGGGCAAAACAGGCGGGTCTTTGAAGGTTAACATATTCCCGCAAGAAATATGAAGTTGGTAGGCTTTATGCTACCACGATGTGATTATTCTCAGTGACGAACTTCAAGATTCCTCTGCAGTGTCTCTGAACATCAGATCATCTGCAAAGCCCTCTGGCAAAGCTTTACCAGCAATTTTTGCACTTTCCACCAACTCCCGGATTTCTTTCTCGTCCTCATATGTCAACTGTACTTTCAAACTAGCCCAGTTCTCCTCTAGATATTTGACACGCTTGGTGCCGGGGATCGGAATGATATCGTCACCCTGCTTCAGCAGCCACTAGACTTCCTCAAATTAGTCCCGGGCAAAGCACTTTTCTACGCATGGATAAGCATGCCCTCAACTGCCGAAAACACACTTTTCCAGGGCACTGCGCTGAAGCGAGGCGCTAAGGCTACCTAGATGACAGCACAGCATGTAAATTTCAGCCTTAGTCGCTTAATTATAGGGTCTCGCTACAGGCGTGTTTGATACGGCAGTTGAGGGGATAACGTGGACAGAAATGTCAAAAGAGAGTATGCCTTACTTACAGCAATAGCCAATTGTGCAACACTGCACCCCTTTTTGTCAGCCAAAGTCTTGAACTGATTAACCACTTTCACATTCGCATCCTGGTTGGCTTCGGAAAATCTTGGCATGGCTTTCGTTCTCATATCCTGAACGGCAGCATACTCTCCAGCTGCGAATGTGGATGTCAGCAGACCTCGACCGAGCGGCATCGCGGCAACAACTGCAACACCTAGCTCGCGACAGGTTGCGAGGAGGTTGGTTCCAGACGATTTCTCAATGTCCAGCGCGAATGGTGTATAATCAGTTTGGACTGCCGCTACTGGAGCGATCTTGACTGCTCTGCGGAGAGTGGCTGATGAAACTGCCGAAAGACCAATGTGCTTGATCTTGCCTTCTCTGGGTGGAACTCAATAAGGAGGTGAGTGGGTGGGTGGTTGAATGGGCCTTACCTTTGGAGCTCGGCCAAAGCTCTCATTGTTTCTTCGATGGGGACTTTGGGGTCGGCATGATGCATGTAGTCTGGTTATAAAATTACTTTGGGTTCGATGCGTCACAGCCCGAAAATTGGATTTAGTGGCCGTGAGAAGAGAAGGGCAACAGGAAATGTAGCTTACAGAGGTCGATGTAATCAATGTCAAGAAGTCTCAAACTCTCGGCACAAGCCTCTTTACAGTACTCCGCCGAACTGTTGGCCTTGAAAGCTGGATCTCCCTTAATGAACCCAAATTTCGTTGCGAGGAAGATGTCATCTCTTTTT
The DNA here is from genome assembly GCF_030347475.1 of Cadophora gregata. Taxonomy (NCBI): domain Eukaryota; kingdom Fungi; phylum Ascomycota; class Leotiomycetes; order Helotiales; family Ploettnerulaceae; genus Cadophora; species Cadophora gregata. The sequence continues at coordinate 1,830,580 of NW_026695938.1, read as the reverse complement.
CCAGTGCGCTTCAACCATTTGCCGATGAGTTCCTCGCCGTCACCATATATACTGCACATTATTTCAGTCGGTGTGCAAATGAGCAATATCAGGAAGAAAGGGTGGGCTTTAGCAGAAGACGTACTCAGAGCTATCCCAACTTCTGGCTCCTAGTTCGTAAGCACGATCAAGCACAGCGAAGCGTTCTTCATCGCTGGCGACTGGGCCGTACACTTGAAATGTCAACCCCATGGTGCCGAAACCGAGGTGGGGAATCATTGGACCATTTCTGCCGAGAGGGACGAGCTTGGTAGACATACTGAGAAGGTAGTTTCGAACGTATAGAACTGTGGCTGTGAGAACTAGATACCGAAGGGCGACTGTCGTGAGCGAGAAAAGGATTTCTGGGAGTGCTGTTTAAATATCAAGCCTCCTATCTTTGGTTAGCTCAATGCTAGTCTCGTGCCGACGGACACGGATTTAGAGTGTCATATCCGTTTGATTCTCCCCATGATTTTACAGCCAGTCTGTATCGCATATATGAGGTCATTTAGGGAAACGGCATCGTGTTTCCCGTATGTTTTCCCCTCGATAAAGCTCGCTTACGGGCCTTGGCAACCTACCAATCAGATACGTAGAATTCCGAGTCAACAAATGAGCGTCGCAGCATGCAAAGACATCCCCACGCGAGAAATACACGTTTGACAGAGCGACTTTAATGATCAGTGCCGCATATGTCCTCTCCCATGGACCCGTACGAGTAGCGCGCGCTGCCTGACTTAGTAGGTAAGATCTAAATAACAGACTCGCTTAGTATCCAATCATCAACCAGACTTTCCGAGCAGGCAAATTGGGCGAATGTGGCACAGCTCCATGGAATGATCAGCCAATCATCCTTACACCCCACTCTTTATATTCAGCATATGTTGAATTTCGTGCATGTGCGACAACCTCTCTATGCTTCTGTACTACATCCAGAAGTCGCATGATGGATACAAACGGCAAATGTTCTCGTCAAGGCAAGAAGACCAAGAAAGTCAAGTCTGGTTGCCGTACATGCAAGTAAGTCAAACTAGAAGCGCTGGTATTTGCATTTTGAGCGTTGTCTCATACGTATCTGGTGTACAGAATCAGAAGGGTGAAATGTGACGAACTTTGGCCCGTCTGCGATCGTTGCAACTCTACTGGTCGAGTTTGCGAAGGGTACGGTGTCTGGGGTGGGGGAGAAACCATTTTCAGCCAACAACAGCGTCTTCTTTCCGAGCGAGCAGCACGAACGGTTTCCAGACCCCCTGTCGTCGTTTTCCTTCCTGGATCAAGTCCTGAGGAGCGCGACGGCTTCGAATGGTTCAAGTACAGGACTGCTCCGAAACTACCAGGCAGCTTCCAATCCAAGTTTTGGTCTACTCTTCTCCATCAAGCCAGTCTGGACGAGCCGACAGTTTTGCACGCTGTTCTTGCATTGAGCTATGTGCATAAAGGTGGTCATGATGTAAGCAAATGCAATACGCTCGACCATGAAACGGTTGCGTTGCGGCATTATTCCAGGTCAATTAAAGGTCTTCAGCCACATTTCATAGAGAAGAGCAAAACATCGTGCAGGATCGCTTTGTTAGCTTGTGCTGTATTCGTCAACTTAGAGATGCTTCGCGGCCATTTCCAGACTGCACAGACTCATCTCGAAAACGGCATACGAATTTTGCAGGAGATGCAACTCATTTCAGAAGGAAATGACGGCATATATCGTGACGTCCCAGGCTTAGGGTCAACTGACATCTGGATAGTTGAAATATTCGCAAGGATGCAGCTACAATCGGAAATGTTTCGATGTGGGTATGAGCATCGTTGTCTATTTCTGGAGTTGACACAATGGACTGCTTCCGAGGGACCATCTTCAGGACTGAACTCTCTGAAGCAGGCTTGGGGTACTTTGACTCCACTACTGAACCAGACATTGCGCCTGATATCGATTTCACGACATCAAACTTTTGCAAACTTCCAATGCCAGACATCAGAAGCAATGTCCCAAACCCAACAATCCATTCTGAAAGGCCTGGCGCGGTGGAAAGAAATGTCAGAGATTCTCCAGAAGCGGTTGCTCGGTGACGAAAGACGAGCCTTCCACTTGTTGTTGACATATCACACTCTCGCAGTCATCATGGCGGACACGGCTCTTGAGCTAAACAATGAGATGATCTACGACAGCAAGGCCGCAAAGTTTCAAACACTCTTACAGCAGTTGACCGAACTCCATGATGCATCTCAAAAACATTCGAGGACCACTGTACTCCCAGAAATGATGATGGATATGGAATCATCTATTGCAGACATCGGATGTACGTATGAGAGTCTATCACCTCGGTTATTCCCTGCATGTTCTAGAAATTCTTCTCACAAGATGAAGATGCTATCCGGTCGAAGCTGACCTACTCTGACTGTATAGGGACGGCTGTTCTCTACTACATCGTCAGCAAATGCCGTGTTACGACAATCCGCGCACAAGCTGTCAAACTTCTCGAGTCTCGCTCTCACCGTGAAGGATTGTGGGATTCGAAAGTGATGGCCTGTGTTGCGAGGAAACTTGTTGACATAGAAGAAGCAGGCTTTGACCATGACAAAGGAAAGTTGACAGGAGATCAAGGTGCTACAATTCTACGGTCTCATTCTGTGGAGGTACCTCTACCTGATTCACATCGGTTACGAGAAGTCGAGGTGGTTTTGTCGGGAGCTCCGATGGACAATATCATGATCTTCGGCAGACGTGAGCAGGATGGCTTGGGGAACCGGGTTCTTCTCTCGGAATATCATATTCTGGCTCGTTACTGGAAAGATGCCGAGAATTGTTAGCTGGATGCACAGAAATCTTTAGATCAATATCCTGAGGTCTGTTTTTTTTTTAGACCGTGACGTAATTATGACTTTGCGGCGCGGGCCGCTCCCAGCACATCCAACTATGCCCCACCCCTCCACCTCCTCTACTTCCAAGTCAACATACGTCGATCTCCCTGCAGAACATCACCAGCATCTATAGCATAATATCGAATCGGTATTGTTTCTATTTCAAACCAGCAGGCCTCGTTAGACCCAGCATTTCTGGATATGGCTGATTCGGATATGATATCCCCGACACCCTCGCCCAAAGGTATGCAGGACGAATCGAAGACCCATCCATCAACGTTGAAGTCCCGATTCATGCGGCTCTTCAAACACCCACGTCCTCTTTCATCCGAACCTATATCTCAACTACGCTGCGGTTTCCTGAGTGTGCTGCCACTTGAAATCCGGCGTCAGATATACATAGAGATTGTAGAGCTCTTTGGAACGTGTCAGCACGTCTTTCTACTAAACAACAACTTGACACATATGCGATGTGTGTCACCAGAGTCACATATACCCTTTCAGAAGTTCGGTATCATACTCGCTCTGTGTCCTCGTGGCAATGAGGCTTATCGTAGGAAGGTTAGGAATGGCTGGGAGATAATCCCTTTGCTTTTAAGCTGCAGACAGATGTGAGTTGGGACTATCTCACTATCTGCCAATATTCTGACATAAATCACTACCGGTCCTGACTCAACACTCGCTAGCTATCTAGAGTTCATCGAGCTGGTCTACCCAGCCACCACCTTCTATCTCAACGTACCAGCCGCCAGACGACTCATAGCCACGGTCCCAACTTCCTTCATTTCCTCCTCACGTATCCATCTCGAATTTAGAATCGACAGATCTATGTACCAATCAACTGGCAGTAGAACGAATGCATCTGCAAATGCTGCTAAAGAAAATTGGGAGGCTTTTTGGAGAGAGACAGTGGCATTACAGATAGGCCACTTGCTAGTAGAGATTGAGGATGATGAAGGCGCCGCACCTGAGCAGAATCTTTTGCAGCCCTTGAAACAGTCAAAAGTGCAAAACATTGAGGTTTGGCTGCCGTGGCAAGCAGAACAAGAGATTGGCGGGGATGATGGGCATACTAGCTTTAAGATCCTGCGGCCCCCAAAAGGGACAGATCTGACTGTGGAAGAGAACTTTGATAAAGCTTGTCAGGAGCCACCTGTATCAAAGAAGATCTTCCAAAGTTGGAGAAGGCAAGGATGATTAACTTATGGAATGGCTGTATGACAAGGATCAAACAGTTACCGAGAGAAGTCAAGCCCACACACAGCTCCCACATGAATAGCTTAGACCTGAATCATAGCACCTATGGTATGCTGCCAAACAAAGCTTGTTCATATTCCGTTCACATTATGCCCCACCCTTACCCAACCTTGCTCTAAGTTGTTGATGCTTTCTTCTGCTCTGTTTTCGAGCACGTTTATCGTTGGTCACCTGGTTCCAAGGCCGTTGTCACCGTCTTAGACAACCTTCTGTAGTGTCCCATCTTTGAACAAAACATGCTCGAAGTCGACGAAGAAATCAACCGGGGTCGCTGGCTTACTGTTTCTTTTCGACACCAACTTCCCCAAAATACCTTTGGCTTTGAAGGTCGCCTCTTTTTCAATCAGTGTATCAGGTACCAGTTTTGGATAGTCTCGAATGTACTTGTCAAAATGCTTTCGCCCTGCTCACGCATCGACATATTAGTCCTTTACTCAGGATCTGATCCAACGAGCTGAGTTCTGCTCCTAAACTTTCATCATATATCAAAGAAAATACGACAGGTACCAATCATACCTGAGCAGCTCTTCAAACAGCGTCTTGTTGTAGCGTGGCGTGAGGACGGACTGTTTTTCGAGTAGCACGTGACCGTAATGGTCAAGCCCGGCCCACGTTATCCCTTACCTTACCTACCTTGAGTACTCCTGGACGCTTCCGCAAACCACCTCAGTTCCTGATCTGGTGGCAGATTACAATGAACAGGCGTTATTTGGGCCCTAAGAGGCAACTTCATCCCTTCTTCTCTCAATCGCCTTTCACCTATCGGGGTCTCCTATATTTACCTCAACTGTTTGTCAGAACCATCGCAAGTGCTCCTTGCTCCCCTCGTCGCAGGCTTCCCACTTCCGGTTTTGTAACACTAGATCCAAATACGAAGATTGAAGAAGAACATCTTCCCTCTTACATCCCAGACGACTATTATCCAGTTTATATCGGTGAAGTGTTAGGATCCAGATACCAAGTTGTGGGGAAATTGGGCTTTGGGGCGAACTCCACAGTCTGGCTGTGCCGGGATCTTAGGCAAAGGTAAGGAAGTAGTTGAACTAGGCAAGAATTTTTGTAATGTTTTAATAGGGAACACCGATTTCTGACGCTCAAATTGCGTGTTCGAAGCAAAGAGCATAATCACGTGATTCATGATCAGGAAACCACAATCTGCGACTACCTCAAGAGTCAGTCTCTAGAACATCCCGGAAAAAACAGAGTTCGCAGGGTTCTTGATTCGTTCGAGATCGCCGGTCCAAATGGAAATCACAAATGCATACTCTATCAACCGCTTGGGATGAGTTTCACTGAGTTTCTTAGACTTCTTCCTGAGCATAGGTTTCCAAAGGAACTAGCTCAAAAGAGCATTCAACTTATCCTAATTGCCCTGGATTATCTCCATCAGTGTGATATTTTTCACACTGGTAAGCTCTCAATTACATCAATCTAGCCTTATTGTGACAGCTAATAGTCATCAGATATTTCACCAAACAACGTACTCCAAGGAATTGAGGACGACTCAATTTTTGCTGAGATGGAGCAAGGCGAACTCGAACAACCTATCGCCCGGAAGGTACTCAGAGATCGTACTGTTTACAATTCGCGACCAATGCCTTTTAGTGCAGGCCAAGCAGTCCTCTGCGATCTTGGTGAGGCTAGAATTGGTACCTCAAAGCATAGCGGCGACATTATGCCTGGCATTTACCGCGCTCCAGAGGTGATATTAGGAATAGACTGGGATGCGAAAGTGGATATATGGGCGATCGGTATAATGGTGAGTTCAAACTGATGACGAAATAGTCCATTCTGCTACCGTATGGCAAGCTTTACCAAGCTAACTTTATTTGATTTATCCTAGATGTGGGATCTTCTTGAAGGCGGTCATTTATTCTTCGCAAAGAAGCATGGAGTATTAAATGACGAGCAGCATCTTGCAGAAATGGTTTCGCTCTTGGGGCCTCCACCTCCCGAGTTCTTGAAACGGAGTCCTAAGTGCTCTCAGTACTGGGATAGTCAAGGTAATGTGCCAGAAGCCCAGTTCATCCACCTTGAAAAAAAAAAGCAGAATAGCATAAATCTACGCCAGCCACTATATGGAAACATTTTGCTAATGCCGCCACTGTAGGAAATTGGAACGGCTCCATTCCGATCCCTGAGCAATCATTCGATAGTCGTGAGCAGTGGCTTCATGGAGAGGATCGGGCTCTTTTTCTGCATTTTATACGCAGCACGTTATGCTGGATACCAGAAGAGAGACCCACTGCCGAGGAGCTGGCATTTGACGAGTTTTTGATGCAGCCCTATGCAGCCGCATTTTCGAAAGCATTGGCCGAGGATTAACATAGAAGAATTATGTGACTATGCCAAGATCCTCTATGATGGAGTGCATTGTTTTATCAGGCCCAGTCATATGTCAACGCTGGCGGCTGCCTAACTCATCGATGTTTTCTGGATGGTAGAACGTTCATTAAGACGGCGGCTCACCCTCTCCCAAATCTCCCAGGTTTCTACCCTTGTCTCTGCAACGTCACTGAGCATAGCCGCCGGGCCCCAAACTTAAGAGTCTCCCGCCCCGTAGGTTGAGCCGTGCTAGCAAATCGAGCAGAGAGAAAATATGCGGGCATGTATCGACGAATGTGGCATCAGATATGCTCGGATAGCTTCGGCAAGCATTTCGATTGGAGATTTGTATATTTAGATACTGTATAATTTATCAGTTCAACTCATAATGGCCCTGCTATACTGTTGCTGGAATATCCGTTCTCGCTGCTGAAGTCCGACCGCCGTTATCGCTGCTTGGGGTTTCGACCTATTCTATCCTTCTACTCCTCATCCTTCCCCTACCCCAATCTTTCGCTCAACGTTTACAGCTGTCACATGCATGTCCGTCCGCCACAGGGTCTTATGTTTGAGCAATGGATATCGAGTTGGAAATTGAGCATTAGAAGGGGTGGAGTGGAAATGTCGGGGACGTGCATGAAGGAGGAAGTGGAGATGACACGGTGGAGAAGGTAGAATAACATGATCCTCTCAATTAAAAAGTGGAGAAGGATATTATTCGAAGATATGCTTCAACGAATCCTATTGCGCACATATTCTTACATGCCGTCGAATACTCGAGGTACATATACATCGAGACTGTTGGGCCTTCGCTGGCGGGTCTTAAGTTGCGCCTGGGATGTAAATCATACTTGTTCATAGCTCATGAAAGGGCCATAGTTTTCTGGCATAACTTTCACTGCCCCCAGACTCCTTGATACTCTCCATCCACTGGTCGAAAAGAACTTTATGATCCTTCTTCGCTGTTTCCCAATTCTTGGCGGGGACCCACCCGTCTGAATCTGCGTCCAGGGCGCGCTTGAGGAACATCTTCAACTGCTGAAACTTTTCGAAATCTTCATACTGCTCTGCGTGCTCGGCGAGCTCTTCTAGCGTTGGTTGGTACGGACAAGAACCAGGAAGCCGCAGCTCAGTCCAGCGTTGCGAGAGCTTGATCAATTCCTGCCGCAGAGCTGCCGCACTGTCTCTCCAGGATGCGTCGCAATAGCGGAAAGTCCTGAGCAGGGTCTGGTCCATGGCTCTGGCATGGTGGAGTTCTGGAAGATAGCCTTTCAGCACAACTTCGAAGGTTTGCGTGCAGGTCCAGACATCTTTCAAGTGTCTTTTCCTTGCAGCCTCTACTTCTGGATCTTTTACCACAGTTTCCTTAGTTACTGCTGCGCTTGGACTATCATCCTCTGCGGAAGACAATAACTCTTCCAAGATTGGGACGTCGGCTGCGGGATCCTCAACTAGATCCGGCGTCTCGTTCGCGTAGCAGAATGTCGGTTCGATACTGGTAGACTGCCAATCGATAATTGCGGTAATACAGGAAGGATCTTCCTCCGAGACATAAATGTTTCTTTTATGGAGGTCCGGGTGAAGCAATGTTGGACTAGTCACCCGTTCAATGACCGGGGCTTTGATCAATTCCTCATTTACTTTCTCACTGATATTCAGGAGACGCAGATGCTCTTGCACAGATCCGCGATAAGGTAATTCGTCCACGACGCCGCCAGTCTTTGGTACTCGCGAGAAACCGGCATCAATGAGGCCAGAGCAGTAGGCTTGTAGTCCAGTCCCTAGGGAAAGAAGATCAAAATTAGTCGCGGAAGGAGTCTTGTAAAGTTATTATAGGAGTGGATCGACATACATGGCCCTCTGTTAGGAGGCCGTTCGGTATAAAACCGAGACTCTCCAGCGTTACAGTCCCAGTATTGCGGACCACAATGAGGTCCTATGCAGAAACCTTCGGCGAATTCAATTTTTGATTTCGGGTCAATTGGTGCGTCGGCAAAATAGAGACTTCCGTACGCCGGAAACGGAAGCTTTGCCATCTCAGTCACCATGAAGGCCAACTTTTTGACGCATAGCATGTGGTGATGAGGAGTCACAGAAGGCCATTTCTCATGTAGCCGAACCCCAGGTGCGTGTTCCATTATGATATACTCGCTACCAATAGCATTGTTGTCATCGTCGCTCCAGTCGAGGACTTTGGGAATCGGTATCTTTGTGAACGATCTTACTGAATAGTGCGTTAGCCAATGCCTTCAAAATGTTCGCGTACACTTTCTACCATACCATAAGTCATGGTCGCCACTTCGGAGTTGGTAACCAATCTTCGCGGACCTGCAATACGGAAGGGTACTCTAGTCACGACTCGCTCTCCATTGTCCAGGTACAAAATGAAAACCCGGTTGAATCCTCCCTCCCTCTTCTCATAACGAATGACTTTGGTGGCTCCGGAACACGTGTTCACAGCCTTCCTGCATAAGGCGGAAAAGTCGAACTTGACGTAACGGGCTTCACGCTGCAACTTATCGCGACTCAGCCAGCGGCCAGTGGTATAAAGGTAAGGGTCAGTCGCTTTGAAAATTTTATTTAGCACGTTCCCTGGCAGTGTGTAGATTAAGCTTACAGTCTTGCAGATATTCTTCAGTCTCTCCACCAAAGGTTGTGTGAAGAGCTCTACTGCTGACTGCTGCTGTAAGCATGGGCAGTGTGGTTTGGCTTGTGAGTGCAGGTTGATAAGTTCGTCGGAGTCGTCCTAACATAGCTACAAGAAAGTAGGATGCCGGCTAGTAAGGAGTAGAAAAATAATGAATGACAGGACTTCTCATCCTAGCTTTATGGAAGACACGGGAAATGCCGCAAGTGTCGAAGGAATGCTAGTTTGTGTGGATTTGAACGACTTGTTGCAGACTGGAGTCGAATGAGTGCTTGTCAGATTGGTTTGTGTTTACATACGTTGAAGTTGAAATGCGAAGTTCGGGACGTCGCTAATTTTAGCCGGCGTCAGTCGCAGGCGGATCACCTTCGGCTCATCTTCGGCTCACCTCCCTTCACTCGCTGTTCAGCCTGCTCACAGGTCAGTTCTGAAGCCATATTAAACGACTATAGGACGGAAATATGGTAATGCTGCTGATCCTACAGATTCGTACTGCACAGCGTCTCCTGATGTGAATATTCTTGAGGTGCTTTACTCGTTTTCTCTTTATTCGTCCTTGGCCACTTGTGATGCTTTCCCCAGGTCTGTCCATAACTTTTTATCAATCACATGAAATTCGTGACAATAACCTCCGAGCACATTCGATCCTATGAGTAAAGATGTCGCAGTGTCAATTCATAATAGAGGTTCTGGACAACATGAGATTTCGAATGCCAGTGCGAAATAGCGAGTGTATTTGATCACCAGTTATTCCTGAAAACACACACCCGTCCACCGACTGCTACATCCAAAATTATACATTCATGTTTACTGGAGAGCGAGAGGTACGAACTTAATGACTAAGCATGCAGATTCAGCTTGCTGGCTTGTTGGCTTTGTTGGTTGCAGCCTTCTGATGACACAATGAGCAGCGAATCAAAGTCACTGTGGACCTCGAAACAACACACATCCTCTGCATATTTATTTTTCAACAGAACTTCGCTAAATCACTAAATCATATGTACATCCATCACAGAGAGTGCTCAATATAGACAAGTGTACTCGTTGATATGTCGAATTTAGCCGCTTCAATGTCCGTATCACCCAGGCACGCTCTGGGAGGGCTGGCGGGTGCCAGGCGGTAAGATAGACATCAACTCTCTAAGTTCAAATCATTAATGACCAAATTATATCTACATGCGCCTCCTTTCTCCTGCAAGCTAGTATTGCAAAGCGAATCTCTATCAGTGTAGTTAATAGTGGAACGGCCGTGGAACGATGTCGTTTTAAGGCTCTCTAACCGACTAGCGTTTTAGCCTTATAAAACGCACTACAGTGCGTTTTATAAGGCTATAAACGTACGGAACGAGGTAGTTACTAAGAACGGACTAATAAACTAAGTATAAATTTACTTAATTTTTGAAATATTAAAAATACTTATTAAAGTATCTTTTTAAAGTGTCTTTTTAACTATTATATTAAATAAACTTATAATATAACCTTATAATTAAGTAAAAAGATAAAAAAAAGTACTAAAAAGTACTAAAAACACTAAAAACACTAAAACCACTAAAACCACTAAAATTTATATATTAATTTATTATTTAAATAGATTTAATATTATACTTTAAAGAATTATATTTCTATTACTAATAGTTAATATATAATAATTTGATAAATACCCTGCTAAGCTATTTTTAGTTAAGAATATATAAGCTAAAACTAAGTAAGATTAACTTTTTAAGCCTTTTTAATATTATAATAGGCTACGACTTAAATACTTATATAATAAAAGAGGTAGTGTCGTGCACCTGACGTACCTGAGGCACTCCTTAAGGCGCTCCAGCTAACTAGAGGCTACTTATATAACTAGAACTCCTAGAGCTTCCTTTTATAAGGGAGCTCTAGAATACCTTAATAAATCAAGACTTTTATACTATATAAAGCTCCTTCTTATAGTATACAATAGTTAAGAGTCATATTCGCTTATTTAAGCTACTATATAAGTATATTATATAGTATAAGTAAAGTTATAAGTAGTATTAAGAGATACTTACACTACTACTTAAAGAACTCTTTTAAATACTTCCCTGAATTTCCTGAAATACTCTTAACGCTATTAGTTCTATAAAAAGCCTCTTTAATATATTAATATACTTTTAAGATAAGTTAATTAAATATAAGAGTAATACTCTTAATTAAAGAAAGTAGTAGCCTTAGTAATAAACGACCTTTTAGTACTATACTAAACTTAAAGGAATTTAGAGATTTATTAACCTTAATATTAATAATATTAAAAATATTATTAAGTAACAACTGAATCTTTCAAGTATTAACGATTTTATATAAGAGAAGATAAATAGTCACCTTAATAAGTAGATAGCGTTATTAATATAAGCTAACTTAGATTTACTAGTAAAATAAAACGCCGCTACTACTAAAGAAAGAAAGAGTATAATAAAACTGCTAGTATCTATAAGTAAGCCCTTAAAAGCTAAGTTTAAAGATATTAAGGTACTTTAAAAAGCTTAAATAAGGGAGTATTTAAATAAGCTAGCTAAATAGATAGCGCTTAATAACTATATTCAGAACCTCTTTAACTAGGTAAATAGTACTATTAGCTAGTCTATTCTAACTAACGCAATTAATAATAATATAGCTAAAGGCGCCGTAAGACTATAAGCACTAGTTAGGTCTATTAAGCGTGATATAATACTTTCAGACGCGGTAGTACTAACCTTTATTATTTCAGACTATACTAATATATTTAGTTTACTAATATGTTAAGATAAGAAGTCGCGAATTAAACCTTATATATAATATAAGCTATAGTAAAAGAACTTCTATCTTATAAGAGCGTATAATATTCCTGATATATAAAGAGTACGTAATATATAAGCTTTTTTAAACGCAGTATCAGTTTAGTTAGAGACTTAGGCTATTTAAGCACTCGCTAATATTATAAAAGATAACACTTTAAGATATCAGTATAGTATAACGCTAAAGGAGTATAGTCTAGCGTTTATAGCGAATATAAAGAAGTACTACCGGAACAGAGGCAAGGGAGTTAATAGTTTCTATACTACACTAATACTAGGTAGTCGTTTTAATATAAGAAGCTTATAAGACTATTCCGGAAGCTCTCAGAATTACTCCCGTTTAAATCAAGGAGATAGAAAAACTAACTACTTTTATAGAATTAGATACTAGCACCTTTTAATTAAGTACTAAAAGCTCTGTTTTACCTATAATAGCTTTTAAGCTAATAGTATAAGATTCCGTCTAAATAACAAGTAAATTAAGAGGATTCGTAAGACTATCTAAGTACTTAAGTACGTAAAACTACGCTAAGAGATCTTTAAAGAAGGCTAGACTACTATCTCTATAGCTTAAATTACTAAGAAGAAGCCTAGTAAAGACTAAGAACTGTCGTCTTAGTAAGCTAAAGGGAAGTACCCTAGAAATATTAATATAGCTACTATTAATTTAAAGCTTTTAGACTTTAAAGAGATACTTAAAATCTATACTACAGACTTTATTAATATTCTTTACACACTCTTAGAGAGTACTTTAGTTAATAACTACAGCGCTTAATACTTAGTTAATCATAAGAATAAGCTAGTTCTAAGTTTTTTTAAGAGATCAACTAATAATAACTATATAAAAGCTAAAACATAACGAATTTCAGTAGTTAGTAGAGGAAAACAAGTATTTAAGAACTCCTTAGCTAAGCTAAATAGTCTAAATACTTAAGACTTATTATTTAATAATATTACTATAGTCCGTGATTTCTATATTAATATTATCTTAGAGGTATTACTAAAAGACACTAAGCTATAGTACTTAGGGAAAGATATTACTTTATAGTATAGGAAAGTTCAGATAAGTGTAGTTATTAAATAGCTAGTTTAAAAGTTCAACTTAACTTTCTTTAAATATAAACCTTTTAGATACTCTTATTACTCTTATAACTTAGTAACCTTAATACGCACGCTTATTATAATATACCTGACTTTAAGTTATAGCTTAAATAAGTAAGGTTTCTAATCGTTAAGTTAACTACTTAAAGAGCGTTCCGTAACTCCGCAACTATAGCACCTACGTACTAATTATTTTAGAGAGAGTGCTTTATAGGCGTTACTTAAAGTAGGGAAAGGAATACAACTTAAGGGAGTATTAAGAATCTAGTATAAGAACTATATTATTACACACGCTAGAAATATCATATTAAGATAAAAGTTAGAGAATAAGGTAGCTAAGCTGTTCTACCGAATCCTTTAAGACTTATTTAACTTTAATATAAGTTATAATAATACTCGCTAGCTACTTATTATTAAGAACAAGTATAGTAAGAAGCTCTTTAACTATACGTTACTAAGTAAGTTAGCTAGTCACGTTATACTAGTCTTAAAAAACTTCAAGTATTAGACTAAGCGTTAATATAAACTATTAGTCTATATTATTTAATATGATAATAATACCTTAGTTATAGCTATTTAAAGCACGTTAAGGTATAAAGAATAGACTACAAGAGAAGGGATAGAGGTAAAAAGTCCCCTACTATATACTAAAAAACCTATAAGCAGCGTAGAGCGCGTAAGATAAGAGATTATCACTAAATCTATTAAGATACACGTTTAAGTAAACCTACTAGAGAAGCTATCATGCACTTAGCGCACCTGAGGCACTCCCTAAGGCGCTCTAGCTAACTAGAGGCTACTTATATAACTAGAACTCCTAGAGCTTCCCCTTATAAGGGAGCTCTAGAATACCTTAATAAATCAAGACTTTTATACTATATAAAGCTCCTCCCTATAGTACACGATAGTTAAGAGCTATATTTACTTATTTAAGCTATTATATAAGTATACTATATAGTATAGGTAAAGTTATAAGTAGTATTAAGAGATACTTATACTATTACTTAAAGAACTCCTTTAAATACTTCTCTGAACTTCCCGAAATACTCTTAACGCTATTAGTTCTATAGAAAGCCTCTTTAATATATTAATATACCTTTAAGATAAGTCGATTAAACACGAGAGTAATACTCTTAATTAGAGAAAGTAGTAGCCTTAGTAGTAGATAACCTTTTAGTATTATATTAAACTTAAAGGAATCTAGAGATTTATTAACCTTAATACTAATAATATTAGAAATATCGTTAAGTAATAACTAAATCTCCTTAGTATTAATAATTTTATATAGAAGGAGATGAATAGTTGCCTTAGTAAATAGATAGCGTTATTAATATAAGCTAACCTAGATTTACTAGCGAAATAGAATACTACTACTACTAAGGAAAGAGAGAGTATAATAGAACTACTAGTGTCTATAAGTAAGCCCTTAAAAGCTAAGTTTAAAGATATTAAGGTACTTTAGGAAGCTCGAATAAGAGAGTACTTAAATAAGCTAACTAAATAGATAGCGCTTAATAACTATATTTAGAACCTCTTTAACTAAGTAAATAATACTATTAGCTAGTCTATTTTAACTGATGTAATTAATAATAACACAGCTAAGGGCGCTATAGGACTATAAGCGCTAGTTAGGTTTATTAAGCGTGATATAGTACCTTTAGACACAGTAGTACTAACCTCTGTTATTTCGGACTATACTAATACACTTAGTCTGCTAATATAATAAGATAAGAAGTCGCGAATTAAACCTTATATATAGTATAAGCTATAGTAAAAGAACTTCTGTTTTATAAGAACGTATAATATTCCCGATATATAAGAAGTATATAATATACGAGCTTTCTTAAATATAATATTAGTTTAGTTAGAGACTTAAGCTACTTAAGTACTCGCTAATATTATAAGAGATAATACTCTAGGATAATAATATAGTATAACACTAGAGGAGTATAGTTTAGCGTTTATAGTAAATATAGAAGAGTACTACCGGAATAAAGGTAAGGGAGCTAATAGTTTCTACGTTATACTAATACTAAGTAGTTATTCTAATATAAGAAGCTTATAAGACTATTCCGGAAGCTCTTAGAATTACTCCTATTTAAATTAAGGAGATAGGAAGATTAACTACCCTTACGGAATTAGATATTAATACCTTCTAATTAAGTACTAGAAGCTCCGGTTCACTTATAATAGCTTTTAAGCTAATAGTATAAGATTCTATTTAAATAATAAGTAAATTAAGAGGATTCGCGAGGCAGCTTAGACGCTTAAGTATATAGAACTACGCTAAGAGATCTTAAAGGAAAGTTAAGCTACTATCCCGGTTATATAGATCACTGGAAAGAAGTCTAGTAAAAACTAAGAATTATTATCTTAGTATATTAAAGGGAAGTACCCCGGAAATATTAATATAGCTACTATTAATTCAAAGCTTTTAGACCTTAAAAAGATACTCGGAATCTATACCGCGGACTTTATTAATATACTTTATATATTATTAGAGAGTACTTTAGTAGATAACTGCGGCGCTTAGTACCTAGTAAACTATAAGAGTAAGCTAGTTCTAAGCTCCTTCAAGTGATCTACTAATAACGACTATATAGAAGCTAGCATATAATAAATTCTAGTTATTAGTAAGGGAAAGCAAGTATTTAAGAACTTATTAGCTAGGCCGAATAATCTAAATACTTAAGACTTATTACTTAATAACGTCGCTATAGTTCATAATTTCTATATTAATATTATCTTAGAGGTATTACTAAAAGATACTAGGCTATAGTACTTAGGGAAAGATACTACTTTATAGTATAAGGAAGTTCAGATAAGCGTAGTTATTAAATAGCTAGTTCGAAAGTTCAACTTAACTTTCTTTAAATATAAGCTTTTTAGATACTCTTATTACTCTTATAACTTAATAACCTTAATATATACGCCTATTATAATATACCTAACTCTAAGTTATAGCTTAAATAAGTAAGGTTTCTAATTGTTATATTAACTACTTAAAGAGCGTTTTATAACTCTATAACTATAGCACTTATATACTAGCTATTTAGAAGAGAATACTCTATAAGCGCTACTTAAAGTAAGGAGAGGCGTATAATTCGATAAAGTATCAAGAATCTAGTATAAAGATTATACTATTATATATACTAGAAATATTATATTAAGATAGGAGTTAGAGAATAAAGCAGCTAAGCTATTCTACTGAATCCTCTAGGACTTATTTAATTTTAATATAAGTTATAATAGCACTTGCTAGCTACTTATTATTAAAGATAAGTATAGTAGGAAGCTCTTTAGCTATATATTACTAAATAAGTTAGCTAGCTATATTATACTAGTCCTAGAGAACTTCGAGCGTTAGATTAAACATTAATATAGACTATTAGTCTATATTATTTAGTATAATAATAATACCTTAGTTATAGCTATTTAAGGCACGTTAAGGTATAAGGAATAGACTATAAGAGAAGGGATAGAGGTAGAGAATCCCCTGCTATATACTAAGGAACCTATAGGCGGTACTAAGCGCGTAAGATAAGAGATTATTAATAAATCTATTAAGATATATATTTAAGCGAACTTACTAGAGAAGCTTTACTTAAAGGTATATTATATAGTAATCTACTTTTATAATATAAGTCCTCTCGCACACTAAGGGATAAGGAGTCCTAACTAAGTACTCTAAGAATAGTTTCAGAACTACTTTTAGTAGTATAATCTACTAATAGTAAAGAAGCTCTTAATAGACCTAAGACCTAATTAAAGTAGAGTATACACGTATAAGGCGCGTATATATCTAGTTATAACTAATAGAGAAGCCGGAAGGAGTTATAGAGGCTTTAAAGTTAGCCCTAAGGCGTATATTAGATACTTAGTTAGTTATATTACTTCTAACTTATATAGGATCTAAGTGCCCTAGCTACGCTATATAGTGATCACGTGTAATATCCGGTTTAATAAGATAATGTTCTATTCCTCTAAGGAAGAGAGAAAGGCTAGCTAACTTACCTCTACTCTAAGGGAGCTTATTAAGGAACTAGAAAAGAATATTATTACTCTAGATATAAAGTATAGTATTAATAATATTACTAATATAGTTATAGCGGAATATATAGCTAAACTAAACGAAGCTATAGTTAAAGCTAACGTTAGTATTAAGATTACTATACTAGTTATTAAGGAGATACTAAAACTAATAGATATTACTCCGGTAGAGCTTCTATAAAGCTCAGGGGTAATACTAAAGGTATAAGAACTAATAAAAGTTAACTTACTAGAGCTCTCTTAGACCTCCGAATTAGCCCCTTATAAGAGTTAGACCTTAGGGGTAAAGAGTAATAATATAGTTCTTTATAATAATAATATCGCTAATAGTAGTAGAGATCTGACTCCTTATAAGAAATTAAGTTAAGACGCCCTAAGAGATACTAAAGCAACGGAAACTAATTATCTTTTACTCTAGTACTAGAGGGATACTATAAGTAGTAATAATACTAATCTAGGTATTAAGGAGGCGCGCTAATAAATATACCCTTAAGTCGTATTACTTAGCTAATAGCTATAAGACCTTAAGTAATAAGTTACTAAGCTTCTAGAAGCTCCTCTTAAAGCGATAAGGACTAAGTTTCTATAAGTAGCTAGAAATAGCTACTAATAGTAATAAGTAATAGAGCGTAATCGAATCTAGGTAATATAGGAAGCTTAGAGAGAATATAAAAAGCTTACTACACGCGGCTATTACTCTATAGTAATAGCTCTAAAATAAGATAGCTACTTATATCTCTAAGAGTTTACTACGACCTTCTATAGTAAGACTCTGATACGAGCTAATAGCTATAATACTATTATACTTTATATAGTAGTTTTAAGCGCTATATTAGATATCTAAGTAAAGGCAGGAGCTTCTAACTTATAAAACTAATATTAAGGGAAGCTCCTAAAGCTACCTAAGAACTAAAGGGAGCTAGAGAGTTACTTATATAGTAAGTAGTTTAAAGTTAACACAGAAAGAGAGATATTAAACTTAGAAGCTTAAGACTATTAGAGACTAATTCCTAAGGAAGATATAGCTACCTTACTAATTCCCTTAAAGTAGGTATTTACTTATAAGGTAGATTCTATAGGATAGCTTAAGTATTATAAGTCTCGGATTATAGTACAAGGTAATATATAAGATAACTCTATAATATTCTTAACTTACGTAACTATACTTATAGCGAGGTTATTCTAAGTTATAATAGTATTAGCGGCTTAATTCAACTTAGAAGTAAAGCAGTTTAATATAATTAACGCCTTTATTAATATAAAAAGAGATAAGAGAAGCGCCTTAATCTCGTGTTTTCCTCCGGAAAGCTAGAAAAGACTAGGAATAGTAGTAGAAATTAACTAAGCGCTCTATAGCTTAAGAGACTTACTTATACTTTAGTATAGCGATTTTACTAAGATACTTAGTAAGCTAGACCTATCTCTACTTATAGAGGAGCTATATATCTTTATAAACTAGTATAGGATTATCTTTATAGCGTTCTATATTAATAATATTTAGGTCTTATATTATATTAGATACGCTAAAGAGGGCCAGATAATTATAAACGGATTATATAAGGTATACGAGCTAATAGTCCTAAGAGATATAGAATAGTTCTTAGAAGTATAAGTAGTATAGAATAAGGAAAAGAAGATAGTATCTCTCTTATATAATATCTATATTAAGAAGATAACTTAGAAGTTTAATATAGTAGATAGGAAGTACCTTAGTACGCCTCTCTTATATTATAAGCTAGTTAAGAACCTTAGTATAGTAACTTTTAAGTAAATCAAGGAATATTAAGAGAAAGTTAAGTTAGTACTATATATAGCTATTATACTCCGGCTAGATATCGCTTTTATAGCCTCTTAACTATCGTACTTCTTAACTAACCTAAGCGCACTACACCTAGTAGTAGTTAATTAGGCTATATAATATCTATTTAGCTTAAGATTCTTAGCTATTATTTATAGTTAGGAAGATAGAGAGATATACTTTCTTATTACCTTAGATATGTTATTTATTAATAACGCTGAATCGCGTTATTCCTCCTAAGGATTCCTTATTATACTATTTAGAGGAGCTATTATTTAGAAAGCTTCCTAATAAGATACTATCACTACCTCGACGACTAAGGTAAAGCTTCTTAGTATAGAACAGATAGCTAAGGAGGTAATAGCGCTCTAAAGGTTCTTTAAAGAGCTAAGGCTTAATATAAGAGCTCCGTAGAATATATTCTATAATAATAAACAGACGATTCAGCTAATAATTAAATAGAACTAGTATATCTTGATAAAGCTTTAGTATATTAATATATAGAATATATAGCTACGATAGGAGTATAAAAAGGGGAGTTTTCAGGTAATATATCTCCTGATAAATAATATACTAGCTAATAGCTTAACTAAAAACTTACTATAGTAAAAGTTTAAAGTGTTTATCGCTCTTTTAAACCTTTAAGACTCTTAAGCTAATATTAAGAAGCTCGCTTAAGCTATATAGTTTATATAGATACTTTCTTTTATTACGTTTTCTTTACTTTATATTTATAGTTCTTAAATACTATTAGAAAGGAGAGAAGAGGTAGAATTATAAGACCTAATCCTAAGCTATTACTTCGGGGTTATAAAGCTATACTAAAATAATATAAAGTATAAAAGACCTGATCCTAAGCTGCGACTTCTAGGTTATAAAGCTATATTAATACACTAGCCTAAACTATAATAATAAAGAAGTAATATTCCTAAGCTACTACTTAAAGGTTATAAAGCTTATATTACTTACTAAGGAGGGAGAAGGAGGTTAATTAATTACTAGGCAGCGCTAGCTATAATATTAACCTCTGCTAAAGTAAAGGCACGTAAGGCTAAACGCGCTATAGAGGTGATAATAGTAGCTCCTATAGAGCCGGAGCTTATTCCTATAGCACTAAAAATAGGGCAGGGGAGGGGAATAGTAGTCTCTCTACGGAAAGTAAAGGCGAAGGTAGGGGTAGTAGCTAATATTAATAGTTAGATAATATCTAAAATCTATAAAACTACTATTACGACTTACAGATAGCAGCACGGATCTTATCCTTATCCTTATCCTTATTCTCCTTAGCTTCTAAGGCCTTCTAAATAGTAGCCTAGCGGACTATAAGAGCTTATATTATAGTAGGGTAGTATGGTTCTAGGTTGGAAGATAGTTAGCCTATTCCGTAAGGTTATATAGATAGGCGTAATAGCGTGTAATAAATATATTATCTTCTCTCTCCTACTCTTACTACTTGTTTAATTAGTAGTCCTTTATATCCCTGCTTACTATATACTTTAATAGTACTACTCTACCTTTTTATATTAGTGAACTATATAAGGGACTAGAAATAAAGTAAAGGAATAGTTAAGATATAGCTAAGCTAGTAGTAAAAGTAGGAGTTAGAATTTTATTACTTAGTAACTTAGTTATAGTAATAAATAAACACGTAGGAAATAGCTAGAAAAAAAGAGCTTAAGGAGTCTTTATTTAGTAGATAAGATATTAGGAAATAGCAGAATATAAGTAAAAAAGGCTAAGAAGGTATAAAAGGGAAAGTTATTATAATAGGCTTAGAAGATAAGGTTACTATAGTAATAGAGAAAGTTTATATAAGGAAAATAAGTAAGAAATAGATAAATATAAAAAGAAAGTAAGTTTAATATAAAAAAGGGACCTAAAGTAAAGCGAAAAAGGGATATAAGGAAAAGAGGTTAAGAAAGTTAAAGTAGTTAAAGGAACTAAGTCTAAAGGTTATAAGGAGTATAATCGCTACGCTCTTACTAGTAACTCTAGTACTTTTAACTCTAGTAATATTAGGTATACTATACCTTATAAATAAGTACTAAAGGTTTAAATTATTTACTAAATTCCCTAATATAACTATATTTCTAAGAGATCCTAAGAACTAGAGAATACTAAGTATAAAGGAAAGTGATATAGTAGAATATATTTAAGTCCGAGAAGAAAGCTATTAAGAATTAAGAACTACGAATTCTAAGATAATAGAAGTTAAGTATATTTTAGTTATACTAGCCTTAGGTATATTAAGCACACTATACTTTAAGGGAGCTAATATTACAGAGTTCTTAGAATAGTATACTAATTAGTATAATAACGCCTAATTAAAGGATATAGACTAAATTAAATAGCTTCCCTAATATTATAATCTCACTATTAGTTAGTATATTAAGACGCTACTAGAGTAGATAAGTAAGAATTAGGAAGAGCTAATAGTCTCTCTTTTAGAGAAGTATAAGGATTAAGATACTTTTTAATAGATAAACTCCTAATTATTCCTTAAGGCTCTAAAGTTAAAACCGCGAACTATAGAAAGCGATATAAAGTAGTTTATTTAATAATTTACTATAATATTAGCTACCTTAGTAAAAAGGAGCTAGTTAGAAAATTATACTTAGGGAGTATAGTTCTTAAATAAGCTACTAAGGGATATTCGTAAGAAGGTAATACGTAAGAATAAGGTTAATATTAATAAGCTAGGTATAATTAAGTTTAATAACTTAGTTAAGATAGCTACTAAGATTTATATATCTAATAAGATAATCTAAGAGTTTTCTAATAATCGCGTGAAATAGAAGAGCTTTAGTAAATTAGTAAATTCACTTAGCTAAGTACTTATCACTCTTAAAGTAGAGGGTTAGCTAGTTCCCCTTATTATTAGCTTAAAGACTATATCTATAGAAGTAGTAAAGGAGATAACCTAGGTATTTAATACACTAGTACTAACTATAAGAGTATTATAAGCTCTATAAGTACCCGGGGGAAGATTGGGATTTAACTTACTTAGTAAGGGAAATTAGTTAGGAGCTTACTTAGTAAGACCTAGTAATTAAGTTAATTTATCTAGACTACCGCAGGGGGCTTACTTAGGCTAACCCCGGCGTCTAAATAACTCGCTAATTAGAGTATATATAGTAAGTACTTATAAAAATCACTAGAACTAATATTTCTACTATTTAGAAAATAGGTATTTCCGTAAGGACTACTTAGACTTCCTAATAGATATAGAAAAGGGGCTTATATATAACTATTAGAGTTAGATATATTATAGATACGTAGGTAGTAGAAGGCAGTTAGTTAGGTAGCGTAAGAGAGTCCTAGTAATAAAGGGTATACGAGCTAGTTAAAAGGGAACCTTAATATAGGGAACTAGTAAAGGATAAGCTAGGGGGAGCAGTTCGATAATATAGCTAATATAAGTACTATAGTACCTTATAAATAAGACTAAACCTATAAAAGTAATAGTAGTAAGGGTAGTAACTTAGGATAAGTCGGATATTAAAGAAGATAAGGGGGACTAAGAAGCTATAGGAATATTAAGAGCTAGAAGTAAAAAACTAAAAAGCGGAAAAGATAATAAATAAGTAAACCTTAGGAAAGTATTAAAAGGGCGAGTTAAGAAGGAAAAGGACTTAATAGCTCTAAAAGTTTTATAACTTAGAAAATAGAAGTAGAAGGATCTAATTAAAAGAGTATTAAGAGAGGGAGTATAGTAAGAAGAGGTTATTAAAGAAATAAAGATAAATAAGAAGTAGACTAAGAAGTTAAAGAAAGTTAATCTAAGAGTCACTAAGAAAGTAAAGTAATACTTAGATATCCTAAAGTAAGGGGCGTAGCTTCTAAAGCTATTAAATAAGGTCTTAGATAATAAACTAAAGAGTATTACTAGTAAGGAAGTACTTATATACTCTAAGCTCTTATAGAAACTACTTTTTAAAAATATAACTATAATAAAGTTACTTTAGACCTTTAAAGGGGGAGTTAAAGGTAATTAAACTGACTTAGTATTAATAAAGTTAGCAGGAGTAGAGAAGATATCAGAGGACTCTTAAGTCTTAGTAATTAGGAGCCTAAAAGTTAGAGTCCGACTAAGCTCTCTAACTATAATAGCGCTTATTAATTACGGATTAGAAGCTAATTTAATAACTTCTATAATTACTTTAAAGGCTAGGCTCTTTATTCGACTTAACTCTAATCTTAGAATAATAAGCTACTTAGAGAAGTAGGAGAAGTTTAAGGGGTTATATAAGAGAGTTACTATAGAGATCAGAAGTATCTTAATAGTAGGGAGTTTTTTTACTTTAGTATAAGCGGAGAATAATATAGTCTTAGGATAACCCTTTATTATAGTAAGTCTCTTATTATTTTCTTATAGTAGAGGTTATTAGTTTACTATAGTTATAAATAATAACTGAACTAAGTAAGTTATAGTAAAGGTCATAGATTTAATAAGGTCTTATACTAAATCGGATATTTTCCTAGAAAATACTTAGCTAAGGCTATAGTAGTAAGTAGTTCTAGTGATAGATCTACTAAAGGGAGGAGTGAGTTAACTAGTGTATTTAACCTGCTTAATAAGGGAAAAATAAAAGTATTTTTAGTTATAGTATTTACTAAGCTTAATAGGGAAAAGGATAAGGATATAATTCTTTTAAAGAGTATAGATTTAGTTATACTTTTATAAGTAAAAAGGGTTTTTCTTATTATTAGAGTTTAGGGTACTTATAAGAAGAAAGCTAATAAAGTTATTCTAATTTAGAAGGGAATTTTAGATAAGTTAAAGCTAAGGGGAAAGCTAGACTAAAAGTAGAGGCGATTAGAATAGAAGAGAGTTAAGGGGCTTATTAAACTACCTTACGAATTTAATAAGTAGATAACCTTAAAGTTCTTAGAGTTACTATATAAGACGAGGTTAATACTAGAAAGAATAAAGGAGATAATAATTAGAGGAGGATTATAGTTATAAGAATATAAGCTTTTAGAGGAAATACTATATAAGCGCGAGGCTATAATAGTATTTAACTTCTCTAAATACGGAAAGATATATAAAGATATCTACTTACTATAGGAAATTTATATAGTTCTATATAAAGCTTAGTAAGCACTTAGATTCTTAGTACTAAAATATCTATATAAATATATTAAGGATATACTTATAGAGAGGCTTAAGACTAGTACCTTAGAATATAGCTATAGATTATATAGGAATCAGTAGTTTTTAGTTAAAAAAAAGAGTAGAGTATATTAGATAGTAAATACTATAATAAAGTATAATATAGTAATAATTCAGGATACTAACTTACCGCCTAATATCAAGGAAATATTAGAAGATTTTACAGAGTATATAATTACCTCTTTAATAGACTTCTTTTCCGGGTATAATCAGGTTACCTTATATCTAAATAATAGAGACTTAAATATATTCTAAATATTACTTAGTCTCCTCTACTATACTACCTTAGTTTAAGGGGCAACTAACTCTATTATATAATTTTATAGGGTTAGAAAAGTAATTCTAAAGGATTATAAGCCTAAGAGAGCTAGGATATTTATTAATAATATTCCTATCTTAAGCTCTTACTTAAAATATAATAATAAGGAGGTTAAGCTTAGTATTTAAATATACGTCTTAAAGCACTTTATTAATTTAGATATAGTCTTAGCTAATATAAAGAGGGCAAGGGCTATAATTAGCTCTAAGTCATAGTTCGGGGTTAATAGCCTGAAGTTAGTAAGTTATATTTATATTATAGAAAGTAGGTTACTAGATAGTAAAAAAGTAATAAAGATACTTAACTAGTAAGAATATTAAAATATAACTAAATTTAGGGCGTTTCTTAGAGTCTATAGCTACTACTATATCTAGATTATTAACTACACTAGAAAAGCTAAGCTACTATACCTTTTACTTTAAAAGAGAGTAGAGTAGAAATTTAAGGATATTAAAAAGTTTATAATAAACACGCTAAAGTTAGTTCTAATAATAGCTTTAGCGCTAGTAAGGCTAGATATCTTTAAAGGAAGTAATGAAGTAATTCTAGTAGTAGATATAAGCTTATAAGGATAAAGGATAGTCTTAATATAGCTAGATTATAACCTTAAGCGTTATCCTATTAAGTATAATAGCAGAGTATAGATAACTATAGAAAGAAACTATAATACTACTAAGAGGGAGTATTATAGGGTTTTAAAGGCGTTAAAGAAAGTTTATAAGGTCCTGATTAGCTACTACTTTATCTTAGAAACAGATACTATAGTTCTAGTTATATAGCTTAATTAAGGGGCATCGGACTTACCTAGGGCTTTAATTACGAGATAGATTATTTAGATATACCTTTTCGATTTTAAAGTATATTATATACTAGGAACTAAGTATATTATAGTAGATAAGCTATCTAAGTAGCTAGCTACTTAGAAGGAGTTAAATACTAAGGCTTTAGAAGAGGATATTAATAACTTTATAGATACTTAGTTTAGCTAAGTTAAAATTAGTATTTAGACTAAGAGAGCAACTCCTTACTTATAAAAAGTATAGAGTTTAGATTCTAAGCTTATTATAGAGTATCTTCTTATACTAAAGTAGCTAAGTAAAGTTAACCTTAAGGACTTCAGGGGATTTAAGTAATAAGCCCTGAATTATATAGTTTAGGATAGAGTTTTATATCGCTATACTAATAAGGGTCTTCTAATAAGAAGAGTTATAGATAGTAAAAAGGAGTAGTAAACGATCCTTAAATCCCTTTATAAGGATATAAGCTATAAAAGATAAAAGAGTACTTACTAGAAAGTTATAAAAAGGTATTTCTAGGACTTATTATACCCGGATATAAAGGCTTATATAGTAATATATAAAGCTTATTAACTTTAGGACTCTACTAGGATAGAGGAAGCGCTTTATCTTATATAGACTAGTACTTTATAAGCTAAAGTAGGAATAGATATAATATATTTACTACTAAAGTAAGGAAAGCACTACTTAATTATAACACGAGATAATCTATCCGAGTAAGTTAAAGCTAGAGCTTTAGTAAATATAACTTTAGTAGTTATCGCAGATTTCCTCTAAGAAGATATAATATATCGCTATAGGATCTTTAGAAAGCTAGTTATAAATAAGGGGCCGGAAAATAAGAAATAAGTAAAAGAGCTCGCTTAGAAATACAGGATCTGAAAGGTAATAGTATTAGCTTATTATACCTTAGTAAACGGAATAGTAAAGTAGGGTTATAAACCTATTATAAACGCCTTAGTGAAGATAATAGATAAGAGGATAGGCGATTAAGTTAGAAATCTATATATAGTACTTTTAGTAGACTACTATATAATAAAAGAAATAACTAAGTATATACTATTTTAGATATAGTATAAGTCAGAGATAGTTCTATTAGTTAAAATAAGAGTCCCTACTTAGAGGGTTATAGATTAAAAGAATACTTAGATAGAGGTAGAGACCTTAGCTCTTTATATAAAGTAGATTTAAATCAGGGATAAAGATTTAAAGAAAGTAACTATAAAGTAATATAGGATATAAGTAATAGATAAGGATAGGTTTAATACTAGTTAGCGGATTTATTAAGCGGAAATTAAAGTTAGTAATATTATTCTACTATATAATACTAAATAAGAAGTTAATATATCTTCTAAACTAAAGCTTAGCTACTAATAGCTTAGCTTATATAGGATTAACGTAGCTATCGCAGAGAAAGGAATATATATACTCTCAGAACTTTATAGTACTTAACTTAGTAGTATATTTTTAAGGAATTAACTTAAGGTCTTTTATAAAAGGGACTTTATCTAGGAACTAGTTAAAGTTAATAAGGGGTTTAATAATTCCGAACTTAAAGATCTAAGTAAGAGGGAAGGCGTAGTAGCTAGTAATATAAAAAGTAACTCGGGAAGTAATATCCTAAGTACTATACTAGTAATAAAGGAGTAAGTTAAAGTAAAAAGAGACCTCTAAGAACTAGAGGAAAAGCGAGTAGTAATTCCGGAAAATAAGCGTATAGCTATTATAATTAGGCTACTAAGCCGCAGGATAATTTAACTTACTTAGTAAGGGAAATAGGGTAATAGGAGTTCCTAAGGAGGCTAGGAATTTTAGGTAAGAGATATAAGTTATATTTACTTATTAAGTAAAAGAATAAGTAAAGTTAAATATTATTAAATCTTATCTATTAATTACTTATAATAATATTAGAGTTAAACTAGGAGAAAAAGAAATAAGTAGTATCATAAGTAGTGCTTAAAGTAGTTATTATACAAAGAAATTAAAGAAAATAATCGCTTTAAACGCTAATTATATAACTAAATAAATCTATATAAATAATAAATATAGTAGTAAGGGGAACCTATTAGACTAAGGGGGTAGTGTCCTTAGCTATTTTATTATTATTAGTATTTATTTCTTTACTACCCTTACTATTACTATTATTATTAGTACTATAGCTAGCTAAGAGAGGAAAGTACTTACTTATAGTAGCTAAGTAAGCTAAGGAAGAACTACTTAGTATACTACGCTTAGTAAGAATAGCCTTAGTAATAATTCAACGAATATATCCTTTAAGGTAAGTTATATAATAATATTTACTATTAATATCCTAAGTAAGGGCGCTACTAATATAACTAATATACTTAAGATTAAAGTATATTTAATAAGTAATAGGGTAAGACTAAGTATTAGCAGGGTTAGAAGTACTCTTATTATAAGGGTATTACTAAGAGTACTTATTAAGAAGTAACTTAATCTTAAGAGGATAGCTAGTAATAAAAGTAAAAGTAGTTATAGCGGCCTTATAACAGGGGCGAGCTTAGCGTAGTTTAGTAGTAGTTCCGGAAGTAGTCTAAGGAGCCTAACGCTTAGTAGATCTCTTCTTCTTCTTCTTCTCGGAATAGTTACTATTATCCTTATTCTTAATATTATTAATATTAGTATAAACCTTAGTATCCTTATTACTATTAATAGCCTTCTCTAGAGAGAGAGTAGTCTTAGAGGACTAAGTGACTTAGAATAAGATTTTCTTAGAGGTTATAAGAGTAGAGGTAGTAGTAATAGATATAAGCTTATATTTAATAATAGGAGTATTACCTTTATTAGAATTATCCTAATCTAAAGCGCTATTCATATACTTATTAGTATCCTTCGACTTCTTTATAAGAAGAGTCTCCTTCTTAATAAGCTTCTTCTTCTTAATAGTACTCTTAATACGAATAGTACTAAGAGTAGAAGAGTCTTTAGAAGATAAGCTAGGAGTCTTTATAAGTAAGTTAGTTAAGGGCTTAGACTTAATATACTTCTATAATTCTTTCTTCTTATAGTTATTAAGAGAGTTACTACTACTAAATAAGTGCTTATTACGCTACTACTTGTAACTATTATACTTCTTTATAAAGATAAAAGTTAAGTCTGAAATATCTATATTAGATTCTATAATAATACTACTATAAAGAGGTATATTATTAAACTCTATAATAAGGTTATCCGGACTAAGGAAAGTATAACTTATAGACTTCCGACTAGAATATATATAAAGATATAAGAGAAAATCGATCCTCTGCTTATTAGATACTTTTATCTTAGTAAGGACTTACTTATTAAAAGTAAGGACTAGGAAGCTAACTATATAATCTGATAAATATATAATCTTATTAGCTTAGATAGCTACTATAACGTCCTAGATATAGACTATACTAAGGGTTAAGCTATATAAAGAACGCTCTAAGATATACTAAGCGGAAATAGTCTTTAGAAGTAATACTATAGTAATAGAAGTAATAAAGGTATAAGTTAAGAGTATAGAAAGTATAAGGAAGATAGTAGAGTATAAGGATAGTAATAATAGCATAAGGGAGGGAGGTAACTATAGAAAAATAATTATTAAAGGAAAAAGGAAAATTTAAAAAAATAAGAGTATAAAAGGGTTTTTATATTAAGCGAATAGTAATAGCGAGGCTATAGAAAAGGTGAATTTAGTAAGAAGAAACGTAAGATAGCGAATAAAAAGGTGAATTTTAAAAGGGAAAAGTAAAAAGGGCAGAGAAGTTACTAGTTATTTATTATATATTAGTTACTAGTAAGTAGTGTAATAATACGATTAGAGGAATAGTAAGCTATAAGCTACTAAGCGAGGTATAGGAGCTTTTAAGGGGGGATTTAAGGCGCTAGGGATTTTTTTCTAATTCGAAACTTTCAACTTTCTTTAAAAAAAAAAATAATAACTTCCTTACGTTCCGTGCTATAATAACTAAATTACTATATAAATACGATAGTTCGCTATAGATAATAGGGGAGATATAAGTATAAGCCTAGTTAAAGTGCCTATAAAAGATAGATTACTAGCTTTTACTAATTTTAATAAGGTAATTATATACTTAGACAGGATCCTACTACAAGACTAGTATAATACCTAGTTAAGGGTCCTAGAGATTATAATAACGTACTATAATAAGGCTAAGGAACTTATTAAGTAAATATATAAGTATATAAAAAAGTTAGGAGTATTCCGGATTTATATATTAAAGAATAAGTTTCACTAGTCTTAAATAGAAGTTTAAGTTATAATTATTAATAACACGAAGAAGAGAAATAAATAAGGTAAAGCTTATAAGAGTATAATAAAGAACTAGATAAACCTAGAAGTATTAGCTTAGCTAGTAACTAAGTTAAGAGAATTCATAAGTTACTACTAATAAGCTTCTATAAAGATATCTATTAAGAAAGCTAGATTATAAGTTAACTTAGAAGTCTAGAGATAAGTCTTAAGGCTACTTTATTAAGGGATATCTAAGGTAAAGGAAGTTATTATAATAGACGTGACTTATATAATAAGCGTGAAAGTAAGAGAAAAGGAAGCGAGGAAGTTATTAAAAGAGGAATAAAGGAGTATTAGAATATAAGTTAATATAAGAGGCTTTATAAAAGAAAGGGTATTTATAGAGGAATTAGAAGATACGCCTATAGCTATAAGTAAAGAGGAAGGAAGCCTTAGTAATATTAATAATTTAGCCCGCTTAATAGGGGAAATTATTATAGGCGCTATAATAGCCTTAGCTTCTTAACTATATCAGTCCTAGCACTAAGAGGAAATAAGTAAGGCTATAAAAGAGTTTAGGTTTATATATAAGAAAGGGGCTAAGATTAATAAAGAAGAAGTTAACTTAGTTAAGAAAGAACTAAAAGAATAAGAAAAGTAAGAGATTAATAAGAAGAGTAGAGATAAGTAGAAGTATAGCTATAGGAAAGACATAATTACTAGCTAGAAAACTATAATAAGAGGAAAGAAAGTTCTACTAATTATAGTAATAATAAAGCTCCTAAGTAGGATACTAGGATTTCAGCGAGTTTACTATAGTTACTTACGATTAATAGCAGGGTATATAAGTCTTTATATAAAGTAGCTCCCGGAAGATTTAGCTATTAAGAGACTACGTATTATATATAATAGGAGGTTAGAAATCAGAAAGCTAAAGATAGACTCAGAGACTTATATTTAGTTTCATATAGCTAATCGCTCTCCCCGCTTATTAGATAAGCTTAGACCTTATAAATTTTATAAGAAGAAGGGGCTTGAATTATTTAATTATAATTAAAAGCTAATTCTAGATAGCTAGGATCTAATAATCTTACTATAGTAAGAAGAGAATAGATAAGTTATTTACTCCCTCTTTAAATAATAGTTTAGTTCCTCTCTTAGAAAGTAAATCTATAATAAATTAGATATATACTAATACTACTTATAAGAGATTAATAAGCGTAAGAATATCAGATAGCTATAGAATATATTTTTTTTAGTAACTTAGTAGCTTATACGCTAAGACCCTACCTACTATATATTATATATAGCTCTTTGTCCTAATAAGAAGTGGAGACTAGTTAGTTACCCTTACTACACTAAATATATTATACTAAGAGATAGAACCTTTTTCTATTATATTAATTTAAATATTAATAATATACTTACTACTAATCAAGGGGCTACTATAATTCATAGTAGTATCTTACTAGATTAGGAGGATAAGGATAATTACACTTTCTACTATCTAGGGATATAATATAAGCTAAGCAAGTAGTAAGCGCGTATTCATAAGCGAGGATAAGATACTAACTACTATATTTACTAAATTACAGATTAAACGTTTACTCGAGAGGATATAAAAGTCCTAAGAGTAGATTAAGTTAAGACTCTTTATAGCCCTAGAGATATACGAATTACACTACTAAAGATCCTATATAAGTTAACTAGGCCCGTGATAAAAGTTTATTAGACTATCTTATTATAGTTTATTATAATTCAGGATAATAAGGAAACCTTAAAGGTTATAGAAAGGGGAACTTAAAGAGATTTAGCTAACTTTTATTAAGAATTCACTATACCCTTAGCTACTTTATTAGGCCTTATAAATTAGTATAGAGCTATTCCTTTTTAGTTCATTACTATAGTTAAGCTTTCCGGGTTAAGTACTTTATCTGATACTCTAGTTACGCGATAATAATAGAGTTCGCTAGTAGTAATAGCTCAGAGAAACGTTCTATTAGGAGGGGATTAAGTAGTAGCTTATAGCTTTATTAATAGGTAAAGAGCTAAGGTATTAGTTATAACTATAAAGGCTTTTAAGATAGTAAGGAGGGTAAAGAAGAAGGTATTTAGAGAGAAGTCCTTTTACTACCTAAAGGAGGTATTAGAGGCTATAGGCGTTCTAATAAGAGAGGTAAAAGCTAACACTAACTAGCTAAGTAAGGAAGTAATAGAGATTATATTAAAGAAGGGCTTATTATTTATAGAGGAGGCCGAGGAGTACTTAGTAATAGGTGTAGGTAATATAATAGAGGTAGATAGTTAGAAGAAGTATCCGTATATTTCTTTTATTTATATGATATATTAGGGGATATAGTTAGGGGGCGACTACTTAATTAAGGGGGGATATATATAATAAGGTAGTATAGTTCTAGGTTAGAAGATAGTTAGCTTATTCCGTAAGGTT
The DNA here is from genome assembly GCF_030347475.1 of Cadophora gregata. Lineage (NCBI taxonomy): Eukaryota > Fungi > Ascomycota > Leotiomycetes > Helotiales > Ploettnerulaceae > Cadophora > Cadophora gregata. Next base: position 1,798,746 of record NW_026695938.1, on the reverse strand, counting down.
ATATAAATAGGCGTAATAGCACGTAATAAATATATTATCTTCTCTCTTTTACTCTTACTACCTATTTAGTTAGTAGTCCTCTATATCCCTGCTTACTATATACTTTAACAGCACTACCCCACCTTTTTATAATATATAATATCTTAAGATTTATTTAATCTACTTATTTATATTAAAATACTTCTTATATCTTAACTTACTACCTATCGTGTACTATAGGGAGGAGCTTTATATAGTGTGAAAGTCTTGATTTATTAAGGTATTCTAAAGCTCTCTTATAAGGGGAAGCTCTAGGAGTTCTAGTTATATAAGCAGCCTCTAGTTAGCTAGAGCGCCTTAGGGAGTACCTTAGGTATACTAAGTGTATAATATACCCTCTCGCTTAGCTTTATAATAGTAAGCGAAGCGATGTAAATAGTATAGATAATACTACCTAAACTATAATAAGAGTTAATACTAACTAATAGTATTAGGTCTTAAGCGCTTAGTAGCTCTAAGTATATAAAGTAAGTAAGTTCCCTTAAATGCTCTTTCCTTAAATAATAACTTCGATATAATATTAGTAAATATAGCTAAAAGCTCCTATGCCTCTTACGCCTCGCGCGCCTTTAACCTTACTACTACTCGTGTAATAAAAAAGAAGACTATAAGTTATTTATTTAAAGATTCTAACGTAGTTAGTGTTATAAGGAATCGTTAGAACTACACTAATATCTTATAAAATAGGCCTGTAGCTGCTGCACCTCCCCTGCCGCCGCCTCCCTACTACTACTACTATCACTACTACTACTAACTCCCGCCTGCCGCCTTACTATAGCAGGAGCTATCTGTGCTATGCCTTATAGTTACTGTATTCGTAGTAGTTTATAAGGTATACCGGGTGACTCTTATTATAATAAAGAGATAGCTTCACGCTATTTTTATTATTATAAAAATAATAAATCAGGTTATATTACTGCCCTCGCTTACGCTACTGAACTTTTCGCTAGCTACTTAGTAGCCCGGGCTCTCTTAGAGGGTATATATATAAGTGTTTCCTTATATTATAGTATTAGAATAATGAAGTATTAAGGTATTAATATTAAAGTATTAAGCGAGACTAACTTTATAATATATATTATAAAGAGGTAGGGTAGTACTATTAAAGTGTATAGTAAGCAGGGATATAGAGGACTACTAACTAAACAGGTAGTAAGAGTAGAAGAGAGAAGATAATATATTTATTATATACTATCGCGCCTATTTATATAACTTTATAGAATAGGCTAACTATCTTCTAACTTAGAACTATATTACCCTACTATATATATCCCTCCTTAACTAAGTAGTTACTCTCTAACTATATCCCTTAATATATTATATAAATAAAAGAAATATATAGATACTCCTCTTAACTATCTACCTTTATTATATCACTTATACTTACTACTAAGCACTCCTTAGCTTTCTCTATAAATAATAAGCTCTTCTTTAATATGATCTCTATTACTTCCTTACTTAGCTAGTTAGTATTAGCTTCTACTTCTCTTATTAGAATACCTATAGCCTCTAATACTTTCTTTAAGTAGTAAAAGGACTTCTTTTTAAATACCTCTTTCTCTACTTTTCTTATTATCTTAAAAGCCTTTATAGCTATAACTAGTGCCTTAGCTCTCTACTTATTAATAAAGCTATAAGCTACTACTTAATCCTTTTCTAATAGAACGTTTCTCTAAGCTATTACTACTAGTGAACTCTATTATTATCGTATAACTAAAGTATTAGATAGAGCACTTAACCCGGAAAGCTTAACTATAGTAGTGAACTAAAAGAAAATAGCTTTATACTAATTTATAAGGCCTAATAAAGTAGCTAAGAGTATAGTGAAATCTTAATAAAAGTTAGCTAGATCTCTCTAAGTTCCCTTTTCTATAACCTCTAAAGTTTCCTTATTATCCTAAATTATAATAAATTATAGTAAGATAATCTAATGAACTTTTATTATAGGCTTAGTTAACTTATATAGGATCTTTAGTAGTATAATCTGTATATCTCTAAGGCTATAAGGAGTCCTAACTTAATCTACTCCTAGGACCTTTATATTCTCTTAAGTAAACGTTTAGTCTATAATTTAGTAAATATAGTAGTTAGTATCTTATTCTCACTCATGAATACGCGCTTACTACTCGCTTAGCTTATATTATATCCCCGGATAATAGAAAGTATAATTATTCTTATCCTCTTAATCTAGTAAGATATTACTTTAAATTATAGTAGTCTCTTAATTAGTAGTAAGTATATTATTAATATTTAAATTAATATAATAGAAAAAGGTTCTATCTCTTAGTATAATATATTTAGCGTAGTAAGGGTAACTAACTAGTCTCTACTTCTTATCAGAACAAAGAGCTATATATAATATATAATAAGCGGGGTCTTAGTATATAAGCTACTAAGTTACTAAAAAAAATATATTCTATAGTTATCTGATATTCTTATACTTATTAATCTCTTATAAGTAGTATTAGTATATATCTAATTTATTATAGATTTACTTTCTAAGAGAGAAACTAAACTACTATTTAAAGAGAGAGTAAATAACTTATTTATTCTCTTTCTACTATAGTAAGATTATTAGATCCTAACTATCTAGAATTAGCTTCTAATTATAATTAAATAATTTAAGCCTCTCTTTCTTATAAAATTTATAAGATCTGAGCTTATTAAATAAGTAAGGAAAGCGATTAGCTATATAAAACTAAATATAAGTCTCCGAGTCTATCTTTAGCTTTCTGATTTCTAATCTCCTATTATATATAATACGTAATCTCTTAATAACTAAACTTTTTAAGAGCTGCTTTATATAGAGACTTATATACTCTACTATTAATTATAAGTAATTATAATAAACTTACTAAAATCCTAGTATCCTACTTAGGAGCTTTATTATTACTATAATTAGTAGAACTTTCTTTCCTCTTATTACAGTTTTCTAGCTAATAGTTATATTCTTCCTATAGTTATACTTCTACTTATCTCCGCCTTCTTTATTAACCTCCTACTTTTCTTATTCTTTTAGTTCCTTTTTAACTAAGTTAACCTTTTCCTTATTAATCTTAGCTCTTTTCTTATATATAAACCTAAACTCTTTTATAGCTTTACTTATTTCCTCTTAGCGCTAAGACTAATATAGTTAAGGAGCTAAAGCTACTATAGCACCTATAATAATTTCCTCTGCTAAGTAAGCTAAATTATTAATATTACTAAGGCTCCTTTCCTTCTTACTTATAGCTATAGGCGTATCTTCTAATTCCTTTATAAATACCTCTTCTTTTATAAAGCCTCTTATACCGACTTATATTCTAATACTCCTCTATTCCCTCTCTAATAATTTCCTTACTTTTTCTCCTCTTACTTTCACGCTTATTATATAAGTTATATCTATTATAATAATTTCTTTTACTTTAGATATCCCTTAATAAGATAGCTTTAAGACTTATCTCTAGACTTCTAAGTTAACTTATAATCTAGCTTCCTTAATAGATATCTTTATAGAGGCTTATTAGTAGTAACTTACGAATTCCTTTAATTTAATTACTAGCTAAGCTAGTACTTCTAGGTTTATCTAGTTCTTTACTATATTCTTATAAGCTTTACCTTATTTATTTCTCTTCTTTATATTATTAATAATTATAACTTAAACTTCTATCTAAGACTAATAAAACTTATTCTTTAATATATAAATCTAGAATACTCCCGACTTTTCTATATACTTATATATTTACTTAATAAGTTCCTTAGCCCTATTATAGTACGCTATTATAATCTCTAGGACCTTTAACTAGGTATTATACTAGTCTTATAGTAGGATCCTATCTAGGTATATAACTACCTTATTAAAATTAATAAAAGCTAGTAATCTATCTTTTATAAGTACTTCGACTAGGCTTATACTTATATCTCCCCTATTATCTATAGCGAACTATTATATCTATATAGTAATTTAGTTATTATAGCGCGGAATATAGGGAAGTTATTATTTTTTTTTAAAGAAAGTTAAAAGTTTTAAATTAGAAAAAAATCCCTAGCGCTTTAAATCCCTCTCTAAAAGCTCTTATACCTCGCTTAGTAGCTTATAGCTTATTATTCCTCTAATCGTATTATTACGCTACCTGCTAGTAACTAATATATAATAAATAACTAGTAACTTCTCTACTTTTTTTACTTTTCCCCTTTAAAATTCACTTTTTTATTTATTATCTTATACTTCTTCTTACTAAATTCACTTTTTCTATAGCTTTATTACTATTATTCACTTAATATAAAAACCCTCTTATACTTTTATTTTTTTAAATTTTCTTTTTTCTTTTAATAACTATTTTTCTATAATTACTTCTCTTCCTTATATTATTATTACTATCCTTATACTCTACTACCTTCCTTATACTTTCTATACTCTTAACTTATACCTCTATTACTTCTATTACTATAGTATTACTTCTAAAGATTATCTCCGCCTAGTATATCTTAGAGTATTTTTTATATAGCTTAACCCCTAGTATAGTCTATATCTAGGATATTATAGCAGCTATCTAAGCTAATAAGACTATATATTTATTAGACTATATAGTTAGCCTCCTAGTCCTTACTTTTAATAAGTAAGTCCTTACTAAGATAGAAGTATCTAATAAGTAGAGGATTAATTTTCTCTTATATCTTTATATATATTCTAATTAGAAGTCTATAAGTTACGCTTTCCTTAGTCTAGATAACCTTATTATAAAGTTTAATAATATATCTCTTTATAGTAATATTACTATAGGATCTAATATAAATATTTTAAACCTAACTTTTATCTCTATAAAGGAATATAATAGTTATAAGTAATAGCGTAATAAGCACTTATTTAGTAGTAGTAACTCTCTTAATAACTATAAGAAGAAAGAATTACGGAAGTATATTAAGTTTAAGCTCTTAACTAACTTACTTATAAAGACTCTTAGCTTATCTTCTAAAGACCCTTCTACCTTTAGTATTATCCGTGTTAAGAGTACTATTAAGAAGGAAAAGCTTACTAAGAAAGAGACTTCTTTTATAAAGAAGTTAAAGGATACTAATAAGTATATAAATAGCGCCTTAGATTAAGATAATTCTAACGAAAGTAATACTCCTACTATTAAATATAAGCTCGTATTTATTACTGCTACCTCTACTCTTATAACCTCTAAGAAAATCTTATTTTAAGTTACTTAGTCCTCTAAGACTACTCTATCTCTAGAGAAAGCTATTAATAGTAATAAGGATACTAAGGTTCATACTAATATTAATAATATTAAGAATAAGGATAATAGTAACTATTTTAAGAAGAAGAAGAAGAAAAGATCTACTAAGTATTAAGCTCCTAAGACTACTTCCGGAACTACTACTAGATCACGCTAAGCTCGCCTTTATTATAAAGCTACTATAACTACTTTTATCTTTATTACTAGCTATTCTCCCGAGATTAAGTTACTTCTTAATAAGTACCTCTAGTAATACCCCTATAATAAGAATACTTCCGACCCCGCTAATACTTAGTCTTACCTTATTACTTATTAAATATACTTTAATCTTAAGTATATTAGTTATATTAGTAGCGCCCTTACTTAAGATATTAATAGTAAATATTATTATATAACCTGCTTTAAAGGATATATTTATTAAATTATTACTAAAGCTATTCTTACTAAGCGCAGCGCACTAGGTAGTTCTTCCATAGGTAAGTACTTTCCTCTCCTAGCTAGCTATAGTACTAATAATAATAGTAATAGTAAGGGTAGTAAAGAAATAAATACTAATAATAATAAAATAGCTAAGGATACTACCCCCTTAGTCTGATAGGTTCCCCTTACTACTATATTTATTATCTATATAGATTTATTTAGTTGTATAATTAGTATTTAAGGCGATTATTTTCTTTAATTTCTTCGTATAATAATTACTCTAAGTATTACTTATAATACTACTTATTTCCTTTTCTCTTAGTTTAACTCTAATATTATTATAAGTAGTTAATAGATAGGATTTAATAATATTTAACTTTACTTATTCCTTTACCTAATAAGTAAATATAACTTATATCTCCTATTTAAAATTCCTAGCTTCCTTAGGAACTTTTATTACCTTATTTCCCTTACTAAGTAAGTTAAATTATCCTATAGCTTAGTAGCTTAATTATAATAGCTATACGCTTATCTTCCGGAATTATTACCTACTTTTCCTTTAGTTCTTAGAGGTCTCTCTTTACTCTAACTTACCTCCTTATTACTAGCGTAATACTTAGGATATCACTTCCTAAGTCACTTTTTATATTACTAGTTACTATACCCTTTCTCTTACTTAGATCTTTAAGTTCGGAATTATTAAATCCCTTACTAACTTCAACTAGTTCTTAGATAGAGTCCCTTTTATAAAAGACCTTAAGTCGATTCCCTAAAAATATACTACTAAGTTAAGTACTATAGAGTTCCGAGAGTATATATATTCTTTTCTTTGTGATAGCTATATTAATCTTATACGGGCTAAGCTATTAGTAGCTAAGCTTTAGTTTAGAAGATATATCAACTTCCTATTTAGTATTATATAGTAGAATAATATCATTAACTTTAATTTCCGCTTAATAAATCTACTAACTAGTATTAAACTTATCCTTACTTATTACTTATATCTTATATTACTTTATAGTTACTTCCTTTAAATCTTTATTTCTAATCTAAATCTACCTTATATAAAGAACTAAAGTCTCTGCCTCTATCTAAGTATTCTCTTAATCTATAACCCTCTAAGTAGGGACTCCTATTTTAACTAATAAAACCGCTTTTAACTTATATTATATCTAAAATAGTATATACCTAGTTATTCCTTTTATTATATAGTAGTCTACTAAAAGTACTATATATAGATTTCTAACCTAATCGCTTATCCCTTTATCTGTTATCTTTATTAAGGCGTTTATAATAGGTTTATAACCTCGCTTTACTATTCTATTCACTAAGGTATAATAAGCTAATACTACTACTCTTTAGATCTTATATTTCTAAGCGAGCTCTTTTACTTATTTCTTATTTTCCGGCTCCCTATTTATAACTAGCTTTCTAAAGATCTTATAGTAATATATTATATCTTCTTAGAGGAAATCTATAATAGCTACTAAAGTTGTATTTACTAGGGCTCTAGCTTTAACTTACTTAGATAGATTATCTCGCGCTATAACTAAGTAGTACTTTCCTTACTTTAGTAGTAAATATATTATATCTATTCTTACTTTAGCTTATAGAGCGCTAGTCTATATAGGATAAAGCGCTTTCTTTATCCTAGTAGAGTCCTGAAGTTAATAAGCTTTATATATTATTATATAAGCCTTTATATCCGGGTATAATAAGTCCTAGAAATACCTTTCTGTAACTTTCTAATAAGTACTCTCTTATCTTTTATAGCTTATATCCTTATAGAGGGATTTAAGGATTATTTACTACTCCCTTTTATTATCTATAACCCTTCTTATTAGAAGACCTTTATTAGTATAATAATATAGAACTCTGTCTTAAACTATATAATTTAGGGCTTACTACTTAAATCCCTTAAAGTCCTTAGGGTTAACTTTACTTAACTACCTTAGCGTAAGAAGATACTTTATAATAAGCTTAGAATCTAAACTCTATACTCCTTATAAGTAAAGAGTTACTCTCTTAATTTAAATACTAACTTTAACTTAGCTAAACTAAGTATTTATAAAGTTGTTAATATCCTTTTCTAAAGCTTTAGTATCTAACTCTTTCTAAGTAGCTAGCTGCTTAGATAGCTTATCTGCTATAATATATTTAGTTCCTAGTATATAGTATATTTTAAAATCGAAAAGGTATATCTAAGTAATCTATCTTATAACTAAAGCTCTAAGTAAGTCTAATACCTCTTAATTAAGCTATATAACTAGAACTATAGTATCCGTTTCTAGGATAAAGTAGTAGCTAATTAGGACCCTGTGAACTTTCTTTAATACTTTTAAAACCCCGTGATACTCTCTCTTAGTAATATTATAGTTTCTTTCTGTAGTTATCTATACTCTACTATTATACTTAATAAGATAATACTTAAGGTTATAATCTAGCTATATTAAGACTATCTCTTATCCTTATAAGCTTATATCTACCGCTAGAATTACTTTACTACTTCTTTTAGAGATATCTAGCCTTACTAGCGCTAGGGCTATTATTAGAGTTAACTTCAGCGTATCTATTATGAACCTTTTAATATCCCTAAATTTCTACTTTACCCCCTTTTAAAGTAAAAGGTATAATAGCTTAGCTTTTCTAGTGTAATTAATAATCCAGATATAATAGTAGCTATAGATTCTAAGAAACACCCTGACTTTAGTTATATTTTAATATTCCTACTAATTAAGTATTCTTATTACTTTTTTATTATCTAGTAACTTACCTTCTATAGTATAAATATAACTTACTAACTTTAGGCTATTAACCTCGAACTATAACTTAAAGCTAATTATAGCTTCCGCCTTCTTTATATTAGCTAGGACTATATCTAAATTAATAAAGTGCTTTAAGACGTATCTTTAAATACTAAGCTTAACCTCCTTATTATTATATTTTAAGTAAGAGCTTAAGATAGGAATATTATTAATAAATATCCTAGCTCTCTTAGGCTTATAATCCTTTAGAATTACTTTTCTAACCCTATAAAATTATATAATAGAGTTAGTTGCCCCTTAAACTAAGGTAGTATAGTAGAGGAGACTAAGTAATATTTAGAATATATTTAAGTCTCTATTATTTAGATATAAGGTAACCTGATTATACCCGGAAAAGAAGTCTATTAAAGAGGTAATTATATACTCTGTAAAATCTTCTAATATTTCCTTGATATTAGGCGGTAAGTTAGTATCCTGAATTATTACTATATTATACTTTATTATAGTATTTACTATCTAATATACTCTACTCTTTTTTTTAACTAAAAACTACTGATTCCTATATAATCTATAGCTATATTCTAAGGTACTAGTCTTAAGCCTCTCTATAAGTATATCCTTAATATATTTATATAGATATTTTAGTACTAAGAATCTAAGTGCTTACTAAGCTTTATATAGAACTATATAAATTTCCTATAGTAAGTAGATATCTTTATATATCTTTCCGTATTTAGAGAAGTTAAATACTATTATAGCCTCGCGCTTATATAGTATTTCCTCTAAAAGCTTATATTCTTATAACTATAATCCTCCTCTAATTATTATCTCCTTTATTCTTTCTAGTATTAACCTCGTCTTATATAGTAACTCTAAGAACTTTAAGGTTATCTACTTATTAAATTCGTAAGGTAGTTTAATAAGCCCCTTAACTCTCTTCTATTCTAATCGCCTCTACTTTTAGTCTAGCTTTCCCCTTAGCTTTAACTTATCTAAAATTCCCTTCTAAATTAGAATAACTTTATTAGCTTTCTTCTTATAAGTACCCTAAACTCTAATAATAAGAAAAACCCTTTTTACTTATAAAAGTATAACTAAATCTATACTCTTTAAAAGAATTATATCCTTATCCTTTTCCCTATTAAGCTTAGTAAATACTATAACTAAAAATACTTTTATTTTTCCCTTATTAAGCAGGTTAAATACACTAGTTAACTCACTCCTCCCTTTAGTAGATCTATCACTAGAACTACTTACTACTATAGCCTTAGCTAAGTATTTTCTAGGAAAATATCCGATTTAGTATAAGACCTTATTAAATCTATGACCTTTACTATAACTTACTTAGTTCAGTTATTATTTATAACTATAGTAAACTAATAACCTCTACTATAAGAAAATAATAAGAGACTTACTATAATAAAGGGTTATCCTAAGACTATATTATTCTCCGCTTATACTAAAGTAAAAAAACTCCCTACTATTAAGATACTTCTGATCTCTATAGTAACTCTCTTATATAACCCCTTAAACTTCTCCTACTTCTCTAAGTAGCTTATTATTCTAAGATTAGAGTTAAGTCGAATAAAGAGCCTAGCCTTTAAAGTAATTATAGAAGTTATTAAATTAGCTTCTAATCCGTAATTAATAAGCGCTATTATAGTTAGAGAGCTTAGTCGGACTCTAACTTTTAGGCTCCTAATTACTAAGACTTAAGAGTCCTCTGATATCTTCTCTACTCCTGCTAACTTTATTAATACTAAGTCAGTTTAATTACCTTTAACTCCCCCTTTAAAGGTCTAAAGTAACTTTATTATAGTTATATTTTTAAAAAGTAGTTTCTATAAGAGCTTAGAGTATATAAGTACTTCCTTACTAGTAATACTCTTTAGTTTATTATCTAAGACCTTATTTAATAGCTTTAGAAGCTATACCCCTTACTTTAGGATATCTAAGTATTACTTTACTTTCTTAGTAACTCTTAGACTAACTTTCTTTAACTTCTTAGTCTACTTCTTATTTATCTTTATTTCTTTAATAACCTCTTCTTACTATACTCCCTCTCTTAATACTCTTTTAATTAGATCCTTCTACTTCTATTTTCTAAGTTATAAAACTTTTAGAGCTATTAAGTCCTTTTCCTTCTTAACTCGCCCTTTTAATACTTTCCTAGGGTTTACTTATTTATTATCTTTTCCGCTTTTTAGTTTTTTACTTCTAGCTCTTAATATTCCTATAGCTTCTTAGTCCCCCTTATCTTCTTTAATATCCGACTTATCCTAAGTTACTACCCTTACTACTATTACTTTTATAGGTTCAGTCTTATTTATAAGGTACTATAGTACTTATATTAGCTATATTATCGAACTACTCCCTCTAGCTTATCCTTTACTAGTTCCCTATATTAAGGTTCCCTTTTAACTAGCTCATATACCCTTTATTACTAGGACTCTCTTACGCTACCTAACTAACTACCTTCTACTACCTATATATCTATAATATATCTAACTCTAATAGTTATATATAAGCCCCTTTTCTATATCTATTAGGAAGTCTAAGTAGTCCTTACGGAAATACCTATTTTCTAAATAGTAGAAATATTAGTTCTAGTGATCTTTATAAGTACTTACTATATATACTCTAATTAGTAAGTTATTTAGATGCCGGGGTTAGCTTAAGTAAGCCCCCTGCGGTAGTCTAGATAAATTAACTTAATTACCGGGTCTTACTAAGTAAGCTCCTAACTAATTTCCCTTACTAAGTAAGTTAAATCCCGATCTTCCCCCGGGTACTTATAAAGCTTATAACACTCTTATAATTAGTACTAGCGTATTAAATACTTAGGTTATCTCCTTTACTACTTCTATAGATATAGTCTTTAAGCTAATAATAAGGGGAACTAGCTAACCCTCTACTTTAGGAGCGATAAGTACTTAGCTAAGTGAATTTACTAATTTACTAAAGCTCTTCTATTTCACGCGATTATTAGAAAACTCTCGGATTATCTTATTAGATATATAAATCTTAGTAGCTATCTTAACTAAGTTATTAAACTTAATTATACTTAGCTTATTAATATTAACCTTATTCTTATGTATTACTTTCTTACGAATATCCCCTAGTAGCTTATTTAAGAACTATACTCCCTAAGTATAATTTTCTAACTAGCTCCTTTTTACTAAAGTAGCTAATATTATAGTGAATTATCAAATAAACTACTTTATATCGCTTTCTATAGTTCACGGTTTTAACTTTAAAGCCTTAAGGAATAATTAGGAGTTTATCTATTAAAAAGTATCTTAATCCTTATACTTCTCTAAAAGAGAGACTATTAGCTCTTCCTAATTCTTACTTATCTACTCTAGTAGCGTCTTAATATACTAACTAATAGTAAGATTATAATATTAGAGAAGCTATTTAATTTAGTTTATATCCTTTAATTAAGCGTTATTATACTAATTAGTATACTATTCTAAGAACTCTGTAATATTAGCTCCCTTAAAGTACAGTGCGCTTAATATACCTAAGGCTAGTATAACTAAAATATACTTAACTTCTATTATCTTAGAATTCGTAGTTCTTAATTCTTAATAGCTTTCTTCTTAAACTTAAATATATTCTATTATATTACTTTCCTTTATACTTAGTATTCTCTAGTTCTTAGGATCTCTTAGAAATATAGTTATATTAAGGAATTTAGTAAATAATTTAAACCTTTAGTACTTATTTATAAGGTATAGTATACCTGATATTACTAGAGTTAAAAGTACTAGAGTTACTAGTAAGAGTGTAGCGATTATACTCCTTATAACCTCTAGACTTAGTTCCTTTAACTACTTTAACTTTCTTAACCTCTTTTCCTTATATCCCTTTTTCGCCTTACTTCAGGTCCCTTTTTTATATTAGACCTACTTTCTTTTTATATTTATCTATTTCTTACTTATTTTCCTTATATAAACTTTCTCTATTATTATAGTAACCTTATCTTCTAAGCTTATTATAATAACTTTCCCTTCTATACCTTCTTAGCCCTTTTTACTTATATTCCGCTATTTCCTAATATCTTATCCGCTAAATAAGGGCTCCCTAAGCTTCTTTTTTCTAGCTATTTCCTATATATCTATCTGTTACTATAACTAAGTTACTAAGCGATAAAATTCTAACTCTTACTTTTACTACTAGCTTAGCTATATTCTAATTATTCTTTTACTTTACTTCTAGTTCCCTGTGTTTATTACTAATATAAAGAGGTAGGGTAGTGCTATTAAAGTGTATAGTAAGCAGGGACGTAGAGGACTACTAATTAAATAAGTAGTAAGAGTAGGAGAGAGAAAATAATATATTCGTTACGCGCTATCGCGCCTATTTATATAACTTTACAAAACAGGCTAATTATCTTCCGACCTAGAACCACACTACCCCACTATAATATCTAAAGTATAGGACTTATTAACTAAAAAGCGAAGAAGAGAATAGATTAAATAGAATCTTTTTAAAAAAGTATAGCTATTATAATAATCTTAAGTAATATTATTAATAATAATATTATTAAGGAAATAACAGGTTAAAAATATCTAAGTACTACTACCTAACTGCACTAGTAGTATAATATCCCTCTACTATATTAAGTACTAAAACCAGGTAGCTTTACTAAAATATATAAGACTTTTATTTCTCTTTTACTTTATTTTTACTTTAATTATAACTTAAAATTATAAAGTAATATAATAGTCCGGTATTTACTTATTATAAATACAGAAGGCTATAGTTAATCTCTAATAATTAAGAAGTAAGTGTATTATATAAATAAGAAGATAGTTATTAAGTATTGAAATATTATTTAAAGTTAAGTATAAAGCTCCTATCTAATAGCAGATATACTAGTCTTATATAGAACTTTTATTCTTATAGATCTTTTAGATATAAGATCCGCGGATCTTTAGATTCCTTCTTTTACTATAAGATCTAAGGATCTAGAGATTTATTATATAATATTAAGTTACTAGAACTAGCGCTTTTAACTATAGTACTTAGATTATATAATATATATAGCTACTATAGTATTATAAAATTATAAGAAAGAAGTTCTCTTAAGAGCTCTTATTTCTTAGAAGACTTCTTTTAAGAGTAAGTGCCTCCTTAAGCTTATAATCTCTTAGCCCCTTCTGCCTAGGAGCTCTTAGGTACCTAGGGGAATCTCTCTAGGAGCGCTAGGCTTCTAGGCGGTCCGTAATAAGTAATTATATTACTTTTACTTAATATTCTTTATATATAACTTAAAACTATTATTATATAATAATTTTAGCTTTTTTAGAAATAAGTATTATAATAATAGTAGTTAAAAAATATAGTAAAATTATACTTAGTTTATTAGTCCGTTCTTAGTAACTACCTCGTTTCTTTATAACCTTTAAAACGAACGGCTGTTCTAAGTTGCTAAAACGGACTAGCGTCCGTTTTAGGCTAGCTTCAACGCACGCGCGTCGGTTGGTAGTTTACCAAGAACGGGAAAACTATTAACTACACTGATCTCTATTTCTATGTGCCTTACCACTAGAAGTGCGGCGTCAAGTATATACCTATGTCCTGGACTCCTTCGGAACACTCCAGCACATCACTATGCGCGACGGAAAACTAACACATAAGCGATGTAAAGCGCCAGATTTACATGACTTCTTTCAAGACTGGAAATCTAGGGATAGCATCTGCCAGTCCTACGACACGGCATACCGAGAAAGTGTGAGGAATGGTTGGGAAATACTTCCTCTCTTGTTCTGCTGTAGACAAATGTGGGTTGTGACTATTGCAGTAACTTTGATGCGGACCTCTAGTAAGATCACCGCTGACTTGACTTACCTCTCTCGCAGATATCTTGAGTTCGTAGAGATGGTCTACAGCTCTATCACCTTTCAGCTACCCAACAATGCCGCCGAACGATTCAGCACCATCGTTCCCCAGACCTCTCTAGCCCTTGCACATCTCCATTTACAGTATGGAGTCCATAGTCCCATGTACGTGAAAGCCCAAGACTGGACATGACTTTACTCGCGATGAAAGCAGTCATAAAGCAGATGAAGCACAGTGGGAAGGGCTATGGCGAGCTTTTGCGCGAGTGCAGGTCGCCCACCTAGTTGTGGAGATACTCGATTACGGTGTCAGAGTACCAGAACAGGCTTTGATGGCGCCCCTCAAGGGTATTAGGCAGCCAAAAGTGAAAGTGATACTTCCTTGGCCTAGGGGATTGGAGACGAGTGGGGATTTTAGGGATGTTGCGTATGTTGCGTATGTGGTTCGACGGCCTCCGGAAGGGGTTGATCTGATAGTACACTTTGATGTTGCCAAGGGCGGACCATGGCCTTCTAAGCCGAGAGGACTACGGGAGATATTTACGAAGTGGCTATGAAGCAGATTGGATTTGTATGCCAAGGATCTAGAATCAGATACCAGCGGAGAAATACATGAAAATGATACTTTCATTTCGCGGTTCTTTATGTTTCATCACCTGTTTCATATATTGATCGCTCTGTATGACCCTTCAATAGTTTGAAAGATCCAAGAACCGAGAAATGACGACCACTCTATAAGGTCTGTCCAGAATCGTGGCTACACCAAGAGCGATAATTCTCATTACCTCCAGCGTGTATCTCAGAGCTTTTGCATCTTCTGAATATAAAGGCTCTTGACCTGATAAACCAATTTTATTTACCTGATGAACCAATTTTGTTTTTGAATATAGAGATAAACCAACAGCTAATTTGGTAGCTTACATCATGGAAGGCATCTTTACTTAGGTCTTAGCCAATACGTCAACATACAAAAAGACCTATCGAGAGTTCCTCAAATACACTATCGATTGTACTTAACAGCTGCTAGGAATCTTTCAGTACATGTGTTACAGTTTTGGTGTGTACGCCCAGCTTGCTCGAGATCATTGGCACAGCAGAGCTCCCTCACTCACTCTATTTGTTCTTTTCTTGCCCCATACACCTGACTCTTTCTCGTGATATTATGATCTATAGCCTCCACATCGCTTGAATTGATGAATCCAAGTATCGGTAGGTCCTTCTCTCAACCATGTATCGACTTGACGCCCTTCAATTCACATCTGAGCGATTTCAGGTTACTTCGGTCTTCTTCAAGCAGCGCGTCCTCCAATGCCGAGTACCATGGGCCATCTAGTACAACCCCTTTAAACTCCTTCAAGTTTGGGAATGCTTTGAACAAGCTCCACATTAGAGCATGGAAAGCCTCCTCTACCGACATAATTGGCGCGAACATCATTGAGGTGGCAAGCCGGTACCGAGTAGTAATGGCTGCCGTCCATTCCTCCAAGCCCAGAGCTTCTCCAAACCATGGATTGGCGACAAGTTCCTCCATGTTGACCATGAATAATCTGTCTTCCTGTGACAAATAGAGTCGAGACTTGATGAGACCCCTATTCTTGGCGTTGAAGAGTTTGTCGGCGTCCCAGAACATTTCGACGGGTGAAGAGATAGGAAATGCCTTCAGGTAAACTGCTCTTGACTCCTTGCATGCTCTGGACATTGATAGTACACGAGATTTGTATGTTTCACAGCCATCTGGCGTTGGCTCTGGACTCGAGTCGACGGGTAGAACACTGAAGGTCACGATGTGACGTTCTTCGAAAGGATCGCAGAATATGTTACCGGAGGCATGAAATACATGCGGAAATGGTAGACATAGCTTCCAAATAATCTCATGGACTTCTAGAGGGAGTTTCGGGAACACGACGAATCTAGGAAGGTAGTCGAAGTAGCCCGGTGGCAGAGGTGGTGGTGGAGGATATTGAGATCTTGGCTGTACGTGAAGTAATCCTGATGCCAGAGTGGCCATCTTTGTTGAGTGCAGACTGCTACAGCAAGGAATTGCAAAGTTGTTCGATGATCAAGGTTGTTTTTGTTATGTGCTAGATTTTCTCGAGTGGTGCTGTTTACATATCGCAAAATCGCGCTAATATTTTTAAACGAGTCGAAGCAATATCGTTCTACATTGTTACGTGGAAGTACAACCAGGAAAAAATGGCTCGGTAGGTAGGCCTTTAAAGATAAGACCAATCATGGAGTATTTCGGGATTCATAAAGATCAACTATATAGACAAAAGCTTTCAATATGTGAGCACTGTCTGATGGTTCTTGTAGCTTCTTTGCACAAGTTCTGTCTGTTTAATTTGCCTCTTTACCCATTCAAATGGCCTAGGCACCTATTTCGCGACACGCTAGTATTTGTCGCGTCAGGAGCCGCACCTATTCCTGTCTCGAGGTCGCACTCACTCTCATTCTTCGATTCTATACATTCGAATAAAAACAACTGTTCCTGCAGCTCATAACACTACAAAGCAATTTTCAGATCGATCAACACTATCTGGGAATACTCGAAGAACGCAAAATACCTTCTGCAAGAGTCACGAATCAATGAACCCTAACTTACATCGGATTTTTCCTCATCAATATCCTCAGCCTCACCATCCTACCAGCGAGCTAAGATGACTTCTCGCCTGCCAGATAGAAGTCCAACTTTAATGGCTGAGATAGAGGATCCTCTCCTCTCCCAACAAGAGCCTGCCGTCGAGTTTCTCAAGTTTCAAAACTCTCGTTGGAGCTTCGCCGAAAAGTGTTCAGAAACAGCACACCAGAACCAACACTGTTCCACCTCGAAGGTAAGCTCTGGAACGTACGGGATCTACCCAACCAGCAGCGTGTACTTGAGAATCTCAAAGGCAATCTCTGGGATACACTGCGAAAAAACCCTGAGGAGACGAAGTTCCTGTGGACTATCAGCTCTTCCCGCTTGATGAGCAACGCGAACCCTATCGACGAAAAGGATCATACTGTCGATAGTTCCACAAAGAACACTATCGATCCCCAACGAAGTCTTGCTCTCCTCTTCGTCTGTTGGGAGTTCTACCATGAGTACCAATTCTATTTTCCGTCCAAATTTCTGGCTAAAACCTCGGGACATTTTCTGCTTCCAAATCCCAAGGAGCCATTGTGCAGCAGTTGGGTACGGTTGTACTTCAACAAGTACGATGTGCTTCATCTCAGCAACATTGGAACCTTTTCTCGAATGCCTGGATTTACAGAGGTCCTAAAATCCAACGAATGGACGAAGTCGATTGAAGTTCTTCACCTTCCATGGTCTTGCTTCATGAAATACGATGGTTACACAATCAAAACCCTCTCCGAAGGTCTCTTAGCTGTATTCAAGGCATTTTCTTCTCTGAGAGAAGTTCGAACTGCCTCCGGTCTGATCCTCTCATCCTGGCATCTCGATCATGGACAGTGGACCCCCGATGGTAGCTATGAAGTTCGTTGCATGAGTGGCAATTATGGTTTTGATAGCGACTCTGAGGAAAATGAGTACGAAAATCGCTTCAGTGGCTCTGAAGATGAGCAGGAAGTCCAGGAAGGAGATGGGGCATAAACTGAAGACCCTGATGAGGAAACAGGTGTTGATGGAAACGAAGAGCTTGACGAGGAAAAAAGTGAACAGAGTGACGAGGACGAGAGTGACCAGGAAGAAAGTGAAGAGAGTGAGGATGATGAAGAAGAAGAGGATATTGATGTGACATCATTGCATTTCCAATATGAGGTGATGAAAGAAGTCATAAAGACCCTGCGAGCAGATCCTTGTGTCAAGAGCGGATAGGTGCAGATTCCAGAGATCAAAGTCTGGATTTCGGAAACTGATGAGCACTGGGTGTTATCACAAGACATGCCATCTGAAGCATCTCTTGAGAAGATCGACAACTAAGAACAGACAGTGTGGGGGGATGGGTGAGGATTGCTGTAAGATTCATTGTAGGAAGATATTGAAACACCACGTTCATTGTTGGTGTATTACTTTTTGTTTTTCAACTTTTCAGCTATGCCAGTATCCAAGAAAGCTGTCGTTGGATAATAATTGAGGGGACGGGTTGGGCATGCGGATGGTTCACCAGACTCAACAGCATCTATGTTTCGAAGATGAAGTTGTCCTGCGGTATTCTGTTTTCGACTCCAGAGTTAGCTCCCTAATCATGTCACCGTCACTGGGAGCTTCCTCGTCTCGAGCTCAGCTTTGAATCCTTGCCCGCAACTCAAGGTCACTGTCGCGTGTCTACTCTTTCCATGCTAGCTCAACTTCCAGAAATTGAAACTCGCGAAAACATTGGGAGGCATCAACCTTGAATGATTCAACGAGGAAGAAATGACATCAAGAACGCGATGGGAAGGCCAGAGTCCCATATGGTAAGCTACCTTCTTTCCGGATTGTATTTGGAGACCTCGCTAACGCCAAAAGAGTGCAATCTGTCGCATACTGGCAACATACAACGCGACCAGACCCTCAACTCCAAAGATGGACGCGACCAGAAAGATCACCACAGCTCGGCTCTGTCGACTTCGAGATCCAGTATTCCTTATGTTTCCTAAACTGCCAGCCGAGCTTCGCTACATGATCTTCGAAATCGCGGCAAATAGCGTAGCATTCGCCCGTCTGATGATTTATGTTGAAGTCGAAGTCAGATACCGGAAGTCAAAGCAGCGTTGTCACCTCATCTTCAAGGTTCTAAACTCCTGGGACAAGAAATTAGATAACGCTGTTTGTA
This sequence comes from Cadophora gregata, assembly GCF_030347475.1. Classification (NCBI taxonomy): domain Eukaryota; kingdom Fungi; phylum Ascomycota; class Leotiomycetes; order Helotiales; family Ploettnerulaceae; genus Cadophora; species Cadophora gregata. The sequence goes on along the minus strand of NW_026695938.1, from coordinate 1,779,694 downwards.
ATCTCGCCCTTTCTAAGGCTAGTCACGAGGCTCGCGTTCGTGGTATATCTCAAGGTCTTCAAATATGCAGTTGTAGCTGATAATGGAGACAATTCGACATCTCTTCTTCGGCTCTCGAGTTTAGATGTCCTTTATACCTGTAAGTAACTCTACGTCTGGAGAATGTTTACAATTCACTTCTCTAATATACTCGGCATTTAGCGAACTTGAGCGATTTCATCAGCAAAATTTACAACAGTCGCAGTTACCCCGACTACCCATTCTTGCAGGCTTCCGTTCGGGCATACTTCGACAATCTCCAGCACCTCGCAATCCCCTACGATTATCTCTGTCCAAGCGATCCAAGAACCAAAAATCCAGCTTGGAGCAACATCAAGTCATCTTTTGCTTGCTTCCCAAATCTCAAGCAATTGGACTTGATCAATGAAGCAGGTCACAGCATCCATAGTCAGATTGGCAAGAAGTACAGGGTTCTGGAGTGGATGGAAGGTTATCGGGGAAAATATGCTACAGATTATCGGAAACAGAGGCTTGGTGATAGTTGCAGTCATGGGGAGATTGACGAAGAGCTTGCATCTGAGGACTGGGCTGCTTTCACTGCAAAGACGTATCCGGAGAGGAGGGTTCAGATTCGGAATTGGAGAGGCAAGATCAGACTTCCACCTGCTCTACCGGGTGAGGTTATGACTGACGAGGGAATAGTTTCTAGATGAAGGAAGGGGGTGGCTGTGGATGGAGCTTTATTGATTGTTTTCCTTTATATCTTTCATTGTTTTCGGCATGGTATGACGAACTCGCTTGCGGGGGTTTTATTCTCTTTTTTTTTCTGTGCTGAACAAAATGCTGCTGCTCCATGAGTGGCATACCTCTCCATGGATTGCTTGGACTTTTGCTAGGGGTGTCCAACGAAATGAAATGCTTCATCTAAAAACATATTCCCTGCGATAGGTGAAAACCTGAGATGCCGATTAAGATGCCAACATCAACATGTCTGTATTATCATAGTGTTGATGTAAATACCACCCGCCAGAACTTGATACTAATGCCAGGATCTGATTTCAATGTTCCTCCAAAGGAAAAATGCAGGATGTTAGCTATTCCACCTCCAACACCAAGGGGGCTTTGTTTGTACTGACTTCAGATTTGTCCGCATTACACATATTGCAGAATACAACTTTCATGGACACAAAATAACTTCGTGGCGAGTTTGTACATAATGTATCCACATCTTTTTCCTACTGAATCTGTCCTTTTGCTGCAAGTGCGCTAGTCCATCGCGGCTCCAGTCGTTCTATTGACTTCCGAAGACCATGTTGACACTCGAAATATTCTATGATACAAAAAAACATACAATGAGTTAGTAGCAATTTAGCTACTGATTATGTCTTCCATTCACGCAATGGTAGCAGCTGCCGTTGTTTGTTTTCTGCCAAGACTTATCCTCGCTTGGAAAGCACTAGTGATTAGCGCCTCTAACGTCCTCCTCTCCTTCAAACAAACAACCTCGAGATTTCCTGACGCGAAGAAAACCCCAAATTTCGACCAAATATCCACAATGACAGAACATCACACGCCGGTGAGTTGAGCGTCTCATACACAAAATCAAACACTAATCCTCTCCCAGGAGCAAACCGCTGTGCTCACTCCTCGGCCAGGCGGGACTGCGATTTCAGCCTTGTCTCGGTCTCCAGCGTACGCGACGAAGACGAACGTGACTATTGAGAAAAATAATATTATGATATCAAGCGCTGACGCCATCCCAACAAACATTCCTCCTCCCACCACAGCTGCAACGACGTTCCCACTCTTCCCCAAACTTCCCCTTGAGCTTCGTCTGAAAATCTTCCGTCACGCAACCAATTCCTTGAAATCAAACCTCATTCACATCAAAGCGCAGTTCAACTCAATTGCTGCCCCACAGACTGCCGCCTCTGGAGGCACAACTCACTCTTTCTTAAGGAGCTCCTTCGCCGGCAAGAAGACCTTCAACACGTCGTTCACAGTCTCAAAGAGTGGAGATGCTGAGCATGATGCTTCTGTTCGAGATATCGGGCTGTCGAGAGCCTGTTTTGAGAGTAGAAGAGTGTGGTTGAAGCGTCATACTACTGAATTGCCTGCTGCAATGGACGAAACAAAGAACGGCTCAGGTGTGCTCCGGATGAAGGAAGAAGATGTTCTTTATTTTGGTATGCTTTGATTTCTTCTCACTTCCTACAAACGGCTCCATTATTTCTTGCTTGACACGATGAAGTCTCGAATCAAAGAAATTCACCTGTATCTAATAACTGCTAACCAACCATAATTCAGTGAACTTCAAAGAAGTAGTTGACAAACTCCGTAGCGACAGCCTTTCCGAGAACCTAGCTGTTTCACCCTCCATCAGATCCTACATCAATACGCTCACTCATCTCGCTGTGCCCTTCGAAAGTCTTTCTCTCAACGGCTTCATCCCTTGGTACCCATCACACAGCATAGACGTCGATCCTTCCGACGATATACCTCTTTACGAACAAGAAATTTCCTACTATAACAAGTTTTTCGGTATCCCGGCCAAAAGCCCCGAATTCTTCTGGACAGTCCCGTTCCCTAAAATCAAGAGAGTGGATCTCGTCACAAGGGTTAATAAGACACTCCAGGAAATGAGGATTAGAAAGAAGAATATTAACGAGTGGATGGAGCACGCGAGACATGAGAGGTGGAATGACGTGGTCCTTGATTGGATGGCAGCAGGGCTATCTCCAGATGAGGTTGAGATGAGGCTTAATGAGCCCGAGTTCAAGGACAAGTTTGGGAATGCTTATCCAGTTGTGGATATTAGGGTTGTGAATGTTGCGGGAGAGGTGCTGTGTGAGCTGGAGGAGCTTGAAGTGGACATTGCTGATGATGAGGAGGATATGTATGAATATAAGGTGTTTGATGGCGATTCTGATCTTGAGTAAGGTGTTGGAGATCACGAGACATGTCGTCCGAGGATAATACACTGGATATGCTTTGAAGAGCGATGGACCGTCGTCAGTGAAGCAGAAAGATAGAGCTATGTCGCTGGGGCTGATATGCAAAATGCATAGCTTGGGATTAAGCAGCAGCAATTTAATGCTTGTAATTCATGATCATTACGAACACAATGAAATTTTCATAGACTGGAAGCAACTCGGACGTGATCTTCACTATCTCCACTTCATTTCCTCCCCTCCAGCTTTCCAAACCTTCATAATCTCAGCCATGGCACAAGGAAACCCAATTAAAACGCAAAACATAACACAAAGCTCATCCAACATCCCCACTCCTATTCCACCTCTCATATCCTCCCATCTCACTCACTCACCTCCATACGTATTATCCCCAGTCCACCTAATTATACGTACACGCCACGGCGTCCCCCTCCGGAACAGGCAAAATCCTCGCCGAAAACGCCAAACAACCACCCTCTCCCTCCTTCCTTCCCCTCCCATCTCCACCCTCCGCAACAAAGATCTTCCACCCAGCATTCTCATTCCCAGTCCTATCCTCGTTCTCATTCTCGTAATCAATTGGGAAAGTTGGACAAGCTACAAGATATTGACCTCTAAAAATGAGATACTGGTCCACAATTTCCCAGCCTTCGAGGACTCCCCCGTCGGGAATGATGGGGCGAGATGGTGGGCCGTGGATGGCTGGTGTGAAGGAGACGAGGCCGGTGCTTTCTGATAGGCCGAGTGTTAACTTGGGCTTTCTTTTTTTAAGGTGTTTTGACGAGAGAAATGACGCGATGCAAAAGGGTGAGTAAGCATCGAGGAAAAAACAAGTGAAGAAAGAGGGGCTCACCTCTCCCCTCGAGATCCACATAAACCTGCTGCCTCGGGAAATTCCCCTCCTCAGTATACAAGAACAACTCTCTGTCTTCCAAGACAAAGACTGCGTGGTTGGGTGAGGGAGGAGGTGAGGGTATACAGATTGCGTGTTGATTGGGGACGAGGAGAGAGAGTGCGGATTTGAAGGCTGAGATGGGAGATAAGTGAATGGGGGTTGCGGCTGTGTGAGGAGGGAGTGTTAGCCAAATCTGCTTGATAGAGGCGGGTGTAAGAGGTGAAGGTGAGGTGTAAGATTTACAGATGTAGGGGTTGACTAGTATGGTGAAGTAACAAAAACATACAGCGAAGAGCCATGAGAGCGAAAACCGGCCGGGTGGAAATAGCCTCTACTTCAGGACCTGGGATCTGGATCTGGATGTTGATAGCAGAGGAAGCGACCGTGGTGGCCAAGATGGCAGCGACTGTTTGGTGAGAGACACGCATTTTGAAAGCGGAAGCGAAACCGAAAGTTATGAGTTGAGTTGAGTGAAATGTTAATTAGAAGAGCTTAGGTACTGAGGCTTGACGAAATGGGTGGTAATAGGACCAGTGAGCCGGAAATCCTCATAGTTTGAGGAGAGAATGTCTGTACATATACACGTGTGAGATTACTTGTCGTACCATCAGAACAGGACCGCCCAGGAAGGAAGCTGGTAACATTTTCAAGTTGTGATTGTCGTCGTACCTTCAGCTGTATACACCACTTGTGACACCAAACCCCCGACCCGACCCTCAGGAAAGCACATGCTGTGCTCCTCATCAAACTCATCGTAGCTCAATTCATTTCCCCAAATCTGATATCTGCAGATCTCTCAGCTCGAAATGTACCAACTTGTGATGAACTACTTTTCGTGTACCACAATGTACCACCTCGTCACACTACTGTAAGAGAGCACAGCTCGCCAGAACATACTATTCTAGTCTACGAGAAAGTTATACGTCTTAAACAATCGAGTTACATGAACTGCAGTTTTCTATGTGCTAAAGATCTTCATTAATAAAACAACTTTGTAGATTCATCCCGATACTTGGACACAATAGTTACACCTAGCCTATGAGTCACTCATCTACTTTACAAGCCTACCACAATAACTGAACCCAAAATCAATTCCTTCATTCTTCAACGCCTCGCTCTTCTCTTCCACATCTATCCCTATCCCCTTCTTCTTCCATTCTTGCAAAGGTTTATGAATACAGATAGATCAACGTACTAGGGGTAGATCGAGGGTTGGATAGCTTAGACTTTGTATGTGAGTATAACACGAAATCAAAAATATAGATAGAGCTTTTCCTAATGACAACACTGTATGTACATTCGGAACATTCGGAAAAGAGCTGGAGAGATAAAACAGGGAGGAAGGGTAAAAAGGGAAAGAGAGGGAAAGAGGTCAGAAGAGGAGAAAGAGGGAGAGGTAGAGGGAGAGCTTACTTGTAACAAAACACTAGGAATTACAGATAATGTTTAAAAGTCCGGCTCGATTCAGGGAAAAGCTTAATTATTAGGAAGATCGAATATGAAATCAGGGAATCCAGCTCAGAAAATACACACAATGAACTGAATTGTAGACGGAAACAGTTAAAAGATACCTGCTTATAGACTGTAACTGTAGCGGGTGTAGTCTGTGTCTTTTTAGAACTAAAATCCCTAGGGCCTTCCCTGATCTTCTCCTCCCTCCACCTGTGCCCAACCCCATCCCACAAGCAAGCCACAAATCCCCTGTCTCAACTATCCTTCCCCTCCGCAACTCCCCTCTCCTCAAAACACAACATGTACCACAGGAAAGCAAACAAGTCCCTGAGTCTGAACTAATCTTTCTGTTCTACACTCCACTCCACTCCCGTTCAGGCACCATACAGGGTCTCTCCTACAGTCACTGTTTACAATTCTTGATGAACTATCTGTAACCCCATGTCTATAGAGCTATAGACAATAATTGTAGCTGTTGTATATTTGCCTTAAAAGGATAAAACAGAAAAGCAAACATTTTAAAGGATCAGCAGTTTAGACCTCTATTTAACTTTCTTACATTGCGTCTCGCATTAAACGCTAACTTACAGTTAGATTACTTAAAAGGAGGAAACATAGGAGATAGGTTGGGGGGGGGGGGGGGGGGGGGGGGGGGGTGGAAGAAGAGGGTTAGGGAGAGAACCTGAAAAGAGATTCGAAAGGAAACCATACCTTAAAAAAGAGCAAAGAGAGTGAGAGACACTTAAAAGCAGGGGTCTTTCTTTACTTTCTAAAGAGGAACTAACCCCAATTCTTTTCTAATTTCAACCCTGTCCCCACAACCCTAACAAATAAGATAGTATCTATATTGCCTTTCTTCAAATCACAAGTTTTATAAATATATACTTCTAGGTCTCTTACTCTTCCAATCTTTACAAAAATCAGAAAATATACTTACCTAGCTCAAGGAAAAGTATAAAAAAAAGAATTGCTAAAACTTACCTGGGTAGAGATTGCGGACAGAGAGAAATTACCTAGATACGCTAACAGAACTCTGTTTAGAGATAGCGTAGATGAGTAGGTGGGTGGCGGTGGCGGGGAATAGTGCGGGTGTGTATTTGTGTTTATACAGAAAAAGAAAAAGAAAAGATAAAAAACAGTAGAAGGACGAGGGGCGAGGGGTATCTATTGTTCAAGAGTATATCGTGGATTGTTGGAAGGGATGAAGGGATAGTACATAAGTATACAAGTATACCATGTCACACAGGCTCAGCATAGTGTAATACAGTAAGACAACAAGGAAGATTTGATTAATACCGTCACTTCACTGCGTACGAGACCACAAACTCAATCTATTTCAGTCTCCTTCATTTCGTTTATTTATTCTTTTCCTCTACCTAGTCTATCTCTTTATCTTATCACTCCATCACTTATCACCCAGTCCATTCCTTCATTTCATTGCCCTTTCACGTACCTACCTACACAACACAACACAACATAACATAGCACAGTATTATCTCTCTCTACCTCACGTACCATTCAATCTACATACCTACCCACCTACCTGCCTACCCACTTACCTACCTACTCTGTACTATAAAATACCTAGGTAAGCATACTAAAGTACTCTATTCTTCGCTAGACAATTTCCGACTCCGCTAGATCTCGATCTAGACCTCAATATAAACGTGGTTCTTGGTATACATATCTTAAGATATAATTAACTTAGTTCATATTTCATATTTCATATTTCATAATTCTGTATTTAAACACCTAAATACTTAAAATCCAAGACTTAAGAGAGAAAATAAGGAAAAAGGAATAAGAAAAAAGGAAAAAGGAAAAAAAAAAAAAAAAAAAGGAATCCTCGTACTGCAACGCAACGCAACGCGTATAGGAATAGGTATCTACTATCTATCTATCTATCTACCCATCCATCACTTAGGAAAATTCTGAAGTTCCTATAGTATCAGGAAAGTCAACGACAGTGTCAACGAACGACAAGGTGAGTGTGTGTATAAAGTAACGAGGTGGTTTGGGGGTGGGTGGGAAGATGAGGGATTCTCTTGTCTCTCTCTCTCCATATTCAAATATGGATATACATTTACATCTACATCTACATATATATCTACACCTACATATATATATATATATATATATATATATATATGTATAGCTATATCTCCTCATCCTCATGTTTCCTTCCTTCCTTCCTTCTCGGTATTCGGTGTCGGCTTCTATCCTTTCAGAACTCCCTCTCCCCACCAACCTCACCAACCTCGCCAATCTCCCTCCCACTTCTCAATGGAAATCGACGCAGTCAGCATCAATCACTCCAGAATGTATATACCAACTATCCAACAAACCCCCCAGCCCAAACTCAAATTCAGACTAAAACCTCAAACTCAACCCCGACTCAATCGATGTATGTATATTTGCTTACCACCCAGCAATTCCATTCAATTCCATTCCATTTCAATGCCAATCCCATTAACCGCACCAGTCGGGGAATCTCGAAAATCCCAGAACGGAGCCAACCCAAGTCAGGTCGAAATACACTAGAAATTGAAAACCGAGGCAGAAACCCCCCCCCAAAAAAAGAACCCAAGACAAGACAAATTATCAAAATCAGCCATCCATCCATCCATCCATCAATGGTCCATCCATCCAAAACACCAATGCTATGCAATAACACTCTCATTCTCCAAGAAAGAAAGTAGGAAAGGAAAGAAAGATATCAAAACACCGCAGGAGGACCAGACCAGCATGCCCAGCACCTATATTCCAGGCCGCGAACGGTATCCCCGCACCACACCTAACAACAAAAAGAGATCAGAATTTGACACAAGATGGCACTTCTTTCTACGTCAACGTAAACCCTCCATCTCACCTCATCCCACCTCACCCAAACCTCCTAAACCCCTCAACCCCCAACGTAGGAACCTCAACCCACTTCAACCCCGGCACGCCCTCACTCCTCCTCCTATCTACAAAACTATTACACTCCCCCACCACAAGACCCCACTCCGCCAGCGCCCGTCCCGCATACTTCGCCCTCTTCTCCCTCACGGCACCACCATCAAGCCTCGGATCCCTCGGCGCAATCTCCTGGCTCATGCCTGGAACTCTGGCGCCGATCCATGCTTGAGCCGGGGCAGGGAGGCGAGGAGGTATGATGCGGCGTTCGTTGGTGTTCAGCCGGGTGGAGCCGTTTGAGCTTGAGAGGGAGGATGATGGGGCGGCGGGAGTTGGTCTTTCGAAGTGTTGTGTCCATTCGAGGGAGAATTTGAAGGAGAAGACTCGGTGGGCGGATGTGGCGGGTGGGGTCTCGCTGTCTGTGCTGGAGGATTTGGTGTGGAGGGGTGGTCTGGAGCGGGCCATGGCTGTTTGGAGACGGGCTTCTTCGAGGGTTTTTGTTGGACTGCCTGTTCGAGACTCGGCGGCTGGAGAGGGATCGGGTGTAGATGTGAAGGTTGTTGGGAGCATTTTGCCCATGAATGTCCAGCGTTTCTTGTTGGGTGCGCTGGGCGAGTCGGCACTCAGCTTTGAGTTGTTTTCTGCTGTTTCCGGTTTGGTGAGTGTAGGAGGTGGGAGTGATTGTCGTTTTGACGATTTCGGGAGCAGACCTGATAATCCTTGTGACGAAGAATTGACGATGCCGTCGAAGCCGAGAAACATGCTGACTGGTGGAATTTGAGTGTCGTTTCGGATGATAAGTAGGCGTCTACCAGGAGCTGGATGACAGGGTGCGGTGGAAGGAGGAAGGACACGAGCCTTTTCCGCAGATTGTTTCAGGAATATGTAGTGAGCCCAGTTAGACTTGATGCGTACTGAGACTGTTGAGAAGATTTTCCTACTTCTGTTAGTACGAAAATCTCGAAATTTTCGGCTCTACTTACGTATCAAGATCACTGGCGTCTCCATCATCCCGACAGAGCCGCCAACAGATCAGACGCATATAATATGCTCTAACCATAGGACACCAGTGATTGAAGAATCTATCAAAGGTTTCCTCAGTCAACAACCAATCCAGACACATGATTTCTTTCCGTCTCTCATCAAGAGTGATCAGATGCCAAGACCCATAAAGAAAGGAAAAGAGTCGAATTTCAGACATGGTATTCTCGCTCTCCAACATCTTTTTGCAAACACCTAACCAGAAAGGCCAATCAATGTAATCGCAATCCAGGCTGTGAGTATAGTGAAATCGGATGTAGATAATCAGGGCTTCTTCCAGGAAGTCGAGTAATACAAAGCAAGCATTGTGGTCGAATAATGACGTCCTCTTTGCTGAAGCTTGCATCATTTTTCCAAATGCCTCGGCAAAAGTTTTTCGGGCAGCATCGTATTCTGAGGACCGTTCAGAAATGAAGTCTCGGAGTAGCATGACCAGACGATTTTCAGCCATCAATCTTGCTGAGTTGTTGGATGGTAAAGGGAGAGCGGCAGCATTCGCATCGGCGCCTGCGAGTACATCATCGAAAGTGATCGGAAGAGGATCTGCAGCTGGCTGTCGATGAATGGTGGCATCTAGTGTTATCACGACTTGGGCTTGAACGAGCATGAACCCTATTAAATGTCAGCCATGTCAGCCACAAAACTAGCGAGTGGAAATACCTGGAGCACGAGCTTTCTCAGCAAGCGAGAGACCTTCTGGCAAGAATCCCTCCACCAACACATGATAATGCTTGACAAAAACATAGAACAGATCGCTATCTCGCCCACACCATCTCGCAGCCCAAGGTCCATACCACGGTATTTTTCCAACCAGAACTGGCAAGATCGGATTCTGTCTCAGGAGATTCGCCATGGTCTTCACTGAGGTCCACCCCAAGCACTGAACGTGATTCGGAAAAGCACAATTCGCATCACCCAGCTCCATTTTGTTGACTCGCCTAGGCATTCCCAGTATATCTGAGACACGCTTCAGATCATCAGGTTGAAGTTTCCATATCCTGACCAGAATCTCCGCAACGCCTGGAACGAAAATGAAAGCATACGCCGCGGCCTTTCCACAGAAAGTGACCAGACTTGCAGGTGCATGTCTCAACGACATCTTATCAACGACAAACGCCATCTGGGAGAGGAGATTTTGGATAAACAGGTTGCGCGTATTGTGGTAGACGGATTCAGTCAAAAAATGAGAGGCTGAAGAGTTCAAAGATGCGGATGAGGATCTCTTTCTTGGAAGCGGTCGTCGTTCAGGTGATTGATTTGCAGACCTCTCTGCTAGAGGAGCAAAATGAGGTGGGGATAGCCGCCACTCCGGTCTGGTCATAATCATGTAGCAAGCATCTAGCAATATTGGACGATCAACCCCACTAACAGTCTGATTCTGTCTCCCATCCAGAACCTCCAAAAGTCCCACCCACCATTTATTCAGGATTGTTACACGGCGATCCAGATCTTCGGGCCGTAGATTCTTGTTTGAAGGGTGTGATACGTGGTTTTTGAGGAAAGGTAGAAGTGATGATCGAACAACATTCGTTTTCAAGGACCAGCTCTTGGATTGAAATTTCGAAAAGTCGTTCTCCAGAGAACGGAAGGAGGACCAAAGTTCATCCCGTCGACGGGTCGGCTCGCCATTTATATGAAACTTGTCGGTCGAAAAATTCTTCGGAAGAGCCGGAACTCTGTCTGTCGAAGTTCTGGGAGTCGACCTATTATCCAAAGAGCTCCTGGGTAAGCTACTCGTCGACGAGTTTGTAGAATTGAAATTTGTAAAAGTCATTAGGACACTGGCAGGCCTCTGCTTGATCTTCTGGTATGTGGTAGGTCGAGGTTTCGGTGGACTGTCAGTCGAGACAGTACGAGGAGCTTTTTCGAATTTCGGAGGAGGATTCACAGCCCGGCTGGACGTCAATGGACTGCCTGACATCTTGGATTCCGCAGCAGATTTCCCACCATTCTCAACATCTCGAGGAGGCTTCCGGTTGCTTGGAGATGGCGATCTCGAACTAGAGATCCACGACTTCCGGGCAAAGGTTGCAAACGACTCTGACACAGTCTTCGTTTTGTTGTCCTTGTCCCGGATCGATTTGGAAATTGCAGGGACTGGCGGAGCATCGCTTGGTGTTGTAGCAGCTGATTCGGAGGAGTTCTTCCGCTCTGGTGAACTCCCTTTATACTTTTGAATCCAGGATTTGGGCCGCGCAACCAGAGACTTCGTCCTGCCTACCCGTTCCAGTTTGGGGCGCTCTTCCTTTATCAGCTTGTTCCCTCCTGGCTTGCCATCTCGCATATTCAGTGTCTGCGAGACTGTAGATTCTGCTGGGACCTCTGCGGCTACTATTCTATCCTTCTCTGACTTATACTGAGCATCGAGGGTTGGGAGGCTGTGGAAACTCGCCGACCTGGGGAGCTCGTCATTTGGCTGCGTCGTGGCGATTGGGAAGTCGAAATTGACCAGGTCTGGGAGGGTTGGTGACGAATGCGAACGGTGAAAGGCATCGTTGGAGAAGGCCGTCGACATGGTCAAAGTTGGGCCGCTCATGGCAGCTATTTTGGCTGCTGGGGAAGGCTGTAGCTACCTAGGTACACATGACGGAGCTAGAAGATAGTGGTCGAGAAGCTCAGAACATCAGAACAGATTGGAACAAACGAGAGGATCTCTGGCTGGCAGAGACGGATGCTGTAGATGGAGTGAGAGTATGTCGAGATACCGGAGTCGAAGTCAAATGAGAATTTCCGAAGCAATTCCCGAAAGATTTAGAGGCTCTTGGGGATGGAGTGAGGATGTGGAACGGGAGCCGCGTTTGTTTCACAGTGAGGGTGGTGTGGTGGTGGCTTGAAAGTTGGAAGTGGAGTGGCTTGAGTGGAAGAGTGGATAGGTGGGCGATTAGATAGATAGGCGCACAGCTGACCAGGGAGGATGCTGGGAACCCAGATAAATGTGTGAATAGGTGGATGATTCTATTATTGTGCGGACGATAAACGAGTGTGATGCTATGTGACTGTTGAGGATGGATGGATGGATGGACGGAGGGACAATACGATGATGAGGAGGCACAAACACAAAGGAACATCGGAATTGGATTTTGGGGCAAATTACGAGAGCGCCAGTGGTTAAGGTAGGTAGTGAGTGCCTGGTGGTGTCGGAAACAAACAATCCAATCCAGTAGTCCAATCCCAATCCTTCCTTCCTTCTTGGTGGGCACTTAGTACTGGGCAGGGACAATGATAGCGCGCAGTGCACTGAAGGCGGCACTGGGTGTTCCTGGGTCCTGGTCCTGGTCCTGGTCCTGGTCCTGGCTATTATTAACCCTGCAAGTGCCGCGTCCAGTGCAGTGCAGTGCAGTGCAGTGTACCAGGTGCGGTGCGGTGCATCAAAGGAAGTCCAGCCGAGGCCAGTTCACCGGACCCGGACTCGGCCCCTGATCTCGCATAGAAAATGTATCCTCTTGTCCACATGCGGTGACAATTCCGCCGTACTTTGCTTGAATAAATTACTTGCTACATCCCCTGCAATTGCAGTTTACTTCCATATTTACCGGATTATCGACTCTTTTCATGATCGCCAGCGCAGAAATCACTTGAAGTTGTGCATCGGGAAATTATGATGCCGGGAGATATGTACTTGGCATTGCTTGGGTATTCCGCGCTTTGTTGTATCACTTTCATGAGTCGGTTGTTGTTGTTGTTGTTGTTGTTGTTGTGATACTGCAGTCCTGAATATATTCCTAGCGGGCAATTACTTCTGTACTCTTGCTTTAGCTGTCTTCATCCGTTTCAAAGCAGCTCTCAGGTCTTCCTCCTTCCCTCCTCGTTCTTATCTCGGACTCTTTCCCTCAAAAGTCTAAAGTATTGAGGCGTCTATTGTGTCCAAGCGGTCCAAGACACTCTTCACCCCTCAATCTCGTTTCGATAAACCCTTCAGATCAAACTTACCTATCTACGCTCTGGCTTTCTCTGCGTCCCGACAATTGCTCCCCTTCTCTCCTCGACCAACTTCAATCGTCACCCGGTGCAGCTCAGATCAGGCCAGGCCTCTTCCAGGCGGACATGTATGCGTTGGTGCATCGGAACCCATCCTGGGTGCGGATTGGCGATGCTTTCACTTTTCACTGCAGGTCTCAGCTCGTCAGGCTGTGAGTGTGGGGTTTGAGTTCTGCTCCAGGTCCTTTCTCTCTCATGCGGAAATGCGTGGCAATCACATCACAGTTTCACTTCCCTTCGCTGTAAACATTCTTCCTCCCCGAAAGCACGTCTGCACTGTTCCCACAATCATCCAAGAGCTGTGTCCGGATTTCAGCTCCTCGGCTGGGTCATACACTACGATGACAGAAAGGGCAGAATAGAAGCTCTATCAAAAATCAAGCTCCGTCTCCGCGCCATCACTAATACCGTGCCGTAGCCTACCGAGATCAAACCCCTGAGATTTAATCTCCTGATATGCAGTGCAGCCCCTGAATGGCCTGCTTTACCGGCAGATAGGAAACCCGGGGGGGCAGAAAGATAACGTCACAGGAGAAATGCGGCGATAGTACCTTTGTTATAGCGGACATCGGGCCGTATTACGACCTTTTATACCTCGTGACGACAGACTTCAAGCTCGGAGCATGCGGTTGTCTAAGTGGTGATGGGATTTCATCGCGGATATCGTGACTTGGATGCAAGAATTCGGCTGACTCTGGAGAAAGAGGTCCGCACAGACGAGACACCGTTTTATCGCTGCAGGCTCACCTCTTAGGAAACAATAGCCATACGCCAAGCATGCAACCGCATCTCCTGATAATCCTTGGATATTGTAATCGAAAATAAACTATTCTCTGAGAATAAGCGTCGAAGGGAAACCAGTTCTAAAGAACAAACAAGAAGGCTTTGATATACACGTCAAACCCCTACTGGTGCGGATAAGCATCTGGGCGCTTCATCCTTAGGTACGCTTTACTCAGGGGTCTCGGGTGTTAGCGTCAGATCAGCCTCGTAGTTCCGAACACCACGAACGACAACCACGTTTCAACACCCAAAGCCAGAACCACAAGCCAGCTTCATAAATAACTCACCACGCAACCTCATCACCTCTCCCTCCCCACGATAAGCATCCCGACCCTTCCACAACCTCCAATTGCTTACCTTACCTCTCCTCCCTCGTCGCGCGCCCTCCCAATCAACAGCATCTCCCCGCCATTCAGCCTCCCAACATCCGCAATGGATTCCCTGCCCACCGAAATCCTGGGCCTCATCCTAGAATGGGAAGTGCGGATGTGCGAGCGCCAGAAGAACACCATTCTCAATCTGCGATTGGTTTGCAAGGCGTTCGATATGGCGTTACGGACGTGTGCGTTCAGGACTATACAATTGGAATTCTCGCGGTTTCTGAGGCATGCGCCGACGCCGGATGTGAAGAGCCTGGTGGGAGTGGGGGGAATTTGTGAGGCGTTGTACTTGGATATGATGGTCGTGAGAGATGAGGGTATGTGTGATCTTTCGCATATTTGATGGGCATGGATTTAGGGCATCGTGCTGGTACTGCAGAAGTGCTGCTAGGTACACGCGGGGAAGAGCTACCCCATCAAGACGAGGCTGAGAATATTTTACAAGGACATATGCTAATTGGTATACAGAGGAGATTAGTCGTCTATCTAGTGTCTTCCACGGCCTCCTCAGGAAGGTCCCTGAGATGATACCCCTGCTGGACTCCCTCCGAAGATACTGTTTGAACGATTCCACTTTTGATGAGACGGACTTTCGTCGGGTCACAGAGGTACGTCACTCTTATTCTATCTCGAATCATACTTACAATCTACCAGAATGTTTTGGAACATACACCAAACTTAAAGAGGCTGAAATTGAACCTCCCTTTCCAAGTGGTTGGTCAAACAAGCCGAACAGCAACAGTCCTCCTCGCCACAACTCTAGCATGTCTAGCCCAACGCCCAGAAGAACATACCCTCCTCCAAACAATGGTCTTAGACCACGTCAGTGACACAACACTCATTGACATCTGTCACAACCCCATGGACCTCAATAACGCAATAACCACCTTCAGTCACCTAAAACACCTCGTCCTCTCCATCAAACGTCAAGAATCCCTCCCCTCCACCCAATCCTCATTCAGCAACAACCTCTGGTTCCTGATCGAGAAAGCTACTCCTCTTGAAAGCTTGTGTCTAATCGGCTGGAATATCCGTCGAGACATCAAAACTCGTCGCCACTGCCACAACGTATCTTACAACCACTGGACGATGCGCTCCCTCCCCTTCTCTCGTGACGTTTCGGACAAACTTACACATCTCCGGAATCTAGAACTAAAACGCATCGACATCGATCCGCATATCTTTGTAGATCTCATCACCCAGGTCGCACCTTCACTCAAAGAACTCTACCTCAACCAAGTCTACCTCAAGATCCGGGCTCCGCAGCAGGACTCACGTGGTCTGGACCTCTGGGTCGGAGGTGTCGGCCGGAAGAAAGAGGAGACGTGTTGGGTTGCTGAGGACCTACGAGCCATCCCAGAATTGAAATTGGATATCCTCCGTGCAACGGGTATTGGATATGATGATTTTCTGCCAGTTCCAGACGAGGATTACCCAACATACGATTTGGTAGATCCAACAGGGCATTCTCGCTCTTTCGACCAACGCTTCGTATCGGCTGTCCTTTCGGGACCTGACCCTTCACCAGAGAACCAAGTTCAGCCTCAAGCGCAGACCGATGCCACCACTACACCCGAACCCACAGCCACACCTCTTACTCTCCACACCACCTCGCCCACACTCCAAACTCAATCTCATACTCAACCTCAGCTTCCGCCCTCCATTACACACTCACCGACACCCACCTCAACACCACACCCCCGCGCCTCCTACGACGCCGAAACCTTCCAAAGAACCCACCACAACTCCACCTCCGAACTCAAGCGGTCCATCGACGGCTACTTCATCAACCACAACGAGCAGGCGCTGAAAGAACTGCAGAATATCATTACGGTCGCGGATAGGGGCATGAATATGCTGAGTGCGGAGATTGAGAGGGCGAGGATGGAGGGGGAGATGGTTAGGGAGGGGGGTTAGAATTTGTGAAGCAGAGGTGATGGTTGAGGATGAGGAAATGAGGGGAGGGGGTGGAGAGAGTGGTGTAGATGTTTCGATTGTAGATATGCCGTAGTAGATATTAGACTTTGGAATTCATAGATAATTCAATCATCAATCTACATCCTCGGCCCTACCCTTGATTAGCTAGCGTATTCCAGAAACCGACGACGCCTCCACCTTCGCATAAGAGAAACTCAGATATGGTCCATAGAAGTGAGCATGCAGGAAGGGGAATGCGCGTGATGGAAATGAGTCATGAAATGAAAAGTTCCATATCCCCAGTATTACAAACATCTCAAACATTTACAGAATAACAGAGCTACTACAAGTCCAGCCGTACCTACAACTCCGTATTCTGAACCTTTTAAGTATCACTTTTTTTTTTTTTTTTTTTTTTTTTTTTTTTTTTTTTTTTTTTACAAAATCATCATCATCACTATTGTAGCTTAGCTTTTTTGTTTTGAAGTTTCCTCATTTTGATTTGATTTTGAAGTTGAGGTTGATGATGATGATGATGATCATCTGTAAAAGAGACAGAAAAAAGCAGAGTTGGCAACTTGGCGCCGCCTTTGTACCCTCGTTCCCTACCTTCCTTTTATATATATATATATATATATTGAAAAAATGTTGGAGTGGAGTGGAGTACTACTTAATATTACTGGAAAAAAAAGAGAAGATCTATAACCCACCCAGAAAAAGAATATCCACGGTGATGATGTATCGTCGTGTACTTCCGAGCTCTATACATACACAACTCCTCCCCTTCCTCCCTGCCTCTCAACCATGAACCAGGCCATCAACCCATTAAAACGCACCCACCATCCTCACAACTCCCTCCCTGGCCGCCCTTCTCACCCTTCTCGCCCTCGATGTCTCTCCACCACTATCCTCACCACCACTACCACAAGTCCCTCCCTCATCCCGACTGCCAGCACCACAATTCAAACCCAACCCCAACCCCACACCAGGCCGCTAACACCCAACCAACTCCTTCGTCAATCCAGGCTAGGTATAGACATAGACATAGAAAATTTCCATCCCGACCACACCGCGGGCTATATATGCATGTAAGGCTGGCTTTGATAGCGCTGTTCCGGGAGAGGGGGGAGGGGGTCTCTCTCCACGGTAGGTCTCTCTCTACGGTAGGTCACTCTCTACAGTAGGTCTCTCTCTACAGTAGGTCTCTCTCTACAGTAGGTCTCTCACAGTAGGTAAGGAGGGGAAAAGGTCCGAAGGTCCGAAAGTAGGAAGGTCTAAAGGTGGGAAGGTCTGAAGGTAGGAAGGTCTGAAGGTAGGGAAGTATGTAGGTAGTAGGAAACTGTAAATGTTATCTATAGAACTAAATATATTAAAATAGAGGAAAATCCATAATTATAGATTATAGATTTATAGATATTTCTATGTTTCATTTTGTGTAGCATGAAATCTATGATTATGGAAATATTCTCTATAATTATAGGTGACGAGTCTCTATTCCTATGGAAAGATTTTCTATAAAATATCTCTATATTTATGGAGAATATTTCCATTGGAATAGAGAGCTGTTACCACCGTAGTGTATTGAATTGCATTGTGTTGTGTTGTGTATGTTATGATAGGAGGAGGTAGGAGGAAATAGTTGGGAGTTGGGGAGTTGGGGAGTAAATGTGAGATGTGAGATTGAGAATGACGTTGAGAATGAGTATGAGGATGAGAATGAGAATGAGGATGAGGTACTTACGTTGGGAGATGTACATGGTTCAACAAGCGATGTACCTCACTACTCATCTCTCCCATGTCTCCACCCTCCTTCTCCTCGCCTTCCACCTTAACCTTAGCTTCAACGTGAACAACTTCATTCCCCTGCTACTGCTCCACCGCCTGCTGCATAAAAATCCCCTTCAACTCCTCGCAGTCCTTTTCACGGCTCAGATTCTCTTGCTTCAAGGATTGGATCTGGGCTTTTAGTTTGAGGATGACGCTTTGTTCTGGTAGGAGTCAATGCAGTGGCCTGCTGCTATGAGGAGGGTTATCACGTTTGCGTGGGAGATTCTGTGGAAGTGGGAGGGGGTGTGCCAGAGTGATTGGTTTTGGGATGATGGGGAGGATGTAGATGGGGAGGATGTGGATGGAGAGGACATATTTGGTTGGGTGTGGGGTTTTGTGATGGTAGCTTTGGTTTGGTTGTAAGGAGAGTTGAGGAGAAGGAAAGCTTTGAGGCTGCTGTGATAACTTCTGGAGCAGAGTGGAGAGATATGTGCGAGGATGCTGATAGTGACATTATTGACTCGGCGTATTGAAAGGCGCTAGTGGTTAGCGAGGGGAGTGAGAATGACGCGGGATTTTCATCTTGTATTCTTCTTCTTCATCGATACTGTAAATTGATAAGAATGGAGATCCGGCGGCTATGAAGTATGACTAAACCCTTTTGTTCCCTGTGGGAACTGTACTCTATCGTTCCCTGTAGTGTAGAGTTCCTGCTTTGTCCTGCCAGCCTGCATTACCTTGAGCCTAGACTAGCACGAGAAGAATCGAGGCTTACTCTCCTGTTCCTACTTGGAACAAAACTAAACCTATCAAGCTTGAACGTGGAAATGTATTCTCTCCTGTTCAAATGTGCCCACTTCCCATTCCTGCTATTCAATCGGTGGGAATGAAACGCCATGCTACTACCGAAGGACAAGTTGGAAAGACCCGAAAGCAGCTCAGGTCTTTAACTTTACAACGAAATCTAGGGAAACATAAATTCAATTATTGCCATAATGCCTTGAATCGGATCTGAACTCGGTCCACAATGTATTCCTGCCGCGGTTGGCTACAAACTGGGAAGTTCGAGAATAAAATCCTCGGCAAGTTACCCACCTCGCTAAATCTTGTAAGCTATATCTAACCGGATAACTGTCAACCATATGAGACGGCAGTCGAGAAGAAGCGGCCTCTTCAATGATAGCCCTGGATGGTCAGGTCGCACTCCATGGTAGCTGGATCGCGAACACCGTATGAGGACTTTGTAGTATTTGATCTTCTTTTCTCCTTTTTCTTCTTTTTTTCGACTTTTTGATGGCATCTCGTTTGAGTGAGAGAGCGCGTCTGTTTTTATCCCGGAAGAAAGCATTGGCTCGCCGCCGTTTCTTTCTCTGTTTTTTTTTTTTGTTGTTTTGTTTTTGTTGTTGTTTGGTTCGCCTCGGTTATTTTTAGAAGTGGGGCAAAATTCTCGTCACGTGGTAAAAGCTTCAAGTATCAAGATGTTTTCCGTCACAGAAGCTCAGATCAGAGCAAAGCCTTACCAACTCGTGATGGCTAGAAACATTGCTTGTATCTCTAGACCCTCTGATCTGACTTTCACATTCCACGGTACAATGCTAATAAAGTGCTATCTTGGCACACAAAATATGAAGCATAGGTGAAAGGATGTAATATTTTCATTCCACCGGGGCCGAACTTTGCCTTCTTTCCAGAAAGCTTTCTTTTTGCAGGATAAAGCTATTTCTTTCAAGTTGGACTTCCTTCTGCCTTCCTGGGCCAT
The DNA here is from genome assembly GCF_030347475.1 of Cadophora gregata. NCBI lineage: Eukaryota > Fungi > Ascomycota > Leotiomycetes > Helotiales > Ploettnerulaceae > Cadophora > Cadophora gregata. The sequence continues at coordinate 1,759,876 of NW_026695938.1, read as the reverse complement.
CCCTCCAGCACTTCAGATACACCCACGTAGTTGTCCCGTATGCCCGTCGAGTCTTCTCTGCAAGCCAAATCCAATTATTCCTCAGCAAACCTACTGGCGTTATGCAGCTACTCATTGATCTCTAGATCCCATCTCTCCTCTTCTGCTCAACATTATCATACAGCATATACTTTCCCTCTTTTGTATGCTCATTTTTATGAAGTCGCAGAAATGTTCACTTTACAAGGACAGTTCCAGTCCAGATGAGTTCTAGCATATGGATGCTGCGAATTTACAGGTTTGAAAATGAGGGTCTCAGTGAGTAGTAGAGGGAAAGAAAGCGGCTGATGTCGTAGGGGCAGGCCCAGATGCTGGTATGACGTGTGAGCTAGGGTGGGTACCTAGGGAGTCTTAAGATGCAGTTTCTTATCTCTTGGGGCTACGTTTATTGGTTGGAGGCAAGGGGTTTGTCCATGGTGGCTAATGGATTCAGTTTTTCTAAGATTTTGCTTGGACGACATTTTGACTCAAGTACGGGATTGAATTTAGAATAAATATAAGAAGTTAGGAGAGGCTTTTAGTGGATTATGCCTGATCAATGTCGTATGATATAGCAGTATGAGTTGAGATGAGAACATGGACTTGAGAATGGGAATTAGGCGCCTGAGTCAATATTCGATGTTGATCTTGAGACTTTCTCGGGACACATATGGCGTACGACCTGTGTCCGGATAAATTGAGTGCTGGAAAGCAGTTTAATCATTGGGCTCCATTGAACCATTAATCTAATTGTACGCTGTCCACTCCGTGGATATGCTGCATAAACCATGCGGAGGTGCATTGTTGGTTCGGTTGAGCTCCTGAGTGGTCAACAATCATGTTGTGTAATCGCGACGGTCCTCTGCTGAAGCAACCCAGTTTCTGGAGGATGGTAGATAAGACCTTCCTGCGGCGACTGTCTTCATCTTGGACAGCCTTATTGCTTTACTTTCCAGAAACCGGTCTGCGTTTTCGAAATCCACTTCACATAACATCGCAAAATCAATCTTGAACCACTAGTCGCGAATTGGGAGAAGTCAAAAATATTAAAGGCTTGGGGTAATCTCCATTGCCTCCACTTGGGAGTTGTGCTTGGCAGCCTTGTGAGAAGTGCCAACGCAGATGGAGGGTCTGATTTCTCCAACAACCTGTTCTCGGACCTAGCTCCGTAAGTCCCATTTGTATTGCATTCTTCATGTGCGTCCCAGAACAGAACATTGCAATAGCTGACGAAAACTCCAGTGTTCTCGCACTTTTTGGTGAGAGATTTGCACAGCAATTCTTGAGTGAAGCCTACAGTTGGCTCGACTGTCTCATATTTGCCTGTGCACCTCTAGGGATCATCACCGCGATCGTTGGGGCTATTCGTGTGGCTGGATATCCCTGGATGCGGTCTATAATCGGCAGAGCAAGAGAAAATCGAGCTTCTGCCGAAATTGAGTTCATGTCCTCGACTTCACATGAAGTCTGCGAGCTCTGGAATGGGACGTCCATTGTAAGAACAATGGGTAGGCCACTCGTCGCGCAGATTATTGCTGTTGAATCGCAGAAGGACAATCCTGAGACATTTGGGCTGTATATTTTAGACGACGTTGGAGAAGTCATGAAAATGACAGGTCGGTCCGATCATGCCATTGTTGTATCTTTGCTGGTCTTTTGCTGACGGTGCTTAGCTTACAATTCAGCTTGGAAAGAAAAGATACATGCTGCGGCTGAGAGAATATCCATCTGGAAGCATATACTAACCCCGTCGCACTGCTTGTTCAAACGTTCAGACAAGCAACAGCAAGATTTGGAAAAACGGCCCATAGTATCTCAAGGGAAGAAAGGTGAAGGTCCAATACAGACCAAAAAGGCTGACCAAGCTACCCGAGACCCCTCTAGGCCCTCTGTGGCCGGTGAGGCATTGTCAGACAAGATGAAGTTTGAAAAAACTTACTCCACTGAAGCTCCGAATATTCTGCTTAATCTTCATGGCGGCACCAGTCTTAGAATACTGATACCAGCTACCGTCGTCGGCGTTGTCCTTCAGACAGGAGTTCTGGTGTTTGCAGCCTTGGCATCTCAATGGCCACTTCTCGTCGCGGAATTACCTAGTTCTGAAAGTGCCACAGACTATGGATTTCACCTCCTTCTAGTCGGAACCATTTTTCTCGCCGTTGGCTTGTTCATCGTTACTTTCGTCATAGAACAGAGCACTGAAGAAACGAAATGGATGGTCAACGACCGGGCCGCTCCCAACATTCGGGTAATATGGCTCCAAAGACAGAGTGTTGTTGGCGACCAATCCTTCGAATCATACATGCTTACGCAGACAAAAAAGTGTACCGAGGTGCTTACCTCACGGCGTGCAAAGGCAAACACAATCAACGGCAACGGTAGCAACGTCATTCCGAGCAAATCATTGTTTACTGTCTTGGGAACAGGGATGGGACTCATTGGCTTTGTCTGCCAGTTCCAAGGATTTCGCAGTGTGCACTGGTTGTGTGCAATCGTTCAGCTTGGAGCTACTGCTATTATGACTCTAGTAAGAGCACTGATACGAGGAGGATTTGTGGTTGACCCGATTGTGGAGTCTGTTTACAAAGACCATGAGATCGATACCTTGGCATTGAAATTAGCGAAGGATGAAGGGTGGTTGTGGAATAATGGTGTCTCAAATACTGCAACGACTACTAGCGGTAATGTTCCAACTCATGGGGCTACAGCAACAGTTTCCATAACCCTGCCAGCAAGTACTACGCATGAAAGCCCGGCGTCATCATCCAGTGGGCACTTAAATGCGCAAGAAAACGCGGAACCCATTTTTCAGATTGAACCAAAGCACTTGGCACATCTGTCATATGTGGATGATGAAATTCTTGAAGATTATCGCAACGCAGAGGACAAGTACGGCCAGAGAGCTGTTGATATGGGCTATAGACTCCGAGAGCTAACCCGATGGAAGACACCAATCTCGGAAGCATCAGTGGCAGCAGCTGCAGCAATAAAGATCATGATGGACGAATTCTTGACTGCGGAGAAATATTAGTGGACTTTCGACCTGGAACTTGGAGGTCACATGTACGCGGTCAGAATGAATGTAAAATCCAGGGCATCGGACATCGTTGGTAAACGTCGGTGGGAGGACCTCTTGAACCAAATCGACTCTATCTTATCGCTGTGGCTTCTCGACACGGCAAAGAATGATAGCATTCAGAAAACAGATTATGAACATGAGAATAACACTTCAGATCACGCGAGAAAACCGAATAAGTTTCTTCTTGGTTTTGACTTCGACGGAATGGCTCAAGAGATCAGATGGTGGGGTGATGATGAGATTGTTCCGGATTTCACCAAATATAACAAACTATCAAGCAAAGATGCTATTCATGGATTTCTTGGAATGAAAGACAATTATAGTAAACCATGTAAGTCTGTGTTTGTTCTTCATGTTATACCATCTTAACTGACCAGAAAGTGCTACCATTAGCAAGACTTGACATGGCAAATGACCTAAGTGTTACTTCTAGCTCCAGCGCCAACCTCATCCTTGCTCAGCAGCTGCTTTCATCATTTCTTTGGTCGTTTGCGGAGCACGTTCCTTATTAGTATTTCAGTCGAGATGTCACTGTCACTCACACAAGTTCATTTCTACCTACGGAGACCTCGACCTGGTACTCGGTGAGGGTGGTAAGTCCCAGCTTCAAGAGAATGATCCAAATGATTTTCCAGACTGGGCTAGGATCGGAACAGGAAGTCGCTGTTCTTCTTTTGCCTCCCTTTATTGAGAAAAACATCATAACCGGACAGTCTGTAATAGACTTGGTGGTTCATGGATGCAACAAATTACAGGCCGAATCTAAATACCTGGCAGCCTTTACTGCTTACGAGCAACTGTTTTGGCTATTAAGATTCGGGACAAAAGAATTAATCATCTGCAAGGTCTTAGCTGTTTGTGTTGAGTTTATACATTCGGCATGGGCCTGCGACTGGTTTATGTTAGCTTCATTGAGAGGAACAACACGCATGCGGCAAGGATTCAAGGATTATCTATATGTCCGTAACACAAGTCCCTTGATATTCGGACTTCACAGGGGCTCACCTGACAAAGACTCTGCACGAAAATTTCGAAAAGACTGCTTGATCAAGGTTGGAAAGCTCTATGTTGGACAAGGACGGAAGAGCGACTTTCAGAAAGCTGTGGCAATTCTTCTAGGTGATGCTATGGGCCATTATGGACTGGAAAAGGCTTTCCACAGACTGGGCAAATTTTCTGTCCTGAATAGCCAGGATTGTCGTCTATTCGGTATGGTCGATTCTCAACTTGAGTTTTCTCAAAGTTTTTGGGTGGGACATCGCGACATCCTCGGTTGGACTCCGCGACATTATAATGCGGCAAGGTATTTTGAGCATTTTTCGCAGACAAAGAAAGAGCAGAAAGAGATTGACTACAAACTCGTCGATCTGGCAAATCGGACCCCATTTCACTATATCAAGTCTCCAAACTGTTCTGCGGATTTTAGAATACTCACCACCTGGGAAGAAGATCTTCCTGAAGTAAAATTTGATAGGGACGGCATACCGTGGATACACTGGGCTTTGGTTCGATATGGGGACCGCGCCGTCTTATCGAACTCATATCCCAAACATACGGTCATCAATTTTGACCTTGTTGATAACTTTGGTCGGGACTGTTTACACTTTGCCATTCATATGAAGCAGAAACCCTTGGCATTGTATCTTCTAAGCCACAATAACTGCCGTATGGGAGCAAAAGCTAAATATGGGATGACAGTACTCATGTATGCGTGTTTATCTGCCATCGATGATCGTTCAATGTTGGAAGTGGTGCATTCATTGCTTGACAAAGGGGTCAGTGTGGATGAGTCAGATGTTTGGCATAGAACTGCTCTTGCTTATGCAGCTTCTGTGATGCCTGATGGAACTTTCGATAGTCTGAGAGGATTAGTACAACAAACACAAAATGAAGGGGAGGAAGTCAATCGGCCTGCACATGTCCGGATGAAGCCCCCCTTCATCAATGCACTGAAAGTTGCCAAGATTTTGGTCAAGCATGGAGCGAAGGTTGAAAGCAATCTGGAATTCCAGAAGTCTCCTCTCAAGATGGCGAGGGATCGTGGTAATGGAAAAAGTCAGCAAATGATAGAGCTCCTCGAGAAAGCTCTAGAGAAAGAGAAACTCATATTGGCAGAGACGAGAGAGAGGGAGGAACAGGGCAAGATCACTCATTGGTATAAGCCTCGTGTAGTGGACCCGTCTGAAGATCGTTCTCATGACAGCTCGAGCTCTGGTGATCATGAGGAGTATAGCTTGTCTGGTTTATGCACAGAAGAGCTTCCCGTTTGAAGCATGAGCCAAATCCCATTAGTGCAGACTATTTAGAGTGTGCTACACAAAGAGAGTGATGGGAGTAAGGAATCATACCAAAAGATTCAATAAAGTCAATAAAGCTCCAAGAGGAAGAGTATCCAAGGACAGCATCTCTCGTCTCTTGTGGGTATGAACTCAGTTGTGGGAGTCTGCACGAATGAGTATGAGAGAACTAAACTCCAGTACCAACCGGAGGGTATTGCGTGACTCATTCAATATTTGCATCCCTAACTTGACAGTCTGCAAGTCTCTCGCCAGTCTTCTTGAATCCCTGAACGAGACAACAGATATCACCTTGTTGAAATAAACCTCAAGCTAGAAGCCCAAGGTTTCATTCAATTCGACGAGGTCAGCCATTCTCGCGTATCACTGTTGACACTGAATTCCGTAACCATCAATCCTCACAACAGGACTTCGAAGAACGCTGCCGAAGTCCATGTACTCGCCATAACTTATCTACCCAAGCGAAGTAGGAGCAGAATTATCAGCAGATGTCAAGTGTCACAACGATATAAGGGGAAGTTGCAACACCATCCCCAATTCTCACGAAACCAATATCCCAAGTTACATACCGGCACTCTTCCCTTGTCCCCCCCCCGGGCCCTTTTTTTTTTCATGACCCATATCCATCGCTCAGCTTAGCCGCTTAGCCGTGCATCAAAGCAAGAATATCCGTCCCCCAAACGGAACTTCAACATCGAAGTCGTCGAATCTGTTAACCATCACTATCACTGGATTCAGCCTCGCAGCCACAGACCCCCTCCTGCAATTATTCGCTTCCAGATCAGTGATCGACATCCGCAATATTTCCTTTTGAGTCCTTTGACTCAAGCAGTGCTTATCTCGATGTCTTGTAGTTCCCTCGCATTTACACTGGCTACTATTGGAGATTTGGTAGACATCGAGGAAGTTATCACCGATACGAATCATTGGCTGGATATAGATCTAGACGCTCACTTTGAAAACGGCTCATGTGCCTTGCTGCACGACAGCTTTGGGGGGTCCAACTTGTTCTCCCATCTCGCCTGAACCCCAATCCGCCTGTCTTGTCACTTCTTAGAGTGTATAAAGCTTGGTTGTACAGTTGGACTTTTCGAGAGACTCCACTGTGGTAATTTTCATTCCCCTACTGACGCGATGTTCTCCCACTTTTTAAAAGCCCTTGCAATCAAGCCACGAAGTTCCATACGCCAGCCACTTATCTGTACGCAGAAATCGACGTAATTCTACCACAAGCCTTCGGTCTGCATTGCAATAAGCTGTTCCCCCCTCCCCTCTCCTCTCCCTACCCCTCCCTTCAGTCAAATCTCCGCACCTCCCTAACCCCATCAACAAAATCAATCACTTCAATCAAACTCTTACATTCCATCAACCCCGCTCTCTCCTCCTTGTTAAACAGCGTCGTAGCTTTCCCGGACTGACTCCTATCACTCCCAACCATCTCGTTGATATGATGTACCACCAGCTTGAACGGTATGGGTGCACGGACGACACTATTGAGAAAGAATTCCAATACCTCCCACCTATTGTCCCCGCCATCGTCGTTCCGCATCTGCCTGTCTCGTTGCACCTCTTCAGTACCATTCTTAGAAACGGAGAAGGAGAATATCGATTCCGATAAAGGAGAGGATGAGGGCGAAGCAAACAATCCAGGACATTCCAAGAGTCCCCTCGCACTCATAACACCATCCACGCCAGTCTCACGCACAATCCTCTCCACATCCGCAAGTGAGAAAACATCACCATTCGCCACAACCGGCACCTTAGCATGTTCCTTCACAACGCGGATCGCATCAAGATTGACCGGCTCACTACTCCTCGTACTCCTCATGCGGCCATGCACGGTAATGAAATCAACCCCAGCATCTTCAACCTGTCGGACGAAATCGAGCGTCTGTCGGAGATCCTTGTGGATACGGATCTTTACTGAGATGGTCTTCTTTCCCTCATACCCCAATTCATGTAATGTTGATTTTGCGGAGGAGACCATGGATGCCACGAGAGTGGGATGATGCATCAGGGCCGCGCCAAGAGTTTCTGCGCAGGCCCAGGATTGGGGACAGCCGCAGTTGATGTCGATGCCGTTTACGTGGGGAGCGAGAAGGGTTGTTGTGCGGACGATTTCGAGTGGTGAATTTACACCGAGTTGAACGATTGTAGGGGGCGGATTAGGGCAGGTGGTGAAATCTGTAGTAGGTGGTTGTTAGCTTTGTTGATGGGCAGCTTGGTTTAATTGGGCGAGGATGAGTGGCGTAGCGTTGTGGGGAGCGGAGAATGTTGGAGACATAGAACGGTATGGGTATGGGTATGGGTAAGAGGGCGGACGACGAAACTCATAATTGAAATCTGCACTTGAAAATGCCGCTTGGTATAGGCTCCGAGAACTTAACGCTTCGGAACTCAAATGACCAAACACAGGGAGTTGAAGCGACAGGCCGAAAGAGTTTAGATGGGTCGAGGACATTGAGTTAAGAAGACCATGCTCACCGCTATCCCTTGCCAATACACTACGATTGAACTCCTTGGCCAAAATCTAAACCGCAGTCAGTCATGGTAATACAGAACCTGTGGCCATCGTTTCCACCATTGTTCTCATTATTCTCAACTGACAGATGATCATGCTTAACAGAACTCTTTGACCTGCCCGCATGCTCCGCTTTCTTGGCAGGAAGAGGAAAGCTCACCATAGGCGTCCACGTCAAATCAACTCCATACTGTGCAACCGTTTGTCGAAACGCCAACTGTCAAACAAGTTCAGTCAGTATAAAGTTCTTCTCTGACATGGAATAATCATTGCGCAATCAGGTATCACAAGACAGGATCGACAAAGCTGGTTTAGTACACCTGCCTGCTGAGCTAGGGAGCCTTGCTCGGGAAACTCAAAACGGCGAGATCTGAGGCACTACAGTATATACTCAAGAATATAAATGAAGACGAGTTGGTAAACGCGAGAGAAAAGATATCTGAGGGATGTCCTTGAGAATCAATGATCTCATAAAACTACTTTCAGACATTGATCCCAGGAAAGGACTTCCCATTCCCCTTGCAACTCTTCAGTCCACGCCAATCTGCAGCAGAACTGCCAATGTAGCTGCTTTGAGCATCACTTGACGCCACTCTCAAGACTGCCTGTTAACCCCCGCATCGCCTTCTCCATCAAAGTCCCTGACCGTGCTCATTCCACTCCCGTCAGAAGTCCTCGCCTCCCACCTCTTCAATCTCGACCGCAAAATAGAACGCCGGGCATAACCCTTATTTCACATTCCCCATATTCCCCGTCCCTAAATTGCCTCCCAAAACAAAACAATGAACCCAAAAAAACACTACAACAGAAATCAAGTGCATCGCATCAAACACAAAGGAACGGCCCCTCTCACCCTCTAACTCGCTCACTCACTCACTCACCTTACTATATCTCACCATTGGCGCCGCACAATACAGCACCCTCCCTCGCCTTTTTGCCAGGTCAAATAATTCCATAGGACTATTCACACACATAAGGGATATCTCGTTAGCCTTGGCTCAACCCTGTAGATACGTCTTTAAGAGTGGGATATTCTGGATTGGGGGATTATGAAGAGCGAGAAACGTACTTGATATCTAATCCAGCTCCAGGCTCTGATCTTGATCCGCATAACGGCTTTCCTGGCCTGAGCTCTCCAGGCCCGTTTCCCATTCCTGCGGTCATCATCCTCGTCACAATCGGATATCGAAACAGATGGAAGTAAGCCGTCTTATCATCATCCCCATTCTTCCCTTTCCCTTCTCTTCTTCCCTTTCCCTTCTCTTCTTCCCTTTCCCTTCTCTTCTTCCCTTTCCCTTCTCTTCTTCCCTTTCCCTTCCCTTCCTTTCCTTGCTTTCCTGAACTACGTTGTGCTGTGCCGTGCTGTGCTGTTTGTGTTATATTTGACTGTTGACTGTGGACCTGGTTGACTGATGAGGACAGGAGAGGCATTTGAGGTTACCTAGCGAGGTCGTGTCTTGGCACGCACAGAAATCCAGCTAAGAGGCAAGGAATAAACGAACCAATCAGAGCCCAGGATGAGAGCGCAGTTTTCGCAAGCCAAGGACGCAAGTATTTTTGTTTTTGTTTTCCCCGGTGCTGGAGTTTGAGGGTTGGAATGGAAAGAGTTGAGTTCCAAGGATCGAGAATTTGATGTTGATCTGGGAAGTGTCAGGTCGAGTTAGGTAGTCAAATAGTGTCACGTGCATGGGGTGTCCTCGCACTTCCATTCCAAAGTTCTTAGAGAGTTACCTCAGGAAATGTTTGTTTACTTTACTATACTGTAACAAGTTATCCATACAGAAAGTTAAATAAATTTTACTTCAATCCAGCTCTATACGATAATGTATTGTAATTTAATCTGATCCCGAAGTACATCACATTCTTGATACTGATCCGGGTTTGGGTAGCCATTTCTGTCTTCACGACTTTCATTTTCCAAACTTGATCTATGCGTATCCCCAGGTAGCATAGCTGCTTGTTCCTTCCTTCCTTCCGTCCTTCCTTCCTTCCACTCCCTTCATATTATATTTTGGGCAGGTGTGAGCTAACATTTCGAACCAATTCCAATCCAGTAGTCCCAAAGGTAACCAACATACAAAGCCAGGTTCGTCCAAACTCAACTCTAAGCTTCTCAACTCCAAACCTCTGAACTCTAACTTCTCAGCTCACAATTCTAAAAAAAATCACGACTCTCGACTCTCGAGTCATGCACACAACCCATCATCCGCATCAAACCCACAACTCAAAGCATGACTCGTATCGTACCATCGGCCCATATATACCTTGTCTAGATATTTTGATCCCTTTTCCTCTCCTATCCGGCCATAGCCGACCACTCGTACCCTACTGTACAGCTTGTCTTGGCTCGTTACTAGGTAGTCTGTGCATGTAATTGAGTACGCTATACCAGGAGATGAGTTGATTTACGCTGATATGTGAGAATAGGTAATCATAGAACTAGGTTTCCGGCTTGACCTGCAAAAGAAGTGAGTGAACAGAAACATACCACACCTGGGGATTATCTTATATCGATAAAGTCTGGTGCAATCATTGAAGACGATAATTATGTATGTACTATCACCACACCGGGACAAACTGAGAATGTTTACATGCTCTTTGAGTTAAGCAATGAGTGTTGAAGTGAAGTGCTGGTTGAGATTCGTTTGATTTGATTTGATTTGATTCGATCTAATCTGAGCATTCATCATCGAGCACGAGGGCTGATGGAAATACGATACCTTATGGAAAAGAGAAACAAAAACGCCGTGTGAGATCGAGAAAGCAGATCCCATTCCATCCCATCCCATCCTGTCTATCTACCCATCCCATCTATTTTGAAACACCGTCCTGCTGTCCTTCTATCCTTCTAAACCTCTAAACTCTATCTACCCATCCATCTACACTATCCCGCAAGCTATGCAATGCAATGCAAAAACAAAAGGGAAAAAAAGGAAAAGAAAATCCAAACATAGCAACAAAAACAAAATCGAAAGGACAAGAGCAGGAGGCAATGCACTCTCTACTCAATAGCAGAAATCGAATGCCCAGCCGTAACAGGATTCATCCTATCACTCCACTCAAACCTGAAATCCTCCCCCAACTCCTTCCTAATCGCCGACTTAACCGCCTCAAGCACATTATCAAAAACGCCAAAATTCGCCGGGTTCTTCTCGTCGTTCTCTCCGCCCTGGAAGACACCCGTACGCACCAGACACGTATTCCAGCCATACATATTCCCCCCAATGATATCACTCTGGGGATTATCACCAATCATGTAGATATTCTTGGGCAGTTTCTCTTCAGAATGTATAGTCGCCATCCAGGAAGTGAGGATCTCATCAGCGTACTTGTAAGTCGCCAGCTCAGGCTTGCCGTAGACGACGCGCTCGAGCTCGTGGCCTGTGATGGAGAGGTAGATGGCTTCGAGGGCGATGCGGAAGGTGCCCTGCGACATGCGGGGGATGGGGTGCTCGGTGGGGCAGAGGAGGTCGCCCTGAGAGAAGTAGATGGGGATGGATTGGCGGGCGGGGTCCTTGGAGCGGGTGCCGAGCACGCCGTTGTCGGATTGGAGGAGGTCCATGATGATTTGGAGGTCGGTCGCGTAGTCGCGGGAGTCGGAGAAGACGAGGATGGCGTTGATGGAGACTTTGCTGAAGTCGCGCGGGGTGGAGGTCGCGCGCTGTTCGGCTGTGAAGTGTTCGCGGAGGGGGGCGATGGTGGATTGGGAGGCGTAGATGTCGTTGGGGACGATGATGTTTTTGAAGCCGTATTGTTGGGCGACGTCGCGGCATTGGTAGTTTTCACCGCCGACGACGAGAACGGTCTCGTAGTACTCGGCCAATGCGGACATGGGTGTGTGAGATTGGATGAATTGCTCGGTCGAGACGGGGTTGTGGAGGATTTTGGAGAGTTGAGCACAACGGGCTGCTTCGGGCTTGCCAGAACCGTTGGTGAGGAAGATGTGAGGGATCTTGATACCGAGTTCGTTGTCACCGTTCAGAATCTCAAGGACCCGTTGACCTTCTGGGATCAGGCGATCGCCGTGGACGAGGACACCGTCAATATCGAAGGCGAAAGCCATGTTTTTTGCGGCGGCGGTTTTGACAGCTTCCATGTCTTGGACTTGAGAGGAGAGGATATCTCTCGTGGGTTGGATGGCGGGCATTCCTGGTCTAGTGGGCTTGCCATCTTGTGTTGCTACAGATGATAGACGTGATTGACGCTTTGAGCGGGGGATTGGTAGTGAGGCTCCAAAGCTGTTTCGGGAATTTCTTCGATCAACTTGAGATGGTGCCATGCTTAGGGAGTGCATGAGTGCCTCGCTCTCGGCGATGGAGGATCTTGATGCTGGAACCTCAATGCTATTTGGGTGGCCAATGCTATTGCCATCTTCTCCTGGGATACTGAGGGTGTGGGCGTATTTTGCGGGAGATGAATTGCTAAGGATTTTCTGGAGGTGATTTTTTTGAGCCCCTGGTGTTTGAGGTCTCTTTTCCTCGACGTTCACGTCGGATGTTTCGAAGGAAGGCATGATGATGGATATGAGGGGTAATCAGATGAATTTAATGAGATGTTAACTGTTGAAGAGAGAGAAGAGAGATGGTATGAATGAAGTAAAAGAGGAAAGGTACTTGCGGGTTTTCAAGTATATATCTGCTCAAGATCAGAATGAAACGACACTAGAGAAATTGAGGACGAAAAAAGAGACTTCACCGCATGGGTAGGTCTATCAACAACACGACAAGCACTTGCATGTGAAATGAAGTTATCCCAGTGGTTGACTGGCTTCCTTCCCGTATACTTCTCGTGGTTTCAACGCCATTATCATCTACCTGCCCCACTTCAGCCTGTCATCATCATCAAAGCCTTGCGTTGAAACCCTCGATCCATCCCTCCTTACAACGGTGGATAAGAGCTCTATCAAAAGCGGATCAAGATTCGGATTGAGAGGCTGAGCCAAGCCCGAATGAGAGGTGGTTTAAGGTTCAGAAGAGGGTGCCGATAAGGTCATAGAGCGGATCTCGGGAGGCTGAAGTCTCTGTTATTCGTGGCGATATTGTATGTGGATCAGGAGGATGAACGTGTGAGCACGAGATGCTGTGACTGAAGCAGGACATCATAGGGTGGGTGATGAAGGGTCCAATTCTGTGCATGGAGGGTCCAGCATGACGTTCTCGGAACCACTTCGCGCAGGGCTGGTGGAGTGTACAGTAGTGCCGTGATGAGACCGAGAGAAGAGCGGGAGTCCAGGAGTATTTGGGTTTGGATGAACTCGGCTGTGCTGTTGTGGTGGCATGAGGATGGTCCATAGGATGTTTCTTGTTTCTTCTTATTTATAGCAGCATAGTTGGTGAAGATGGATTTCAGCTGTTTGGCATGAAGCCGGGCTGATCAGGATAATGGCCGGATCTGACATCGGGATGGGATAATGATCATGGCTGTGAAGGTTGAGGCTGAAGCTTGAACACCACAAGTCAGGGCAGTGATTCTTAGCCGGCGCTAAGCAACACGCTAAAAGGATCTGAGGCTTAGGGTTTTTCTAGCCTTGCAGCCCCTGTTTCCACTCACTGGACAGCCCTGGACAGCCCTGGAGAGCCCTGGACAACAGCCCTGGACAGCCTTGCAGGACAAGCGAGGGAGGTTCCACTATTGCCGTCATCCCGCCGGATCCTCTCTTCTCCTCTCTGTTGCTCTCATCCTCTCACATCCCCGTCACGTCTTCCACCAGAACCACAAGCTTCGATCAACTTACCTACGCCCGGATCCTATCGGTTCGGTTGATTGTTTGATCCTACGGCCTGGAATGACTCGGGGTCCGCATATCAATCATGTTTGATCCTACTCGGTTTGGCTGGGAAACTTACGGCTGCATATGCATTCCGCGATGGATCCTATCAACGTCATCGCTGGCTTGTTGGGCGACGGTCAGGTAAAGGATATGTTTCGAGATTAGCCCGATGAAAAGCCTGTGAAGAGAATTCGCGCCATTGGGAACAGGTAAAGAGGAGAAGGTTGATATACCAGTCTCACATGCAGAACTGACCAACCTAGACTATCACACAATCTTCAGATCCCACCCCACCCCACCTTCGACGATACCCCTCCAAAACATTCCTATCTACCACGAATAGTCCTACCACCGCACACACATACATACACAACATGGCATCACCAGCAGTGACAGGACCAATCCTGACCCTCAACAATGGCGTCAAAATGCCAGCTCTAGGTTTCGGAACCTTCGCCAACGAAGGCAGCAAAGGCGAAACCCACGCAGCAGTAATCCACGCCTTGAACGCCGGTTATCGACATCTTGACTGTGCGTGGTTCTACCAAAACGAAGAAGAAGTCGGATCAGGAATGCGAGAATTCCTATCTGCGAATCCATCCGTTAAAAGAGAAGATATTTTCATCGCTACAAAAGTTTGGAATCATTTACATGAGCCGGAGGACGTGGAATGGAGTATCCGGGACTCTTTGGAGAAGCTGCAGACGCCATACGTCGATGCATTCTTGGTACATTGGCCGATTGCGGCAGAGAAGAATGAGGATAGGACAGTGAAGATTGGAGAGGATGGAAAGGTATGTCTACAATCCCCCTGGACTACTCACCTTCCAGGAAACACTGCTACACGCACATAACTAACCCACCCCCAGTACATAATCAACCACCCCCTCACCCAGAACCCAGAACCAACCTGGCGCGCCATGGAAAAAGTCTACACCCTCGGCCTCACCAAATCCATCGGCCTCTCGAACTTCACCGCCGAGGGAATAACCCAAATCCTCTCCCTCGCACGCATCCCCCCCTCCATAAACCAAATCGAGATCCACCCCTTCCTCCCCCAAGACAAACTCATCTCCTTCTGCCTCTCGCACTCGATCCTCCCCGTCGCATACTCCCCGCTCGGCTCACAGGACCAAGTCCCCGGCACAGGCGAGAAGGTATCTACGAATAAAGAGCTGTTGGCTGTAGCGGAACGGAATGGTTGGACGCTGGCGCAGGTGTTGATTGCGTGGGGACTGAAGAGGGGGTATGCGGTGTTGCCGAAGAGTAGTAATGAGGGGAGGATTAAGGGGAATGCGAAGTTGGTGGTGTTGAGTGAGGGGAATTTTGGGGATATTAATAAGGTTGCGGAGGGGAGGTGGACGAGGTTTGTTAATATGAAGGGGACGTTTGGGTATGATGTTTGGCCGGAGGAGAAGTAGGTCTTCTTTCTTGTTTCCTTGTGGTGTAGAAAGGATATTTGAAATATAGAACCGCTAGATACCATTTGATGTGTAAAGAGAAAGATAGTAAGAATCCATGACTGAGTGACAGAATGCAATCTCCGATTCCACAAAATCTGCGTCTGCACTCGTGTTACTTATTTTCTTACCCCGCAAACTTACTATTCCATCTCACCATAACGTCCTCTCTACTAAATCAAGAAATCAAGAAAATATTTACGCCTCCATACCAAATCTAAACCTTATTCACCATTCCATCCACCCCTCAATCCCATCCCATCCCAGCCCAAGGTAATTCACCTACCTCACCTCACCTCCCGTCCCCTCCCCCGTCCCATCTCCCCTTCCCCGCCCAATTCGCTACATTCTCCAATAGTCTTCCTTCTCCCTCCAAACTATAAATTACCTCCCCTCACGCCCTCCCTTTCCAAATCCCCACACACTCAAAGATGGTGGTGGAAAGCAGAGAGCTTCACTTCCACTTCCTTCCTTGCTCGCTTGCTGGAACGAATGAATGGCTTCTTACTGGGAGGTGTTGTAGATCGGTCTGATTACCCCTTTCACTTCAGCATGAGCTGACTGGATGATTTTCGAAGAAATTTGTTTGCAATCTATGTTTTTTTTTTTCTTTTGGTTCTGGTTCTGAAATGAAATGTGTGCGTTTCTTTCTATTTTATATTATAATACATACCGTTGTCATTCATTCGCCCATTCGTTGCTATTCTGATTCTGATTTCTCATCTCCTTCTCTTTCTCACGTCTTACTTCTCAGATCTTACTCTTCCTCCCCCCCCCCCCTCTCTCCGTACCTCCCTCTGGTAAAGATACAAAGGTTCATCCATGCAGAGGTTAAGATTTGGCATGAACAAATAACACGTGCATATCCAAAGTTCTGCAAAGGAGATAGAGGAGAGGAGGGGATAGAAAATGGAGAGGGAGATTTGTTTGGCTGGGAGGTGCAAATGGGTGTGGGTGTGGGTGTGGGTGTGGGAAAGGAAGGGATTGGGGTTGTGTTTTGAGGTGAGGTGAGGGATAGTGAGTAGTGGGTAGTAGGTCGTGGGATGTTTAGGGGGATGGGGTTGAGTGTGAGATTGGGGGAGGTGGGTGCACGAGGTGTTTGAAGATTAGGATCTATTAGGTGTTGTTGTCGATGGTTAGGGTACTGTCACGACCGTCAATGAAGGCTTTGTTTTCAAGTTAAATTTAACGATTTAGAAAATCTGTGTGATTGCTACACAACATGCATGTTTTGCCTGTTCTTTGAAGATTACTTTTCCTGAAAATTAGATGTATCAGCGACAATTCAACATCCCTCTTGAGACGAGGGGTTAGAAAGCGGTGTACGCTGCTTGACTCGCAAAAAGCATGGAGTACCTTTTCGAAGAATTTCTGCTGCTTTGGTGGTCAAGTCTGTTTTAGGGTATGTATTTATACTCACATGTTACTCCTCTACAGGTCTTGGGACAGCGTGACGTGGCTGAAGATCAATCCTTCGTCCTGAGGCAAATCCAGGGGGGGTGGGATTTCATTCACCTCTATCTGGTCCCCTCAAACAAACCAAACTTCAAGAGACAATTTCCTTTTCTGAACCGACGGATTTTGCGAGTCGGGAGATATATAAATAACCCTCTCATCGTCTCTCTAGCAAAAACACACGCTCACACACGAATCGATCCTAGAGCTCCAAAATTCACGGGGAATGGAGTTAGCTAGCTATGCGTGTGTCTAATGTCTATCTGGCCGTCGTTCTATATAGAGTTTATATCGTGGTAAGAATCATCGGCCATTGAAAGTTGTTTGAGCCCTTTGGTATTCTTGGAGGTGACGAGAGATCGGGTGTTATTTGATTCGAAATTTGGTGGGGCTGTTGTCAAGAGATGGTATGCTGTCGATCTTGGATACCCTCAGTTGTCATGAAGAGTCCAGCAGTATTTTGAACCAGACGACGTAAGATTGGAATGTAGCTAGTATGCGATACCTTTTGGGATTCCCAGTCCGACACTGATCATGTCTTTTCTCGGAGGTTCTCTTGAAACAAAACAACAAACATAATCTCTGGCGGTGCTGATTCTGATATTGTGTCGATGATTCCCAGTCGTATATAGTGAGGGGGAGACAGTATTTATATACTTTTTTATTTTCGCAATACCTTCATGAGAATTGTGCTGAGTCCAGCTTGAGATCTGGGAAATCGTTGCGAAGCTGAGAGTCCGTGGTTGAGTGAATAGAATATTCACTGCATATGTTTAGTCCTTACCTCTCTTTGATGCCTTGGCGATTGTGAGTATAAATTCTTCTTTCCCTCATAACAAAGCACGTCATGAATTGGAGAAAAGTATATTTCGGGGGGTGCTGAAGTGACCGGAGTTGTTGGTTGGTGGTCTGGTGGCTTCCAAATCAGGCTTTCTTCCATGCCCATTTTGTGATTGTGGTCAGATAGAGTGTTCTTACAGTCCTCTTTTTCTGCTGTTTCTAAGAACCTGACTTTTCCTCAAGAGCTCAAGGAAGATAACTTTTTGTTGTCGGTGATGGTACTGTTGTCAAGTCCAAATACTTGATACTCATTTTGAAGAAGAACTGGCGAGCATGAGCCAATGATTACCGAGTCTTGCTACCCTCATGTCGTTGATCTTCAGATCCCTGGAACCTGTTCTTTCAGCTGCCCCACCGTTGTCGATGTGGTCAGAATTCTCGAAAGCGCCAATGTCTTCCAGTTTGTATTGATCTCTGATGGCTGTCTTCCAACTGGAGTCTTTTCTCATGAGTCATGGGTCTTATATTTTCATGAACTCAACCTGGTGTGAGTTTGCATGGGTGAATACGGAGATTGACTTGCAAAGATCTTTTAGAAGGTGAATACATCACGAAGAATACATCACGGAGTATACATCAAGGGTACTCAGACGGCATGAATGCGATATAGATGTAAACCAATACTTACTCCTTTTTTATTCCCCCGCTACTGACTGTTGGTTAATATAGAATCTCTGTAATCTTCCTCCTGGAAAACAAGTAACAGGAATATTCTACTCAGTCTACACTGTATGGACGGAAAAGCCAGGTCTGTCAGTATGATCACATACCATTTTCAAGAAGAGGCTAAGAGAATAGAAATGAAAGCATAGTGAAACACCCTCCACGAGAGCGCCGAAAACTGTCTTGGTCTAGCTAGTATCCTCCCCAATATTTCCCTCGCTGTCATTCATCCTTCCGTCGCCAATGTCTCCCCGCCTTGACAAGCTATGGGACACTTAAGGACAAATGTCAACAACATTTCTTTGCGGGTAAGTAGATTTCTAAGACTTTATGATTGTACAAGCACGTTTATTCCACATTTATCTCCTAGTCTTGACCATAAAAAGATCCACTCAGCTACAAAGCTTCTAGTTCTTTCTTCACACGTCCACGTTGCTTTATTTTCTGCTTTTCAGTTCGGGCTTACTTATTTATATCGAAATGAAGAGGGAGTCCAGGATGAGTCACAAAGCAGCTGGTAAGGCTGGCAGGGTTCCTTTCTTCTCGTCTTCTCAGCAGATGAGTCAAGTTTCCGATCTATCTCGGCAGTGAAAGGTTATTTGAGTTCTTTAAAGTGATTCTTTCCGTTCTCAAAAGATACGTTGAAATTACAAGCAAGCTACAAGCGAATCCGGAGACTTTATAGTTTCTAACACCCGATGCAATCGCCTCGTTTCCTTGTGCGAGTAACGCCCTGGCTTAATCGCACAGTTCGATAGCCACGCTGGCTTGCAGCTTGTTCATTCAATGTTTATCTACTTCCACATGCATACATATCGCCAACTTCTGCCATGGGAGGAACACTGTTGTTGATCCCGTTAATGCTCTTATCTGGTGATGAGTACACAAGGTATCTCGTGAACGAAGCCACGAACAACAAGGAGCAAAGCTGGGTGTTACAAATCCATCGTGTAGTCCCAGACACAGGACATTATCACACACCTTGCAAGCAACTCTTGCAATCCCCAAGGTGATCCTTTAATAGCCACAGGTTGAATTAAGGCTTGCCAACACTTCGCACTTTGGAATTGCCTTCGCGCCCATTTGTGCAGCGCGGCAGTCTATTCCCGTCCTGTCTCCGCTCTCTTATGGTCGGAATTGTGGGGTAAGGACTCCTCGCAATGTTATCACGGACTACATGTGCATGCCCTATGTCGTTACCGGCTATGGTGTAGTTACTTCATACCATGGATCACCTCTATAGGAAGGAAGCAGTGAGAGAATCCACGATCAAATATGAGCGTATTCGCATCAACTGGGACTCAAAATTCTTCATACAGTGGGTATCGGATACTCCAAAACTGATACATCCGTGCTGAAGAACTTCTCCCACTAAATAATGAACTGTCAGTACATTTTCAAGACTTGAATTTTACAAAGAAACATTACAAGCACGATGCAAATATGAAAGAGTATGCGGTAACCTACGTCGAAATCTGTGAAGTCCATTGATTCAGGAGACCAATTCGTGACAGGCTCTCCCTGGTCATTTTCCAATCCCAATTGAACTTGCTGCGTAGTTGCCATCGGTTTGCGTGGTGCTAAGCTCTGCTCCAGGAGGCCGAGTTGCCCTCGCTTCTGCTTACACGCCAATTGGATCAGCTTCCTCACAGAGTGTACCGTGTCAGTGAGAGACCGAGTAGGAAAGCACTCAGCCACAGCCTGTAGAGTATCAACAGCCCGCCTCAAGTGCTCTAATGCTTCTTCCGTATCAATCACAAGTAGCGTGCATATGAACTGGAATGGAACATTGGCTACATGCCACCATGGTTGTCGTTTGGCGATGAGCCGTAGCACTGCGTCTAACCCCGCATTACCGAGCGTGATGACCGTTGTGATAGTCTCATCTGAAATTGTTGATGCTACAAAACGAAGTCGCCGGTAGAGTGCCAGTGCTAAGTTGCTTTGAGACAGGAATAATGCGTCCACGGGAGGTTGAAAGGTGACCAACTCTGCGATCCCAGACTCAAAATCCGCTGCAGTCGATGGCTTTTTCGGATCTAATCTCTGCGAGATTCTGTAGAGGTAGAGCAGATCTTCGGTGTAGTCGCCTGATCTAGATGTCAAGTGAGGGGGCAACGGTTTCGAAATCTCGACTTTGGATCGTCCATACTCATTTGAGACCCAAGTATTTAAAACAGTGGCAGACCAGAAAAGTCGTCTCCTATGGACTATACTCTCAGTTTCGTCATCGAGATCTCCACTTAGTCCGAGGCCGTCGATGGTGAGCATTGCGGTACAACTTGTTATCCATGCAGCATAAGGCTGAGTTGTGCTTCGAAGATAGATTGTTCGCAGAGTCCAGGATGCTGCATTCTCGTAGGAAGGAGTATTGGACGCACTTGTGATCTCCAGTATCCTCTTGGCACAGTCAACAAGAGCAATTTCCAGTGATTTTGAAGGTTCGCCAAGGTATTGTGAACCAAGAGCTGCAACGCCACACAGAATGGAATCATATGGATCTGGAACATAGATCATGTTCCACCGGTCCTCAACCTTGGCATCAAACACGTCACGGTTTAAGAATCCGTAAAGTTGATGGATTGTTGTGAAGTAAGACTCCGCTAGTCTTTCCATCTGTTCTTTTGACATGATTCGTGTAAGTTCGGATGGCAGCTCTTGCTGTTCCTCACTCATATGAATGCTCCATGACGGGGTTCGAGCATTTGGCGTGTCTGCTTGGCGTGGTTCCAGCCTATTACGGAGAAGTTGAGCAAATGCAGCGCCAGAGTTCGCTTCTCTGGGTGTTGTTCCAGTTGTTGATGTTACCTCTCTTTCGACTTCTGGACTTGTGACTGGAAGTATGGCCCCCGCCGGAGGTGATCCGTCGCTTTGTAAACCATCCGGTTGTCGACTCCGTCGTTTCCTTTGTACAGCTTCAAAATAGCATTTATATTCGTACTTGATACAAGTAGCACATGGCTGTTCTCCATTGCAACGTCGTTTCCTTTTCTTGCAGGGATCACAAGCATGCTTGACTCGTTGACGGCGATTGTTGGTGTCTCCGTCCGCTGACGCGTGTGTCGGATGGTCTTCAGGGCTGTTCATGGCACTTGTTTCTGTCAACGAATTCCACGTTCCTAGTACTGGCGGATGTAGGATCGGAATGGATAACGCGGGCGGGGGGACGAAGCGCTTGGCGAGTGTAGGAGAGGAGTGAGAATGATGATTGAAGGTTCCGATCGGAAGCGCGTCGGATAAGCGGCTGTTGCGGCTAAGCTGCTTCCGCTTTAGCGAGTATTCTCCGCGATAATTGAGGGATTATTTACTTCCCTTGAATATGCGAGCCAAATCATGACAAGTAATGATTCAATCGTGAATATTGGGGTTCCAGTCCTGGTCATCATTGTCGCGTCTGGTCTGCACAGAGACCGACAGAATCGAAACAATTCTGAACTCGCTTTATGGGGACGATGCCAGGCGGAGGCATTGCAGGAATGCCAAGATCGCTGTGATCACGGAGAGGATTTTGTGTAGATATTATTCAACACCAAATGAGAAATTGTGCAAATCACATTTGGTTAGTCCCAACAAAAGCAATAGCATTAAGCCCCTTAACTTCGTAATCCCTCATCGAGCGATCAACACAACATACCATATCTTGGAATCCTATTATCCAGAGCGCCAATTGGGCGAGAAGCTTTCGATATGCTCCGCCAAGTATATTTCAGCGGTATTGTGACCGCAAACTCCATTTGGAAGTTCGCTGCGACCGTGGCAAGAAACAAGTTCATTCCAGTCACCACTACTTCAATTTTCAGTGCCATGGCTTTGACCTCTGCTCGGAGTGTTGCGAAGAGGGCGTTCACTGCTGCAACGATGCTCAGGAACAGGCTAGACAGACCATTGAGTGCAGAAGGAGAATCAATTGGAGCCAAGCTTCCTCCGATGGAAGAGGGTCCTGCGATATTTCCTTGCGTCTTCGAACCTCCCAACCCGTCCGCTAAACCTCAAGACATCTTCGATCTCGAGCACCGATTCATCCGCGACACTGATCCACGCGAGATTCTATTCTTTGTTGATGGAGCCTGTATACGAAACAGCCAGGGCAATCCACAAGGTGGCTGCGCTTTCTTATACAGGCCAACGGCATTCACTTTTGGCGGATTCCTTACCCACGCTGGCATGATCAGCTTTCCATTGGAACTCAGAGGCCCGACCGGATGTACGTACAAGCACACTCGCAACCGATCTAACCTCCGAGCAGCAGTCGCGGTGCTGCAATTCCGTGACTGGAGTGTAGACTGCAATTCAGGGTGGAGAAGCATTGTGACCGTGACGGATTCCGAATACATCGCTGAAGGCGCTACAACCCGGGCTAAGAGATGGGAATCTGTGGGGTGGCGGACTTATAATCGTAAGCAAAAGAATCACACGGATGTGAAGGACCATGACTTGTGGCAGCTTTTGCTTGTGGAGATACGCAAATTGCATTCCAAAGGTGTCAGAGTATCATTCTGGCGCGTTCCTTATGAGCATGGGAAGACGTCTGAAGAAGTTGCACAAGAAGCCGCTGAGGACGATGGCCTTCCGGACTTCGCGGTAATCATCCCGACCGGACCTGACAGTATCGATACTAAGCCATATTGAAACCTGAGCATGCGGATGCAACACTATTCTCATGTTTTTAATATTGAAGGGCCATCTCCAAGTTTCCAGGTGCCATTACTCTGCAGCGCTTTCTGGCTTAGCTTCCTCCTGATTGAGGAAGACTAAAAATAGGTGTCACAATAGATTCTTCGGCTAATTAGCTTTCGTTGTATTCTCTCTTGAACTATATTGTGCCCAAAGTCCGAAAGAAAACTGTCGCAGTTTTCTTGGTCTGCCAGAAATCGTATCGTCACACTCGAAACTCCTCTCTTCGTCTATCAATGACAAACATCAAGTACCAGTAGCTTCTCAAGCTAGTGCAAGACATTTCTGGGGCGTGTACGCAATATTGGAGTTCTTGATGGATCGTAGCCAGAGACAATGGCTTCGTATATCCGGAATCAGTAGTGTGATAAGCTTTTCGAACGACTGGACATGGACTTTTAAGTTCGCGCATTTATTCGGGACAAAAAGGTTAGCCGTACGTTCCATATAATCCCAGTAATCCTGCCACAATTTCTCACTAGTTTAAACGAAGCTTTCCGTAGTCGCAGACTTGATGCCTGGAAAATATCGTCGTATCGGCGGTAATACTGATTCTGCAACTCACCATTATCTGTCGCAATCAGTTCGGATGCACCTCTGCGAACACATACTTGCTCCAGAGACTGAGTTTAAGTTTAGATGTGGTATATTTCCAGCTAGCGTATTTACCTAGCGTTACGCAGTCTCATCTTTCACGGTAAATTGATCCCCGCCCACAATACTCAGTGGCCATAGCGTAATAACACGCTATACTGTGTCTAACTAAGAAGTACGAAGACTTCTTTCGTTAATAAATGGATAGACCGTCAAAATATTATGCTTGCGACTTCAAATGCTCTTGCTCGCTAAAATTCGGCTACCTCCAATACCCAACTACTCACGAGGGTCATATCTCGCTTCTATAATTCCTTTTAGGAACTTGAAAATATTATATCAATTGAAATTCTCATATAAGCATCATATATTTCAGGTCTGTACCGTCAAGTTAATCGCAAGGGTGCGCTCATGACGCGTTGTAAGGCACAGTGGTCACGCCAAAAAGCCCCTAAATAGCTTCAAGTGTGAAGCTAGTAGTACCAGCACTTGGACCGGTCATTAGCAAATAAGCCTTTTTAATTATTCCATCTTCGCACAGCACGGAATTTTCCTCTGCGCCAATATCTCAAACTTGCAATCACGACAATCACAGCCAAAATGGCAGGAATGAACCACGGCGAGAACCCAACGACCTCATTAATAACAAGAGAGCCGGCACCACAACCAGCGAGCACTCTCCTCGCATTACCCGCTGAGATTCGCCAGATGATTATCACTGATACTTTTCCGCAACAAGAAAGAATCAATTACCATCTCCCCAAGTCCTGCAAATGCAACATTTTCGAATCCTTCGATCTCGAAACCGAACGCGCCATCGCATGCGGTCGACATATCGTCACAGCTCAAAAACTGACCATCGCATCAGTAGCAAAATCATGTCTTCAGATCTACCAAGACATGAAAGCCGTAGAGCATAAATTCTACTCCCAAAATACCTTCCACTTCACTAAATTATTCCACGCCATCTTCTGGCTCCAGCACCTTTCCCCGAGGAACGCCTCATCAGTCCACTCACTGTCAATCCCTCTTGAAGCAGACACTCTCGAGAACCGAAACTATATCCTCACCAACCTGGCTCCTAATCTCCGTTCTCTCACTATCGATATCTCGAGTCTGATCCACCCAAATTTCTTCCTGCGTGAAAACGGCCCGTGGCTAGATCGATTCATCAGCCCTCATCAAAGATCCATCATGGAAGAAGGTTACGACGATTGGTCGTTTGTGCTCAGGCTGGGACAGCTGGAGACGTTGAATCTGACACTCGAGTCTGTCAGGAGGGTGGTGAAGGCGATTGAGAATGAACAGATTAGGACGTTTGAGCCTTTCGGTGATCCGGGGACAAATTTCATGTTGATAAATCATATTCGTAAACCGATGGGGAGGGTGGATATTTTTGAGTTTATTATTTTGAGCCTCTGGAAGAGACGTTTCGAGGCGTTGGTGAAATTGCCGAGGGAGGAGAGGACTTGGGAGAAGTTTTCGGAAGCGTAGACTGCTTCTCAAATTATGAGAGTCGATATCAGTGGTGCAATCTTGCAGCGGACAATAGATGACCATCTCTTCTCTCTTCCAAATGCAATGTAAAGTCGATGTCATAGGATAATGCTCCACGTTTGACTCTGAAGAAAATAACAACAGCCAATTAGTTAGCGTTCAATAGCGTGATCTAGAAGCTAGTTCATTCAGTTAATATAGAAGAATACAATAGAAACGCAGCTGATCAATTGTCATTATTCCCAACATTGACACAGAACAAACTTCTTGGGACCCAGAGATCTTTAGCAAGATACTTTGAAATTATGAAACATCTGAATATGTTACATCATCATAATGCTTTCCCGGCGGGCGGGTGAGATAGCATGGAGTAACTTGGATGTACACTTTTGTAGAAGATAATGAGAAATGACTTGACAAATCATCATCAGTATCGAACCAATCGCTTTGACTTCGAGCTACTGCAGAACTCAAGTACGCGGTCAGACATGACTCTCAGACCTCCTTTGGACGGGCCGGTCCGCCCCCAGCATATTGCATAGGACTCACATAAACTTTCCGTTCGTACGGCCTAGTGTCAATCCATACATTGGAAATTGCTCCCTGAGCTGTATATGATTTAAAGCAAATATGTTATGTTACGGTATCATTATCCAGCAAGTGGTGTTCATTAAACTGTACATGCAAGCTATGCGTCCAACCTCTATATAATATTATCATCAAAGTCATCCAACACCGCCACAGCGTCCCTCAACTCCATGCTATATCCTTACTCCACTCTTATCCCGTACTCATCACGCCCCCGGAGCAGGCTTCTCAAAAACAAACAAACTACTAACCCACCCTCCAACAGCCACAGCCGCCATCCCCCACCAAACAGCCCCAATCACACCCCCCTCCCAACTCTTCCCAAACACCCAGCCCCCAACAACAGGTCCCAGCGTCCTAAACAGCGCACTAGTAGTCTGTCCCACACCATGAACCATCCCAAGCACACTCGGATCCGGCGCACAGTTATTCAACAGCACAATCGTAGCAGGCAAGACGAAAATCCTTCCCGTGGTGTGCACGGCGATGACAAGCGTGATGGATATCCACGTGAGAGAGGTGGAGTCGGTAGGTATGACGGCGAGGAATGGGGCGAGCGTGTAGGCGATGGGGAAGAGGATGGAGAAAAGGCGGAAACATTGGACGTTGCCGAGGCGGGTGTTGATGCATGGGTAGATGAGGAATTGAAGGATGATGCCGATGGTGCCGAGGATGGCGAGAGCGAGGCCGACGGAACGAGGAGCCATGCCTAGGCCGCCGTTGAAGATGAAGGAGAGGTAGCGCTCGACTGAGCGGCGAGGAGAGGAGAGGAAGAGAGGAAGGAGGTTGCCGAAAGCGCTGTTGTTATTAGCTTATATCCTTGTTTTCATTTCACCGTATCTTGATTACTTACCCCATGTGAAAGTCAAAGATTGCTTGGGCAAGCAGCGTCGTGATGACATTGTATGTCCAAATAGAGCGAAATGATGGTTTTGGTTTTGCTGATGGAGCAGGTAAAGTCATTGGAGCTTTGATCTCCGGTAACTCGATGTCCTCATCGTCCGAATCTTGGTCATCGTTTCCGACGGCCAAGTAGTCATCATGAGAGGGCGAGGAGCCACGTCTGAAGATTCGCTTAATGATCGCTGCACAATGAAGGCCTAGATCATAGTAGTCTTTTCGAATGCTGTGTGTCTGAAGGGAATTAGTCAAGCGAGCTGTGAAGAATCTGTACATTAACATACCTCTTCGATACGGAGAAACACGATGAGGCCAATCATCATCATAGTTGCTGCGCTAAAGAGTGCAGGAAGAGCGTACGGAAAGCTCGCTAGCCATGAATCTGCATTGAATAGGCTTGGGAACGTGGTGACTGGCCCAGCTAGCCAACTTCCGATGACTACATAATTCTCAGTAAGTCGGATCATCATTAAAAAGGTTCCTGGGGATCTCACCTGGCCCAATCACACTCGCAACCATAAAACTGGCTGGGAGAAGGAGAAATGCACGTGATTGATGTCTGCAGATAGTCAGTCTCAATCCCATGATATCCAAGAGTGGGGAATGTACTTTCTCTCTTTGATATTCTCAGATATCATAGTTCGACTATGACAAGAATTAGCCTATTCTTTCCAAATACTATCAAGGACCCAAACTTACATGATCCCGACCGTCCCATTTGCTCCCCCAGCCAACAGGCGGAATAATACCACCGCATAGAAACTCCTCGAGAAAGCCAGCCCAAGACAACCTATCGCCGTCCCCCAAAGTCCTATCAACAGAACCCTCTTTCGACCACCCCATTCTGCATCAGCAACTCTCCCCCAAATAATGGCTGTGAAGATCTGAGCTGCTGAAAAACTCCCTGAAGCGATTCCCGATTGCCAGGAAATAGTCTCTTCAGCAAGTGTAGAATCGAATGACTTCAATTGATAGTAGCAGATGGTCTGGAATGACGCAACCTGCATGAAGTCGAAAACGCGGCAGAAGGCGAGCACAAAAAGCTGGTCCTTTCGAGGGAGGTTACTCCATGACGCAGGGACATCAGTGCTCGCTTCTGATAGGGGAAGAGGGCGCATTTTCGAATATCAATTTCCCACGGCCAAAAATCGCATTAAAGAAGCGAAGAGTGGTGATGCGTGCCAGAAAAGATGGTTGCCAACGACCATCGCCTATCTGGTCTGGTGAGCGGTTTTTTTCTTCTTGGGCAAGATTCCAAGAATTTGGCAAGTGATAGGCATTTCTGATGGTTGCCGCTGCTGCTTGGCAATAGAGGAGAAGACGGGCTCGGCAACGTCTATCGCGCCGACATCGTACTTGCGTCCCCGTGAGTCGTAAATATCGTCGTACGTCGTAATTCGGAGACATGCTTCCTTGGATGTTTCCTGTCGCATTTGCATTAATCTCTTGGCCCCGAGACGGATCTGGGATGGATAAATTACCGCGCATACGTAACCTCATCTCATCTGAGGTGCGAGTATCCTCTCTGGCGGGTTTGTCGCGGAATCGTCCCATTTCACTGGTTCTTGGGTGCAGAGCTTGGCAGTTTTGATGGAGCCTGGGCGGGCCAGGGAATGCATCCACTATCACCCACTTGGGAACCGAATGGCCTCCCATGTGGGCGGGAAACCTTCCTGATGAAGGAACATGGATCAGTATCTTGGTCTGTTTCCACTACCCAAGAGTCTCCAAGATCGGCAGACTCGAGTAGTCAGAGATGTGAACTGGTTAGCTCTCCTTTTGCTGGAATTTTTTTGACAAGCATCGATGAGATATCTTGGTGCTGAGTGACAGCTGCCAGAGGGATTTTCAGGAACAGACGTTCGAGAAAGATAGAATTGATCGTTCCGGGCAAATTGATTCACCAATCGCTGACTGAAGTTGAAACTGTGGGAACTACTGCACGACTCGGATCGCCACTATTCTGTAGAATTCTTGATTCAGGAGCAGCGTCTTGAAACGGTGCAGAATTTCGTCAAGATGGGATTGAAATCAGAGGAAATCGTCGATACGCAAAGATTCAAGGTCCCTTCTCGTCCCATCACCGACATTTTCACATCCAAAGACACAGCAATTGATCGATCAAAATGTCATCGGACGGTTCCGATGAGAGTGCTCGTGCTTGGTGTCGGAAGGACAGGCACAGTTTGTGAGTTGGAAGCCGCTGTAAAATTCGAAAAGACAATTGCTGACAGAATTTAGCAATGAGAGATGCACTGAAGCGTCTAGGTATGAAATTTCTTCCCTCTCCCTGGAAGAACAATTGCTCAATCTCAAAACAGGCTATGATGATACTTATCACATGATGTCTGCAAGTGTAGAGAATCCTCCAGACTGTATCATGTGGCAGCGAGCCTTCGAAGCAAAGTATGATGGGATCGGACGATTTGGGAGAGAAGAATGGGACAGCCTACTTGGCCACTGCCAGGTACGGGCTCCCATCCTTCGATACTTCTCATGTAACTAACATGTGAAGGCTGTCTGCGATTGGCCGGCAATCTGTTTCGCGAAGGAGCTCATTGAAGCCTACCCAGAAGCCAAAGTCATCCTGACGACAAGAAACGTGGACACTTGGCACGAGTCGGTCATGAAGACAGGCTACTGGAGAGCAAAGGACCCTGAACTCAGAATCGCGTCCTATTTCGATTGGGGCGCAGGAATGTACTATCCCATGTTAACCAAGTTCTTCGAAACTTTCTTCAAGGATGACTTCCCAAATAAGGGAAAGGAGGTCTTCGCCGAGCATTACAAGGAGGTGCGCAGCCTCGTTCCAAAGAACAACTTACTGGAATTCAGCGTCTCCCAGGGATGGGGACCTCTTTGCGAGTTCCTGGGAGAGCCAGTGCCGTTGCATGAAGCATTTCCTCATGCGAACAATGCAGACAGCTTCGTGAAGAGATGCAGAGCCCGAAACAGAGCGCAGATGTGTAATGCGGCTTTCAGGTATGCGGTGATTGGGATGTGCTTGTATCTGGCGTACTGGAGTCTTGGGTGCATTTTGATGTTTTAGATGCATAAAGAGATCTGGCGTTGGCTCTGTACGAAGATGGTTAAGGCGCCTGGAAACTTGACATGCTGTATGACTCCAGCTGAGCGATAGACATTTGTAAATAGAGCGAAGTAGTGGGCCTTCGATTCTGTCAATACTTCGTGATCGAAAGAAGGAAAATGAAAACATTTATCGTTGCAGAAGAACCCCGTCATCGCAACGTAATCGGGTCCAAGTCATCGTGTTTGAACGAAGTTCACACAGGCTTGGCCGCCTGGCAAGCGACAAAGAAGGAGTGATCGTGAACCCAAAATACGAACGAAACTGGAATTGGCGAGTATTTGAAAGCGAGAAAGTATAAAATTGATGCAGAACTCAAGGAAAACGGAAGAAAAGAAGAAGCTGACAGCGCACCGAGAAGTCCGAAACGTCCGGGTCTGCCTAGAGATATATAGGAAGTATACGAACGCTCACGTGGCACCGCGCTAATGCCATGGTGACATTCTGCAATCTCATTGCGCAGTTGCCCATACAAACAGCTGTGCTCTGAGCATCGGTTTGGAGATTAAATGGGACTCTACTCCGATTGAGCTGGGGCAGTTCTCGTGTCTCGCAATCGAATAAGCCGGGCGGCGGAAGCAAATGGGTCGGCCGAAAAATGGATGAATTAGACACGTGACTGGCACGTTTGTGCTGTACCAGGTACAGAATTTTGAGGTGTTCAATCTTCATTCTGACTGTCGAAAAGGATGCGAAGATACATATGTACATATGTATCGGTGAGTTGATGGGGAGTTCTTTTGAGGTTGAAAGGAGGTGGGAGAGTTGACTGCACTAAAATGAAGATGGGGTTCTCCAGCACGCAAGTCTGTCTGATTGTGGCTTCCTCGCTCGGATGTAAGATTCGTTCAATATCCCAGGATTGGAAAGCACCTCTCGTTGATTGAGGAGCAAATTGACGTTGCTTTCTAGTTAATGAGAAGGTATGTTTGCCATTGTGATGGCTACTGTTCCCAAGAAGTTGAAGTGCATCTCCATCTGGTCTCCATGTCTTTTCTAGTAGCTTGAAGAAGACCTTTGCTAACTCTAACATCATACAGTCACATGAGATCAGTGACTCCTTGAGGGAAGCCAACATCAAAGATTTATCTCATCACCTGCTCAATAATTCATTATGCTACATATTCCTCCCACCAGTAACCATAAGCACTTGTCCAGTAATATAACTAAACAACGGACTAGCAACCGCCAAAATCGAGCTCGCAGCCTCTGTAGCTGTCCCAGGTCTCCTCAACGCGATATCCAAATTCGCATCCTTGCTTTGGCTACCCTGCCCCTTCGGTATACCGAGCGCAATCTTCTCACCATCCGGTGTAGTTACAAATGCACCCTCCTCCTTGGCAGCCGTCAATCTCGTCAAGATATGTCCGAACGCAATCGAGTTGGCTCGAACACCGAACTTGGGACCCCATTCCTTAGCAATGACTTTTGTCAGGCCGTTGATTCCTGATTTCGCGAGGCCGTAATTGGCTTGTCCCGCGTTACCGTGAACGCCTGAAGTGGAGGAGATGTTGATTATGCAGCGGGGCTCGCCGTCGGTGACGCGGAAGTAAGGGGCTGCTTCGCGAACAAGTTTGAAGGGTGCGGTGTTGTGGAGGGCGATGATGTTTTCCCATTGCTTGTCGGTCATCTGTATGGCATGTGGCGTCAGTAATGTGACGCTGGGAGGGAGAGCTCTAGCATGTTCCAATCTGTGGACATGTTGCGGATGCCGAGATGGTATTGGAGGTGTTCTACCTTGTGGATGACGCCGTCCCAAGTGTATCTGCAGGAAAATGTTAGCTGTGCCATTTGTATAACTATCTTCATGCTTACCCCGCATTGTTCACAATGATATGGATCTTCCCATTTCCAAACTCAGCAGCCTTCTTCACGAGTGTCTTGAGGTATTGGGCATCTAGCATATCGCCAGGGACAGCAAGGGCCTTTCCTCCAGACTTGTTAATCTTGTCTGCGACCTCATTTGCTTTTCCTGCTTGGAAGTCAGTATTTACTGGACTTAGACTACCAATTGATTTGCAGCGTCGTACCTCCGTCAATATCAGATACGATTACTTTGGCCCCTTCATTGGCGAAGAGTCGAGCTGCTTCGGCACCAATACCCTGTCCTGAGCCAGTGATGATAGCTACTTGTCCAGCGAGGAGGCCGCTAGGGTAGTTCAGATGGTTCGCGATTTGAGCTGCGCGTTGTGCCATTTTCAAGGATGGAGTGTTATTTTTGAAGGTGTACTATATGGAGCGATTGAATCATGGAATGCTGAAGGGGAAGTTGTCGTCCATGTTGTTGAAGGTAGGGGAGTCGTTCTGTTGTAAGCTTGAGGTGGGGAAGCTTCCCCGGATTTTCCGTGAAGACCTGTTGCCGAGCCGAGGCCGAGGCTGTGATCACCTTTCAGCCTCGCGAACTGTATGCGCGGATGGCGTCAACTTTGGTGATACTGACAAGCAAAAAAAATGGACAGGAATAACCTGGGGCCCTTCATGATCGTAATGTGCAATTACTCGTCTATTGCGGCAGTATCCCCAAACATGAACCTGTTAACAGGTCACACCTGGATACCCATGATGGAAATCAAACGCTCTCAAAAGTCCGTATAGATGAGATGTAGCAGCCATGACTACAAGAATGTGGAAGATCTGATGAGAGCTCCCCCAAATATCGAAGGATCCTGGCCAGGAGCGCTCCGGCCATCGAGCCTGAAATGATCAGCTTCAAGCAATGGAGCCTGGCATAGCGTGGACTTACGGCATAAAGACCTGCTCCAAGGATATAAAAGAATCCTTGTAATACCAGCCAAGTTAATCCGATTCGGTTCCGCATTTCGTGGACTCCATACAACTCCAGACCGTGAAGTACAGGGAAGACCGCAGACAAGCCCATCAGAACAAACATTCCAGCGCGATACGGTCGCCATGCAGGAGTTCTAAAGCGCTCAAATATAGAGACTGTAGCACAACCGATCCCAAGAGAACATATCTGAGAGTATCAGCTCCTGTTGTCGGATGGTCTATAGCGATGTACATACCATTATCCAGTAGAACTCTTGCAAATGAGGATGGCAGTAAAATCCATAGAAGATACTCGGAATGAAGCTCCCAGTGATCAAGAACACAATACCGACATAATCCAGCTTATTGCCAAATTTGGAAACGATTGGAGAATGGTTGGAGATTGTGTGATAAGTTCCTGACATGCCGAGGCACAGAGCAGCACCCAGGAAGAAGCATCCAAATGCCAGTATATCCGACAGCGTAGCTGTCTCATATCTCGGCTTGATCGCAGTGTATAAGATGGCGCCAGCAATAGAAAAGACAACTGCACCGAGCAGGTGAGAGTAAATATTGACCGACTCATTGTGAAGATAGCCGAGACTGGCGAATGACTTCTTGAAAGACGCCGAAGCTGGTCGATATCCTGAGTGGATATAGTGATTGTCTTGCTGCCATGATGGCAAATCATCCCATAAGACAGTCAAGGCGTTCTCAACACGCTTCTCCAGATTCACGGCGGCATCTTTGATGACTTCCGTCGTTGGAGGGCGTCTCTGTCTGGCTGACATGAAGAATTGACGGTATGTGATAAGACAGTGGATTTCTCAAGGGAACGTAGAGCGAGAATGAGGATTGAAAGTAGACGATACGATTTGGAAGGAAAGGAAAAGAAAAGAAAAGTCAGCCGGGAAATGGAAATATTTCTCTGACATTTTTCATCAACATGTGCAAAACGTTGAGGGTGGGTCGAGGCTGCCGCCGAGGGATGTTTTCCAAGCGAGGCACTACTGTACTGTAAAATCGAGTGCCTGAAGACGAGGCTGATGGGCGTCGCGCGCCCACCATTGCTTACTCGTACTTTCACCACTCCACGCCACCCATTCCCCACTGCCCGGATCCCTTCAATGTCGTCGCGCGGTGGCCGCGCACCTTCGGGACCATGGAGTCGATTAAAACCTATGAATCTCGATCCTCTCGAGGTCATTGGCCTCCCTTCGAAGGGCGATCACAGGTAAACATCGCATTCTGTACTTGAGCAAATGGTCCCAATATCACTAACCCACCTACCAGACTCCTCGACCACAAAGCACAAGAACGATATTACACGAAGATTGTCGAGAGATATATGGCATTTTGTTCCGAAGCAGGTCGAGGCGATGAACTTATACGACGAATGGCGCGCATGGACATCTCGAACCAGAGCATCCCCGAGAACAACCGACCGAAGACAGCACCTGCTACCCCGAATATATCTATGAATGCTATGGCTGCCAACGCCGATGTGTCAGGGCAGAAAGATCTCTCGGTGCTCATAATGGCTATGCGGAAACTGCGAGAAGGAATTGTTGCTACGAAGAGGGTGGACGACTTCTCGATCCAGGCGTACATTTTTTGCATTCGGCTCTCGATCCTGGTGAAGCATATGGAATCGTACCACCCAGCCATACACCATCTTCTGAAGAAGATGCATACGGTCCAACCTCTTACGAATACGGAACTACAAGAGTTCGTGGGATATTTGGTACTGGACCTTGCATGCAGGCAGAATGATCTGTCTCAAGCCTACCTTGTGAGGAACGAGTACCGGCTTCACGACAACAAAGTGGATGCCATTCTCCGCGCTCTTACCCACGATAATTATTTCCTATTTTGGAGAGTGAAACGAAGCGTGGATGGCCATAAAGCAAAGTTGATGGAGTTTGCGGAAGATGGAATGAAGAAGCAAGCATTGAAATGCCTCGGAAGGAGTTACCTGAGCATTGATCTCCCCGCCGTGGAGCAGTCAACGAACACACCTTGGCCATTACTAACCAAAGAATTCGGCGTTGGGTGGCAACTGGAGGGTACGAAGGTCATCATTCGAAAGCCCAAGACGAAATGATTATTCTCATCTGTTAACGACACAACTACTTTACTCCACACTCCGCGGTGGACATTTGTGGGGATATAGAACGCAGCCCATGTAAAACATCATCGGTGTGCTAAATATGCTGCAGGCCGGTCAAATCCGCCATAAGTTCCCGAAACTCAATACATGTGGTCTCAACGATATCAAAATCTATAGCCACGGGATGCCCATTTCTATAATCAACACTTCAGAGCCATGGACGAAATATATCGGTTCAGCTTTGTTGGGTTCACGAACAGTCAACGAAACGGATTTACCTGGTCTATACATGACTGTTTCCCATCACCTCCGGTACAGACGGACCGAAGCTGGCTTTGACGCCTTCTGGGCGGATGTAAGTCCAGGCTTTGTGGTCGATGGGGCCGTCTTCTTGGGCGGTGTAAGCTGGGGAAGTGGGTCTATTGGAAGAGGAGACATCCTGCAAGGTCAATGTAAAATCCTTTGACGGAAAGCTACCAGCTGAATTCCGTCTTATCGACCAAATGGAATGTTACGTCCCATAAGGATACTTTCCAGGTCACTTCTAACTTGAACCTGCGGACCCAGGCCATTGCCATTGCTCCACATTTCTGCAATAAAGGTACGGCCTGTTTTCTTGTTTGCGTCAGGTTGCCTTGTCAGGCTTGGTTAGCTTTAATGCTTAAGCTGCAAAATTTCGTTGTTTTGATTCCGACAAGCTTGTCTCAGACGATCACGACCAGCCTAGGTTCCCCGTTCTTGTTGCATCTCGCAAGATTAGAGTATGAACCGATAGTGGCTATCAGTTATTGGTTTTCAATCATCAGTTAAGTTCTTGGTCTAGTTGGCCAAATTCATATGGGCCCTTCTCTCTATCGATCACTTAGTGCCTTCTTTAGACAGGCAAATCGTGGTCTTCGTACCCCATACAACTTGTCCTCATATCTTGTTGCATTTCGCAGACGTTACATTTCCGTGGTATTGACTTTCGTCGTGGATTGTTCGTCCCGGTTTAGCTTCAGGATATCAGGCGAGTGCCACGATACCCACAATAGACCCACCCTTCCGGTCATAAAACTACACGTTCCAATTTGTATTGCATGCCGCAAAGATTGGAAAATCGACGGGCACTGGAAAGCAATCGCTTTCCAGATTTACGTACAAGAATCCGTCTTACCATATCCTAATCTCCTCCGTCACAGAGCATTTTCCCCAACACAATGTCGTCTTGCGATAGACTATGATATCATACCTCCTCGAATAGAGTGTTCGTGAATCCCGCGGTAGTATTCAGTTCGAGCTCTTCCAAGACGGGAGAGTCAAGTTGTCCAGGGCAACGGTCTTCATATCAATGCGTTCGAGTTCACGCATCATGTCCGCATGTAAACCAGGTTGACTGTGGACCCGACTCGTCACGCACTCGATCACTTTGTTCGAGGTTCTAGGCAGTAATGTGGACTGAAAATTCCTCTTGAGGGAAAGACTTCCTGCTTACTCTGTCTTCAAGTTACGACTAGCAATCGGCTGACGCTCTTCGAAATTGAACAACCAGTTTCATCGTCATAATCCACCAGGTCTCTCTGTCGATATCGGAGGCTAGTTCTAAATGAGTGGGCTGTACACGCGTCAATGACTCCACGGCACTCCATCACAGTCACGACATTACAAGCATCGCTACTCCCCGGTAACCATCCGTCTCCCACCATTAGCCCTATCTCGAGCCTTCCCCAGATTTTAATCCACATTCCCCACGAGATCGTCATCTTCACCTTCCTGGGAGATACACCGCCTTAGCCCAAATGGACTCGAATGTATCCGAATTTTGCCGAACTTGTCCTCTTACTACTTACACTATCCTCATCTTGTCGACCACTTCATGCTCAAAATCATTTTGCTCGGTCCGCTTGGAACGGTCTTCGATCTTGGAAGTTCGTCTCTATTCGATTATTATTAAAATATTTCGTTATACCACATCTGACCGAAATATCCAGATACACCCGCAGAAATCATGAACCAAACTTTTGCCTTTGCGATCCCGGCCTGTCACTACTTTTGTCCTCTCTGCTTACCTCCTAGGCTGGACCAAGAAATTTCTATCCTGTTTCTCTCATTCTATTTTTGTATTGGGCTTCAGTTTAAAGTACTTCTTTTGATGTTGTCATTGCTTAGCGAGCCTCTCTTCAAAATATCACATGTCCAGTCTTGAGTCTTTGACGAGTGTTCCAAAGCGTGCCAAATAGCGCTTGTAAGTGGTTGGGTGGATTTCAACGCCGCTCATGGTATCCATGGCTCGAGACACTCGATGTCTCTCTCGAGTAGCTGGTGGTTTGCGACTTATCCTGTGGAGCAGCTTGCAGTCATACCACCGGCGATCCCGAAGTCCACTCGTCTAAATCGAGAGTTGCGGAAAAATTGTATCCCTGGGCCCCATTTCCTACTTTTCTTTACACCAGTATTCGCAAAAAATATCCAACTTCAAATCACAAAAATCAAAGCAGCAATATCGTTTCGACAACTCCATCCTCCTATCCTCTTCCCAATCAGCTTTTTGTACAGTCCAAAACAGAAACACAAAACCATGTCTCAAATCGATCCACTCCTTCTGCATCCTTTTCGTCTAAGGTCGTTTTGAGCTATGGACCAAGGCATCAGCCATCTCACATATCCCACGATACAGCCCACGGACCGGCGGCATGTCTCCTCGCAAGAGCCGGTCTACTCTCACATACCATGGAAGAACAAAATGGATTCCCCTTAATCCTCACCAACGGCGGCATATCCTCTAAGTCCATACTCCCACGTTCCGACCAATCTTCCTCGTTGCAATCCTCCCGCTCTTCTTCTACCCCTTCCGCACCCTCCACCTCACTCTCGCTCTCATCCACAACGCCCTTCCTAATATCCGCCTGAACACCCTTCCACTCGCCGAACTCAATTAATACGCACTTCAAACCCTCCATCTTGCTCCTCGTCATCCTCGCACCCATCTCCCTCGACTTCCACACCACGTACGCAGCGTCAGCCTCCTCCTGCAACACCAATTTCCTCTCCACCTGCTCTATCGCCCAATCCATCGAGACCGGACTCGGATCCTCTGGCCACTCCTCTCCAAGAGGAGTGAGCACAGCCTCCATGAACACACCTACCGCCTCAACGAAATCAGCTTTCAGAGCAATGACTGCTCTTTCTTCATCTTGCAGATGCCAGAATGTCTGTTTTGCTTTGGCTTTGAGTATTCTGATGGCAGTTTCACGAGCGTGAGCACGGAGCTGCGCTTCGATGAAGGACTGCAGAGATGAGTGTTGGCTTTTGCTTTGGCGGTGTTTATGGTGGAGCGAGATGGTGGGTGTTTGCATTGATCGGCGGGGGTCGTTGTACTGCCAGAATGATCCGGCGGAGATGAGATTTCCGTGCCTGTCGAAGCATCGCGGCGATGGGACGTCGGAGTCAGAGTCAGAGTCGGATGTTGATGAGGAATAGGAGAGCGAAGATGAGGGTGAGGGTGAAGCCTCTTGCGTGCGAGCTGCGCACAAGAGGTGTTTGAGCTTCATGGTTACTGATGATGTTGGTTTGGGCAGTGGGCGGATTGAAAGATTTTAATTGTAGCGAACGATTGTGGGAAACGATACCTCCAGTATTGAACGAAGTGTGCGCCGAACCATCGGAATGTCGTCACTCTCGATTACCAGGGACCTCGAACCGCGATCCAAACTACCGTCCTCACTCTCTGAGCCTTCACCTCACCCAACGACAACTCAAAGAACACGCACACAACGAAACAAGAATTCTCAACAGCTCCTCTCACCACTGACACCCAATTTATACCTCTTCCTCACGCACCGCACTTTCCCCTTCTTCATCGCCCAGTCCACTCATCTTCCCTTTCAAGGCCATGATATCACCGCATATCTTCCAGAATAAAATACATTGCGTCGTTCTTGACCCTTAGTCTGGAACCGGTCCCAAGTTTTGACGAGAGCTTAACCGAAGAGAGGATGATTTGGACCTGAAGTTTGGGAGAGTGGTTTGGGGAGTGGATGAAAGTGAGGAGGAGAGCTTATTTGGATGTTTGGTGAGGGGGAAGGCTGAAGGAGGAATGGATATACTTCACCAAGGGCACGAATTAATGGTATCACGTGAGCATATATTACGGAGGTTTTATCGCGGGGTTACTCGGTGGCTCTTTTGTCCATTGTCAAGATTATATTCACAGAAATCCACCTATATTCTGTCTCCTTCCATCATGTTATTTGCATCCAGATATCGACATGGCTACGATAATCATGCAGGTGTGCCAAGTGTTCCATATCACGTGAGGTAAATTGAATGAATATCAACGGCGCCACGATACAGCTCTGCTGCTCTCATACTACATTTCGGAAATCAAGCAATACATTTTCGGATCTTGGTCGGGCAATGTCTACAGAAACTCGGATCCGGATGTGGAACCATGAATTTTTCACAGACTCACGTGTCCCAAAATGAATGCAGTCTGAACACATCTCCACCCACTCGCTTCGCTTCCCATAGTAGTCCAAGGCATGCAAAGCCAACGAAGTCGATAGATCACATATGGGCGAAACGCAATACATCACACCACATAGGTCATGTTATGTATGGATTCGTATTCTGTCTCACTCATGCAACAAGACGGCACTCACTTCTACCAGCTTACCATCCAGCTAGCTCGGCCCACGTTGCCGAAACAGGTCCTGTCTGATACAACGGGAGACGCATACCTACGGCGGGTTGTTAACAGGTGATATGATATGTGAGCTCCTGGCAGAAGAGGTACTCAGTAGACGGTGATACATTGGACGAGAATTAGCCTAGATTAGGAGACAGTCCTCCGAGCAGGAATTCGAGACGCTGAAACAGATGCACGCCAGATCCTCTTCCTCCTGCAGTCATGTCATCTCCAAATATCGCCGAATAGGCAGTTTAGCCGACGAGAGATGGCTGGTTGTCAATCTCAATCCTGAGTGTCAGTTCCGCTCACCTAAGAGGCTAAGACGTCAAAACATCAACATCCTTCCGGAAAGCCGTCTGTCTACCTTAGTCGCGGTACGACGCCAGAAAGAGACAGATTCAACGTCGCCTGCCTTCAGCCACCCGACTTCAGAATCAAACTAGAGACATCAAAACGCTGCGAAGCGGGGTGATAACGATCACTGCTATCGATAAAGCTGCATGCAAGTTCATAACGCTGGTCCATCCGGCTTTCCTCCACAGCCTTGCGAATTGCAGTCCATTTGGTTTGAGCTGCCAGTCATGACTCTCACCAGCGATCTTAGCAAATGGATAACCAAAACAACCAAAACAGAACCAACAGCGAGTCGCCACGGCTCATCCAAGGTCTCATCACGATGGGGATCCCGACCTCGTGCTTACTTGCCGAAACTCTGTTCCCCTTCCATCTTCTTTAGACGTTGGATTTTCATCACCCACCAATCCGGATCCAAGTCTGCGCTTTGACACAACGCCTAATGCAAAACAGACATGTTTTGTTGGCTTCTTTTTCACTAGTGTCCCTCGCTAACGCTGCCTGCCGATTCCATTCCATCCCATCGCATCCCGAGAAAATTCATGCGTTGGACGCACGCACAGATGTTGCGATTCCATCGATCGTCTTTTCCAGCCCCGCCCAACATCGGCATCAATCAAAGCAAGGACCTTATTTTTGGGTCCTATCCTGGGATGGGAAACGCCTTCTCCCGTCCCTTCCCTCGAAAGTCGCGCATGGGGGCTCCACTTCAAGAGAGTCTTGGGAGAAGAGCGGTGTAGATGTTACTGGTGGAATGAGGCACCACGCGCGGCTGCCGACGTCGTTTGACTCGGCTTTGATGTGTCCTACTGCACGAGGTTTCCACTGTGGTTTTGGGGGCAGGAAAAGGCTTCGTGCGTGCAGGAAGGTGATGGCGGCTTGCAGATTTTGACTTCAATAAGGCCGACTCCCGAGGACTGGACGGTTGAAAGGGGGGATTTTCCTGCTGTCGGTTATTGACTTTGCGATCAGACGTGCAGGTGATTTA
Organism: Cadophora gregata; assembly: GCF_030347475.1. Lineage (NCBI taxonomy): Eukaryota > Fungi > Ascomycota > Leotiomycetes > Helotiales > Ploettnerulaceae > Cadophora > Cadophora gregata. The sequence goes on along the minus strand of NW_026695938.1, from coordinate 1,719,545 downwards.
CAGAAAGTTGAACGTCTTACGAGGCATGTGACCCATTCGCAGCCTACCTAAACAGTTCCACTTGCGATTGGACTCGCGTAGTTGGGGAGTAAGTAAACAACGTCCTCATCATTAGTGTGCCCGAGGTCGAAGAGGCGAGTTCTGGTACGTGTTGTGTCAAAAATGGGAGCGTATGATAATACAACACAAACATGAATAGTGTTATTATCTAAAACATAAATGAGAAAGGCAGTGGGGAGAACGTCTTGCCTTACAGGCAGAATTGAAGCGGAAACATCGCCATAATTGTGAAGTTTCCCAAGGAATTTTAACAGTTTTCCCCTCTCGCTTGCTTGGCATTCGACAAGCTGAACATTTCAGCGCCTCCCTTCTGAAGACCAGTACGTACTGGAAATCGTAGTAGCTCCATAGTGTTTATTCTCTGTGACAAAGTGAAGGCTACGTCTGATCAAAATCGAGGAATGAGCAGGAACTTATGAAGTCTTCACAGCATTCGTCTCATGAGATCAAATGAATTCATAAAACTGCTTTGCGAAAATGGCGAGCAGTAACGACTTTGACATTCGTACCCGGACGAAGAACTACCCCAAGGAATTAGATATTCTGGGAGAGTCGAAGTTCAGATTTTGTCAGCTAAAGGGATGAAGACCTTGACTTTTACTCCCAGGTGTTTTGCAGCAGGCGGAAGCAGTTTTGTGATTTGCAGTATCAACGTAGTTAAATTATGGGGTTGAGCTGAATGTCTTCATGTACCCTGAACTTCAGTGAAGGATTTCCAGTGGATGATTGTACTAACTGTGGTCCCGCTAGGCGAGCCTATTATTGTCACTTGATATTTGTGGCTTGAGAAGTTGAGAAATAGAATGATGGAAGCAGCCTGCAACACTCTCACTACAAGCTCAATGTCCAGACCACATGCCTTCCCTCGGCAGTACAGTACAAACTGATGATATCTACCTCGGTCAATATGATTAATATCAACTTCTTAAGCATCGCATCAAGCACCTAGCCTCATCTTGGCTGTAGTCTCGATCCAAACCTTTGCTAGTGTTTATTTTACATTCCCAAAGCTCGTTATCGATCCATTGTCATTGCATGTCTTACGCTTCCAAAGACGGTGTATTCATCTATCATTAGATCGCGGCTTCACATTATTTCGAGATTGTTCTATTGACTCCATAGCCAAAACGCTGAACATCCGGCGCCCGTCTCCACCGAACTCGCTTGGCTCCCCGCCAAATATCAATAGTCAACAAACCTAGTGCAAATCCGTCTGGAACTTGCCATCAGCCAACGAAATTGACGGGACCGAAGGATTTAGTCTCCCAAAGTATTGACTGAACGTCAGCTTTTTTGACATAATGCTATGTTCCTATTTTGAGGGGCACTTGACGGCGGGCTGGCCCGCTCTCATTTATGGTTTGGTGGTCCTCAAGTCGGAATTCAAGACCAGCTAGATTTAAGCGAGGCTCGTCAAACATCATCGTGAAGTCGCAACAACGTCAACATGTGACACAAACAATTTATCCACGATTCCTTAGGAAGGGAGGAATTATGTCAAATGAGACTCCACATCCTTCCATGGATTGACCTCCTCACTTTGTCACATGCTTACGGTCTAAGAAACAAGCAACAACAATAGTTCAAAGACAGCAAATGCCGGAGTGGCCGCAATTCTCGCGACTCAAAGTTCCAAAAAAGGGTCTAGCTCAACTTCAGTCATGTCACACAAAGCCGCAACTGCGGAACACAGCATCAACTCCCCGACTCAGCCCAGCTTGTCTTCCGTTTCAATTCCCGGAATTCCCTCCCCAGCCGACCGGCAATTCCTCCCTTACCTCGAAGACTTTGAAGCTGGTGTTGGCGCTTGTGGAATCTTGCCTTGTCTCGCTTACTCAACTTGTACAACTTTATTGGATCTTCGCCACCATGATAGACCTAGTGAGCATGAGAACGTTGTTTACTAGCAATCAGAAATAGTTTGCAGAGCTGCAAAATGCAGTGTAAGTCTTCCGGCTCGCCTCCGCACCCATTCCTCCATGACTGCGGCCGCTGCCACTAAGCAGCAGGAATGCAAAGACATGACTCTGTCCAATGACCCTCCAAACTCGGAAGTCTTCCGGCCAATCTAAACCTTCCTCCTCACGATATCCTTCCCATCTTCAGATTCCCATGTCTCTCATCGCATACTGTATTGGATTGGTGCGGAGGAGTCTGATACCCAGCGAATGACAGCTCCAGAAATCCTAGCGCAGCAGCTGACGCGCATACACATACACAAGCGTGAACCCGAACACCTGCATCTTTCTGTTCGCTCTCGTGCTCGCAACGTGTTGGACAACGGTTGAAGAAAAAGTGGTTCCATTCCACTTCCACTTCCATAGCTAGCCAGCTGACCCAGCCATACAGAAGGCTCAAACTCAAATTCTCAAGCCGCAAGCAAATCCGCACGCAAGCCGCAAAAAAAAAGTAAACACAAAAAACCGGCTTTTGCTCCACTATCCTACCCACCAACCACTTTGCTTAACCAAACACAGGCAAGAACAGTATTGGTAAGAAAGCGGATAAACCTTTTTTCTTCCTACGCAAGTCGTGCCGAGACCTGCCACATACTCACCTGCACTCACACACATGCGGCCATGCACAAGGCTGAATCAAGGTCTCAGAGTCCCCACTTGCCATCCCATCATTGGACGAACGGACAAAATCCTACTGCACAGTACTCGAGTACACCACGTATTAGCTCTCCTCTATTTACGCACCTAATATCTGACCCCGGAAGCTGATTAGCTGGTGCTCGCTTGCGGGATTTAGATGATTCGCCCATAAATCTACCTTTGTAAGCTGTTTCCGTCGTAGCCTAGGAGTACTGCCAGCCCAGCGTAGTATCTTAACTTGACGTCTTGACGTCTTAGATGCTGAAGACAGTCGCGGCCGCTGCTGATGATTCGCGGACACCTTCACGGCTAGACTAGGGCGACTGGGCGTACTGTAATCGTCCTGGGCGTGGGACAAAGTGCTGGGAACATGAGGGGTGGGGCGGGTGATTGGATGTGAAGGATTCGACGGGCTGGGAACTAACTTGACATGTCTGAGAGGCAGGAAATGTAGGGCGAGACGAGGCGGACGGTGGCGTTGGCTGTAAGCGAATCAGTTGCCAGTGAGGGATCCAGCCTACAGTGCGACGCGATGCGATGTGATGCTGCTGCCAGCCTGCGATGCACGGCTTATCTGCTGTGTCACTGTGTGAGCTGTTGCTGGAGGTTCCTGTTATCGCACGAGGGAGGGGTACAGCACAGTACAGTACGGCAACGGCAAGGAAGGTTTTGGTGGGGAGACATCGAGCTAGACAAGACAAGACAACTAGCCCGCTGGCCTTCGATGCAGGATTGATGAGATGACAGGAGGCACGGCTTGAGAGTTGATGTTTGGCTGGTAATCTTAGGTTTGCCGCTTCTCCTAGGAAGCAGCTGGGGGAACGAAATTGTATTGATCTTGGAAGTGGTACGACAGACAGACACACAGACAGGTATGCATGCAGCTGTATGTGACGGCTGTGTGACCAGGACTCGGGGAGATTGAAAGTTCGAGATGGGCTTGTTGAGTGGTCGTCTGGGTAAATACTTGCGAAATTAAAATGGGATATTGAGATGTTACCGTGCTGTAGTAAGCAAGTACCTCGAGTCGGCCGTATCAGCAAGATCGCGCCTTGAAAATTAATTAGGCATTGTTTGTGTTCATGTATGATGCAAGTGGTGATATCACGAATATATTGCATTTTCACATGAGATTCTCTAATATGATGTGACGTGAATCGGTAGTATATTGTATTTGAAGCTGGTTCGAGTCCGATACCAGTCCATTCCCCTTACACTCCATAATGTAGATAGATATCTGTACATCATTCCAACATGTGTAGACATAAAGCCCGCACAAACGTATTTGTAGTTGACAGAACCACTTGAAGAGTGTGAGTCAAAATAAGAACGCTTGCCAAAGCTCAAAGGCAGAGCTGAGAAAGACAACCAGACAGTCTCCGTGTCTAAATTCCGTGTCCAACCAGAAAAAAAGCCCTTATAAGTAGAAGAGGAAGAGAAGGAAAACATGAACATCTAAGTTGTGACTCCCAGTCGCATGCGTCATCTTCTTCGCTGCAAATGCTTTCATAACCAAACCGCCCCAGAGCATGCCAGCTCGACCGAGTTCCATCCCTAAACGCCATACAAAAAAGACAAAGCAAAAAAACATAATTAAGATTTCTTCTTTCCTCCCAACGCTGCAAAAAGATATTTGTTTGGTTCTCTCCCATTTTAAAAGCTGCCATCCCAGTGCGCCTTGCTTGAATAAACATGAATGTAGAAGAGCTAACGTGAATAAAAGGTGTACATGATTATATAACGACATGAGTGCTGTGTGAAGAGATTTTTCCTGACGGGCAGTGTCTTTTTCTCGCTTTTGTCAAAGGCCGTCCACGGCTCGATGGTTGGGTCGTATTCTTGGTTCGTGAATCATCACAGAGTGATGGGATTGTGTGTCCCTGAGGGTCGAAGTCTGGCTACCAATGAAGCGGTACCTCATGGTCAAGTTCTTGGAAGAAAGTTGACATGACTCCAAATTGTCCTGGTGGAATGGGGATCCAGTGTCCTGTGTTTACCACTGAAGTCCGGGGGCGGTCCTAAGCGGGAGCTGATGGAACAGACAAGCTAGAGTGGCAAGACACTAACAAGTTCGCAACCAGTCACACCGTAGAAAGAAAGAACACCTCTTACCAGACACTTCTCATGTACTGGCTGTGATGAGGGGAATAGAGGCTAGGGTAGGAGGGGTAGACAGCTGGAGCTGGATGAACATGCACAGCCTGGAGTTGCTCAAACTGGTGGTCATATGGGTTGCCCCAGTGCTGCATCCAAGGATTTGGTTTAGCTGGCTGTCCCCATGGGTTCCCCTGGAATTCCTGTGGAGGAAGAACGTATGCTGGTTGATGTACAAACGGAGCTGGGATGGTTGGTCGTTGAGCGTGCTGTGGTGCATCTCGGTTGTTCGTGTTGTTGATATTGTTGACGTTGATGTTGCAAGGATCGACACATACTTGTTCCTCTAGCTCAGGAGAGCTCTCGCGGGTATCATAGCCAGAATCAGACCCAGATTCGGATCTGGATTCAGAGTCGGAATCAGAGAGCGTGGAGCAGGAGCCGGTGAGGGATCCGTCGTCGGACATGATCGATCCATCGTTGGACAACGATTCATATTCATCAACGGGAGAGGTAAGGGGAGACGTAGGTGGTGTTGGGAGTTGTTGAGGTGGAGCTGAGAAGTGGACACATTCAATGATCCGCTGTTTCAATTCGCTGACGGTGATCCTCTTTTCTGGGTTGCGCTCAAAGATCATGCCAAGAATCTCGTTCAACTCATCGGACAGGGGCAGAATGGTCTTCAAGAAATCACGGTTCCTGGTGAAAGCCTTGTATGTGGAATCCTCAGCGGAAGCTTGTTTCCATGGGTTACGGCCACATGTGAGATTGACAAGAATAACACCAAGGGACCAGATGTCGTTTGGCGCGCACCGGTATGATGCGTTCCTTGATGATTGATCCAGACATTCTATAGAAGGAAGAGAACGGTTAGTGGGTGAAAGGGGGTTTAGATGTAACCGGGAAGGCCTACCTGGGCTCATATAGAAGGTCGATCCGCATCCGTGGTCCTCGGACTCGAAATCTGTTGTGGCCAAACCGAAGTCTGCAAGCAAAACTTGGTTTCCAGAGTGGGATACCAAAATGTTCTCTGGCTTGAGGTCTCTGTGGTAGATTCCCAGACGATGGCAATGTTCCACGGCATTCAAGATTTGAAGAAATGCCTGACGGACAAGAGCATCATTGCTAACGTACCTACCCCGCTCGGTAATGTTTGAGAAAAGATCTCCTTCGGGACAGTACTCCAGGACAACATAGGTACACTCAGGATCATCCACAATCTTCAGCATAGAAACTATGTTAGGGTGTGCTGAGGCTGCGTAATGAAGCTGGATCTCCCTGGACTGGAACTCGCGCTGCCTTCTGTCCAAAGGTTCTCCATTGGCATTGGTTTTGCTCAAAGCTTTTACCGCATACCAGATTTGGGTGAGGTGGTCGATTGCTGAATACACAACTCCATATGCACCCGTCCCCAGGATTCCCTTCAGCTCCAAAGAAGGACCAAGGAATATACCTATTCTCGATTCAGGTGTAGGTGGGCACCGGGCAGCTTGTTGACTCTGTGGTGGCGGCGATGGTGGTGGTGTAATTTGACCATGGAAGGTATTATGCATGGCAAAAATGAAAACCGAAGCTCAAAAAGTCCTTTGTGGAAGATGGAATCCTATCTCTGACTGGGTCCAACAGAAGAAAAGAAAACGGCCTCTTAGAAACGGTCTGGGTCCTGACTGTCGCCTGATCGTCGTTTGGCACGTAGAAGAGAATCGTCGTGAGAAGTCTGGAAAGACAAGTGGTGGAAGAGATCGAGGTTGGCGACGGTGAGGGAGAGTCGTGAAGGGAGTGTAGGTCGTGAAGTTGAGGAGAGATGTTTGGAAGACGGTTGTGGTGGTAGTAGGTAGTAGGAGGTACGTGAGGTCGAGGCGGGGACGGACTAATATGACGATACCTGGGAGTTGCACTCAACTCATTGACGACACAGTCGTTGCAGGGGCGTGCTAGGGCGATGGCAAGTGAGTGAGTGAGTTGGTTAGTGATTGGGTAACTGATGGGGCGGGATACTAATGAAAATCTGGGCACCTGCTAGGCCTGCACACGCTGCACACTGTTTTAGCGTTAAGACCGGCCCATACATAGTCTTCTCCACCACCTGAGTCCAACGTTTTAGCGGACCACCCTCAGGAGAGGGACCACTGATTGGGAAGTCAAACTCCGCTGGTAGCCCTGTACCCTGCTTAGTTTATAGTGGGAAAGTCAGAAAAAGCCAGGCCCTCTTTTTGATCCCAGTCACACGCCTGCTCCATGCTCTTTTCGAACATAAAATAGGCTGGTGCATGGGCCAGCCACCCATCTGTGCTGCCATGCTGCAGCAGCAGTGCAGTTTTGCTCTGCAACCAAAGCTGGGCGAGGCGGGCGTAGAGGGTTGGTTACGGCACCAGTCACAGTCAGGCCCACGGCAGAATCGTTTCCAAGACTACTTGCAACGCCTGCTCCGTACGCTCCGTAGAGATGAGCGCAGACGTCTGCAGCCTGCTGCATGAGCCATGTCATGGGTGGTCTGGAGTCAAGGATGCTTCGAACAGGAGCAAGCCGATACGACCCAAATGAGTGGCTGTTTTGACCCAGCCCGTGGTCGTTTGCGTATTGCTGTGGCGCTGGGACTTCGCTGTTGTCGCCTACGCACTCGCCTTGTAAAAGTACCAGTGGGCTGGTGGTCTGCATGAATTTGGCTGTCAGACTCCAGACATCTGAGACCGGCCACCGATCACTGATCTGCCTCGAGACCAAGTGACGCTCGTGTCTTCTTTCGACCTCGCCCGCCCTCCCTGTAGCCGCATTTCCTGCCTCGTGGCTCCCAGCGATCAATGCGAGAGCAACTTCTTGTTTGTCGAGAGTGTCGCACCTTGATTATTGGCTGCAAACCTTTTCTGACCCGACGGCGGCGCCAGAGGCTTCCAATAATATTCCCTTACCCACTTCGGCTTATCCAAGGCTTCTCTCATCTTCTGCAGATCGAGGCCAGAACAGAAACGGCATGGCGTGCATGGATGGGGAATTGCGCGCTGCATCGTGATGTGTCAGTCATCACGACGATGGCCTGAGTGGACCACAGCGAAAGGAGGATCGTCAAGAAAACGGTGTGGCCAATCTCCGATCGCATCCTTCCAGAGAGGGCCATGGAAGCCGAAGCATCCAGAGTCAACGAATCAGCAGGGCGCAGAAACTTTGCCCTGGAGTTAAGAGGGGCTAGAGGGGCCAAGTGACCCTGTCGTTGCTGCGCCCGAAGTCTGCGACAGCCCTGGCGTAGTGATATTTCTCGAATCTCCAGTTTTCCAGCTGTGGCCCAATAATAACTGGTCTTTTCGCAAGTGAGGCTGTCTTCAAGGCTTGATCGTTGGTATGATTGGCCACGCCTGCATCGGTTTGTGACAGTGGCGCTATGAGGTGCATCGGTGGCGGGCAAAAACGAGATGCAGAGCCAAGGATGCAAGGATTCTGATATTGACGCGAATAAGATTTTCGAGGAAAGATAAAATGGTGGGCCTAGCGCACAAGGGTAGTATCTGTGGGGGGTAGGGCATCGACACTAGGTGATTTGTGGTCTAGAGGCGGTCATCAAAGATACAGTCTCCTCTCACTTGACCACACAAAGCTAAGTTCTGACTCCGAGGCTTGGGAACAGCTCATCAAAACAGCCCATGCAATAGACTTCCTCACAGCGAATAAGAGCGTGTGGAATATGGGTGGCCACACCTATCAAGTCCACACCAGTTCGGCACCACAGCCTCGTTGCACAAGCTGCGTCTATCGCTCGTACGCTTAACAAGCTTGCATAAGACTTCGTAATATCAGCTGGAAAGACTGGGCTGGACACTTTGCTAGTTACCTAGTGATGCCCTCAGCCTTCGTGATTCAACACCACCAGCAAAACTTCACAGGTGGTGTAAACGCCAAAGATCCGCAGACATCCTTCTCATCCGAAGATCATTCTCTTGAATCCTCCAGCCTTCCCTCGTAGCGCTGTTTCCGGTTCAGATAATCTCTCGTAACCTGGTCGGCCCAGAACAAGCATGCGGAAAATAGAACAGAACCCTACAAAAATGCAACATAGGGCGGCCGGCAAGTAGCCCAGCGTTCAAAGCCGTTGCCAAACACAAACCAAAGATGTCCCCAATCAAGCTCCGCCAAATCAGCCCCTGAAACTCACCGCAAGTCCAACTTCCACAGGGCAGCGGGCCAGCTAACCAATTTCTGCCCAGCATCTGAAATCATCCGAATCAATCGTAATTTGATGGCCCTTATCGATCTGCATCGTGGAAAATGATATGTTAACTATTGATTGGACGTCTGTGGGTCATCGTCCACGGGCACGCTTGTGCACTGAACGGAAGGGCTTACAACTGTACCTTGTACAGTCGCAGTATTGGATTCGGTAGGATGTCATTCCCGAGAGAGAAGGATTTGAGCTGCGGCGTATGCTGTAACTGTGTGAGATTTGAGGAAGCACGAAGGAAGGATGGTGGCGAAGGCTTGTTCTGTCTTGCTAGTGACACTTTAAAAACTGCTACGGAACTAGCAACCGATTCGCACTAACCATATATACACAGTCATGTGACCTAAGCGGCGTTCAACTTCAACCACATCCAGCCATATTTCGTTTAAGAGCATCACAGACTATCGCCACGCCAAAACATTCCCAGCAGGCACATAAACTCCCGTCTTACTGCATTGCATCGAACGCATTTACCAAGATGCACAACCCTTCCTTCCACAACAGTACTGTAGCCTTACATCGCCATGGCCCTGCCTAGGCCTGGTCCTTCAACGCTCGCTAGGATACCGGCATCATATCACAGTAGTAGGTATCTCCCGACAGCATCAAGAGCCGAAGTAAAGTTATCCAAGAAGTGACAAGTTACATCTCCACCAGGCGAAACGCCTGAGATTTTGCCACTCGTTTCTGGTTCAAGTCTTGGTACACATCAATATATCCATGAACCATGTCTCAAACATAGCCATAGCCTTTTCGCTTTCCTGATCGCGTAGCCCTCTCTGTACTGTATCGTCCGTCTGGTCTCTGTCCTTCCAACGGCATAACGCTGGGCTGTTGCCCGTGAAAGTATCCAGGCTCGAGCCAGGGCAAGCTGAAATAACGTTCTGTTGGAAAATAGGGTTGTTTACAGAGAAGTCCCTGTGTCACAGGCTCTGCAGTGCGGAAGAGCTTAACAAGGTCCTAGATGCAAGCCTGGGACGGGCGCTTGCTCAAGACCGTGCTCAATATTCGTCACTGCGTCGTTAGCCCAACAGAAGCAGGCATGATGTTATTTCCAACGTTTCGGAGTAACGAACTCGCTGGTTCATCGCTCATCGTCGGTAAAATGCGGGGTGCATGCACTTCGGAATCATCGACACAACGCTGGTGCCTTTGTACTGCCTTCCCCACGGCACAGAAATAGAAATTATTGTGTGTCCATATCTCTGGGCGGCTACTTTCTGACATCAAGCAGCCGTCCCATGGAATCAAGCGCGGCATCTCTACACATTTTACGTCTGTTTGCACCTCCCTCTTTCTTGCCTTCTAATGGAACGCATTTCGTTCCTGATACCAAAATAAGTTTCATTATACTCTCTTCATTGAGTTTATTCGGATCGCGCATGGAGGACAGTGCTCTCGGGAGAGAAAGTTCACAGTGCAGAGGGTAGGAGCTGGCTCCGGCTCATGGCTGAATAAAGTTCACGGCCTGACCGTGAGCGCGGGAGCGACGATGAGAAATTTTAATTTTGTTTCTGTATTTTCCGTACAGCAGGTCCTTGCCTGGACTCACTTTCATGATCCAAGCTCGCCAGGATCGCCTTCTGGACCAGACCCGTTATACTCGTCATCTTCGAAGTGAGAAAAAGTCAACAGACGCACCTCAAGCACTCTGACCTTTTTTCTAGTCTCCAATTTTTATGTTTGGCACAGACAGTGAAGTAGTTCCGTACAGAGTTTGTCAGTTCGCACATTCGGGTATGTAAACGCGCGAGAGTGCGAAAGGCTGATCATCTGCCTTTCTTGTCATGATCAACCTTTCTTGTCCTAAAATAACCATTTCGTCTGTTCGGTTCCTCTTCCGGGGAAGACCCAGCATCATGAGCCTTCCAAGCGCAGAAGAGTGAGAAGACCCAGCGCTGAGGTCAGCAAGTGCGATCTTAGCAGAGGATCATATTCAGCCCTCAGAGCACGGCGTTCCTTCTCATCAATACTCATCTCACTCCTGCACCTTACCAAAACTCCTTCATCTTACCAAAGCTCTTGGATGAGAAGTGAGAGGTTTCATGGCAATATCCTTTTATCTACCAATGCTGTATGGCGCTAAGAGCACAACAACCCTCGTCTCTCGGAAAGCTTAGCCATTGCCGTCACGGAACTCTCCATTGTGCTGATAATTCTGACGTGAGAGATCATTACTGATTTGCCAGACAAGAGCCCTGTGCCAACGCATCGCGTCTGTTATGTGAGCATGTCGCGACTATCTTGCCAGCCACAGTGTCACACTCACGTAGTTATCTGTTCGTGGTCCATACTTTCCGAGTGATCTACCTGTCCCTCTTAATATCTGCTGTGTCCATGATCTGTGTTTTCGTACGAAAGGGGACTTCGGCATCAGTGTCGCAGCGATGTCGAGTCCTTTATCATTCTCCACGTTCCTTCCACTTGCCTCGCCATTTCCTACCCTTCTCGCATTCCAAGTACCAACTCCAGCTCCAAAAAAACCGCGGATATCCGGAACTCCAAATGCAGAGATCTTGATGTCAAGCCCAGAACCGCAGCAGCAGTCTAGATCGCAAGACGATATGTCAGCTTTCGCCTTCCAGCCCTACTCAGAGGCGTCACAATTAGCAATGTATTCTTCACCACCACCGATGTACAAACCATCCACTCTCAGTATCCAGCAATCACCTCTGGGGTCGCACCCACCACCCGAGCTTCCGGCACCACCTCCCTCGTACAAACGTTCACCCTCACCATCTCCATCACTTAACTCCCAGCCCTCCCTTCACGAGCTCCCAAAATACACACCACGGGCAGCCTCAATATCCACAACAGCTTCCAATCCGAAACCAAAATCTAATCCAAATTTAAACTCCTGGGCGGCGTGGAACCCGTGGAACTGGACATCTGTATCCGCATCCGAGAGGAGCCAGTGTACATCTGGAGGAAATGGTGGTAGGAGACGAGACCCCATGGCTGGTCAAGCTGGTGTAGAGCTGGATGCTTGTGAGCAGTATGAGGTCGATCAAAGGAGGTTGAGGGAACGGCAAAGAAGAGAAGACGAGAGTGATTTTTGCTGTGGGTGCTTCTGGGCTGGACCGCCTTTACCGACGGGTTCGTATTATATCTTTTAGTCGGATCGGTCGGGAAGAGGGAGCTCATGGATCAATGTGATGGCACAACTTGTGGTGTAATGTTTTGCCGGAACGGCACGGCTGTATTTGATATGGACGTGAAAATAGGTGGGAACTGAATTTGTCGCTGATAAGAGAGAAGAAGACAAAGGTTGAACTGGTGGGTGTAAGATGTATAGACGTAATGACTAGATACCAATTTGTAGATATATAATTTCAGGATCTCCATATTCTCGATGCTGAGCAGGTCCGGTACTGGCATGTCAATTACCCATTTCTCCTCCAATTTTTAAGTGGTCATCGACATCAACATTGACATCCAATATCCATACTGAACTATATAGGATGTGTTCCGAGGCAGTTAAAATCACCCTCAAATTCCGTGAAGAAGGAACTCCACCTCACAAGTCCATTTCCCTCATCACCACCAAAGAGTCACAGTCGCAGTGTCAGCGACAGTGATATGAGGGGCGACTTCGCCAAACTACCTAACCATGTCATCAAGGGGCCATCACGTCAGAATGGCCGTATGAGACTACCTGAGCTTTTACGTACATCATAGCATCCTCAATAACTGGTTCGAAAGAGTCCGAGATTCTAGCCTGGGTAATTGGGCGACGTTGCGGCGAGACAACCTGTGCCGCGAGCGAATACCGAGAAGTTGAGTTCTCTTTCAAGAAGAGGGATTTGAGACCAGGGAATTCGTGTGGATAGATGTACTAAGTAAGTGATCAACGGTGCTATTTGTTCTTGTGAAGATGCGCCGTCTTCGTTAGGAGGATCTCGTTCGAGCTAAGTACTACTGACCGTGTAAATGAATAGAAATCAGCTCGCTTTCAGCCCCATTTCCATGAGTCCTAAAGCTATGTCCCTAATGCTCCCCTGCCCCGATCTGACCATCATTTAATTTTTACGAGACTTTCTCATGCTGGACTATGTAAACAAGCTCGATTTACCAGCCATTGCTTGCCCTCTTTTCAAGACGGGACTTAAGCGAGGGTCTGCGAGATAGAGGGTTGCTTAGCCCTCTCATCAAATCATTTACCTTCTTGACAGCTGGAGGCCAGATGTACCCAAGAGCAGATCGTCTGTCATGGAATTCTTGAGTAGAAGAAGACAGACTGAAATGCGTGGGGAGGACGAAGATGCGAGGAAAGGCGCGGGGAGCTCGAATAGTACGAAGGGGACAGACACCATCGCTGTGATGCAAGAGGACGTACATGAAGAAGACCATGGGAAAAGAAAAATGATTACAAGGCCCTGAAGGCCGTGAGAAACTCTAGTGGGTAGCATTATTGTCTGTTGGCGTTGCCAGTTGGCTATTCGACATCCTTGAAGAACCATATCGGCTGCGGTCACTAGTCACATACTTCCACATACGGAAACATAAATATAAAAAGCGAGAGCCAGATTTAAATTCTAGCTTGAGATTAATTATTTTCTCTATTTTGCTCCATTGTGAACTATGTGGCCCAAAATGCAGCCCAGTGTATGCCCTGCAGTACAACCATATTTGTTCTTCCGGGGCACCACCAACATATTACCTCAGCATCTTGAGGATGAAAGGATGTTTCAATGCCTCAGCAGGGGTGATTCGTTTCTCTGGGTTAAGCGCCAGACAACGATCCAGCAGATCGGCGAATAGTGTCAACTCTTTGGCTTCCACATCGGTGAGGCCCTTGGATGCGGACATGAGGCGGGTTCGGAGATCACGGCTTGGTTTGGCAAATGTGAGGGTCTTGATCGTATCCTACAGAGGTGAGTTGTCAGCGTGTTTCCTTCTATTCTGGGAGTGGAGTCGGCACATGTGATTTTAGGGTCGGTGGAACAATAGGACGATTGGAAATACAAATGCTAACATGTGGCACGAACGCCACGGCGCTTCTCTCAACCCGACGGGTCGGAAATGAAAATAGACATACCTTTCCTGTAAGCTTATCCTGCTCCACGCTAATGAAGTTGGCCATCTCGTCGAAGTGGACGTGCGCGAACTGGGCACGCTTGAGGATCTTTGTCGTGAACTTGCCCCTGCAGTCCATGATTGAGCGAAGCATCTGGTTGTTTGTGCGCCCCGTAAATAGGATCTTGCCTGTGTACAACTCGTAGAGTGTGCATCCAACAGACCAAATATCGATGGCAAAGTCGTATGGCATACCAAGGATAATTTCTGGCGCCCGGTAAAATCGACTGACAAGATATGGAGTGATCTCGTTCTCAGATGCGTCAGAAGCTGACCCCAAATCACAAATCTTCAGCATGTTCCGGGTTTCATTTACCTATACAAAGTAAGTCCTGGGCAGTGAGGTCGAGGCACGGAGCTTACCAAAATGTTATCAGGCTTCAGATCTGCATGGAAGACGTTACATTTGCGCATTAGGCTCAGCCCAAGGAACATTTGCTGTGCATAAGCTCGGACAGCTCGAAGATTGATTCCAACATCACGACCAAACTTTTTCAGCACCTCCCGGAGATTGATGCTGAGATTTTCGAAGACCATGCAGAGATGACCCTTGTGCTCAAAGTATCGTTCTAAGCGGATCATATGCTTCTTATCTTCTGGATCGGCGTTGTTGATTTTCTGCAGAATCTCGATCTCCTTCATGCCAGCCTTTCTCCTGCAAGTTGTCAGTGACGAATGCAGATTGTGGGGCATGTCACCTACATAGTCTCATTGTTCCTAATGAGCTTTATGGCAACCAGCTTCTTCGTTGTCATATCCATGGCTCGAACAACTCCAGAGAACATACCTTTCCCAAGATTGGCCTGGACATGGTATCGACCATTCAGAAGCTCTCCTAGAATAATCTTGTAGTAGCCCTCGATATCATCCCAGTTGTCCAGCATGCCAATATCGAGCTCCTTTGCCTGTGGGATGGGCACTGCCTTTGCTACATCTTCTGGAGCTTTGGGTTTTGTGCCCAGGGTGGCCTCCTCTGCAAACATATCATCGTCATCGTCGTCCGCGAACATGTCGAAGTCGTCTTTGGATTTTTTGGGCTTCTCTTCGATTGGTGCTGCTTCAACGGGTAGTAAAACATCCTGTTCGGTCGTTGGAAGCGTCTCATCATATACGGACGATGGTACATCCTCGCCATGTCTCTGGTCGTCTCGCTGCTTGTCTTCCCTCATATCCATGGTCGGATCATAATCAGCCGCCGAGGGTCCATCGTTCTCACTGTCCTGGGCCTTCCCATTCGCAAGATCCTGATCATTTGTGAAGGCAAAGGCTGATGGGGACGCTGGGTCTTGGGTTTCAGTCGGAGTCATAGGGGCCGAGGCCATGGGGGAAGCTATAAATATGATCAGCAATATCCTTTGAGACAGGGGTGATATGCTTACTCGATCGCGCTGATGGTGTAGTGTCGTCCTGTCGACCTGGAGTGGATTCTCCTGACTTGTCTCCCAATTGCAACGCCTGGACTAGTAAGGGTGTGGCGGAACCTCTATACTTATCTTTGATTGCCTGTCGACGTTTCCGTCTTTGCTCAATGAGAGCTGCTTCATCAACCGGTTCCTCTTCAGGTACCTCGATTGCGGGTGTTTGAATTGGCTTGGATTCCCTACTGGAAAGTCAGCACAAGATCAGGTAAGTGTTCAAGAGTATGTACTTTTCTTGCTTCAAGCCATTATGAGACTGATAGCCATTATGCTGTGAATACCCTTGTGTAGTTTTAGCCTCTCGTCTTGCATAATCAGCAGGCAGCGGGCTTTGTCCCCGGTTGCTCACTGACTGGTCCTTATTCTCTCGACTTCTCACTTCTTCATTGCTATATGAGTCGGGTCTGCGAGAGTCATGCCCGTATCTACCATTCCGATTCTCGTCCCTCATAGAATCTCCTCCTCTTGCATATCTGTCTCCACCTCGGCCAGCACGGTATGGGGACCGGCTGCGTGTGCGTGGTCGCTTCTCGATGTGCCTCTCCCGATCATCGTATCGTAGATCAGACGGTTCGGTAGATCCTCGATCTAAGTCTCTGTAAGAGCCACGGGCGTTGCGTTTGTAATCTTGGTGGGAGTCTTCGTAGTGGACCTTGAATCTGCGGGGGTCTCGAGATCTATCTGGGTATTCCTCCTCTCTAGCTCTCTTGGATCCTCGAGGTTGGTAGTCGGCATATGGCGAACGGCTCCTGTCAAGCGATCTCCGGTCTCTGGATCTGTAGTCGCGCTCTGGAGATCTGGAAGCCGAGTTGCTAGAGCGGTTTCTGTCTTGACGGTCAACAGAAGTGCCATCGTACAGCGGCAGCGACTTAGTTGCCTTCTCTACACTGCCATCTCGAATCTCTCCCTCGTCTGAACTGGCTCTTGAAGCCATCTTGGGTGCAGTATCAACAATAGATCCCTGCCTTGTGATTGAAGAGGAGTGTTAGCAAGGCTCAGACAGAGTTATCTCAATGTAAGAAGGCCCAACCAGGAATCTATCGTCGCGCTTCTTCAGTCTCAGCGCATCTTCTTGTATGTGATATTAAAGTAGATTGGAGCGTGCCGCTGAGTTGTGATGTTGTTTTTGAGGTGTTGTGATGAGGTGACTCGAGTTGCACAGTGGTGCTTTGAGTGCGAATGATGGAGTCGCGATCTTCTCCAGCCTTTTGATACCCACTAGTCCTCTTCGAGACTAGCACATCGAGGTGGGATTATCCAAAAATGCCCCTCCAAAGAATCTCACGAACATCCCACTACACATCATCTCAAGTCTCCACGATCACTTCAAACTCAATAACAACACCCTTTAAAACTATTCCACCTAAACCACAATGGGAGGAACCGACAGAGCTGGTATGTAAGACTCAGTTGTGGTTGGTTGCGGTATTGACATCTACCAGGTGGCAAGGCTAAGCCTTTGAAGCAGCCAAAGAAAGCCCCAAAGGCAGAGTTGGACGACGAGGATAAGGCATTCCAAGAGAAGCAAAAAGCTGGTAAGTTTTGCTGGTTCAGTAATCTGCAGATCCATGCTGACAACGGGCAGATGCGAAGGCCAAGGCTGAGTTGGCAGCAAAGACCAAGGGAAGCAAAGGACCTCTCAATACCGGCTCCCAGGGCATTAAGAAGAGCGGCAAGAAGTGATACTTTGTGTATGTGCACATGAGGATCTGATGGTATGATAAGCATGGAGAAATGGCGTTGATGGGATCAATACAAGGGAACGACCACGGTCGGTCGATACTGGCAGAAGCGTCGACTTTATGGGAGACTGATCAATATACGACTTCTATGACTCAAGCGGAGCGCTGCTACCCTTCTCTTTACTGCAATTTTCACGGCTTCGTCCGTTGGAGGGTACTTGGAGTTCAAGTGACACACTTTACCTTGTGTGGATCGTATCCACGCTCTCCACCTCCACAGTGTCGATCTCTAGCAATCATCCAGACGCCATTCCACTTTACAATATCACTCCTCGCTGTGTGCTAAGCAGTTCAGCGTTCATGGACGTTTTCTCTAAACCTTGAACTTTTTCCATTTCCGCATCAAATCCTGATATGGACGAGTCTCATGAAGTGGAATTCAAGTATTGAGATTTCCGATTTTCTACCTTCAGCATTTGCAGAACGAGGTTCCACCTTTGACCCACGTATTTGTCTCGTATCTAATCCGGCCCATCAAGGTTTCAATTGTCTACACGATACATACCATTAGTCTCAGGACTTATAGGGTGAGACTGTCCCCCCCTCTGGTGATAAATGGATAAATGGTGACATTGAAGGCCGCGCTGTTTATCTAGCCAGAGCCCTCAGATTCCCCCGGTTCTCTGGTTGTCTACATATACTTTCGGTTGCATTAGACGATCCCCCAATTTTTGTGCTTTCCGATAGCTCCCAGATGGTATACGATACCACTGAAGCGGAGCTTCCTTGCGCCATAGTACCACCTCGACACGTAATGCGCGAAGTTCCTTGACGTAGAAAACCCTCAACTGTTCGGGAACAGGAATCAAACCAAACCAAACTACACCAGATCATCTCCGACAAAGTCCCTATGGAAATGTATCAAGAAAGTGCAACATCCAACAGCGCTCTACGTGGTGGTATTTTGAGGATGAAAGCATGGCAGTAAGCATTCATTCTACAACACAACTTTGAATCAGGTTCCTACCCAGGCCACTGCCATTCATCTTGAGACCATCCGCTCTCCTCAATCAGAATCTTTCCAACCAAAGTACGCTACACCCTCCTCATCATCTCACCACCTCACCACCTCCTCACCAACACCCGTCGCTATTACCCGACCCACCATCAACACAGTCCCCATCACAAGTTCCCAAATATCCAATCCAGCCAACACCACCTTCTCCACAAGAGAACAAGCTGTGATACATATTGTGATTGTTGACATCCATGCGATATTTTTGAAGTTCGCGAGCTATCTCCAATCTGTAGTGACCTGGAGGGAGCTCGAATTAGCACTTTAAACTGATTGACAACAAAGTAGATCGAAACGTTTGAGAGTATCTTGCACTGTGGAAGAGGGGTCCCTTACCTTTCTTGATAAGGTTGTATCCGCAGTAATTGATACCGGTCGTGCAAGCAGTGGCACTCGCATAACTTGCCAGTGCGGCAAGAGTAGACAGGAAAAGTAGGGAGCTCTTCATTTTTGCGGGCTTTGAGTCTGAGATGGTGGCAGGGATTTTGGGTAGTTGAGATGATTGAGACGACACAGGTGAAGAATGGAATGGGTCTTCGAAACAGCAGTTACGTGTGCGAGGACTTCTTATATATTTCTGTTTCCAAGCATTGTTTCCTCTACTGTTACCATTTTCCCGTGGTGAGATTCTGAGTAGCAGATTCAAAATCCAGAAGTCACATCGCGGACTTGTCCGCGATGAATGCATCTTCGTGGATTTTCACCGGGCTGTGTCATTCTCAGAGAGAGAACTTAGCAAGAAATTTAAGCATAAAGTCAGACGAATGCTACATGATTGGACCAGCTGAGAAAACATGAGATTGAATCTCGTTTTTCATGCAGTCAGCTCCATATGTAAGCGACCGAAGTCGGTCCATCCGTGAGACAAATTGATGGCTTCAGCCAGCCTTTCCTGCACAAAAACCACCATAAATTTTGAAAATCATGTCATATGGTCAATCTTAGGTAACAGCAAGTGATTTTCTATGTGCGATACTGATGTCTGACGGTAAAATGTCAGCATTCAGCTACTTGGCAAGTTTCTCACCATATACAATACCAAAACTCCTCGGCTGAATCCGTTGGAAAATAACGTACTTGGAGGTCTTACCGACATCTTTCGGCGGTACTCTCCCGTGGTATTCAATATGCAGCACCTTAATGAACGGTGAGACTGCCACGGAGAGGCCGCTGCAAAGAAAACAACACACATCGAAGGAAACATGTAACATCCACAGTTTCGACGATGGTACGTTGCGTGTGATTTTTCGACAAACAAATTTATCAGAGCACATTCCTTATAAGTACACTCAATCCCTCCCCTAGGTGAAGAGCTCATCTTCCCACCACTATCACCACATCCACAAAAATCAAGCAAGATACAATCAATCAAGAAACGCCACCACCACCTTGATTTCCATCACCGCAACACTTTCCACAAGAATCCCTTTATTCGCCAATATTCAACTCTTCTACCGCAATCATGAGACTCATTACAATTGTCGCTGCCACCGGTGCGATCTTTGGCGTCAATATCAACGGGCTTGCTTGTAAAGATGGCGTAAAGTACTGTAGCTACAGCCTCAAAAGCGGAGGTCATTGTGAGTTCTGTCTCTTCCTCCATCCTCCATCTTCCATCAATCATCGAACTACTACTGACCCACGATCCGAATCTAGACTGGACGGAAGACGAGATCTGGTCTCAGCTGCAATGGGAGGGGCTTCCAGAATGGTACACTAAGAACCACATTGAACATACATTGTTCAAGTGCGAGGATCACTGGTATTGGTCGAAGGCTCACCTGTATTATGTGGATTGGTGTGCGAATCGCTGTCAGGATGGTGGGAGTGGGAATGATGATTCTTGCAGACCGCCTTCAAGCAATTGAAGGGGAGTAAGGAGGAAGCAAAAATGGAGACGTCAAATCTGAGATGTTGCAGATAGAAAAAGTAACATGTGTATTCGTGTTTCAATGCAATTTGAAGTACATTTTGTACCGTGTTGTGACGAGGAACCCAATATCAGATGCGGAAGCAGGCCGTGGTTGTTCTCTCGGATCTCCCATTCGACTTTCCCGAGAAAGATGGCAGACCAAATAACCGTTCAATATTTATTTCCAACCAACTCTAGAAATACACTCTCCTCATTCGCTCTGCCAATTATTCTTACAACTCACCCCTACTCTCATGCACCTGCGTCAAAATACCCGTAAAGATGTCATACTTTAGGCCCACAATTTGCGTATCCTTCTTGATCAGCGGGGAAGCTCTGAGTAGTGCGAGATCTTCAAGCACGCTTTCCTCAATTCTGTGTCATCTCATCAATAAAATATTGAATTGGCCACTTTTAAAGGAGACGGAAACATACGAGCCAGTGATTTCCCCAAACTTCGAGCTTTCGATGCTCTGCTTCTCTCCTGGTGCGATCTCAGTGAGCGCTTGCTTGATGGCGGAGTCGTGGAAGTGGGTCATTCCGCAATCTGGGAAATGTAAGTATGATGATTTGAAGACGAAAAGAGGGATTTGGAGAAGAGGGGAATTTGTGACGTACCAGTGTGATGCATGACCACGATTGTTCCTGGATTTCCGATCGTTTGGAGAACAGCCAACGTTCGAATTGCATCGAGTACTCTTCCTCCGGCATTTCGGACCATTGTTGCTTCTGTTGAGCATCAGCCTGAAATCCGAATTCGTTTCGTCTGAGTGGTTGCGGGAAGACTTACTGAGTGTTGCATCGAGACCCAGGACTTGGTACGGATTCAAGCGAGGATCTGAGCAAGACAAAACCACAACACCTTGCTTGGTAGCTTTCATCTGCTCCACCATCTTCAAGAGTGGTGGTGGTGCTTGATAAGTCTCTGCATTTTTGCTGTTTGTCATTAGAATCAATTCAATCATCAATCACTTTGCTTCACTCACTTGTTGCGAGACAGCATCTCTGCGAGAGGTCCTGTTATTCCCATTTTGGAGTTTGAAGATTTGGTGATGAGGTTTTGTGGAGAATTTGTTTGTATCACTCGAGTGTTTGTTGTCTTCGGATTTCGACTTGTCAAGGTTGAGCGAAGTGGTGTTGTCTGGTAGGAACGAGTTTGAGGATGTTGATGATAAAATTCAGATCGAGGGAGTTGGACACTCTTAAGTAGATCTCTAGCAAAAACTAAAGCGCTACGTTCTAACATCTTGAATATCCCACATCGCTCTTTACGGGCGAGAGCCCAATGATAAAACCCCACGACTGGAAGTGCTTGCTTAGCGTCTCACAGCCGCATACCCCAAAGCTAGGTGTTAATAGGAACGGCATCGAAACGACGCGATTAGAAAGTCCTGTTCAAAGACCGATATATAGGATGTAAACAGGAATAATGAGCGGAGATAAGATGCTTGGTGTGGTTGGACGGCAGCAGTGAGGTGATTAGTCGCCCTGGTCAAGCCCCTATGCAGATGGACGTCCGCCTCGGCGCTTTGTCAGCGGTACCCTGCGGGGTTGAAGGGGTAGGAGAGAACGACAACATAGCCTCACATACATAACTAATACCAATTTTGAAGAAGGAGTCAACTTTCATACATATTTCAGCATGAAATGTTCTGTGAATCTGTTCAAATCCCGGCAATCCTGAACCCGAATACTTGTGTTTGTTGAGCTCGGCTCGGTTGAGAGGGTAATGGAGAGCTTTTACCATGATTACTGATCAACGAACATATGCCGACAGCTGCTTCCAATTGCTACATTATAATGTCCGCCTATACTAGGACCCGTAAGACAACCCCTCCTATTTTCTAAATCAATGTTCCCATATTCCACTAGTCCCAAAAGGATGTCCGCCTTCTCCCAACTGAGCCGAAATC
The DNA here is from genome assembly GCF_030347475.1 of Cadophora gregata. Lineage (NCBI taxonomy): Eukaryota > Fungi > Ascomycota > Leotiomycetes > Helotiales > Ploettnerulaceae > Cadophora > Cadophora gregata. The sequence continues at coordinate 1,697,508 of NW_026695938.1, read as the reverse complement.
CACCCCAACTTCACCAACTTCTTCTCTTTAATCTCCTCTCTATTCTCCTCCATCTCCCTATTATCCCAGTTAACATTTACAAACCCACCCTTCAAGAAATACGCCCTCTCATTCACCAAATACAACGCCATCATTCCCACCATCCTCACATCATCCTTCGCAAACGGCCTAAAGAACTCATTCGTCATCCCCGTCCCCGTGATTCCAGGAGAAAGCGTAAAGGCCCTTAGACGAGGATATTCAGCATCAAGATACTCCGTGAAGCGCTGACCCGCTAACTTGGAGATCGCATATGCCGCGAAGTTTGGCACCATAAGACCTGCCATTGTTGAGGTGATGTAAATGATCGTGCCGACAGGATCCGTTGGTGTGGGTTGGCTGTTGATGAAAAATCTCGCCATGAGCGCAGCGCCGAGGAAGTGCGCGTTGACGACTTCGGCGAAGCCATCCCAAGGGACTTGTGCTGAAGGACCGATTGCACCTGTTGGGCCGGCGTTGTTGATGAGGATATCTGCCGGACGACCGAAAACTTCTTGAATCTTCTTGAAGAGGTTCTGAACGTCAGCCTCTTTAGTAACGTCTACTGGGATGCTGAGAATGGTTGCCGTAGAGTTCGAATTAGTCGCGACATCTTTCACTTTTTGCTCAGCTTCGGCGAGCTTCTCCTCGTTGCGACCTGTGAGAACGACTGAGGCTCCTGCTTGAGCCCATACAGAAGCTGCAGCCTGCATTTGAATGAGTTCTTGGATTAGGAGAAATGTAAAATGGAACATACTGACCCAATGCCTCCATAGGCGCCTGTGATGACTATGATCTTGCCTTGTTGGGAGTTCTCGGGGATAGATGGGAGGATATCATCGTATGGCTCACGATGCATTGTTTTGGTGAGTTGGAAGGGTTTTGTGTACATTTCTGGATCAAACGGTCCTTCCATTTTGCCTCTTCAACATAGAATCGTCGAAAAGACTTGCGAAGCGGGATACAAAGAATAAGGTAGGAGTTTGTGACCCTTGAGAAGACAAGAAGTTCAAGTAATCTGGAAAGATTTGAATCAATGAGAAGCAAATAACGGTGGAGGTAGTCTTCATCTTTTATACAACATGGATCTCCTGTCTCAAGCGCCACTAATCCCGAACAGGATGATGTTATACGACATGACTTATTGGACTGAAGTTCCGAGTAAGCAGCTCAACTATCTTATTAATCTCATGAATATACCCACTCGCCTATGCTAACCGTTATGATAGTGCCTCTCATCTGCATGGACTCCACATGTAATATACTTAGCGCTGTCCGAATGAATTCTCACTTACCGCCTCTCGAGGGGAGGTTTGACAAGAACGATATGCGCGATTGGCCATAGACTTACATGGTAGCTGGTCGCTAGCTAAATGGAAGTTCAAGACCTCAGAAACGTTAGTATCAATTCATGCTCAGAGCATCGGTGCCTAGAAGATGACAAGTCTTGGCTGATGGTATCACCAAGATCTCATCCTTCGCACAACAACAGGATCCGAGTCCCGAGCCTCAGCCTCATCACAAGCCAAAGGTGCATTTCTGTTCTCCAAATCAGTCGTTCACCAGAGTTCATACACCCTCGCTAAGCCTCGGATATCTTCATTCTCATTTATAAGTTTTCCCAGCTCCGATATCCATCTCACAATCTTGAATCACAGACTTGTCGCCGATCTCCTCCGCCTTGAGAAACCCTGCAACGATTTCACAGTCTTTTTGGAACTCAACTATCAGGACATCTTACACCTTCAGAATCCCGTTTCGTGATGGTGTCCTATTTTGTCCCCTCAGAGGCAACAAATAGATTTGCACATATTTCCTATAATCATCTCCGGTTGCATTGCTTGAGCAACCTTGATGCTCGAAAGATATGTTGACGGCACCTGCGGCTTCAATCCAGAAAGAGAGGTGGCTAGAGAACCCAAAATATATTACCTGTCCATTAATGGCACAATTGATAATGCTTAAGTGCTGCTTCACAGTGTGGAGGCATCAGATTAGGCAAGGGTGGACGGCATTCCCACCACGTCAGGCTTCTCTCGCTAAACTCCAGCGGACTTCCGCTGAAATACAGGAGAGAGACTCTATCGCTTCAGGCTTTGCGATCATGACTTTCGGAATCAAGCGAATACAAATTGGAAACCTATTTAGTTGGGACCTTTGAAGACTGTTATTATTCTATGATTTTGCCTTTCCGGTTTTGATAGGACTAAAATGGGCCATATTATGGTCCCATATACGTGGCCCTGGGACCAGCATAGCGATTGTTTACAGGCCTCGCTTCAGTAAAACATTGTCAAGCCCCCTTCGCTGGCGCCTCAGCCAATCTTGGTCGCTGCACACGGACATATTCCACAGTTTGGGACGGTTGCAGCCATCATCAAATTGTTCTTCACATGTTAGCTACTGGACCACCTTCTGCATCCATGAACTTTACATATGTGGTATTTGCCTAAAGCTATGAAATGCAGATTCTCTCGTGTTACCTCAGTTACGCAAGCCACAAACAATTCTTATATGCCGACTGCCAAATCGGCAAACTCAGCGCCGCCCTTCCATGCACACGACCCAGACGACCATAAGCACAAGTTTCAGTTCACCACCGAACCACACAAGTCTGTGTTATCCTCCTCTGGATCAGTTGCTATCTCAAGAGAAAGAAGGAATATATCACTGTGGCTACCTGAAGAATTCTGATGTCTCGGGGTTTCAGCCACATGGCTAGCGACAGACTTCAAGTTCTGGGTGTCACATTCACACACCTTCATAAGAACTAGCCCCCTATCTCAGCCCTATACAAGCAAAAGGTTGAGACAGGAGGAACGGCACGCACCCTGATAACGGGAAAGGGTCGAATTCCGTGCTCACACATGGCGTTTCTCATGGCGATCACTGCCGGGCTTAGTCTGCTAGCTTCTCCGAACTTTCAGCATGCCTCGCAGGGCATGTTCATTCCTGGCAATTGTTCGTATGTCTGACACTCTCTAGCTATTTACTCACATTTCTATAAGTATACCAATCAATATCTCATCAAAGGTGGCGATGATCTGTACCCATCCCTCAAGAGCATACGTCCTCTCCTCTCCCTCCTCTCCTCTCCTCTCAACTCCAAACCACGCTTCTCTAATCTATCAAAACAATTATTTTGAAAATGCCCGGAACAAACGGAACAAACGGCACCAACGGAACCAACGGAACCAACGGCAATCCCATCTCACCAGAGTTCCGCGCCAAACTCGACGATGACCGATTCCACAACCACAGACTCGGCTCATGGCTTCCCTCCGACCGAAAAGTCATTATCGCATGGACCAAACAGCTCATGGACCGCATCCGGTCCACACCTAGAAACGCAGCTCTAGATCCCACTCTGATCGCTCTAAAAGCTCTCGTCGACACAGATGTCATACTGAAGCCGCTTTCTGATAACATGTTTACTGAGGTCCCGAATGTGCCGCCTTATAACGAGGATCCGGAAGGTAATCAGGAACTTCGATCGTTCTCGGAGATGCTGGAGGCGTTCAATGTGCTTCTTACTATGGGGCCGCAGTGGAATGATATTGCGAATCAGGTGGGATTGATTGGGTGTCCTTTCAATGCTATTCTTGATTGGCCTATGGCTAGTATGTGCCCTAGCTTTTCCTTCGAGTTTGGTTTGTTATGAGGAGTTGAATCCAAGTGTTGCATCGAATCAAGATTCTTGAACATCTTTGATGAAACAGAATACTGACTATCTGTAGCTGCATCTGGGTATATGTTCTTTTTGTATCCCTCTGTCAATGCTCGTTTGAAGGCTATGCTTGATAAATGGGAACAATACTTGGTTGGCCCAGACTCGATTGAAGTCTTACTGCCACCAAACGGGGTATGTTGACATCCTTGTTTATTTTTCCCTCCTTAACCGAACAATCCCCCACTCACCAGACCTAACCACAAATCCCCATCTCTACCTCCCAACCCCACAAACCACCAAACTGACTGCTTTTCATCCAGTGGCTCGGTGAAAACGGCGGTCTAACACCCATGCTCAACATGGCCAACTCCTCCGGCCTCCAACCAAAAACAACCTACACCTTCCCCCAAATCTTCGACTGTCCCGACCCCACCGACCCCAACACCTACGGCTTCCAATCCTGGGACCACTTCTTCACGCGCGCCTTCAACACCGGCATGCGCCCCATCGCCAGCCCAGAAGACAACACCATCATCGTGCACGCGTGCGAGTCGGCGCCCCTCCAATACCCCGTCACCAAAGTTCAACTCAGCGACAACTTCCAAGGCAAGAACCAGAAATACTCGCTCATCGACATGATGAACCAAAACCCGCTGGCGAGCCAGTTCGTCGGCGGGACGGTCTACCAGGCGTTCTTGTCGTGTTTGAGTTATCACCGCTGGCAGGCTCCTATTTCGGGGACGGTGGTGGAGACGGATTTGGTGGGCGGGATGTATTATTCGCAGAATGTGTATCAGACTTTCTTTGGGCATTGGCCGATCGGGAAGGATACACCGGATCCGGCGGGCCCGACGTTCTCGCAGCCGTATATTGCGAGTGTGGCGGCGAGGGGGCTGATTTATATACAGGCGGATAATCCGGATATTGGGTTGGTGTGCTTTATTGCGATTGGAATGAGTGATACTTCGGGGTGTGAGATTGATGTGGTGCCTGGTCAGCATATTAATAAAGGCGGTATGTATTCTCTTCCTGAATTTTCGTTTTATTCTCGGCGTTGAGAAGCTCATGAGAATTCTCTACACCTGGCCAAGACTAACTCCTCATATAGAACAAATGGGCATGTTCCACTTCGGAGGATCAACTCACTGCCTTGTATTCGGCCCCCAGGTCCAGCTAGATTGGATCGGCATTCCAGCTCCAGACTCTCCTTTGTGGCCAGCTACTTTCAGTAGTCCAGACAACATGCCAAGCTTTCCTGTTGGTAGCACTCTGGCTAGAATCATCCCCAGTGGCAATAGCACCCAGGGTGCAGCGAAGAAGCAGAGATTGAATTGATGGCTGTTATCAAGAACTCTGGACCACGGGCAGTAGATGAATTGTGTGCTTGGTTCTGGTTGTGACAATCTCACTCGATGAGACTAGATGGGTAGGAGGGAAGGAGAACTTTTTGGGCCCTTGCTGAGGTACAGTGTAATACGAATTCAATCAGATATCCCTAATCAATCAATTTTCAATGCTCAAAGAGTCAAAATCTTAAATCTCTATCTCCTAATCCTCACTATCAAAACGCTTCACTGTCTCAGGATCTCGATCAAACTTCTCAACGAGACTAGCCATGGACCAAACCCAGAGATGAACAAATAGCGAGTGCCACTCTCTACTCAACTACCTCTAATCATCTCGCATGACTTCTCTCTTCCAACCAAAATTCACCAGCCCACTCCTCCACCACTTACCACCTAATCACCCTATAATCATTATCATACATCCATCTATCTATAAAACCCAACTCCCTCTTTCCCTCCCCCCCCGACCAGAGTACAGCCGACGATGACGAAGGCAACGATAATGTAACTTCACTTCACCAACAAAATCTCCTATTCTCTGTCTGTTCTCTCCTGCAGTGCCCCACCCAAGCCAACCTACTCTACCCTGCTCGATGCTAAACATCAAACCTCACGCCTCCATTCTCACAAAACATAACTTCCAGACCAGCCTCAAACCCTTCCCAAACTCCACAAATGACAACAAACCCCACTCCCAGCAACAAAACTCCCCCACCCAACAACAATCAACCCTTCTCCCTAAACCACACCACCTCCAAACCCTAAATTACCCTACCTAACCCGCCTTTCGGGGAGAAAGAAAGTAAGAGAAGGGGAATAGGTAAACGAACCGCTCGCTGTACGATGAACATGGTGATGACGGCGGGGGCCAACCAACCCCTGCGATGGGGTACAGTAAGTACGTACAATGTCCTTCTACATATCTCCGGAAGTATATATCTTCGTGTTTGTGTTTGTATGGTTCTTTTGGCTATGAAGAAATGGGGATTTATTTTTATTTTTTATTTTTATGTTGCTTTGTATTGCTTTATATTGTGTTGTTTTGTTAGTAAGGGGAGGAGCGACTGGAAGAGAGGGGAAAGGGGGAGGAAGAAGATATGTGGTTGAGTGAGTGAATGGACACGTGGGTGCGACTTTCATTACCATGCGCGGTGGTATATGAAAACTTGCTCTTCATAACTCATATTCTACATAATTCATTTTGCACAGATGAATCAGCTGTGGTTCAGCTTGGCCTGATTACAAGAGCCCAGAAAGAATGAACTAATGGGGTATCAAATGCTCCATCCCATGACATCCCAAGCAAACTCCAATTTCCCAGCAGCAGACGCCTTCATAATCACGGCCCATTTACGCAATAACTCGCTCCTCCACCTGCCAATCTGTCTTCTCCTTCTCCTGCCCCTCAAGTCCCGCAAGCTTCGCCTTCTTCTCATCCCTAGCCTTCATATTCTCCACCGCCTTCTTCTGCTGAATCTCCATCCCCAATCTGCCCGCCTCCTCCCAATTCCCCACCACAAACTTCTTCACCTCCTCAAAATCCCACCTCCCATCTTCATCCCTCTCACTGGCCTTCACCGTCTTCCCCTCCCAAATTCCTCCTTCCATGATCACTCCCTTCAGATACTTCACGCTAGCTGCTCGGAACTGTGGATCTACACCCTCAACAGGCACACTTGCTTTAATGACACCTCTCCACAGCTCATCCTTGTGTTTCTCCAGATTCCATTCCTTCAATCTGGACTCATACTCATCCTTAACTCCAAACTTCTCAAAAGCTTCATCGCGGATCTGCTCGCGAGAAGTTTGTTCAGCGAGGTAAAGACCTTGATCGCGACATTTAGGGATGAAATCCTCGATCCAAGAGCGGAAAATAGGACGCTTCTCCAGGCGTTGGCGGTCGTTGTGCTTGAGTTTCTTCTTGCCTGCTTTACCGCCTTCCTGGCCTTCAATCACACTCCCATTACTGTCTCCATTTTGAGGAGACTCGACGGAGATCTCAGCCGGAATCTCACCAACGACATCTCCCTCCGCTTCACCAACTTCCAGTTTCTCTTTAACCCAGAACATCCTACATCCCGCCGCATACCCAAACATTTCGTCTTGACTCTCAAAACTCTTCCACCATCTCGCACTATCCAGTCTTAGGAACTCTAGGATCGTGTTAGGCTCACCAGTAAGGAACACCATGCTCTTCTTGCGGTCTTGGAGTTCAATTTCAGGGATGCGGAGGAAGAGTCCTAGATTGTTGACTGTGAGACCGAATCGACGGATCGTACTGCCGAGGATGTTCCAGAGGTCGCCGTGCGCGGAGTGGAAGAGTTCCCAATTGTAGGAGGAGAGGGTGGGGAGGATGTGGATGTCCAGCTGGATGAATTTCTCTTTCTGGTCATCCTCGTCTTTGGTAGCCTGTTCCTCCTCACCACCTTTCTCAAACGAGATTTCTGAGCTGTCATCATCTTGAGGCCACGGAATAGCCAAATTCATAGCCTGTCCATTCTTGCCCACAATCCACGCCTTAGCACCCAATTCCTTCGCAATAGTTTCCGTAACTGTTGCATTTGGTGTTGCGGCAGGGTTGTAAGATGGTGTCAGGGGTCCGAAACACAGGATGTCGACGTCTCCGTAATCGAGCTTGCCTGGAGCGGAGATGGGCGATGAGACATTCGTGAAGTGCTTTTGGACTGTGGACAGGGTTTGGCTGAGGATGAGGTTGTAGATTTGTGGTGGCATGCGAGGGGTGTAGAGGTTGGTGAAGGCTGATCCACCCATTTTGAGGGTGGTGTATGGAGCGAGGGATTTTGTCGAAAAACGAGGATTAGGAGAGGGAAGAGGAAGAGGAAGAGGGTGTTATATTGAGTTGATAGAAGAAGCGACTTCATATGCTGGAAGCGATGCAAGCGAGAAGCTTATTGTGACTTCCTAATGAGTCAATCGGGCTGCATTGACCGGGCTGATCACGTTGTTTGCGGAACCCCGTGACATGAAATGGACAATCTGAAAGGTCAAGCTCAAAAGAAACCGAGGGGATTTTGTACTGCAAGAGGACCAGGTGATATTCTGAATTTCAGAGTGACTTCCAAATTTACTCCAATATGGAATAGGCAGAGCAATGGAATCTATGTATTAGTCACGTGATAACACTCACACCTGAAGAGCGTGTGAAGTCAAGGCAGTTAAAGGTACTTCCAGGCATTCCTCTTGAGGGTCTGGCTACAGTATTGGTGATTACTTCAATTGATAGAATTCTCATGATAGATGTGCTCTAATAAACAGCCGATCATGTTTTAGCTAGGTACACACGAAAAGAGAAGAATCCAATCCAGATAGCTGGACTCCTATCGGTAGAGACCTTGCAATTGCAATATTGTAAAATTTGGTAACAACAAGATTTCGTATATTTCAAACCTTGGGCGTGTGAATCAAAATAGATGGCTTAATTCCATTGAATACCTATCCTTTTCCATTCCGGACATTGAATAAAATATATTCACATATCATTATTATCCACAACTTTTTTGTCATCTCGAAGTCCTCAAAGCGCAATTGTACGTGGTGCGTCATGCAATCAACTCAGCCTTGCCCTGTCCCACTTGTCCTGTTCTGCTTGTGCTGGGCAGGGGCGGGAGCTACAGCTACAGCTATTCCCCACCCCGCTCTCCTCTTGCCCTTGCTCGCCTTGGTCTGTCCTCGCTGCGAACCGATGCACCTCTGGAAGTCAAATCGACCTCCTCGTCTCGGTGCATACAAAACCAACATCAACATCAACCTCAAAATATCCTCTCATCACCAACCTCCCCCCCTCTTATCCCATCCAATCAATCTCCCTTCCAATCCAACAATCCTGCCCATTTCCCCCGCTTGCACCCTGTCTATATCCTAGGCTCAATTGACAGCCAAGACACCACTTGCAGTGGCTGACGGGCTGTGCTCTGCCCCATTCCATTCATGACCAGCCCATACCCGTTTTCGTCCCTGGGTATCATCCCGACCACTCAGCACTGCCCCTCGAAACCAGCTGGGCTGTTGGGCTGAAGTGGATGGAGGATGGCAGGCAACCAACAGGGTGCTTGATTCTAGCTTGTTCGCCATCACGTACGACGACATAAAGTCCAGGGCTCGTGTCCCGTTTACTTTGCTACCCCTCTTGCTTTCCTCATTAACAATTCTCTCCCTCACTTGGACAGATTCGCAGATTGACAGATTTCATACACAAGACTCGAGACAATGGCATATCAACCTCCCTACGGTGCTCCTCCAGGACAGCAGCAATATGGTGCCCCGCCACCAGGTCGTAAGTCGCACGAGCAGTTGGTGACATTGAGCTGACAATGAACAGATTCCCCCCAACCACCTTATGGTCAGCAACCGTATGGTGCTCCTCCTCCTCAGCAATACGGAGCGCCTCCCCCACAGCAACAATATGGTGCGCCGCCTCCACAGCAGCAGTAAGTGGTTTTTCATTTGGAGGGGTCTGGGAGCTTATGCGCCGTACAATGGCTTACTTCTAACCCGCAGATACGGAGCTCCCCCTCCTCAGCAGCCGCCTTACGGCCAGCAGGGCTATCAACAACCTCAATATGGTGCCCCTCCTCCCGGTCAATATCCTCCCCAGCAGCAACAACCGCAATATGGAGCGCCTCCCCCAGGACAATATGGAGCTCCCCCTCCACAACAACCATATGGCCAACAAGGTCAATATCCTCCTCCACAACAGCCTCCCTACGGCCAACAACCGCAAGGATATCAACAACCTCCTTACGGCTCACCAGCTCCAGCAGCAGGAGGATACGGTGCACCTCCTCCACAACAATACCCTCCACAGCCACAATATGGAGCTCCCCAGCAGCAATACACACAACCTACCCCTCCATCCCTTGGCTACGGTCCACAGCAACACATTGCATATGACGGAATCTCAGACGCAGAAGCTCTAAAGAAAGCAATGAAAGGATTTGGCACCAACGAAAAACTCCTCATCCAAACCCTGGCGGACAAAGACCCCCTACAAGTAGCCGTCATCCAAAAAGTCTACCAGCAACGATTCGGCAAAAACCTCATCAACGAAATCAAAGGCGAAGTTAGCGGCTCCTTCGAAGACGGTCTCACAGCCATCGTACGCGGTCCTCTGCAACAAGATGTCCTGAACCTCATCCAAGCCACCGACGGCCCGGGCACGAAAGAGAAAGTCCTCAACGATGTTCTCCTGGGTCGCTCTAACGCAGACATGAAAGCCATCAAAGAAGCCTATCAGAAGACATACCACCGCAATCTAGAAGCAGACATCAAAGCCGACCTGAGCATGAAAACCGAGAGGCATTTCCTAATGGTTTTAGCTGCAAACCGGAATGAGGAGTCAGCGCCTGTGATCCCTCAGCAGATCGATCAGGATGTTCTGGAGCTGTATAAAGCGACTGAGGGGAAGACAGGCACAGATGAATTGTTGGTGTGCCAGATTTTGACACAGAGGAGTAATGCGCAGATTGCAGCCATTGCACATACATACAAGCAAAAATACCAGCGTGATCTCGAGACCGTCATTAAAAAGGTACTTTCCCTCTCCTCCCCAACCTCCACACAAAAAACAAAGCTAAACCCCCCTCCCCCACAGGAATTCTCCGGCCACATGGAAGACGCACTGATCCACCAACTCCGCACCGGAACCGACAAAGCCATGCGCGACGCCATCCTCCTTGAAGAAGCCATGGCGGGAGCAGGCACCAAGGATAACCTGCTCGTCAATCGCGTTATCCGCGCGCATTGGGATAGGAATCATATGAGTCAGGTTAAGGGCGCGTATCGTGCGAGGTTCCATAGGGATCTGGCGAGTAAGATTAAGAGTGAGACGAGTGGGGATTATGAGAAGTTGATGGTGGCTTGTATTGGGGAGAGGTAGGTGGGTGGTGGTTGATAGAGGGAGGGAGGCAGGGAGGGGTAATGGGTTTGAGGGTAGGGGGGTTTGGATGGGAATTGGATGTTGGATGCGTGGATGCGTGGATAGGACGGGATGGATGGAGGAAGGAATAATTCATACGTTGGCAGTTCAGTATTGTCGCCTGGTTGGACCTCTCTGGCTACTGCTCTCTTTCATTTTGGCTTGGCTTGTCTTGGCTTGGTTTAGGTGTACGATACACCCCTTCTGCTTCTCCTTCTCGTTTTTCTTGGGTATGAGAGCCTACGATAGGATAGGAAAGGAAAGGATAGGAAATCGATACCAGTTTCTTCACATCTCCCTGCTCCCCTTATTTTAAATACCCATACCGTCACCAATCTTCCTTCCTACATACTTCCTCTTCTTATTCCCTAACCGAGTCTAAGTGCGAAATAGGTTACACTCCCTATATGTTGGGTTTTCAGAGGAGACTTTATCAACAGCGAAGTACCGGTATATATATATATATACTGAAACGCCATCCACTCCCCTCTCCTCTGGGAGTCTGGCTCGGAACCTCTTGAAAGAAGAAAAAGGAAATGGAGATGGAAGATGCAAGAAGGTAGAGGTGGAGGTGGAAGGAGGGAAGGAGGGAAGGAGGGAAGGAGGGAAGGAGGGAAGGAGGGAAGGAGGAGCTGACGGGATAAGCACAACCACAAAAAGCAGATATTCTTTCATATTTAAAGGCTTCAATGGACAGTATACCTCGGGAGTAGTCAGACTCTCTTGATCATCCACTCTCTCACACAGGCGACGAGAGAATTACTCGGGATTGATTGATTGGGTGGGGGGTTGGCCGATGCGTGAGTGATTGATTAGAAGACTAATACTAGGGTAGAGAAGAGTGAATGGCCAGTGCTGGCTATGTCTTTCTCTCTCCCTCCCTACCTCTCCCTCTTCATGTATATATATATCAATCCCCTGGCGAGATAGAGGGAAGAAGCCACCATGTAATAGACGTTATCATCGATATTTGCTCTTACGTTTGAAGTGTAGTTTCTCTTCGGGGGAGGAGGAAATGCCTAGCCTTGAAAATTTTGCAAGAGGATTTGGTTTGCGAGGGAAGGTCTGATGTGGCGTAATGTATTTCATTGTGTTGTTCCACACGAGTTAGATAGAGACGGTAAAAAGATGTTTATGATATGGAGAAGATAGGGGGTTAGGGGGAGGGGGGAGGAAGAGGGGCAGGGGGAGTAGGAGTGACAGCAATTAATCTGCGGACAACAAAACAGTGACCAAGTTAACCAGGTTTTCTTTACTTAGAAAAATCGTACATAGATAGAAATCGATCCTGCCAGCCCTTCTTCTCGTCATACGAAAAACAAAAAAACAATAAATATCGTCATATATGACTAACAATTTCCCGTAAGGGCTGAAAAAAAACCAGCGAGGTGTCTCTGCGAAGGTTTGCTGTTTCAACGGTAGGAGGCATGTTGGGCCTGTAAAGTAGATAGACTCTCTGTAGTAGAAAAGGGACTGCTCCAAGTTCTACTAGGCAGTTTCAATCGAGGATGGTGAATTTACTATTTGCAAACTGGACGGACTACCACCACCTGCTCAGCAGACTTCATATATTCAATAGACAACATCAAAATCAGGAAGGTCTAATCACAACATATATAAATACTCAACTTTTGATAGATTGGAGAATACAAGGCGGCTGCGAAAATCTAAGAGATACCAACAAAGCTGGATGTCTGGCTTTGCGAGTTTAGCTTTCAGACCGCACTTCAAATGAGGAACTATTTCTGTGGATGTGAAGGATTTGGATTGAATGGATGAGACTTCAGATGGCTTTGAAGATTTCGTACAGAGTTTCACATTGGATGTAACTGTGTGGATCAGGGGAATATGACAGCAGAAAGATCTTTGACAACACTTCTCCTTCACGCTATCTTACCTAGCTCTGGGGGAGCAGAGATTTCAGCGATATCCTGAATATCTCCATAGATACCACAGGACTTCTACAGCTGAGTGTCGTTTCATGCAACTAGCCCTGTGGGAAGAGAGAGGTTCACCTCATTTCAACTCTGAAATTTTTCGTCTTTGTTGCTTGATTCCCAGGTTAAGTCCAACCTGTTTAATTTATAGACCCTTATTATCAAATCAGACAGCCTTGGGGAACGAGAGACGAATGACTATGATACTATCAAAGATATAATTGATTTAGGGTAGTGTGTGCGGTAGTGAATAGTTATATGATAAGTGTATCAGCCAGCTCTCACGCCAGCTCTCACGCCAGCTAGAAATTTCAAGGTAAACCCGGAGGTATGAATGCTACATATATTGGGGACTTCCACAGATTGTGCGAAAAATAATCAGAAACATTCAGAGCATATACTGGAGTATTTCTTTTGGAGGCTTAACAACGGACTATGTAATGTCAGATAGCTTGTAAATTCGGAAGTTTGTTTACTTGGCTTCGCTTCGCTACTTGCCCACTCTGTCACCCAGGACCCCTCACCAACCCACAGCACAGAGTGCCATGTCATAGGCTGGCATGGCAGTAAAGATTCAGATGACAGCAGTAATTGACATGGCAGCATGTACCGGCTGTTCAGCTTTCTGAACTTCAGTCATAAGCAAACCTTGCAGCTTCTCGGGCATGTACTTGGCAGAGCGCAGTCTGAAAAGTCTCGCATGAGAAACGTTCGACACGTGCATTCGAGACATATCTATGGAACCGAATCGAATGACAGAGCCAGATCACACCACTTTTCTATTGTGGGAGAATCTGTGTTTGTCTCTGAGGTGTAGAAACTCGTGGGATGGGCGCAACTTAAAAGAGATTTGTTGGGACGGGTCGATGACTTCCATTCACTCAGAACAGCGCTTCCAGGTCATCTAGCATCAAGAGATAGAGTGAATCCTAAACGGCATCAAGTTTGCTTGATTCAAGAAACGTATCCCTGATTCCCTGGACTTTCATTGTGCAGTCTAAAGATCCGCTGATCTGATGGAAAGTAGGAGCCCTGATTGCTTTAGTGGAAGAAACACTTCGTAAAGCTTACGATGTGACTACAAGGGGATTCATCCGTGAGTATTTGGAGCAGAAAATTCACGATCAGTCTCATCCGGACTCGGGTGACTGCAAATAAGATCTTGAGATATGCTAGCCAACAAGTGAGAAAGTATTCTAAAGGATCCCTTGGCTTATACTGAGCTCTGATCCAATGGGAGATCACATCCAATGCTCGCAAATGGCTATCTCAACTTCCATCCACTTCATCGAAGACCTGTCTCGCTACTCACTGCTTTGGCTGACTTGACTTTGAACGTCCTGCATTCTCTGCCTGTTCTTCAAGCAATCAACCTTTGGCAAACAAGAGACGTCTCATGATCTCCAATTTTTGGAATGTCAATTCTATGTTTAAGAGATCTACTTAAATGGATTGAGGATGAATACGGAGAAGAAAACTGTTCACTTTGGAGAAGTGGAGTTGGCTGCATTCTGGTATTTCCGAAGTCCTGTTATCAATTTTGTGGCACCGGCCCTCGACAGACCACCTCATGAGCTTCAAATGAAGTAATTTTTTTTTATAAAAGAAAAACCACTTTTCCTTTGTCATTTGTATGCTGCCTAGTTGAAAGTACATCTCGACGACCGCCCAAACAAAGTTGGAGATGCAAAGATAAAAACCCTGCCAAGCCCACCTCAGCCAAGTGATGGTGGGGCAAGGTGAGATGAGGACTGCGCCGCAGAATTTGAAAAAAGGAGTACAATTTTGCTGACAACATGTGCCGGTGGACTCCGCGGCTTACTCAAATCGATTATCAATGTCAAGTATAAGAACATCTAGCAGTCAAGACTAAGTCTGGGAGAATATCCTGCATAGAGGAGTTGAAGGCCTATCACGAGTACGCGCCGTTTCAGGCTTCGACCTTGTTCAACCGAACCCTCTCCTTCATCAGAGCGTTCAGCACAACATCAGCATGGCCGAGAAATCTTTCTCACGAGGCTGGAAAGGTCATGCAGCCACCAGCTTCTTCATCGCGATGTCCTTGATCGCATTGAAAGAGATGAGACTCAGCGATGTAGCATTGAGCGTATCCAAACCCATGGAGGATGTCGTGACGACGCGCAAGTTCCCCAACAACGATCAATTACTACGAACAAAGTACACCGGAATTGCGTCACTCGACTACGGTTTAGGATTTTTGGTCGCCGCCTTCTTGCCTGGCGCTTCTGGATGGGATATGAATGCCTATGTTCAGCAGATCTACTTCCTCGTGTCGTTCTTTTCAATTATCTCGATATCGTCTATTGAGGCTGGCAGGAAGGGGAATGCTTCGTCTTTCATTAAATGGTATCTCTGACTTTCTGTTTTTAAAGGGAACGGTCACTAACTGGCTACAGGACCTCCATCTGGGCAGTGTTCTACCAAACTGTTGGAGGGGCAGTTGTGATACCACTCTGGTACCTACTATTCTTCATGGCCTCAGCCAAAGAAAGCTCCTGGACTCCAGCATCGCGACTGGTAGACACAGCGTACGCAAAAGCACTTCTTCCATCTCTGGTTCTTGGATATCTCGTACCAACTGTGGCAATGTACATCCCGTTCTCTGATCCTGGTCTCCACATCCACCAAGCTCTGATAGCTTCCTGGCAGCTTTGCCCTCTCTACGTCAATATTCTGCTCGTTGGAATATCAACCCTCATCAGAAAGAATGAACCAGCGGTGAGCGTCAACAAATCTCAAACAAGTCTCAAGCATCTGCACCGAGTTTACATCGTCAATTTCATCGCCTGCGCCGCTGTACATGTCATTACCATGGCTCTCTGTATCTCCACCAAGATTCCACAAATAAACTTCGTTCACTCTCTCATCCGACTACCACCTGTAGATCGCCTGACTATGCTGGGAAGCCTCCATTACATTTTCCAGGTTGACGGATTGATCATTTTGGGCTCAGCACTTGCTGCTGCGTGGGGAGTTATATGGGATTTGAAGCATTTTGGAAAGGCTGAGGTATCTACAGTGGAGGTTGCGATCCAAATGACTTTTAGTACAGTATTATTCGGACCTGCTGCGACGGTATCGGGTGTGTGGCTTTTGCGGGAGCATCTGTTTGCGGAGAAGGATGTGAAGAAGGCTTGAACATCGGGCAAGGCGACGGATGTGGATCATGCCCTGTCGAAGCGAAGCGAAAGGCTTGACGAAGAGCCTTCGGAGAAATTTTTACAAATATCCTAGATTTTCATCATGCACTTGACTCAAACCTTCCACGATTGCAAAGTCTGCGCCATGGACTGTACCTTCGGCATTGAGAAACGGGCCCATGAGACTGCAAAGCTGGAGCTTCAATCAGCGGTTGGGACCGAATCCTCTTCTTATCTAAACTTGCCTCCTTCTGTCAGCGACTTATTTCCAATCACCTAATCTGTCAACACAACGTCCAGGGTCTGCCCATCGTTTCTTGTGATATGCCGCACTGTCACGTGACATCAATACCACTCCCTCTTACCTCTGGCTATATTGCCCCTTTTTGCCATTGCGATGAGTATACTTCTGCAATATGAGACTTTTGAGTGTCAGAAGATACTCTTTCACTGATGCGTGAACGAGGACAGTGTACTGTATATCTCGATGCCAAAATCCTAAAGGTGAGCCCGCGTCGATGACTGGCTGCCCTGCAGATCGACTGCACAGAACACATTGAATTAGCACGAATTCGAACATTGGCGGTCGAAAGAACTGCTAGACAGACTGATAATGACCAGGAGTGATCTTTGACTCGTTGCAGAAGAGATAGCCATGATTTCCGATTCTAGAGACTAGATCGCTCCAGATTGCTCGCGCTGCGTTGATTTTATTTTACAAAGGCGAACCTGCCAGATTGAAGAATATTCTGAAGATGTGAATTAGCGTGGACTGGTGGCAATCTTCAGGACTATGGTGGATTTGGACAAGCAGCATTTGCGGATCTGATAATTTGGATGCAGACGTTCTGTTTTCATATACCGAATGAGTGTGATGAGCATCTGGACCTAGACTCACAACCTCTGCTGACATCCGAACCTGTAGACTGGGGCTGTTGACGAGTCGTACATAGGACCACGTAAGCGATGGGAGTCAAGAGGTATGGGGATTCCTTTGCTTCTGCACACTGAGTCATGGAATTTCTGCAAGGGTTTCTCGTAGCGGTGACATGAACTTCGCCATGATGACCATTTGAGTTCAATCTGGTGCTGGTATTAAGGGCAGCTTGGTCAGACTGCGGAAGAACAGAAGTCGAACGTCACGACTAAGATGCGTTGAAAGCCATTTCCTGATCCTGAGTAAAATACTGTTCGGTTCTGAATGGACTCTCATCTCAGCTTGAAGCAAGGAATTGAATGTCATGAAAGGACAACTCGATACTAGATACAGCATTGGGGTTGTCAAAGAATCCATCACTAGATAGTAGGAGCACGTCAAAGCCGTGTTGGATCTTGAGTATCGAGGGATAGCAACTGACTTGGATGGTCAAAGTCACAATATGGGGAATATATTAGAATCTGCCCGAAGAAGACTTGTCTTGCAGAAAACCAATCGAACCGAGACTAATCCACTCCCATCTTCCTCTAATCAGCCTTGGTAGTTCCGGTATCTCTTTGAAAACAACACAAGAGGGTCCACCAACTCCCCACCAGCAGCCTCAATCTTCTCCTTCATCTTGATCACCATCTTATCAATCATCTCAGTCTCATATTCCCAACAAGCCTCCTTCGTGACCTCCTCCCAGCGCCTCGCATCCTTTCCCGGGCACTTCCAAGTCCAATCATAGCTCACGCCCTTCTTTGTATGGTCGCCGTGTGTTTGCGCGGCACGCGATGAGTGCCTCGACTTCGTCATTGGTGATCATGACGAGTGGCTTCTCTGCGGATTCTTCGGGGATCTGGTTGAAGACGGCGGTGCTGAGGAGGTACTTGTCAAAGGGACGGATGGCGCGAAATTCCTCCTAGGAGCGACACAGACGAGGGATGCCAAAGGCTTTTCGCATGTTGTATGCGGCTGTGACGATTTTCTTGCCGTGCAGGCCAATGGTTTTGCGATCTGTTGGATTCTCAGCAATCATGCAATGAGGGAAGCGAACATAGCATACGTACTTGTGAGGGTCGTTTTAGCTTCGGCCTGCTTTGCGATCTTCACGGTGTTTTTTGCGGCTTGCTTGCCCTTGACGATAGCGCTTCGTACGCGAGCCATTGTGATTGTATTGGTCGGAGTTGAGCGGGTTGGTTGTGTATACTGTGAGGCAGTCTCGGAAATGCGGTTGAAAACGCTTGGGATATATTCTCCATCTTGCCAGGAGTTGAAGACGAATGCTGAAAGCTGGATGTGTTGATGAGTGTTGCTTGAGAACGACCAGGGTATTTGTTGTGAATCTCGCGTTGTATCCGTAGCGCCAGAGGAGTTCTCGTATAAGGCTCTGCTGGGTGGGTGACGACGGGGAAACTTAGCCTCGCCAACAACAATATCAACACTCCATGGTAGGTAGGTGTTGTTGTCTTCTACCCAACATCAAAGTACCCAGAACGGCTCGCAACACCTCAAACCGTGTTCCATAGCCTACGACAGCTTCGTAGCTACTGTTCACATTCCAGTAGCCGCTATAAAAGAGCTCTAGTGGTCGAACGGATTCGTCAAACATATTTCGCTGCGGTCCAATACGAATTCGAGTTGACTTGTCACGTGATAGTCTCTCTTCCACTCCAGAGGCAGACTCGTTGAATCTGGCACAGGTCGTGCCATTACACGGTCAGCTGCTCTCGTAAACTTTCTCTCGACTCGCTCCTCGTTTTCGGTGCAGATATAATCGTGGATACGGTCGCAGCAGACTTCTTGATAGACGAACTCGAGCCATTACTCGATTTCAATGAGTTCATGGAGAAGTATCCCTTGAGCCAGCGAGTGCGATTACCTTGAGCTTCTACCTGGCTCTGTGGAGATGGTCTTTGCATATAGCCTGTCGGCCTGACAAGAGCTGGCGCTGGTCTCTTGAATAGATTGGGGAAATGTCGTTTGGCAAAGGCTTTGAGATTTGGCAAGCAAGCACAGATTATCCCGGTGTTCATTTCGATGATGCTGCCACGAATTAGATTATGGAGCAGAGGCAGACAGGTGCGAGAAAGATGAGCTTACCACCAAATGATATTCCGTATGTAATGCCAGGTTGCGTCCATATTTTTCAGGCCTGGGGGAATTATTGCCAATCGGTATATGCTCACACCACAGACACTACATCCCGTTAGTAACAACTCTACCATCTTCACTGGGAAGAACTAGAATGTCGCTGACGATTATAGACATAAACGAGCAGGGACTTACAAGGAACCTGTCATCAGAATCAGAGTAACTCCGATCTTCTGCTTCAGAGGCAACTTCAGGGGATGAAGCAGCCATAACGGTAGAAGGAGCAGCGAAATGTCAGTAGCAACATTCAGTGCAGCACCAGCAAGGAATGCAGCGCCAAAGTTCGAACACTCTCCTGGAATACTGAAGTCCCAATATTTGGGAAGCGGTCGACAAAGATATAAGAAAGCGAATCCTCCCGCGAGACTGTATCCCACAGCAACAAACATGACGGCGTAGGTCACGCATCGGAAGTGGAAATCCGTTGACAACCGGAGGTAGAATAACAGGATCGCAACCTTGGTGAAGAGCGTTGACATATTATACGTCACTGCACCAGGTATTCCCAACTTCGTGTTTGTCAGAGCTGGTCGAAGTCTCAGACGTAGGTGAGGACTTGCCTTAGTATATATCGTGTACTTCTCAAGGGGAACATTCCAAATGTGTACGCCAGAGCCATATTGGGTCTCTACAGAACAGCTTAGTAGACGCCTGAGAACTTCCAGTTCCTGGAAGCCTTACGAACAACTTGTAGCACCGAATACGCAAACGCAAAAACCTTTTGAGTACTGTTAACCTCGGAAGCCTTGCTGCGGCATGCTGGACTCCACTTACAAAGGCTATGATAACGGCATCTGTATAGTTCATTGTCAGTCACTCCCGCTTCCAATCCACAGAAGGTAAGACTTACAGTCATCCCAATCGAACCGATGAAAGATGAATCTCTTCGTGTATGACCGCATTAGAACAAAGAAAATGGAAACAACGGGAGATATCAAAGCTGCCGTAATGACCCTCCACGCAATGGAATCTGGGTTATCAAAGTTCGGAGTAACACCGGGTGGTGGTGGCCACGCACCAAGGACCTCACTCGAATTCATCGTGGACTCGAGACTATTGCTGGCTCGAGCTCGGTGCTCTCATTGTTGATCAGACAAAGTCTGAGAAGCGAAAGCTGGGGAAATGGGGTTTGTAAATTATTTGTAACTTCGGCAAGTGGAGCCTCTCTTCCGTACCCAGCCTGCCAACATCAGACATCCCCGGTGGGCTCCAATCGGAACGACTTCCCCGGATGTGATGGCTGGCACAGCTTCGAATCTAAAGCTGAGACGGCGATGATAGAGATTGGATGATTATTTGCCTTTCTGCAAAGTTTCGGTAATCTTTGCAGGCTATTGGTCTTTGAAGTGTTGTTGTCGATCCGTTCCCGTCAGTTTTCTTTATTTTGATGTCGTTAAAGAACCCGCACACTAGAACACTCACGGATCGAGCTACGATCTCGATGCCCAAAGCAAGAGTCGCAGAGAAGCCATCAAATAACACTTGATTCCTCTCTCGTTGATAGTCGACGACGGGTGGAAGGATCGTCCCGTCAAAGGGCGGCGCGGGATGATCCAATACCGGTGGGTGCTCCTTGCTGGGAGGAGCTCATTTAGTCTGGACTAGCTCTCAATAAAGGTCGCGTGGTTATTGGGGAGGATTCAATGTCTCAGAAATAGAGTTTGCAAGATCCGGACTGGCAATTCCTCCGCAAAGTCATCCCTCTTTTGCTTCAGGAGCTGAAGCTCAGGAGCGGAAGACCCCTTGAGACGGCATTTGAGTCAATGTCTTTCTGCAGTAGTAGTAGGCAGGGTACTTTCTACTTTGGTCATGCAGAATCCCAAGAAGTCCCGCGTTGTACCTGCACCAATGTGCATGACAGGAACCCCGCATAAACCCTTGGACGTGCATGCTTTTGCCAATTCAAATAATCACGGAATATTCCCACATCCTGGCAGAGGCGGGATGATGTCTCAAGCAAGTCGAGATGTCCGCTCATCCCGCTTGCGTCACGCAGCGTCCATACCAAAAAAGGAATGAGGTTCCAGGATCTCAAAATCGACCCCGGTGAGTGGACAACCTTGATCCTTGGCGTAGAAGACTAGGATTCCAAGTGTGTTCGATTTGGTCCCGTCCATAAGATCTTTGGCTACCCAGCGCCTCGTTTGTTTCATTCGTCACTCGCGCCGACTATGTTCCTCTCAGCCAATTTGTTAGTCTTGTTGACTTTGTGTTGCACGCTTGCCACTGGCAAAACCGGACAACTTAGGCTTCCATCTAGTGCGTTCGGAGTTCCAGGCACAAATGCCTCGTTCGACTATATAGGTAATGATCACCCCCGACCTCTTCTTTGACGCAGACATGCCCAACCTGCCTGTTAAAAAATATGTGCGGAAGCTGTCGCTCACAAAATTTTCACAGTCGTCGGCGGAGGCACCGCCGGATTGACGATTGCTTCCCGTCTTGCTGAGTTTGCTTCCGTGGCAGTTGTTGAAGCTGGCGGCTTCTACGAAGTCGAGAATGGCAACAACAGTGTCGTGCCTTATCTTGGACTGGTGATGCCCGTCCTAGCCACGACCGAATCGTTCCCCCAACAGCCTCTCGTTGATTGGGGACTGGTATCCGAGATCCAAGCTGGTGCCGCGAATCGCAAAATTCATTATGCTCAGGGAAAGACTTTGGGAGGTTCGTCAGCTTTGAACACAATGGCGTATCTTAGAGGTACCAAAGGATCATGTACGAACTTTCATATATGTCTTTCAAACTTCATACAAACCACTCTTCTCGTGAACGTGTCTGCGATAGACAGAGTCCGTCATGTCAAGAAACTTGTGAAATGAACCAGATCCGGCTCCAATAGCTTCCGCCGCTTCTGTGGTGGCTGGACTGTGGCTTGATTGCCAATACCCTCTTGATAAGTGATCGTCGAATCTCAATCTTCGACTGCACCATCTTTTTGACGCTTCACATGCTAATCCAAATCCAGATCAACGATGGGCAGATCACGTTGGAGACCAGAGTTACACTTTCCCCAACCTCTTGCCCTTCTTCCAAAAGTCCGCACATTTCACCCCACCAGATCTCTCCAAGAGAGCAACTTCCAACGCAATTCCAGTGTACGACCCAGCTGCATTTGACAATTCAAAAGGGGGTCCACTACAAGTGTCTTACGGGAACTGGGTCGATCCTACGATCAACGCTCTCTCGGGTGCGCTCCGGGCCGCTGGTATTGCACTTAGTCGATCTGGCTTCAACAGTGGCTCGTTGCTTGGCGGGGCTTGGGTTACTTCAACGATAGCTCCAAAGGACGCCACAAGATCAACTTCCGAAAGCAGTTACTTGGACGATGCGATCAAACGGACGCAACTGATCGTGTACACCCACACTCAGGCCACCAAGATTCTCTTTGATGGCAACAAGAAAGCGGTTGGTGTGAGAGTCTCGACGCAAGGGCTGGAGTACACTTTGTCAGCAAACAAGGAGGTCATCATTTCTGCTGGGGTCTTTCACTCACCACAGCTCCTCATGGTATCTGGTATGAAGACTGGTAGCTACCACTTGAAATTACCTCATTGACATGTGTTAGGTATTGGTCCTGCGGCGGTCCTTTCGGCTAAGGGAATTCCCCTTATCTCAGCTCTATCGGGAGTTGGTCAAAATCTCCAAGATCCTCTTTTCTTCAACGTTTTGTGGGGCATTACAACAGCAACTTCTGGATCAGTCATCGCCGATGATACACCACTCGCACTTTCGCAGTATCTCGATTCTGCAGCTGGACCTTACAGCTCAGCAGGAGGTTACTTTGGGTTTGAGAAGCTTCCGAGCTCGGTTCGGTCGAACTTTTCTCAAGCGACAAGGTCGGCTTTATCTGCATTCCCAGCAGACTGGCCAGAGGTAGAGCATGTCGTTTCCGGATTCCCGGGAGGCCCAGGCTTTATCATCGGCGCTGTGAGTCCAAGCATTCTCGTGCCCTTCTCAAAAGGAAACGTCACCATCAAGAGCCCGAGTATGCTCGACGCGCCATTAATAAACCTAGGCTGGTTGATGGATTCTAGGGACGCTGAGGTGGCAGTAGCATCCTTCAAGCGTGCACGACAGATCTGGGAAACCACCCCTGCAAAGGCTATTCGGGTTGGCGCTGAGATCGCCCCAGGGCCTGCGGTACAAACCGATGCTCAGATCCTGGAGTATATCCGAGGAAGTGCGCAACAGATATGGCATG
This sequence comes from Cadophora gregata, assembly GCF_030347475.1. NCBI lineage: Eukaryota > Fungi > Ascomycota > Leotiomycetes > Helotiales > Ploettnerulaceae > Cadophora > Cadophora gregata. The sequence continues at coordinate 1,674,167 of NW_026695938.1, read as the reverse complement.
CCTCCAGTACGTGCAAAATGGGAAAGGGGAGTGATGCTAATGCTGTTGTGGACTCCAAGGGCAAGGTATTTGGTGTGAGCGGGCTGAGAGTGGTGGACAATTCTATCGCACCGTTTTCTGTGCCTGGTCATCCACAAGGTACGGTGTATATGCTCGCAGAGAAAATTGCAGATGATATACGGTCCGGAAGGTAGTTTGTTGATGGAAATGTTTGGGGATTGATGATCTCGAGAGGAAGATGTTGGAGGAGAACCTTGATTCGAGTGGGTCTTAAATGTCACAGGAGCCTATCGATCAGTACCACGCTAGTGAGCTAAGCGACAGCATTTCGGTTCGGGATAAATAGATGGATGAAGATTGTGTTAAGATCTAATAAATAGCAGCCATTATAAACTACTAGCATATCGCAGGTTAAAGAAGTCACTATTATTGTGAGATGTTTGTAGAGCGCATAATTGAGATTTTACGTATTATTGGTCACAGATCATGGACGGAAGATTCGCTGATGGTTGGCATTGTCATTGACGTGGACTACGAAGAAGTAGAATCCCCTGATTAGTCTTGCTGTGACAAAACCTGTCTTAAACTTTTTCGTTCCTTTGTACCAAGCCTTGAATGACGACAGCCTCAATGATACTCTCCCAATATCAGATTCAATGAAAACAAGAGCAAGAGCACATGTATGTGAAGACCAAATTAAGATCCAAAAGGGTCACGGAACCATGCCATCGACAGCAGGCAAATAGACCACCAACCAAACAGACCTCCGTCCTTTCACCTTTGCTGCAGAGCTGCATTGATCAACTAGCCCCCCGCTATCGACACATCAATATCGGCTGCCCATGCGGTCCCCAATTCATCTTCCAGCACTCTAGTCCTTGTCCTCCGAAGCATCAATACCCTCCTGAGCAATGTGAGCCATCTCAATCTTCTGGGCCAGCGAAAGTCCAGGGGTTTTTTTTAGCCTGGGCGGGGGGCCAAAAACCCTTAGCCATTAGTCTTCAACGCTCAAGTTTATTTTCCATTCTCATAGTCGCAGCCAGATTCGCAGCAGCCGACTTCTCCGACTTCTCGTATCTCGGTGTAGAGACGTAGCCGCCGTTCTTCCTTCGAAGCTCGAGGAATTGGCGAACTTCATCATTTGTGACAGTTAAATAATCTGTGTGGTCTGGTCCCTTGTCTTTGCCGTCTTCTGTCTTGCCGATGAAGAACTTGAATCGGATCAGGTGGTATTCCCTACGGATCTGGCCGAGTTCATCCTCGTTCATTCTAAACTTTTCGACACCCCAATCATCGCGTTCCTCAAGAGAAATAGTCTTCTTGCCACTAGTAGTGGTGGATTGATCGGTCGTAGTGCCATTATCTGAAAGCTTTCTGGTGCGGGGCTTGCCAACAGGCTTGCGAATAGATCTGTGACCTGAACAGACGCTTGGAGTCGTGCTTGTGAGTCGATCCCTGACTTGACCATCGGAAACTGTGATGCCGTGGTTCGTAATGCTGGGATCGAGAGGTTCAATTCCAGCGCCGCCATTGTTGTCAAGATCAGTTTCTCCAACTTTGTGATCCATGTCAGCGTAATGGGTGATTTCTACATCCGATCCATTATCATTATCACCTCCAGCTTGTGCAAACTCCTTCGCCGTGTCCTTGAATTTGCATTTATTGAGGAGAACTGGGTTACAGATAAATTGGGAGATAATCTCAGCTGCCTAGGCTGGTAGAAACAGCATGATATTCATCCTATCCTGGGCGGAAACACCGTTCATGAGGAGATTCAAAAGTGAGGGAGAAGATCATGGTGAATGTTGTAACAATTCGAGACACCAAGTCTGATTGTACGATATCCTTTGATATCCTCACCGATGGAAATAACTTTTATCGAAGTTCTATGACTGTGTTCAAGCATGTTTGCACGTAGCGTGCAGCATTTCTTTATTTACACTTCGAAGCGAGATTAAGCGACTTTGTTCGCTATATCATCGTGCAATATGATTCTGATTTTACAGCTAATCCAGTGAGTAAACAAATCATCATGAGTTCTGTTTCTGTCTGTTAGTTGGAACCTAGGAGTCTTATTTCACAACAAGCACATTTGGAAATAAAAAAGGTATTGCGATCTGGCTCCAAGATACAAAATCTCACGTGATTTTATTCTCGCCCGCCTGCTTTTCGACTATCTGAACATATCTCTACAGAAAATTTCAACCTAGAAGAAATTCTGCACCAGGATTAGATCCTACTGGACACGAACCTTCTTCGAAAAACGTGCCCTCGAAAACAGAACGCTCGGATGTTTACTCCCAAATCGTCATCATCACAATCTACTCCTCCGCATCCGTTTCCCAAAACTTACTTGATCAGATCCATCCTCGAAACTAGTACAGTCAGTATCAGTGGCAACAAAATCTCGAAGAAAAGATGAGCAGGACTTACACTCTTCCTCACTCTCTTCTTCATCAAGAAGGCCAGCGGATTTCTTGCCGTCCACCGTGATCATGATAAACTGAGCGATAGAAGGGACGCCGTCTTGGTCCATTACGAAGAGCATCCACGGACCGGGGATCAAGATACCAGGGTCAGTGGGCAAGTGCGCACGGTAAGCGTTGGTGAGCCAGAAACGGTACAAAGACAGGGGGACACGGCGCTGATCAGTATTGACAGTGTGGGAAGTGCTGCAGAGGCGGACAAGTGAGGCACTGGCGATTCGGTCTGCGGTCGAGAATGAGAGCATACCTCCCACAGCGACACGCTTGGATGGTTTGATGGTGAAGCTGGGACGCGGACGGGGTTCCCCAAGTGCTGTTAGGAGGTATGGTGGGGTGAATATCTGACCGTCATAGTGGTTGGCGGAGCAGTTACCGCAGAGACCACCACCAGCTGTCAGCACACGTGCATCGGGAAGGAGAATAGAGAGATGATGGTATACGCGGGCGAAGTTATTCTGCTGCAGCTCTATAAATGAGTTGGTTTCTGGGTCGTAGAGCTCAGGGACGTGCTGCACGTTTTCTTCATTGAATGCGATTCCGAACATCTGACCACCCACGATGAAAACCTTTCCATCCGGTAACACTGTAGAAGTGTGGAATACCCGCTCATAGTGCATTGTACCATTTTTTCCTGCTGGTTCGACCTTTGCTATCTCGCCAGGCTCCCCCAGCGTGATGAGATGAGCATTCGCCGTAGCCCAGGACATCTCGTAGTCAGGGGATCCGCCGACAGTGAGGATCTTGCCTTTGACAGCATCGAACATGACCGCGTTACCTGACATCGAGTCTCCATCCTCCATTCTCTTTCCACCCTTCTTGACATCGCCTGATCCAGCTGCAGAGTACCAATTCATGGCCACACTGGGACCAGCCTGGAATATGGTCAAATTCTTCCATCCAAACAACCAGCCATGGTTATCAGCTCGCCAGGCACCCTCCATATCGTCGGTCAACATGGGTTTCACTTTAGCACCTGGCAACATGGTCCAAGTTCTGGCAATGGGGTCATATACTTCGCCATCCTTTGCTACATTCGAGCCCCCAGCCCATGAACCACCAATCACGAAGACACGACCATCAGAGAGAGTGGTTGTCGACTGGTATCCACGTCGAAGATGCATTTCAGGGCCTGGGAACCATTGATCTTTCTCGGAATCGTATAGACTGGTCACCATGGCATCGTTGCCTCCTGTGACAATCAACGTGCCTGTGCCATCAATGGCAATCCCCGGGCAAAACATGTCGTGGTGCGTGTTGGTCACAACACGCTGAGAAATCTCCTTCGTGAGGGGATTCCACTGTGACATGGCCGTCTTCCCACCTGGCGTTGAATGGAACTGATCCGAGGCCCACGATGACCAGACAACAACACGTCCAGACGGTTCCTGGGCACCGGCAACAGGAATCACAGGAAAGTTGACTGTCGGGCCCCAGATACCGCGTGCAGGATCTTGCGGGATAGTGTAGGTAGTTGCATAGATATTGAGCTCGGAGATGCCCACCCATGACTTGCTCGTCTCGTTTGTGTTGCGGGTGGTGAGCTTGAGGTACCTGGCCGGCACGGGATCGAAGACGGACATCCGCTGTCTAGTCGAGTTTGGCCACTTTCCGTATGCGATGGGACCTTTCCATTTCTTCCCATCCTCACTGACGTGCACCTCGTGGTGGGTAATTACTCCGTCGAACCCAGAGTTGATGGGTGGCAGGATGACGATGGCGTTCATTGAGTGAGGGAGTTTCAAGTCAACCGTGATGCTTTGTTCCTCTTGCCCGGCTTCGCTGCGCCAGTCTGTGGTATTTTTACCATCTATGGCGTTGTTGCATTCGTATTCGCGCTGGCTGCTACTACACGAAAGACTCCATTTCTCGCGAGAGACACGGAAACCGTTCAGGGGCGGGGATTCATTGGTGAAAGATGGTTCCCATTTAGGAGTATCGTGATAGGCATAACCAGAGACACGCTCGCCGTTCATTGCCTCCTGTAGATAGTGACCCGAGGCATTAACGAGAGCCGCACCGGTAACAGCTCCAAGGAGCAATCCAGTATAGTGAGGCCTCATTTTGGCAGATTTCTTTCTTCCTCTGAGGTAAGAGAGGTGAACAAAAGCAGAAGCTATGTAAAGCACCAAGTCGACGATGGGCGTTTGAGTAGAAATAGAGACATTCCTCCCCACATCTCTGCGTTATTTATTGTTAGTGACAGGCGGACATACCATGATCCCTATCATTATGTCACAGCAATGACAGGATGATGATCACTTCTCAGAGCTTCTACTTGTTGCCTGCTCCACTGCGCTGCATTATCTGACTTACTTTCTCAACAGTGCTGCTGACTGTCGATCCGTCAACGGCCTACAAATCATTGCAAATCATTTCCGCGGAGTACTGCTGTTTCATTTCATTTTGGTTTGGTGCATTTTGTTTTCCAAGCTACATGCATAGATATGACTTTCCCACCGCCTCTATGCAAGCACTTTGTGACACATATGTCTTTGATGCTGTTTCTCCCAGACTCAAGACGAATGGGGAGGCCCGGAATAGATTCTCAATGTAGGTTCCTGCAGCTAGTGCGGCCGCACCGAAGTTAAAGTGTCTGAGGTATTTATTTGCTCAAGCATTCTTGTTCGCAGCCAAGAGGCGTGTATATCAACAATGAAACATTGTCCTTCTGAAAAGCTATTACCGACCAGCTGCAGCTGCAGACAGCTGGTTTGTATTTACTTTATCGGGATGATCTACAGCTTATCAAAGGTTACTTTTTCTGCTTCTAGCGATTTCATACATATCAGTAACATGGTCACAATTGATTGGGACTCGCGGGTCTCGTAGAGTTACTTTCATTCTTTCTCACTTGGGATCCTATTTTGGAAAAGGTATAGACTGAAAGTTTAGATACTGTCAAAGTCTTGCAGTGTCCCGGTCTCAAAAAGGCAAAGCACATTCACACTTTTGAGCCGGATCTCGAAGGGTCTTTCATTGCAGCAAACATTGTGATACTCCAGAGTTCTACAACCAGACATAGCTATGACCTCGTTAATCAGGAAGGCGAACATTCAGGGCGACATCTGGTAATCCCGCTTGAAAAGAACCAGACCAGCGCCTTTCATTTGCTAACATGTTTTTTCAGGCCTGGCCTGCCCAAAAAGTTCCAAACTTTTCTGTTCTTCCGCATCAGAAAGCCCGAGCAGTTCAAAGCGCAGCTCAAGGCTTTCGTGCCAGAAATCACGACGGCGGAAACCGCTGCGGCATGGAAAGATGCGAAACAGAAAGAAAAACAGCTTCCCAAAGATCAAAGGCCCAGCAGACTGCTGCCCAAGACTGGAGTGAATATCTCCTTCTCTTCGACCGGACTGGCAGCCGTAAGTTGTGATCTTTATGGTAGCCTTTACAAATATACCGAAAAGGTGCTAATGCACAATCGATAGTTGGGCAAGTTCGTCTTTGATGAAGCCGCTGTCAAGAAAGACAAGAAAATGGCGGCAATTTTCAGAAAACGCCAGTTGCGTGGAGGGCTCTTTGGCATCGGAATGTACACTGATCTCGTGTACGAAGGCTGGGATAACCCAGACGAGTTACGTGAGCAATACAAGCCTCAAGGCGAAAAGAAAGAGCGCTTGATTGACGGAGTCATCATGGTGTCGTCAAGTATCGAGCAGGATATGGTCGAAAAGGTCAACCGAGTGAAGGAACATTTCCTCAAAGAATCTGACGTTGACGAGGACACTTATGTGCTGAGCAACGACCCTGTCGTCGAGTTCCCATTGACTCGTGTGGGTGCTTCCCGTCCAGGTCGTAAAGAACAGTGAGCCCTCTGCCATGTTTCTGATAGCTGTTACTAATCAATCCTTAGCTTCGGCTTCAAAGATGGCATAAGTCAGCCCAAGATCCAGGGTCTGGATGAATTCTCGCCCAAAGATAAGGAACCACCAGCTGTTAAACCAGGGTAAGAAAAACCATGTAATCCTTTGATTTACATTTAGCTTACTGGATTGATTCAAGAATGATCTTGTCCGGATATGAGGGCGATGAGATGGGCCAACCAGACTGGGCAACGGATGGCAGCTTCATGGTTATCCGCGATTTGCAACAACTTGTTCCCGAGTTTGACAAGTACGTTATTCCATCTCGCGTAGTATGGGAGAGACATATAGATAACAATACCTTCTCAGATGGCTGGAGGTCAATTCGCATAGAGCTCCATTCGTGGAAAATTCTAAGGATCCGAAGGAAAAGTTGGCCGCATATCTCATGGGCCGGTGGAAGAATGGTGTGTACCAAGCTCCCCTTACTGCTGTATTTCTCATTTTAAATTTCTGTGTTAATGAACCAAACCTCCAGGAACGCCTGTTGATCTGAGTCCGCACGATGACAAGGAAGGTGAACCCGAGTATCATGAAACAAACAATTTTGACTTCCACCCTATGGAAAAGCACGATAGGTGCCCATTTGGGGCGCACATTCGTAAAATGCGACCCCGTGGGGATCTTGAGCATGACCACGCAGTCATCATCCGCCGTGGTATATCGTACGGCGGTGAAGTGACGCCCGAAGAAATGGCTGCAAGCAAATCCGACGACAAAAATGAGCGTGGGCTCATATTTGTGTGCTACCAAAGTGATATTCGCATGGGCTACAGTTTCTTGACAAGTCGTAAGAATGTATTCAGTCTCTCATTATAAAAACAGCTTCTAACGATCTCCAGGTTGGGCTAGTAACCATCATTTCCCTGACAAGAAGACCAAGCACGTCGGCGAGAACGGCCCAGGTATCGACGCCATCGTCGGACAACGCCTCGCCCATCACCCACCGCGCTCCATTGGACTTCCGGACGGAAAACAGCCTAGTGAGGAGCGAGTCGAGCTCGACAACTGGGTTATCCATCGTGGCGGCGAGTACTTCTTCACGCCTTCCATTGAGGCGCTGCAAAACTACCTCACAGGCCCTCACGACTACCCTGACCTCCTGAAAAAGGATTAGCTATGACGAGCATGGAAATGGGATGTGGTGTCGCGGAGAATGGACAAGGTCAATTTTGGCATCACATCCTTTGATGTTGGATCGAGACATGTCATCTCGTATTAAGATACAACAAAACAATCGTTTTATTGCCTACATATCGCCCATGATACCTGAAACTGCCCACCACACGTATGAAATATATGTCACAAAAAAAGCAATCTTTGTTATTAAAACAAAACCCGACAACAATGGGTTTTCCGTTAACATTTACGGAAGTAACAGTAATTCAAGGCATCAATCGACGTTGGAAAACGACAGACTAACTGCGAGGGCTCACATTTAGAGTCCGGCAGCAAAAACCAACAAATCTGTAAGACTCCCAGTCGTAGGTAGCGAACATTTACTTTGGAGCTTTCAGTCTGTCCGCGGATCTCGAACGGGGCAGCCCGAGCGGTGAGTCCAAGACAAACGCCACCATTTCCGAACATCAAACCTACATCTGCCCAACCGGGACAAACCGGATGACGATGGGACTTCTTAGACCGCCAGTTTTGATTTGTGATTTCCGTATGTGCATGAGGCTTGGGGTGGAGATCTCCGGCATGTGAAATGTGATATGATACTAGATTATGCACATGCCGGTAGCTTGAACTGCATGCATAGATAGCTTTGAATCATAGCAACTAAATTTCATCATGCATGCATTAGTAAAAAGCAGTGATAACTGCAGGTTCCAGTGGATTAAGTATGAGTATTGATCTTAGACGTCAGTGTTTTGCTAGTTTCGCTCTTGAACACGGAAAAGAGAAATCTCTGTTCACAAGTCCCAGCTTGCAAACATGACGCAAGTATGGTTTCCTCTCTTGTACCCCTTCCGCTTCTCCATTTCTGCTCCATACTTGTATTATCATACTGACAAGAATCAGAAGAAGATTACCACAATACTGTTCGATTGCGACAATACGCTCGTGTTGTCCGAATCGCTCGCCTTCGAAGCCTCCGCCGACCTCACAAATGAGATCCTCGCCAGCCAAAACATTCCCCGGCGCTTCACCGGCCCTGAACTCCAGACCGAGTTTGTCGGTCGGAGTTTTGAGGATATGGTACGTAGCAAGCAAGTGGACGATGATGTAGGAGCAGCTACGGAGTGCTTCGATCCGCCGTGAAGCAAATGAAAATAAACAGGAACAAATTGTTTTATAGAGTATGGCTAACACACGCAGATGAAAATACTGGCAGAAATGTACGATTTCAAAGCCCCACTCTCATCTGCCGCACTACAGCATTATGCCAACATTGAAGATGAGCTTGTGATGGCCAAGCTGGAACAAAAGCTCATGCCTTGTGATGGCGCAAACGAGGTACTGAGCGAGCTCGTGAAAGACCAAACATTCCACCTGGCAGTTGTTTCAGGCTCTGCACTGCGCCGCGTTCGGTTGTCTCTGGAAAAGGCAGGCCAGAGAGCGTTCTTTGATGCAGACGACGTCTTCAGCGCGTCGTGTTCGTTGGAATGGCCTGTATCGAAACCCGATCCTGCAATATATTTGCATGCGATGCGATCATTGAGGCGGGTGCCACAAGAGTGTGTTGCGATAGAAGATAGCAGATCTGGGGTAATTTCGGCGCGGGAGGCGGGAATCCGGGTGGTTGGGTATACAGGGTGCCACAAGGAGCGCAAGGATAGGGAGGCGATGGAGAGGGTACTCCTGGAGGCTGGGTGTTCAGTAATTATGGACCATTGGAAGGACTTTGAAATGTGTTTAGAGGAGATTGAAAGTATGGTTCATACAGGGTAAATTGGATAGTGCTCTTGTTCACTTAGTAGGAACGAGATTTTATGGATGGGAATCTTTTTAGATCGAAACACAATCAATCACCTACTCGACTTGAGATAATAACCACTGATCTGACACCGTATCCAACATGAATGGAGGTCTGACTGGCTTCCAACTCAGTACTGACCACAACAGCTACATGACAACTCACCATGCTTCCTCAACTCGGTGACTCGGTCACTGACCGCAAATTTTTGGACATCTGCTCAAGCCTGACAGCAACCAGCGAGACAGGAGACAGGTCCGTATCCCTCCACCACTTCGTCGCTCATCAGTACCGCAACAAGCATTCGGCATGTAAGTACATCCATATGTGGACCTGTGGCGTTTTGGCTCACCTGAAATGTAAAAGCGGTGAACTCAAATTGTCATACATGGGCCGTATAATTGTCCGAGGCAACACATTCTATGGCGTTGTATGGACAAATGCTTAGCATAAACTATGTTTGACGAGCTGTAGGCTGTGAGTTGCAGGTGTGGAGCACGCAGATCATCGATAAGACTGAATGGTGTCTCGGTTGTCTTCTCATTGAGCCGCCAACCGAATTGACTCTCCGCCTACGGCACGGACCGGATTGGCATGCATACGGTCCGTTCCTTTTACGATCAGATCTCATGTAGCGCATATGATTCTCTGTACAAGCATTTTCAAGGAGGGCTGTGTATTGTCTTGTCCGGCCGATCGGTCGTAGCTCAGTAGCCGAAGAATAACAAACACAGACCCACTTCTGTTCCCGTCCTGCAGATAGATCATGCAGTGACTAGTGCAGCTCGGTTAAGGTAGAAAAAGTAAACATATATGATATATTCCGATTTTCTAGTTCTAGTGCACGACATCTACCAAAGCAAAATTACCTACAGCTCGGCAAACACGCTGTCCACTGCACGTCCGGCTCGGAATACGATTTCTTCGGCATCTGCGCTGGTAATTATATACGGTGGCGCGAGGAGGAAGTGATCACCAGTCCATCCGTCAGCGCAGCCCTGAGCCGAGAAGAGGCAAACATCGTAGCCTTTCTCGAGGCCTCGCGTTCGGAAACGACGTGCTATATTTAGCTTGGGGTCGAAGGGGGTCTTGGTCGCTTTGTCAGCGACAAACTCGATGGACCAGAAAAGGCCACGCCCTGCGAAGAAATAGTTAGTTGATTGGTTATTTTTTGATCAAAGTTTCAAGACGCGGGAAGGAGAGGTAAGGCTAGAAATAGCCGGGGGTTGTAAGATCTTTAGTTGGGTCCATTGCGTACCTCTGACATCACCAACGTGAGGGTGGTCCTGAAATCTTTTTTTCAGTAATTCCCCAAACAAGTTGCCCATCTTGCGTGCGTTCTGGACCAGACCCTGCTCCTGTATGATGCGCTGTACCTCCAAAGCGGCCACGGCGTCAATTGGGTGGCATTGATAGGTCTGTCCATGCTCGAAAGTAGCGCTGCCAGCACGTAGGCCATCAATCACCCTCTGATGCAGCAGCAGAGCCGAGATGGTACCATATCCAGCAGCTAACCCTTTACCCACTGCGAGGATATCCGGAACCACGCCATCATGTTGCCAGGCATACAGGTAGCCCGTGCGTCCCATACCGCACATAACTTCGTCGAAAATGATGAGCGCTCCGTGGCGGTGGCAGACCTCTTTCATTGCTTGGAGGTAGCCGGGAAGGGCGACGACGCAACCTAGAGCCTGGTATATTGTATTAGTTACAGTGTCTCAAGTCGCAATAAACACGTGCAGTGAAGAGAATACTTACAGTGCCAACCATTGGCTCAACGACGAATGCACAAACGTTCTCGGGGCCTAGCCTTTGAAATTCGTCTTCCAATTCCTGTGCGAGCCGGGTAACATATTCCTCGACACTCTCGCCATCGCGGAGACCACGGTACGGATGGCAAGCCGAGACATGTGTGACGTTGGTGTGCAGCATGGAGCTGAAAAGTTCTTTCCTAGCTTTGAAGTCTCCCAGAGAGAGCGTGCCAAGCGTACATCCATGCCAGGAGCCTTTTCTAGCAATAAAGTTGAGTCGACGTGAGCCAGGGGAGAGTTCGATATGATACTGTCGTGCAAGCTTCATAGCTGCTTCCATAGCCTCAGACCCTGTGTTCGACTGTTAGCCATCAAGGCTTGTTCTATCACGACATTGAGGGATTGGAATCATACCTGAACCAAGGAGACATGCTCTGGCCATCTCTCCATTTGTGCTTTGGATGAGGAAATCCGCAAGATCGTTGGACGGCGTATTCTGGAAATAGCCCGGGTGCGCGTATTCGACTTTATCTAATTGCGCAATGATGGCGTCCTTCACACGCTTGTTGCCATGCCCAATTCCCGACACGGCAGCACCAGACGTCGCATCGAGGACTTTCTGGCCATTTTCAAGCGTCAGATACAGACCTGAAGCAGACACCACGGTAGGGTGCTTGGTCGTGTAGGCACTCTGGTAGAACAAAGCCGGTTCACTGATGCCGATGGACCCCATGGTGGAAACGTTTGACAGAGTATAAAGGATGAAATGAAGAAAGAGGTATGTCCTTGAGATCTTCTGAGCTGTGATATCGACAACAAAAAACCTGCACACTAAGACGGAACATCACTCTCTTTAAACACTTTGTGTGCCCAGCATCTAATGGCTCAACTTGATCTGTTTAGCGTTTGTTTACTTGTTTGCTTGCTTTGCAGCTATATCTGCACGGTCTAGCGAAAACAGATATCAGTTATGATATGTTCCTATCCCTAAGAGTCTACAGTGTCGCATGCTATCTCTCTACTAGCGTTCAATGAAACTGGGATCCTATGCAGCAGGTTAAAGCATGGTCTCTTCTGCGAGACCAGGTCTCACCGCTGCGTCAATGATGCAGTGCTGTTCACATTCGTTTGTATTTTCTAAATTGGGTTGAATTCTTACTGAGTCACTCGCATGTGAAAGTGCGTGGCGATCTCCATTAGATACATGCTGCTCGGTGAGCATGGAAAATAGGTATAAATACAGGCCCGCTTGAGTACTTCCTTTCAGACCTTTCAGGTAGAGAAGCTTACGATCTTTCTTCCTTCGGCTTTTGTTGTTGTTTGAAGAAGTCACAGCCAATACCCGAGAGAAATTTTATATCACATGTAACTTAAGGGTCCATGTGTCTATGATCGATGACTACATTTCTTTGTGGACCAATCGTTGCACTTAGAAAGCAACTGCACCGAAATTTGCTTTGGCAGAGAAATTGCTACTAACCTCATACAGTACATGTATGCTGTATCCCGAGTGCTGCTCTATCCTGTTCTGATCGATACTTTCCGCTATGTAAACGTATGTATATGTTCCTGAGATCAGTTCTAAGACATCTTGCTAGGAGGAGGCTTGCAGATGGCGGTGAAAGAGGCTCGGAAAATAAAAGATAATAAGCCCCGGTCACGTCTTAGACACTTGGATCTCAATACGCTAATGCAAGAAGTCCAATAACGACAAGATGCAGGTCTGAGATAAGTGAAGGCTACAATATCTGATGGTAGGATAAAAGAACCTCTGAGATCTCTGAAATACGTCAAGAGAGGAAAGGTTAAAACTTGTGGAACGCGTGATCTGCAGTCTGTCTCGGGCGATCGGGTTGACAGCCTTAGTCCTTGGCTCTTAGTCTTTAATTGGTTCAGCCATCAGCTCTCGATACCTAGTCCCTCCACCAGAAGGCCGATTAGGGCTGGTCCTGATTCGTGACAGAACAGTGAGAACGAAAATCATGCCCACATCTGCGAAATCGCTCCCAAGACACAGCATTGTGCTCACGGCAGTTTTTTGACCCGAGAACAACAACAGAGCTGTGAGACAGTGTATTACGTAGATCGAGTCGCTGTCTTGTCAAGTCTTTTTTCTCGATATTTTTGAAATCGCTTTCAAGGACTGTTTGTTTATCTTCTTTCTCTTCTGTCTGTAGAATTAGCAGGAGGTGACACTGTTCACTCCTACTCACTTTCGCTGTCGTGTGCCTCAGAGAGCTGCGTATCCTCACCGTCGACAGTTTATCTGCGCTGCAGCTACAAGGATTCCAGCACTCAAGCACTCAAAGCGTCCGAAATGCCTGCAACCGAAGTCACTCCCCTGCTGCAGGGGGGAAGCAGAAGCTCCAGTATCCGGTCGATGGAGAGTGATATGCTGGGGGTGAGGGATGGAAGTACGCCGACGTTGACGTCTTTTAATGCTCTGGGTGATGAATCTGCAGGCTCCAACAAATGGCGGGTCGCAGCGACCTTTTACGGCTTCCTTATTGTGGGAGCGACGGATGGGGCATATGGGGTGAGAGAATTCCATGCGCTGATGTTCTGTATTTGAGGAATCTCGCTGACTATTTCGGTCTCGACTCTAGGTTATGATCCATTATGTATGTAAAGTAACCCCAGCAGCAAAGTCAATGTATATACCATGAAGCAGAATAAAGATGCTGACTGGAGATATACATGCAGCTTCAAAAATACTACCACGCCAACTACCTCACCGTATCCATCCTCCTGCTATCCCCCGTCGTGGGCTACACCCTTGCCGCTTTTTCCAGTGACTCCATACATAATCGCTGGGGTCAGCGTGGAATTGCCATCCTTGGGCCTGGCTTGCACGTCATCGCTTTCCTGGCAGTCGCGATGCATCCTCCATACCAGATCCTCATTCTCGTCTTCGTCCTGGCAGGTCTAGGGAGTGGGCTGGTGGACGCGGGATGGAATGTCTGGATCGGTACCATGCCCGATAGTAGCGGCATCATGGGCTCGCTGCACAGTTTTTATGGCCTGGGCGCAGCTCTTGCTCCTGTCGTTGCAAACGCTGTTATCAGCAAGCTGGGCTGGAAGTGGTACGGCTTCTACTACTTAATGGCGCTCGCCTCTGTAGTAGAACTGTTGTCCTCCACAGCAGCATTCTTCTCGAAGACAGGTGAGAAGTACCGCTTGCAACACGGAGCTCCCTCGGAACCAGAGTTACTACATGACCAAGTGATTCTCAAGGATATTGTACCCGTCAAGAAGCCGACCAACCTCATATTACAAGCACTGGGCGATTCTTCTACCTGGCTTATTAGCATCATCATCTTTCTCTACGCCGGAATTGAGATCTCGCTTGCCGACTGGATCATGACCCTTGCAATCGACCACCGAGCCCAGACGCCATACGCTGGAAGTATGTTGACCTTCGCCTTTTGGGGCGGCCTGACCTCTGGTCGCATTATCGTCGGCTTCCTGATTCCGCTCGTCGGCAACAGCAAGGGTGTCATCACCACCTGCCTGATCGTAACCATCCTCTCCCATCTTGTCTTTACAATCCGGTCCGACCTCGTCACATCAGCTATAGTTGTGCCCTTGATTGGATTCTCGCTTGGCCCATTGTTTCCCGAGGCCGTTATCATGCAAACCAAACTGATTGATAAGAGCCTGCATGTTGCAGCGGTGGGCTTTGCGTGCGCGTTGGGGAGTGCGGGTGGCTGCGTGTTTCCCTTTCTAGTTGGGGTGATTGCCAATGAGTATGGTATCCAGACGTTGCTGCCTGTAGTAATGGTAATGATGCTGCTGTGTTTGTCTTGTTGGTGGCTGCTCCCCATTCCGGTCGAGGAGGATGTGGAAGTCATCACTGGGTAATCGGGCACGATTGGGAAGCTGAAGTGTAGTTTCAACAGTGTATTTAAGAGGCACAAATAATATAATTGTAGAATAATTTGTAAATTCATAATTGGCCTGATATCGCACGGTTTCTCCCTACTTCTTTTTGTACTTGTTTAAGCCTCGACACTTCATCCTCTCAAGCATCACGCCCAGATATCAAAGTTGTCATTTCCATTTATCAAAGTCCTTGCCCCCGAGCTAGAGCATAATCAAACTACTAACATGCTCAGTTAGAACTGACATGGCTATGCCATATATCTGTCACTATTTCATGAACCTTGTAGTGATATTATCAGTGGAACTACTAAACACGTCAAAAACACGTCACTGTACATTATGCCAACAGCCAGAAAGTACAGCCCCTTCGGTTTAACGGTTCCCTCTCCTGAGATTGAATATAATCTAGCTATTCGTTACATGGTTCATAATTCCTTCATCGAGGCCATTGACAATAAGGGTATGGCCCTCCCGGATAATGCTTATTCTTATCCTCATCGTGCCACCGCAAGCAAACTTCAGAAGTCACACAAAACATCCTCTCTCTTTCCTTGGTTCGCATATCAAACGTGAAATTGTACCAGAGATAGGCTTGTTAGTACTTTCATATTTGCTTCAGAACCTACACTTCAATATCGCGAAGATCGTAGTGGACATACCGGCTGATGCAGAAACATATCCCAGACGAAAAACTCGTATGACAGGATGGCACCACCTTTCTCCATCGGACATCCTTGCCTTCTGTTCGGTTGTTGGACGTCTGTCACGTCGCAAAACTCTATTGAGTCGCCTTCGCCGGAGCCTTCTTCTGCTCCGTATTCTTTGCAGTGGCTGCCGCAGTCAACCCATAAGTTCATGGTTGAATTTGCAGTGATGTTTTGCGAGAATTCCCCTGTTCGATGTCAACATTGAAACGATGGTCATGAGGAGAATATGACTCGATATACCGTAGATAGTGACGATGAAGTCATCATTACTGCACTGAAGTCAGCAGATTACGACGTCGCGGAATAAGCGGTTTATTTACATGTACAGTGGCTGCGGCCAGAGACTGATGGATGTAATGCTAAGAAGATCTGTCGGACGTGATTCGTCGCAAAAGCTAAACGGCGATTCTCCAGGAATCACGGTTGGGAGGCCTTGATCCCCATAACTCACGATCTCCCTACTCAACGGCTCTTGAGTCCACGTCGTGAATGGCAAAGCCTGAGTAATCATAGAAAGTGGCGCAATCATCACATTGGTTCGTAAGCAGGAAAATCCTAATGATCAACTGCAGGGAGCTTAGAATGCCATCGAATGGCAGAATGGCTGTTTTATATCTCACGGTAGGCAGCATCGAAGGAGTTAGGCTAAAGGCGGTGCATGTGAAGGATTTGTTTGGCATGATGCTCATTGGCTGTTCAAGCTGAAGCATACGCGTTTGGGCATCCTTGACTCAGGGGTGTCAAGCGAAGAAAACAAGAACCACTGCTGGACCGATACCTGAATGTGGTTGCCGATTAGAGTCCAGTGTCTTCCATCATAATGTATGAAAGTTATCACGGAAACCCCAATTGAATACTGGAGCCAAAGAACTTTATTTGTTATGTACTAATGATTGGACTCCCCAAGGGCAGAGGACAAGGAGCGGCTCTAGCATCAGTCATCTCCCTTAACGGTACCTCTTCCATCACCATTATCATCCTTGAATGAGTATCGTAAACTGATTCGAGCCGACAGGGTACTGTAGGCCTTGCGAATGAGGACAACTGAGCGGGCGAATTTTTGCATGTAGCTGGAAGAGCACCAGCCGAGAATTCAAGATGCCTCAAAACCAACCAGAATCTAAACATGCAACAGCCCCCGGAAGGTTCACGCTGGGAGCAGTAATGTTGGGTAAAGCCTTGGGCACGAAGGACGAGGTATGACGAAACTCTATCACTTGCCGTACATATACCGTACGTCCTCAACGACTGGATTTTCAAAAAGTAAATCCCCATTCGGAAAGCAGCATGCGAAGCAATCGAGGACTTCGATCCATCGGGCGCATTTATCTTCCGAGGAGTGTGGACAAGTATCGGACGGATATTCCTGACCCGTTGGTCTTCTAGTGTAAAAGAGGACTTGCAAAAACTGTGGATCTTTTGGTACGATGTAGTGTATCTCAGTGTCTGAACGAGCAGAATATTCATTGATCAACAACGAGACTTCGACTTTCAAGTGAGGGTTTCGCTCCTGATCTGGCTTTTTTGTTGCGATGGAATTACTTCAATTCTCGGCTTCCGTGATATACTGAGCAACAGTTTGGTCGAACTGGCTTCGGTCTCTTTGCCTCCACCAGTTATGTTGATATCCCACCTTCAATGCCGTAAGACTTTCTCTAACTTCGATGAAGTCTAATGTATGATGATCGTTGCTGTAAGTACACGGGATCCCATTCGATCCAAGGATGATGCAAAGTGTATTGAGCCTGGGAAACTCCTTTAAGAATTGTACTGTGTCCTCTGCAGTTGAGAATCCCGAAGTTCCGCTTGGGCTCTGTGCAGTCTCATCGCTTGTGACCTCTCAAATATTAGCCTAGGTTTTGACTATTTCAATAGTAAACCTACCCAGTTCTCTGCAATTATTACACTCGATTTTGGCATCCGGTGTTGGGCAATCCTTCTTGCTATGCCCAACTTTATCGCAGGCCAGGCACTGACGAGAATCGCGTGCTTTGATAGTGCACGTGAATGCCTTGTCCTGGGCCCATTTTCACTAGGCGAACACATGCTTTACAGACGGATCAAAGCCTGGTCCTCTCATGCCGACCTTGTCGTAATTGTCGGTGTTGAAAATACACGGGTTGAGGATATCAACCATTCCATATACAGCGCGGGTACTAGTAACTGCCATTCTCTTGCTATCGCCGTTTAAGGATGTGATTCTCGAATCTCGAGCTAGTCACCCAGTCACCGAATACAAAATGAGCACTCTCTCCTTGGATAGAGTCACCCACGACAACTGAGACGCGGTTATGATGATCAGCGAGATACTTCCGTAGCATGTGTACTGGTAATAGAGTACAGCAGGCGTAATACCAGCTCGCTCTAGGCGTTCAGGGCCTGACAAGCTACTTTGCTTCCAGAAAGGGTCTGGAAAATTAGGCCGAGGGGCATGTACTTGTGTTGGCTCCATCTGTGCCGGATCGTAGATCTGGACCACGCCTTTTGCCGACGTATATGCTCCCCAGACAGCTACTGTTGACAGTTCGGAAGCTCCAGCCACTTCGTCCTGAATAATCAGACTTGGGTTGAATGACGTAGCTAGCTCATGACGAATTGCCCCAGAGTTGGTAGCAAAAAGGACTTGCGTCTGTGATAAGATCTTTTGTAAAAGATGTCCCAACAACATCCGAATGTTACTATGGTCTAATCGTGCGTTCGTCTCACTTTAAAAAGGCAAGTAAGATATGTCTAGCAGGAACTAGTGCCTTCAGCTCTCGATAGTAAGGGGGCGAGCTCGAGAGCTATAAAACCACTCTATCCTTATATTATAAAGAACTAAAGACACTAGAGTAGATTCTTTGATCACTTTTAAATATATATAAAAACCTAGAAAGGGATAATAAGTAGGGAAATTAAAGCTTTACTAAAGAGAGCGAACGCATATAAGAAAGAAGAGAATAAAGGAGAGAGATACAAAGTTATCCTCTCTACACTTAAACCCCTTCTGTTTTATCTAATCGTGTGTTTATTTTACTTTAAAAAGGTAAGTAAGATATATTTAGTAGGAACTAGTGCCTTTAGCTCTCGATAGTAAGAGAGTAAGCTCGAGGGCTATAAAACCACCTAAAACACAGAACAATAAGCTAAAGGCACAAAGGAACACTTAAAAACACAGCGGCGGCTTAATCAAAGGGTGTTACGTAGTAAAGGAATTTGCCGAGGGTGTATAGCCTCCAACTGATCTACGGTACGAAGGCCTTTTAATATCCCCGGCACAAAGGCCTCTCGATATATATCCGCAACCTCCCTTTACTCTTATATTCGCGTTACTAACATAGGAAACCTCCTTTTAGGTAGAAAACCACGTCGAGAGATAGTCTTTTGTTTTCCTAACGTAAATCGAGGGAGATTCGTGAATAGGAGTAAAAGGTAAGGCGATATAGCCTAATTTGAACCTAAGAAATCAGTAGGATTGCGTGCTTAATTAAACAAGTCGATTAATAATTAACTTAATAGAATCAATAGAAGGAATAAGAAATCGAAATCGAAGCTTTGCTAAGGAGAGCGAACGCATGTAGGAAGGAAGAGAGTAAAGGAGAGAGGTGCGAAGTTATCCTCTCTACGCTTAGACCCCATCTGTTTCATTATCATAAATCCTCGGCGTTCTTCTCGACACGAAGAAATAAGCTTCGAAGGGTTTGATATCTGGTATCATCGTCTTCGTCAGCTTCAAGTTCCTGGATCATAGCTTGACTTAGACTTAGATTTGTGAGTCTTCGCCTCTTGTCGCCACTCGCGTGCAGATCGAGCGTAGCTCTGGCCTTATCTCGAATACGAGCCTCTAAGAGGAACTCGCTTGCAAACTGCTCGGACACTGGAAGCGGGTCGAAAATTTCTTCTTGCACGTAGTGCCCACGAACGCTCTCCTTTTCACCTTGGAGAGCGTATGCACGTACGATACGTATGTTGACTTTGGTGAGCTTACAGAACTCGAAGAGTCTATGTGCTGAACTGTCGACGTTCAAGTTTGACTCAGTAGTCCATAGGACACGGACTGGCTGCTCTTCGTCGGGATCCTGGTGTGGAAGGAATTCAATCTTGGGATCTCGGGAGGTGTCATTCTTTTCGTTCTCCTTGGTTGTTTGACTTGTGGCCTGTTCCTCGACTTTTGCAGCTGTCTGAGTCTTCTGACTTGCAGCCGTGGATAATCTATGCCAGATATCACAAGCAAACAGGCGTACGATGAGTCGCAATCCTGTCTGGGTCTTGCCACTACCGTAACATCCCTTGATCAGAATAATGCCTTTGACCTTTCGAAGCATATCGACTACTACTTGTTCATCTGCAGTGAGTGTACCGGGAAATAGAGTGAAGTAATTCGATATCTCTCGTCTCTAGATTCAGCTAAGAGATCTAGCGTAGGGTAATCGATGGTCTCGTCGGCTGAAACTAGGAGCTGTGCCAAGCATCGGTTTAGAGGTGAAAGACTAGCTTGGGAGAAGAGACTATCCAAGCATCTAACCTGATCCTTGAGTACTTGCTTTGAGGTGTACGAAACAAGCTTGCAGGGGTGCATGCGCGGGATGACCTGCGAGAGCCTTTGCAAAGCACTCGTCGGTGTGGATCTTGACAGACATGATACCAATGATTCGCCATCCTCTGTATGATGAAGTCTTGGGCAGCTTTTTCCTGGCCTGCTGTGATGGTAACGAAAGTCTGTGACTTCCTATTCTTTTGTCAGCAAGCTCCATGAAGTGAGAAAGACCAATACTGACGTGAAGTCTACGATAGATTTGCCTCGACGAGCAGCAAATTTCTGCTTAAGCGCACGGATTCTGGAAAGAGCATCCATGATACTCGTATGGGGGTCGTTGGTGACGGTTTGGAGTTGTATTCGTTGATGAGAAAGTTGAAGGAAAGAGAACTGCGTGAAATATCGGTAGCGTATCGGTTCACAGTGGTAATCTAAGTGAATCGCACACTAACAGAAACTTCTGCGTTGGGTGATGAGTGAATTCAAGATTAAATAGAGCAACCGGAGCACGAATGGGGGTTTTGTTCTCAAGCCTTGTGGCTATTCCGATGCTGGGGAGATCTTTGATGCCATAGCTTTTAGACAGCGACTCAGTCGCCAACACTTGAGTAATATAAACTTCCCTCAAATACCGATGGGGCGAAGTAGCGACAACGTGAGCATTCTGAGAATATAATTGGGCTAAGCTGATGAGTTTAATTCCGCAGGCACTTGAAACGCATCAGCTAGGTAGTGCGCAGATAGAAACACGAACGAAGATGACATCTGATCACACGAAGAGTAGAAGCAGCGTAGCAAAAAGGATTTTTTTTGTCATAGCTTGGTCAACCAAATACACTTGTGTACGTTTCCTGAAACCACTGCCTTGAAGTTTTATAAAGTGAGGTTGAAATAAGTCTAGGCTGCTTAGTCAGCACTCCTATCAACTCAACTTCAAGATCAGCGGCAGCAACCCCTTGAAGCCACATCGCAGACCAGCCTCACTCGATTTCCACACCACACTCCTTTGGCAATTGATCCTCCAACTATTTAATCGTTCAATCCTCTTCTTTCACTCCTTCAGCAGCTCTCGATCACAATGGCGCCCATTAGCAAAGACAAATACTCGGTCATTCTCCCCACGTATGAAGAGCGACGCAACCTGCCAATCATCACCTGGTTGTTGAACAGGACCTTCACGGAACAGTGCGTTTCTTCAAAGACGTCTCAATATCTGCTATACTTCAAATCTGACCAGAGAACGTAGAAACCTTGATTGGGAACTTATTATCGTAGACGACGGCTCTCCAGACGGCACACAGATTGTCGCCAACCAGCTCGCAAAAGCCTACTCCCCACACGTCCTTCTGAAAGCACGCGCAGGAAAGCTTGGTCTCGGTACGGCATACGTTCACGGTCTGCAGTTCGTCACAGGAAACTATGTCATCATCATGGATGCCGATTTCTCACATCACCCCAAATTCATCAAGCAGATGATTGCGAAACAGAAGGAGCTTCCTACGAATGGTGGATACGATATTGTGACTGGAACGAGATATGCTGGGGATGGAGGAGTTTTCGGTTGGGACTTGAAGCGGAAATTGGTTTCGAGAGGCGCCAACCTGTTCGCGGATACGGTACTGAGACCCGGTGTTAGTGATTTGACGGGCAGCTTCAGACTTTACAAGAAGGCAGTTCTGCAGAAGGTTATCGAGAGCACGGAGAGCAAGGGATACACTTTCCAGATGGAGATGATGGTTCGAGCGAAGGCGATGGGCTGCACGGT
The DNA here is from genome assembly GCF_030347475.1 of Cadophora gregata. Taxonomy (NCBI): domain Eukaryota; kingdom Fungi; phylum Ascomycota; class Leotiomycetes; order Helotiales; family Ploettnerulaceae; genus Cadophora; species Cadophora gregata. The sequence goes on along the minus strand of NW_026695938.1, from coordinate 1,652,280 downwards.
TGCTGAGGTACCCATTAGTTTCGTTGACCGGGTTTATGGAGATTCGAAATTAGGGGGTGATGAAATCGTTGAATATGCTACTGGAGTCTTAAGGTTATGGTTGAAAGTCTGATATTCTGTCTCTTTGTATCTTTAATGTGGCTAGTTCTTTGCTTGTTAACTGTACAGCAAGCAGAGTCGGACAGCGTCCGAAGCAATAATATGATGATTAACTTGCAACGCAATGAATTAATCCCTATACCCCAGCTTCGTTTCATTCCAGCAGCTAATAGTTGAACAGCAACTCCCTAGCATGTTCCAAAACAACTCTAAACACCTCTCGAACATTTTCCACCTTCTGTATTGCCCACCCAATTTCTGGTTTGCATTCTTCTCTGCTAGTGCAAACCTCTTTTGCTTTCTGATTTGATGCCCAGCCTTTTCTTCGGTTTGGTCAACGACGAAGCTGCTGACATCAATTGCCAAACCATGCAGAGTGGCTAGATGTGCAGCTAGAGAAGCCTGATCGACGGTGCCGTTTTGAGCGCATTGCGCTGAAATTCCGCTCGGAGTCGCGATTGCAGCAGGACATGCTATAGACCTGGGCGGTCCAATCGATATTCACAATGAAAAGTCTTCGGCTGCTGATAAGTTCGAAGACTACCTCGCCTGTATCAAGCACCTATATTTCTCAACACCGGCTGGATAACACAAATTGAAGCTTCTTGTCCTCGACATCTTCCCTCATCACCAAATGGCTATGTCAATCGCATCGAGGAGTTCCCAGTTGCATTCTGTCAGAACGTTACCCGATTATTTGCCAAGATGACAACTGCTGCTCCTAGCTGGCCCGTCGGTCGAAAGTCTCGTTTCACTGGGAATGAGAATTCGGTCTAGATCGAAGAACAGTGATTGCACTCTGGCGCTGGTCGCTTTTGACGAAGTCCGCCTGCATCTTGCTTTCTCTGATGGCGTTCCCGTTGCCAATGGCCCCTGGTGACAATACTGATCTGAGTTGATAAGTATCTTGGTGTTGACCGCCATGAACATCAGTGTGATGCATTCGTGCACGTCGAGCAAGCCGGTAATTAGGGAGGCATAGCCCGACTATAGGTGAAGTCCTTGAAGCCTCAAGCCTAGGTAGCGACATGGATTTCGAGAGGAGTCTCAGGCGACTTCGGCCAACGCCGTAGCATCTTGTAGGGTGCATCCTCAAATTATTATGCTTCCCGCGTCTCTTATCGCCTTAATTCTTGGGTTGCTAAGGTGAGCCGCCTGTATACTTGAATTGCAAATGAGTACCTCTTCGTGACCCGCAGTAGTGTCCGGAGATCAAAATCTTCTTCCCAGAATGGGCTCTCAACGCAAGTGGCTAAGCAGCAGAGCTATGGGTTATTTATCAAAAACGTCTCGATCAGTTCATTGTAGATGCGGACTACTGATTTTGCGATTTTCAAAGTTGGCCTGTCTGTTCGCTCAAGTCCTCGCAGACATGACAGAACCCCGAACAGAAACTTTCCAAGAAGGTTGCAAGTAATGTTCTTTGTTCCTTCTTCCTCACGAATATTGATGGCATTTAGCAATTTCCCTAAGGCCTGTGTATTTTTTTTTTTTCTTTTCTTGTGAATCTCATTGAATTCACTTCTTCTTCCACAGATCGTTTTTCCCACTTGTCTTGAGGAAGGAACGATACTCTCACTGTGTCATAATTGCAGTTGCATAAGGAGCTACTACAGAGAGAGAGAATCTCCTATATAAAGGGGTAGCGTACTCAGTAGTACGGCCTACAGTACTGAGTCTACGCCTATAATCCCCATATTTCTAATAGCTCCCCTATTCTCTATATCTGTAGTAAATAGAGCCTTCTAAAGCAGTATAGCGCTGAATATTCCCGAAGCGACGCCAGAGTATCGCCGAAGTATTACTGATAACTTATATTATATAAGGAGCCTCGATTATGCCTTATTAACTCCTGTAATATACTAGTATATATATAGTGCTTACGTCTCCTATTTTCCTAGGAGTTCAGCAACTTTGTAGTATTAAGGTATATAAAACAGTATAAGAGTGTACCTAAATCGCTCCCTTATTAATAATCTCCTGCTCCTACTACTCTTATTTACCCTTCTTTGTAGCTACCTCGCACTTTCTTTTTATAGCTACTAAGATATTCCTTACTAGCTTTCTCTCTAGCCTCTAGGGTATATAAAGGTCGTTCTCTTCTAGTTCTGTTTTCTTTCCTTCTTCCTTTAACCGCGGAATAAGATTCGTCTTAACTATTAGGTATAGTAGTTATATATCGTGTTTTACTTGATTTGTAGTTATATATTATCGTTAAAGAAGATATTTATTAAAGAACTGATTTTCCGTGAAGAATATTCTATTTTTTATAGGTTCTACTACTAGAAACAGCCTTAATTTATATAGATCTACTATTAATTAGTCAACTGTTATTAATCTTAGAGTTATTATCAGAGAATCAGTTATTACTAGGTAACCTTATATATATCTTATATTATTTAAACGATTCTGAAGGTAAAGCTTTCGTAAGAGTATCTGCTATATTATTATTACCTGGAACGTGTTTTACTACTAACTTATTATATAAAACTATATTATCTCGAATATAGAACTAGCGGATATTAATATACTTTACCTTTAGATAGAATTTCTGTTCTTTTAAGAGAGATTCAGCTCTAGCGTTATTAAGATATAGCGTAGGAATTCGGGATAGCTTTATATTAAGGTCTTTCTATAGCTTAAGTAACTAGGCTACTTCTCTAGAGCTATTACTAGTAGCTATTATCTTAGAATCTAAGCTAGAGAGAGCTATAGACCTTTACCTATTAGTAGCCTAAGAGATTAGACCCTTATAGAACCTTACTATCTATCCTTAGAATAATTTCCTATTATATTCTGTCCCTTATATAGCGTTAGTTTAAATATTAAATATATTATTATCTAGCTTTCCCCTATATTCTATTCTAATTCCAAATGTTATTCTGTTACTTTCTATATATCGTAGATATTAGAGGAGAGGTTTTATATCTTAGAGGTAAGATTTAAGGGGATTTAATATATGCCGCGCTAGCTAGCTTATTATATAAGTAATATCAGGTCGTGTGAGGTTCGAGAGGTATATTAGAGAGCTAATAATCTGCTAAAACAGTAAGATCTCTTTAGGGGAGGCTAGTATAACACCTTCATCTTTAGCTAACTCCCTTAGTATTATTCTAGCAGCTATAAGTAAGGTATTACCTCTAGCTACGGCTATTCTAAACCTTTCTAGTAGCTTTTATATGTAGGCTATTTAATAAATCTGAAGAGTCTTATTCTTCCTATCCCTCTTAACTTATAAGCTTATAAACGTATTAATAGCTTTAAGGTCTTTACTTTTCTAGGTCTTTAAGAGCTATTTCTTAAGATATTCGCAGTTAGTAGAGTTACTTATAATTAGTATATTATTAACGAAGACTAATACGTACGCTCTATTCTTAAAGATAAAGAGATTAGGGTTAGCTTCTAACGCTTCTAGACCTAGCTTTTCTATCTTATCTTTAATAAGGAGCTACTATTCCCTAGGTGCTTATTTTAGGCTGTAGAGAGAGTATAAGAGCTTCAGATATATATCTTTCCTTCTATTCAGCTCTAAGTGAAGCTTATTCTATATCTCCGGCGTCTTATTATTCGGAATCGTTATATATATATCTTCTTTTAAGTACGTGTTTAGGAAAGTAGTGTTGATATTAATATACTCGATCTCTAGGTCTCTTTTAGCTATAATAGTAAGTAGTACTCGTAAGGTAGAATAGCGTATAACGCTTATAAAAGTATTAAAGTAGTTAAGGCCGTGTTTTTACTTAAAGCTTCTTACTACGAGCTTAGCCTTTCGCCGTGCTATAGAGCTATCGGAGTTGATTTTATTACGTAGAACTAGTCTTAAAGATATCAGTTTTAAGCCGGAGGGAGGCTTACTAAAGTATACTCTATAAGTTCCAGCGCTTTATATAGCTTGTAATTCCTTGAGAATAGCAGCCTTTTATTCTACTAGATTCTCCCTTAGAGCCTCTGCGATAGTTATAACCTCAAGAGGTTGTATAAGTTCACCCTCCAGCGTAATTAGCGCTATTTAATAGGTTAGTGCCTTATTAAGGATTTACTAAGAGTATAGCTTTATAGTTATCACTTAAGCAGCTTGCTCGAAGTGTTATTTTCTACGCTATTTCCTACTATATCTTAATAGTAGAGTATTATTAGACACGTTTACTAGTTAAGTCTATTTAGGGAGGCGTTAATTAGACACTTCTTTAGTATCTCCTACTATGTTTTCTATAGCTAACCTTCCCCTTAAAGGATTTTTAGCTTCTATAGCTAGCCTCTCTCCTAGAGGTCTTTCAGCTTCTATAGCTAGCCTCTCTCTTAGAGGTCTTTCTAAGCCTTTAGCACCCCTAGCTAGCCTCTTAGTAAGTGCTAGATCGGTAGCCGGTAGTAGAGGTTTTTCTATTACCTTATTACTACCTTTTAATATAGTTTCCTTACTACTAGTATATATAGAGTATATTATATACTTGTTAAAGCCGTAGTCGGCTGTTTCTAGTTCCTTGAAGGTTTCTACGTTTAGGAGCTTATAAGTTAAGGTATTAGCTATACCTACTAATATAAAACACCCCGGAATTATCCTTTGCTTTATTTTGCCTTGATATAGCCCTAGTGGATATAAAGGGTACGCTATAGAGTTAAATACTCTTATTTTAGAGAGGTTTATAGGCCGTCTTTTATACGCTTCGATTAGAGTGAGTCTAGTAGCTGTTTTATATAGTAAAGTAGTAGTTAGGTGTCACGAACCAGGCTCAGTCTTGGTACAAGTCACGGGTTGGCACCATAATACTGATGGTACTACCAAGTGGATGGCACCAGTCGGTGTTTGGTACCAAAGGGTTGATGGTACCATTGAGAGAATGGCACCAACAAGAGAATGGTACGAATTAGCGAGTAGTACCATACTCCACGCTCGTTGTCATAATAATAGTTATGTTGATCACGGTGGACATGGGTCACGTGATGTGCTAGCTTGCTAGACGGGCTTGCGGGCTTGCGCGCCCTGCAAGACGTCTTGCACGGCTTGCACAGGAAGTCGGAAGTTCTATATAACGAGTAGGTAGTTTCCTAGATAGTAGAGCTTCGTGCTCAAATCAAATAGCAAGTTTACACCTAGTTTACCACTGCTTGTAACGTCTCAATTCCTATTGAGAATCGAGCGTCTTGTTACCTTACTTCATAGCTGATACCAACCGACGAGTCTGTACTCACGACACCGACCGAGTTAGAAACGTTACACTTTGAGCACCTCACTTGAAGTATCGTCAGCAAGACACAATGGCCCCTAAGGAAGGATCCGTCGTGGGAGAAAGCTCCCAGACCAGTAAGAAGGAAGACAAGGTTACTCCACCCCGAGTCAACCTACCGGATACCTTCCATGGTCAACGATCCAAGCTAGGACAGTTCGTACTCCAGTACCAGATGTACCTAGCCTTCAACGGAGACAAGTTCGAGGCCGAATCCCTCAAGGTCTTGTGGATCGCCTCGTTCCTCCGCGACACTGCAGCACACTGGATCGAACCAGCCCTCAGCGACTACCTTCTCAACCGACATGTGACCGGAGCTTGCTCCACCACCATGACCGAGAAGAGTCGCGTCATCTTCCGCACCGTCGCAGGATTTACCACGGCTATCAAGGGAGTCTTCGGAGACCCCAACGAGAAAGAACAGTCCGAGAAACACCTGCTTGGCATCCGCCAACGAGGATCCGTTCACGAATACACTGCCGAGTTCCACCGTCACTCCATGCGACTGGACTGGACGGATAGTGGTTTGAAAGCCCAGTACTACAAGGGCCTAAAGGACCATATCAAAGACGAACTCTCCAGGGCCGACAAACCCGACAGCCTGGAGGAAATGATCAAAACGGCTACAACCATCGACGAACGGATCCAGGAACGACAGAAGGAAAAAAGAGGGTATTTTGCCCCTACTCAATACAGGAAGCCTCAGTTCCCGGAACGACATGGGAAGAGAGGAGGAAACTTCCAACCCCACCCCAACAATAAACGGAGTCATCATGACCCGATGGAAATGGATGGGGCCGAGAGAGGAGGCAAGGGCCAGGCTGAGAAGCAGAAACGACGAGAGAAGGGCTTGTGCTACACCTGTGGCAAGGCCGGCCACCTCGCCAGGGACTGCTCTCAGAACAAGAACGGAGGGAAAGCCCCTCCTAAAGACAAACGACAATTCGCTTTGGCCGAACGAAAGACCGAGCGCCGCGAAGCGGCAGTGCTCGAACGAGTCAGCGAGGACGACGGTTGGGAGGAAGTCCTGACCGAATCCCTCGAAAACCAGCGAATCAGTGATATAGAATCCCTGGACACCCAACAAGAAAGCCAGGTGACTAATGATCACTGGGCAGACCGGCTGCCCATCATCAACGAAAATTGGGCCCTCCGCTCTCACAACGGAGAACGACGAGTCTGGATGCACGTGGGAGATAAGCCAGACCTAGCGGAAAAGCGAAGGACTCACGATGCCCCAGAGCGAGGCCTTAGTTGCGTCGTTGTCTACCGAGACGCCGAGATCATCGTATTCCAAGAGAACACCGAGTATACAGACCAACGATCTAAAAGATACACGGCTAGCCTTGTGGAAGAACCCGAGCCTCGGGAATATGGCCAGCTAGACGACTATCTGGAAGTCAAAGATACGTGGGTCGTGACCGCAACGACTAGCGGAAAACGGTATTGGAAGCGAAGACAGCAAGTATGGGAACCCCTCCGATTCCAGAGGACGAGAGAGGAACCCATACAGAGCCAGGTCAACCTTGAGGAGGATGTCCCGTACACCCTCATCAGTTACAACCAAGGCTTAAGGAAGTGGATGGACGAGACAACGGGAGAAATCGTCGAGGAACAAAGGGATTTACCCGTAAAACCGCAGGAGTACCCCGATCACCTCGATTACCCCGAACTCGCCGCCACCGGAGAGATGGACCAACTAGTGGTCCAAGTAGAGCTGAATGGGAATACAGCTAAGGCCCTGATCGACTCAGGAGCCATGGGAAGGTTCATTCACCCACGACTGGTGGAACAACTGAACATACCCATTATACGCAACCCACGCCCTTACAGACTCACCCTATTGGATGGGAAAAACGCAGGGGTTGACGGGTGGGTGCGAGACAAAACGGCGAGCATCGAAATGAAGATGCCTGATGGTCACACGGAGTACTTATCGTTCGACGTTGTCCCAGTTGGACGACACGATATCGTCCTCGGAACCATGTGGATGAACAGCCACAACCCCAGCATCGACTGGAAAGCAAGAACGCTTACTTTTGATAGATGCAACTGTCGCCGCAGTTGACTATCCGGCGAAAGGGAGGCTAGCGCCGCCTCCTTAAGGATGACGCCGATTGACTCTACACGAGAGAGTCCGATTCCCAGCCAGAAGGAATCTGAAGGTCATCCCAGACAGAAGGATGACGTACGGGAACAGCTGCCCGTACCCTATAGGAAGTACGCAAAGATGTTCGAGGATCCACAGGACATGAGGGCATTGCCTGAACATCAACCCTGGGACCACGAGATCAACTTCAAAGAAGGGTTCATACCCATTGCAGAGAAGCTTCGCTACCATAATTACGCCACCACGAGGACGCTTGAGGAATGGCGGGAACAAGGAGTGAAGAAAGGATGGATTCGGAAGTCCAAATCACCATGCGCGGTCAACATGTTAGTCGCCAAGAAAGCAGGGGATCCTAAGGGAAGACCTTGTGGCGACTATCGCATGATCAACAATGGGACGATAAGGGACGTGTATCCTTTGCCCAATGCTCAGTACCTGCGGGACAGGCTGGCCAGAGCAACGGTATACACCAAATTGGACCAACGTAACGCGTTTAATTTGATCCGAATCAAAAGAGGGCACGAATGGAAGACGGCTTTCATCCTACCCTCAGGCTTGTGGGAACACACGGTGATGCCATTCGGACTTACGAATGCACCGGCCACATGCCAAAGGCAGAATAACGAGATTCTGAAGGACTTCATCGGAAAATTCGCAATATGCTACCTGGACGATATCCTGGTCTACTCGAGAACCATCGAGGAACACCAAGGACACGTCCTACAAGTCATGGAAGCCCTACACAAGGTAGATTCTAGACTGAAACTATCAAAGTGTGAATTCTCGGTCAAGCAGGTCACCTTCCTGGGATATGTCATAAACCCAGGACGGATGAGCATTGACCCAGAAAAGGTCAGAGCGGTGAAAGAGTGGGAGTCACCCAAGAACGTCAAGGATGTGCAATCCCAACTGGGATTTGCCAATTTTTGTCGACAGTTCATCCGAAACTACTCCAAAATCGCCGAACCGCTCACCAACCTGACCAGGAAGGGTGTCTCTTTCACCTGGACTAGCCAGTGCGAGGAAGCCTTCCAACGAATCAAGAAGGAATTCACCAAGGAACCAATCCTTTACAGTTTCGACGAGGAAAGGGAAAGCATAATCGAAACCGACGCTTCGGATACCTGTACTGGTGCAGCCCACCTACAGCGAGACGAGGAAGGCCGACTACACCCAGTCGCCTACTATTCCGAAAAAATGTCCCCAGCCGAACAAAATTACAACATATACGAGAAGGAGCTCATGGCTATCGTCAAAGCATGCAAACATTGGAAGATCTATCTGCAAGGAGCCAAGTATCCAATCATCGTCCACACCGACCATATGAATCTTCGAACCTTCACAACCACTAAGGTCTTAGACAATCGACGGTTGGCCAGGTGGGCCGAGGAACTTGCCTCTTTTGATCTTGTAATCAAGTACGTGCAAGGAAAAGACAACGCCAGAGCCGACGCCCTGAGCAGGCTGCCAGGGTACGAAGGAGACAAGGTCTACAATGAAACCGCCTTGCTCAAGGAATTGGACAATGGGGACTTAGTCCCCCACATCCGAGAAGCAGCGGCCTTAGAACTCAAGGGACCCTGGGCAGAAACACTGAAGAAAGCTCAGGAGCTCGAAAGGTCTCTCCTGAAGACCAACAACCACACCACGGTTGAGAAAGGATACGTGCGAGTAAATGGGAAGCTGTGGCTCCCGCCCAGCCTGACCAAGGAATATGTTCAGGAACAACATGGACTACCCGCACACGGACATCAAGGGGTACGAAGAACGTACCTAAGGATTTCGCGATGCTACTGGGGCGAGGGACTTCGCGCAGTAGTCAAGGAGGTAGTTGGAAATTGTGATGCCTGCATCAGGAACAAGCCAACCAGGCACGCACCTTATGGGCAGATGATCACAGTACCCATACCACCACAACCTTGGAAATCGATATCATGGGATTTTATTGGACCATTACCCATGTCCAAAGACCCGGCCACAGGAGTTAGCTATGATATGATACTGGTCATCATGGAGAGACTTACCAAATACATGAACCTAGTACCAGTCAAATCAACGCTCACGGCCGAGGACCTAGCGCAGGTATACCTTAAAGAAGTGGTCTCCAAGCGTGGAGTACCGGAAGAAATAGTGTCCGACCGGGACAAGCTGTTTACGTCCAAATTCTGGAAGGCATTGACGAGTTTCCTCGGAACCAAACGAAAACTCTCAACAGCATTTCACCCTCAGACAAATGGAGGAAATGAACGGATGAACCAAGTCGTTGAAGCATACTTGCGATGCTACATCAACTACCAACAAGATAACTGGGTAGGACTGCTGCCACTTGCAGAGTTCGCCTACAACAGCTCGACCACGGAAACAACCAACGTAACACCATTCTTCGCCAACTACGGTTACGAACCTGTCGCATACAGAGAACCCAACCTGACGGTTGAGGATAATGATGCGGCTCGCATCCAGGTCCAGAAGATTCAGGACCTACACAAGGAATTATCCCAGGAACTCCAGTTCGTAGCAGAAAGAAACGCACACTACTACAACAAAACGCGTAGCCAGGAGCCAACGCTACAGGAGGGGGATAGGGTTTATCTTTTACGGAAAAACATCAACACGCAGCGGCCAAGCGACAAATTGGACCACAAGAAATTAGGACCGTTCAAGATCAAGCAAGTCAAAGGACCTTTGAATTACGAACTCCAACTGCCGAACACGATGAAGAAGGTATTCCCAGTATTCCATATATCCTTATTGGAAAAAGCACCACCGGGCGCACCACCAGCCCCAAAAACAATCGCAGAACCCATCAATCCGCTTGAAGAATACGAAGTAGAGGAACTGCTGGATTGTCAGTACAAGTACGGTATCATCAAATACCTAGTGAAATGGAAGGATTACCCACAATCCGAGAACACTTGGGAACCTAGGTCAAACCTTCGCTGCCCGAAGCTGCTTGCCAGTTTCCATCAACGAAACCCAGGTCTGCCCAGAGCGGGTCCTCAGGGTCGAAGGGAAGGCCGACCGTCGGGTCGTAGGGGGGGTCGACGTCGCCGGAACTAGGACGTTCCGCGCCTGCCAACTCAGCACTTTTCTGTGCCTCCTCCGCCTTCCGCTTCTCCTCAGCTTCCTTTTCCAACGCTTCGAGAGCGTCGAGCTCTTCCATTGAGTTCAGCCCGGCAGCAATCATCTTCTGCCGCCTTTCGTAGAGGAAACGTTTCTGTTTCTTCAAACGAAGGATTTTCGCCATCGCCTCCTCTTCCTCGGCATCCAACTTCTCGATCTGGGAGTCAAGGGACTCCCAATCCAACGCTGTCGGCATGCGGTTCACGGTACGCACATCGCATGTCTTGTTTAGACGGGCACATCGACCACACCGAGTCAGTTTGGGATCGCGGGGCGACACACAGTCTTTGCAATTCGCATTTTCACATCTGGTACAGGGTGCCATGATTTTTCCACTCAATTCAATCTGTCGCCCAAGCGCAATATGATCGACTCTTTTGGTTGAGCGTTCGGGTGGCATGATGAAAGAAGAAGACGGCCGTGGGCAGTCGTCGATATTTCCTTAGGCATACTTAAGCGTGAGGACACGCTAGGCTGGAAGGGGGATAGTGTCACGAACCAGGCTCAGTCTTGGTACAAGTCACGGGTTGGCACCATAATACTGATGGTACTACCAAGTGGATGGCACCAGTCGGTGTTTGGTACCAAAGGGTTGATGGTACCATTGAGAGAATGGCACCAACAAGAGAATGGTACGAATTAGCGAGTAGTACCATACTCCACGCTCGTTGTCATAATAATAGTTATGTTGATCACGGTGGACATGGGTCACGTGATGTGCTAGCTTGCTAGACGGGCTTGCGGGCTTGCGCGCCCTGCAAGACGTCTTGCACGGCTTGCACAGGAAGTCGGAAGTTCTATATAACGAGTAGGTAGTTTCCTAGATAGTAGAGCTTCGTGCTCAAATCAAATAGCAAGTTTACACCTAGTTTACCACTGCTTGTAACGTCTCAATTCCTATTGAGAATCGAGCGTCTTGTTACCTTACTTCATAGCTGATACCAACCGACGAGTCTGTACTCACGACACCGACCGAGTTAGAAACGTTACATTAGGCGTCTATTCTTTAGCTTTACTACCTACTTAATAGCGTAGTACTATATATTCTCGGGTATCTTCGTGTTATAGAGGATTAAGCGTGTAATCTTAGCTAGTTTATATATCTATTGCTTTACGACTCTATTTAGAGAGTATTTATATAAAAGAGAGGGTTCAGGAACAATTCCACTCTCTTATAGCTAGTTAATAAACTCAGGACCGAACTCTCCCTTGCTATTATTAGTCCTCTAGTAGATAATTATATGAAATTTACTTTACCCTTAAGTTTCAAGCTATAGCTTCAATTTCCGAATAACTAGTTAAATAGTTAATATAGACTTATTAACTAAGAGATCTACCTAACACGTCCTTGTAGTATTATCTACTACTAAAAGGAAGTATTTATAGCCGCGAATTAAGCGTGGTAAGATACTAGAGATATTAGCGTGTAATCGACGAATAGGTACGTTAGTTCTACTATCTAACTTCTTATTAAAGTGCTCTTTCATACGGCCTATAAAGTAAGCCTTGTAACACCTCTTTCTCTTTAGCCCTAGAATAGAAATCGGTCTTATTTTATAACTGCTGTAAGTAACTAGTTTCTTTAAATAGGCGTAATTTATATAGCTTAAACGCCTATAGAGTAGATCTGCCTTTATTTCCTCTGTGCTAGGCTAACTCTTTATTTGTTCCTTTAGTAGCTTTAAGTCTAACGGAATTATGTTATACGTAACTTAATATCAAGGATTCGTATCTAGAATATATAAACCTCTATTTCTTGTGCCTATAAAGGCTAGTTCACTATTCCGGTATCTATTTACTGATATCTTAGTTAGTTCCGTATTAATTCCTTTGTCTAAGAGTTAATATATCGATACTAGCTTTATAGCTCCGAAGTTAAGTACGTATTATATATCTTTAAGGGTTAACCTATTAATAGTAATATCTCTATAACCTTTAGCTATTAAGTACGAATTAGTCGTTATTTTAACGTATTTAGCGTTACGCTAGCGCTTAAGTTACTTGAACTCAGCTAGAACTCTACTGAAGTAGTAAGTAGCGCTAGAGTTAATTTTCTAGATAGATTCTGTAATAAAGATTATTAATAAAGTATATTCTATATCTTTAGTGTAGTAAATCTCTTCCGAAGGGAACACGGGATAAGTATTATTATCTTTAATTTCCTCTACTTTATTAGTGTTATCTCTCGCGTAGGTATTCTTAGCTTCCGTGTAGTTTGCGTACTAGTAGCTATAGCCTTTACACCGGGCACACTGATTTCGGCCTAATTTAGGGCGATTTCCTCTCTTTTCCACGCGCTCTCTACGTCTTTATTAGTTACTACCCCTGCTATTATTATTCCATCTTTCCTATCCTCTCCTATTCTTATATATATTACCTCTCTTATATGAGTAGCCTCTACCTCTCTAGCCTCTACTATCTCTACTACCTCTCTCTCTATTATAGCCTCTATTTATGTAATTCGCGGCGTTACTAGTAGCTATAAGTTAAAGCTATTCCCTTTATTTAATTTAATATTCGTTAAGCTTTCATATAGTATCTCTAAGATCTAGGTCTTACGATTCTAGGGTAAGTGCTATAGTAATCTAAGCTCCGGACGCTAGTAACGACTGTAATAGCTTAAGATGTATATCCTTATTAGTGAGAGGTTTACTATCGCCGCTAAGCTTTACTTTAAAGAGTAAGAGCCTTATAATGTAGTTCTGAAGTGTTTCCTCCCTTAGGATAAACTTTATCTTAAAGAAATCGTCTCTTATATTAGTAAAAGTAAGACTCCCTTAAACTACTTTACTTTTATCTGCGTAAATAGCTTCTTAGAGAGGCTTAGTGTTATTTAGTTTAATAATATCTCTATACTTAGGAAAGAGAAGCTTAGAGATTAAGTTAATAACTATTTTAAAAGCTTCTTTCTTTTCCTTAGCGTAAGTATTCTACTAATTAACATTATTCGGCACGCTAACTTTAGTAAAAACGTAATAAAGAATACTAGCCCTAGCTAGCTCTTGTTTAGTCTTAAGCTCCTATTTAAAGAAGTTATTAAACTCTAGTAGAGTTTTACTTTTTAAGGCTCTAGCGACGTAAGGAATTAGTGCTTTTAATTAGGATAATATTATAGCGTAGTAGCAGATATACTAAGAGTTAATAAAGTAGAGATCTTAATAAAAATAAAGTTTTAAGGTCTTTTTCGATCGATTGGAATTACTACTATATTATAATTGCAGTTGTATAAGGAGCTACTACAGAGAGAGAGAATCTCCTATATAAAGGGGTAGCGTACTTAGTAGTACGGCCTACAGTACTAAGTCTACGCCTACAATCCCCATATTTCTAACACACTGTATGGTCCGTGCTCCTGTCAACATCCTATATTATGCTCAGCTCCCCCTTTGCTCAAACTTCTTGAAACATCAACCTTCTACAACTAATGTTGCACAGGTAATGCAGGTTAATCACTACTGATCTACTTCACGTTTTTCATGAACTCGGACAATAGTAAGTCCACCGTCTTCATCTCTGTTGACCAAAACATTGCAACCTTTCTCAAGCGGTTCTCGCCTCCTCAGACCTGTTAAGGTTATCATAATCTACACCTCTGGTAACAATTTACTGGCGCTATTTAGCATCGCATGTTCAATGTCTCGCTCTCATAACAAAGCTTTCAGCCATCAACTTCGATCCCAGAAAAACTCGGCAGCTGCCGAGTCTTCTGAATCTGAGGAGAACATTGAACTAGAACCGAAGAGACGCGGCAGACCTCCAGGAACTGAGCAAGCACCTGTCGCTACAAAGGCAATCCCAGCCCCATCCACATCAAAACATGCTCCTGGAAACCCCCTTGACCGTGAGAATATCAAGAACCCTGCACAAAAGATTCCTGGAACACCTCCCATCAGAGATGCGAGAGTCCCTTGTAATGGAGCTCCAATTCCTCGTCAAATACAAGTTCAGGTTCCACAGAATAGTGGTCAATCACATCGAGAAAGCATTCGGCCTCAGGTCAACATGAAAAAGAAAAAGGTTCTACCCTTTTGGTCGTGAGTTATCCTCATATCCTTGAACTGATCTGGGGTTGTTTGACTGACCATTTCATATATAGAAAACCTGGCGCTGAATTCGTCCAGCTGTGGGTCGGCCCACAAGCCCAAGTGTTCTCCATTCACCTCGATCTTATTAGCCATTACTCCTCTTACTTCAGAGACGCTTTCAATCGTCAACATGGTATAGAAGGCCAGACCAAAACAATGCTTCTGAGGGATGTCGAAGTCTCGGTGTTTGGGCTGTTTAACCAGTGGCTGTACACGAAACAAATTGACGGCGAAGGAACGGATCCTGACCTGATGGACGTCGCCAAACTTTGGTCCTACGGCAGTGTTTGGAAAGTCTGGCAACTTCAGAATGAAGCTATGAGAGTCTTGATTCCTTTGGTCAATCGTGAATGCGAAGGCCCACAGGAGGAAAATGATACTGTTCTTCAGAAGTTTATCGAATATGCCTACACCACCAGAGAGGAAACTGCATTGAAGCGGCTGGCGGTTCATAGGATGATGTCATTCGTATCTGGTGTTATCAACGTCAAGAGATGGATCGACAACTTTCCTGACGGAATGCTCGCCGACTTCACAGTCGAATTGATGAAGCGTACTGCCAAGCTACCCAAAGACTTTTTCACTACACCAAGAGAGAACCCTATCTTCATGGTTGCCGCAAGGAGAGAGATTGATTTGACAGAATGACCTACTGGAGAGGGCTGGAATGGTAACACTTTGACTGAGGTGAAACGTTGAAGAGGACTCCAAGATTTGCAACAAGATCAATGCGGTGCTGTTAAATGTTGGAGGTATGCTTATACTGCCTTTGTTTCGTTTCTTCACTAACTCCATCAAGCGTTGCAAATATTCATATCAGTCATCGATTGTTCTTTCCCGTCAGAGCCTTCGGATATGAATGCTGGTTGGAACAGGAACAAAATGGTGGGTATTCCGACGTGTTGATAGCTAAGACAATCAACAACTTTCTTTATTTAACACAAGTCACGCTATGACGATGATAACGAACAAAGCGTCCAGTGATTGATCAATGCTCATAAATTGGCAATCAACTGCTTTGAAAAGACCTAGGGCGGGGTATTGTTGTGGGCAAGAACTCCTACCTTGATTAGAGCGTATGGATGACACTGACAGTGGGAGCTTCAATTCTTCTCCAAATGAAAATTGTTGCGCTATTTCAATCACCTTATCGTCTCTATGAGCTGAATCAAATCGCCTCCTACCTCCTATATTCAGGTCATGGGGAGCACTAGAGAGGCTTCCATGTCACTCGATAACTGCCGAGTAATGATGAAGAAAACATGATGTCATCGAGATCAAACAAGAAATTCCCCAGCGTTTCTACTCTATAGTCAGGCACAAAAATGTGGCTGTCCATCTTTGTTTGTCATATATCTCGCTTGACATTCTCGAAATATCTAGCAATGTCTGGCTTGTAAGAACATCTCTCTACTCCCCATAGAAACTCCATCAACTATCCTTCCCAAATATCACGTCATTTTATTGTAAATGGCGGCCACAACTAATTCGAGCGGCTCCAACAAAATGACAACTGCTGATACGCAGCGAATACATCAGCAATACGAAAGCGTAAGGAGCTCCAACTGACTTTCACATTCGTTCACTATCTTGGTTCATCTATACCCAGTACTAACATATCCAAGCCATTCCCACTTCCAGGTCGTTTACACTGCCAGGAGCTGAAAATTTTCATCTCCGAACACACGTCTGAAAGTTGTCTAGTGAGAAGGCTTGATGTGATGATTGTTTCAGTGCATTAATGGAATTCAAGGTGAAAGCCGCGGATACCTCAACCTGTACAAGGCGCGAGTTCTTGGAGGGTGATTTTGGTATGGAGTTTACACAGTCCTTCGTTGAAGTGCTGGACTTATCACTCAAAATCCACTTGAGGCTGTCGTCACGGCCTATCGATTCACTTGATATAAGATCATACCCTGTCGGAAACAAGCAGGGTAAGGAGAAGCCGGTGTATCCAGGACCCACTTCATAAGGAATATCTAGGTAAACTTCGGGGGTGGAAGACAGTAGTGGGGGAGGCACTTGGCGTCATTCTTTTCGAAATTAAACAAGCTGCCTTATCATCAAGCTTGACTCTCGTCTAATGGTCAACCTTGTAAGTTTCGTAATCATTGGCTCATGAACGACCAGTTCCAAGTATTCCTAAGGTAGATACAGAGAACTTCGTTATGCCACCGTACTACACTGACAGTATAGCCCGACCGACAAAAGTGAACGTGCCCATTTCAGAAAGCCTTGGTCCCCCATTACGAAGAATATGCAACATCGAGCAGAATTGAAAAGCAGCAAGAAGCTGTACTAAGAAATCCAAACGCAAAATACCCCCGAAAGGAGTATCAAGCCCTGTAAGTTGATAATGGCCAATATTAAATCATGATGGTCGCTTGAATCTCCAGAAATATCGTCAGATTTGATTCTGGGACGAGCTCCTCTGAGCCAAATTGCGCTTTTATTCTTTATAGATGGACATCTAACCGATTCTGACGTAATTGTCAAGCGTCTGGGCGTAGTCAGTACGTCGGGTTTCGTGGAGAAGAGATGCTTCGCGCTGGCTTGACACAGTGAGAAGCATTTCTTTGCTCTCTCAAGAGTGAGATGGAGTGGTGATCGATATAACTTACCTCGTCGTGATCAAGAAGTTCTGTCTCAGGAATGATCTCGTCATCAGAGTGGTGGAAACTCTCCCCATCCGAGCCACTCTCACTCAAATTTTCCGAACAATATGCAATCTTCTCACCAGGCGCTTCCTCGATCTTATCACCTAGCTTTGCTTTGCGGCGTCGAACTCGATATTCGCGACCACTGAGGTCCTCTCCTTCAAAGCCAAGCCCATTACTCCAGCCCGTCAGAGTAACGCAGCCCTTCATCATAGCCAATGTAAAGTCACTTCGCATCTCATCTGGCATATTCTTTAGGGTTCGGATGATATTATGGTTATTCATAGCCGATAGAGTCTTCGAGATAGCGACATCCTCCAGTTCTCTGTAACGTACCATATATACCGTAGCCTGGAAGTCCTTCAGAGCATTTCCTTTGTCGGTATCTTCGCCAGGTTCAGTGTTATCCATGATACCGAGAAGAATGCTTGCTAGGTCTTCGATTCCTAGTTCCTTCGCCAAAATCCATAGCTTCGCGTGTTTGATGAGTTTGATTGTGCCAAAGGGTCCCTCCATCTTTTGGGTGTAGAACCACTTCTAGAGGAGTCCAAATGTAGACTCGGAGCAGTGAATAGTCATAATGTGCCAATTGAAATCGTTAATCAAACGTTTTCGGAAAGCGCCGGAGAAATGGGCGAGGGAGGACATTGTGAGGGATAGTGAAGATTTGATGATTCTTGGCAAATCCGAAAACGTCAGTCTTGTCGTGATCGACGACGGTCACTTCCACCATTCGCTGGGGTATGCTAAAGTTCTACATGAGCTTCAAGTCATCTAAAATTTAGTTGCTTTTCCTGCGGCAAGACTTACAAGAAGTTGAGAGGCGGAGTAATCTCCTGTGTATCGAGACTTGAGCGACGAGACATGGTGCTTGAGCTTGCTTGCGACATGAGCCACAGTAGCTTGCGCTTTGGTGGAGGAGCTTCCAAGGAATTGATAGCTATACGTTTCAAAGCATCGGGATACTTCGTGGTTGTCTGTGACATGTCCTCGAAAGCTTTCGTGATTTCGGCTGCTGTCGAGAATTGGGTCGAGGAATTGGAGATGGCGTCGGCGAGAGGCTATAAGATGGCCTTGACGAGGCTAGAATGGGTAGTGTCTGAAATGAAATAGCGAGAGTCCGAATGCCTGTGTGCTGATGAATGTGTCTATTGGACTTTGGACTTAGGAGTGGAGTGAATGTTGTTTACTTTCCGCGAATTGGCTCGCTTAACTTTTAGTCTGCGTTAGCAATCACAAAACCATGCCAAGAAGTCGGCGATCTCGATTTACAGAGGCAGTTAGTAATTCTGAGCCGTATATCAAGTCGTATCACTTTATTACGCATTTCAAGCAATGGCCAAGTACCTTGTTTTCGAAATACATTCATTCTTTCAAAGATGGATATTGTGGCTCGTGAAATTCGCACTGACTGCCAGTAACTTAGGTCATCACACACGCCCAAGCATCCAAGTCGAACAATATACCTACATAACGCTGAAATATGGGAAGGCGATTCAGCAACGGGGTAGGCAGACTTGGGATTGGTCAGTAGTATCAGGTGATAAACAGGTCATGTGATCACATAATGGCGCTGCTTATTCTGCACGTTCGTGAGTGTGAAGAGACGGATCTGAAGCCCGCATGAAATTGAAGCCTGAAATTCGCAGTTACGTGCATTGAATTGATGCATTGATGCCCATGTCTTGACTTAGTTGTGAAGTACGTTGTTTCGCATCCTTATGCATCAGCTGTCCATGCGCGATTAACTGCCGGTGTGCTGGACCTACATTCGTTAATCGTTCGAGTCAAGATCGTGGGTGGACGCAACATTACCAGGAAATTGACTCCGGCGTCTATTGATAGGTACAGGTCTCATTTCAAATACAGGGCGGGCGATGGGCTGAAGATCGCGGGGACACTCGAGGGCCAGAAGATCCGTAAGGCTGGGAAGGCTACACAATCCGGGTCGTCCAGCTGCGGCCGCCACGTGTTTGTGTATCCTCAGGGAAGAACTTCGGGTACACCTCACCACACCAGTCTGGAGAGACAACTCATGTCCAGCATTCTTAACTCGATGCAGCCCTCGAGTCTGGGAGGCGTTGCAGACAACAATCGTCAAAGCACTGCCAGCACTCCGGTGAGCGAGGGCAAATTGTCTGCCTTTCTGCAACTTCGTAGGGCCAAAATGAAAGAGCCGTAGGGGTTTTAAAGGGTAACCTTCTCATCCCCTCGACATGTTCTCTTCTTTTGATAGCAGAAATTTCTTTCCAATCTTTCCAAGTTATTCTTTCATTCCGTCCGTCGTTTGGTAGTCACTTGATAATGCGGCCAGCTGAAGGATCCAAAGAGCCTGCGCCCGACCAACTCAGGAGTGGCCAATCTGCCAGCGCGCCAAGGCCAAGCAACAGTACCACGCCGTAAGTCACCATTGGCGAGATTTTCAACATTGAAATAACCGTCTTGCACAGCCGCCGAAAGCGGCAATACAGTCCAGATGAAAGAGCCGAAGTTGCAGAGACTCGTAGACGTGGAGCTTGTGAGGATTGTAGGCGGAGGAAAACTAAGGTGAGTCAGAACAAAATGTTGTTCGGCTTGAAGCTCTAACAGCCTCAGTGTAAACACACGCCAGCTAGATCAGAGGTTTCCTCAAATGTGACGTCAGGATCAGGAAGTACACTGAGTGATATCTCACTTCGTACAGAGAGTGCGGTCTCTGAGCCTCCAGGATTTGCGACAAAGATCATCTCAGGGGATCGAATCAATTGGCCAGCCAATGGAACTGACTCTTTTGACGATCACTACTCAACCCAAATGGAGATGAGAGCTGGAACTGTTGAAACGAAGTCTTACAGCGACGTACCAAAAAGTTTCGCGCGCCTTCCTTCACGGCCGAAGCCTCGTGAGATCATCCAGGAGCCTGCACTATCCAACACCAGCTTTCAGCCGAACGCCAACCAAACATTTCCTGGAAGCCTGTCCAATGGATATGCCCTGGATATGGGATCTCATGTTCCAAATGAGACGCGTCGGCCAAATTCTTCGATGGATTATCCTCAGGTACCCAATCCAAGACCATTTGCTGCTCCCGCTTGGCCAATGAGCCGCGGGACTGATCAAGAAAGACAGTCACAGTCAACCCAGGCTTTGAATAACCCGTCAGAGGAACATCAACAGCTCCTAGCTGGACATATGAGAGGCTCCGCACTGCCTCAATTCAATGGGCTCCAACCGACTGGGACTATGTATCCTCAACGAGGAAGAACTCAGCACCAAGTCCAAGTATCTGACCCAGTGGTTGATGCAACGTATCCCGCAGTGCTTGGCTGGGCTCAGCAACAGGACCCAGGAGTTGATTCCGCTCAAAAGCGTGCCCAGATGTCGTCCCATCCTTCTTCAAGCCAACAACAGCAGTTCACTACGTCCAAAGGCGGTTACTTGTCGTTTTCAAATGTTCGTCTGCCAAACACGATTCAGATGCAGACCGTCCCACAGCCTGTCGCCCACCACCGTGCTGCAGCACAGAGCGTATTACCCACCACCGAGTATCGTTCAATACCAGCTGCGACATCTCCAATGGTTTCAAGGATCCCTAGCAGCCAGATCTCAACTCCGATATCTTCGAGACCTGCTATCAATGGATATCTTGAAACTAGTGACAGACTTCGTGCACGCCAGAACATGCCAGTTACCCCTCCACGACAAATGCAAATGCAAGGACCGCAAAGAAGCTATCAACCGGTACAACACAGCCTACAGTCTACTACAGTGCTGTACAGTCAGCCATCACATACATGGACAGGGAGGCAGAAAGCGCAGCAGCCAACTGCTGACCATCGCCGACTGAAGTCCTGTGAAATGTGTCGAAGAAGCGGTCAAGCACCTGGATCTATCTGTTACCATGTGAGTATTTAATCTCATCATGTCTTCCCTGAATTAATTGACTGACACACAAGCCTCAGTAATTCGAGCTGCAGTCATGATACGATAAGGGAGAAGGGGAAAGGAGCAAAAGAATTGGGGAGGCCTCGCGGCCGCATCAGTCTGATTTCGTCATTTCTTTATCGAGACCACAGACAATAATCACAGAATGGCATGTAATTGTAGCGTTTTTTTCCCGAGGAGTTGTTACCAAGAATATAAATTGCTTTCTGGCTCGACGCACATAATGGTACTGGTAAACACTGACGTCAACCACCCGCCCCGCCGTGTAAGCGAGCGAACCCCTTTTTGCATCGGAATACAAACGCCTGGGAATGCCTCAACTAGGCAAACTTCAGGAACGACTCCAAGATGAATGCCAATGCCTTTGTATCGTTTTCGGAAGTGGATTGGCCACTTTCTCGATCAAGTTGATTCGACTGACATTTAGATCCCTTATATGTTGGGATCAAGCACAGTTTGCCAAATCCGAGATCGTGAAATAAACGTCACCAAAGGGCTATCGATGAAGTTAATCTCATAGTCAAACCTTGAAGAATCCCGATCCAAAAAGCAGGCAATATCAAAGGTCACGAGCCAGCCAAGCACAGCCAGCGGCCAACACCGCCTCCTAAATTCTCTTCCGCCATAAAACCGCCGTCTCGCAAAACCCACCGCCGCCTCCGTCGGGCGCACCCCCTATCTTCCGGTCCTCACATCCAAAACTCGCCGCTCCATTCCACTTTCCGGGAAATTCCAAAATCTTTGTTGCACATCGCTCGAAATCCGCCGATTCCGAAGCCCCGGGTAAGTATTTCCGCCCATTTCCCTATCGTGCCTGTCAGCGGAAAGCTATTCCGACGCATTTCCTCTCCTCGCACGAGCACTTCTCCGAGACATCATCAAACTTGCTTTTGACTGCGCATCGGCGTCAACTCCGACGAGAGTCTCGCTCGAAAACCCGCGGGTCTCCGCTGTGTTGGACGCTCATTTGTAGACGCACCAATGATGGTCTTTGATGGGAGGGGATGGATTTTCTTGTTGCAAATCGTCAAATCCGGCGTAGATCCGACGGCCGCGGATACGCCACGATGGGCGGATAGAAAATCCCGCCATGACTTCTGTCCCTTTCACGTGTTTACTTCATCCGAAGATACTACGATGTTTACTTTTCGGCATTCTACCTTTGCGGCTGGACTTTGATTAACCGGAGAACGTATTTCTCTGTTGCATTTCGTAGCGGAAAGCAATCCGAGGATGGCGGAAGATTCCTGGGCATTTGGCTTCTTCCAAAACTCTCGCAGCTTTGTTGCTCTGACACTTGGCAGAGGACTTTCATGGCCGGCGGCATCTCGCGGATAGAAGCCGCGATACGCAAAGGGAAGTCAAGTACCGTCCAAGCAACGACTTTTCTATCCGCGGCTTGGAACTTTCGCAGAGGAATCAATCAATCAGGATTCCTCCTTTTACATTTCAGACTTCTGTTGCACATCTACATGTAGCCGACCGGACCGCTGCCGACCGCTGCCGTCGCCTGACTTCACAGTTTCCTTCTTGTCGTCGGCTACGGTTTTCGCGGTCCTGGCGGTCCGTTCCACTAGCATCTGCCCTCCGTCGCTTCATGAATCATGTATCGAGGACAATCGTGATTCATGATTCTTGCAGGGCGCCTCAACAACGACCAAGATGCTTTTCTTTCTCTCCTAATCTCTGTTGCAAATCGCAAGAAAACGCTTCGGATTCGTATTCTTGTTTCCATATCATAATCTCACCATTTTCAGTGTCTGATTCCTGTCCGCCACGGTTTTCCCGGCCTCGGATCATGAATGATGCCATAAAATGCACCATTTACCTCCTCATCTCGTTTCTAACCTAGAAAGTTGATAGCTACAGCAGAAAGTCACTCATCTTTGTTGCAAATCGCAATGGAACACTCCGGACTCTTTCCGAACTATTGCAGATCTATCGTCTTATCCTTCAGGCAATACTCCGTCGGTAAATCACCGTCGCTTGCAAAAGTCACGCCACAAATCTCTCCACCCCCTTGATTTCATCACGTTCTCTCCCTTCTGGCTTACATGAACATCTCGGACCGGTATATTAATTCATGGAATTGTTATCTTTGTTGCATATCGTAAAAACCGGCGGCCATCCACTTTCCGGCAATTGATCTGTTAGTGTGGTGAGACTTTCGTGATAAATGTTCCGGACCGGCGAGTTTCTTGCGATAGGGGCGTTCCGCGGAACATATAACTTATTGTGCTGTGATAAGAAGGATGGCTTTTCTGTTGCAAGTCGTAGATTGAGTCTTTCCGTAGCCGCTCCAATCATTCCGGACAGCGCTTTGTCTGCCCGGACCTCCAAATCTCCTGGTGGGAACGTGGCGGTGATTCTGCTTCCGGAGGCGGCAGAGAAAAAAGCTTGGGCAAATGTTCTCTGGATTAGACACGACTTGTGAAACCGAACTCTTGAAATTCTTGCGAGTGGTCCGAGTTTTTGAATCAATGGTGTTCTAAGTCATGTGAAGAATAACGGATTGATATCAACATACAACTCAACTTTGTCCCTCGCTTAAGTTTCTCCGCGACTTGAACACAATCTACTACCGCTATGAAAATCCACTCGAAGAAGCATTATACTTCATTTTCCATGACCTTCGGGAATTCCGAGGACTATAAACTGCTAGAATGCCATCCGTCTTTGTTGCAAATCGCAAAGCGGGGGTTGCCCGAACGCCATTCCCTAGTCTTCCACCGGCTACTTTTGATCCCCCGCCTTGGCCCGTCCATATTGAAAGTCACCTCCTATTCCCACAACATAGCACCACTTCTCAGCTGCCTCGTCCCTTTTCTAGTCTTTGGATTCTATCACCAAACGCTTTATCCCTGCCCAATCCCAAACTTCTCGATTTCCGCTCTCTGTACTCCGTCTCCATACGTCATGTCTGTTGGTCTGCCCCACATCAGCTTACCCAGATCAAAACCTGCCCATTTGCCTAAAATCCAACACCATTTTTCTCGGAACGACAAACGGCGTGACATTTCTGCTTTAAATTCTATCCCGAAGACAATAATTCCGAGTGCCCGCTCCTGTAAACAGCTGTTCCCACTTTCCTTCAAACATCGCTCGGTACATTTCCGAGAACCTCGCTCGCTTCAGCCTCGGAATGTAAACACACCCTTCCGGAAAGATGACATTCAATCAAAACCTTTCGGAAGATCTGTCAGGACTGGATGAGTAAAAAATTCTTGTTGCAAATCGCACTCCGAGACCGAAGCCGAGATCAATTACCGCTTTTTGGAGATATGAAGATAGCAATTTGCGGAGTTTCCCCTTCAGGATTAATCAATGATGGTGATAAACTCGCTCGAGATGTGCTTTGACGCCATGCGTCGGAACGGCCCGAAGTGGAGGGAAATAATGGGAAATGCAGAGATGGGATTCCCGATGAACAAACACATCTAGTTTTCTGGCGCGCGCCCCCTGAAACTCAAACTCGCAGCTCAACCCTTTTCAAAACTACTGTCTACACCGATTCGTGTACCGTATCGCCGCTCTCAACCCGCTTTGACTACCTGTACTGTTACTTTCCACCCAGGCGCTTCGCTTCCGCTACTAATACTACCTTCCCACCTCAACCAAACATAATAAGCACAACCTCCATTAACCTTCCCGGAAGAGGAAACAGGTCAATATCTTCCCCTGAATATCTACACATCTTCCAAGCTCTGTTGCATATCGCAGAAAGGCCGAAGATATCCGCGATACCGATATTCGGTGTTCGCGGTTTCTATTCTTTTTTCTTTAATTTGGTTCCTCGAGTCAGGTATCTAGCGAGCAAAGATGCTGGTCTTGTCTTGCTCGCGAAGCCAGCACGGATGTGACCTTTAAATGTCCATCGAGGCAGGAAATGGTTAAGAAAGATGGATTCATATGGCTTTTTTTTCTTTAAAGATTATTGATTTCTTATGGATGCCGGGCGAGTAGCAAGATTGAATCTTGTTTCCTTTCGGGTTTCAAACACGTGACGCATATCGTTTGATGTACCGGCCTCCGTCGGAATATCAAGCCCAACAATTCATCTCATATAAAAACTCAATATTTTTCTGTTGCAAATCGCACATTTCTCCGAAATGCGGAACGCCGAAATTCTGTTATCATAATTCCAAATGCCCATCTCAAAGGGGTCCAGGCTTGGACTCTGACCCTCCGCTTCGCCCTCGCTTCGAGATTTCGGAGTTTCAGGGGCGACGCTCGGAAGGCGATAGGCGAGTTCGGGATTAAACTTCCATGAATATCCGAAGGCGGAAGGCGAGAGTGGATAAGTTAGGATGGTCAATTAATTATGAGGGTTCAGACTTTGTGTTTGAGAAATTTTGTTTCCATTATACTCCCTTTATTCTTGGGTCTGACAATGGAGTCTCCAAGACAGATCTTCGCTAGGGGGTTCTAACCAGTAGAATAGACAGGATTTCCTGTTCGGCAAATGGATTTTGAAGTCCGAATCTGCGGTAATTAGACTCGTGCGCTTTTCGGAGTACTCGGCAGGCCCTATGAGACATACTCTACCTGAATATTCAGGTCTTAACGTCTGTGATCTCTTACATGACGATGCTTTAAGATTGCAAATATAGTGTTTTCAAGCTTGTTTACCCTGTTTGCATTCTTTTGATCGTGATCTAAAGACCGCATAGAGCTTTTACCCTGTTACTTAGCGGACCCATTGTCAGACCTAAGAATAAAGGGAGTATTGTGTTTCTTGGAAATGAAATGAGTGCAGGGCAAGTGTACGAGTAGTAGCTCATGCTATCCGGGTATCATACTTTGTACAGGTGGTATCGGCGACAACAGTCTCCGCATTTCGCTCCCTATTCAGTCCCGACCGCAGAAATCAAAGCGCATCTGTTCTGATTTCTTGGGCATGATGTTAACGCGAAACCAGCTCAGGGGCCGGGACTGACTTCTTCTCCGACGGACCAGCTCTCCAGTTCAGCACTATGACGGTATCCATCTCCTTTCCTCCACCCTCCCGGAAATACACCTGCCTCACCACCCCATCAACCTTCACACTATCCAGCAATTTATAAGACACTTTGTCCCTTTCACTCATCTTGTCCCTCAGCGGCGCTAGACTATGCAAGACCTTGATATTATCTCCCCACGTATGCTCCATCTCATGCAGATTTATCTTCTGTACCTTTCCGCCTCGCAAACCGGTCGATCTGAGATGTCCGTTGGGATAATGAACTATGGAGAAACCATTGGAGAGGATGATATCTCTTCCGAATTGCCAACGTTGTAAGAAGCAAGAATCGCAGATGTCGGCGACGAGATGCATCTTCTCTATCTCGAGCTTGAATCCTGCTTTCCAGTGATGGAGGGAGATCATCTCGCGGCCAGACTCATAGAATCCAGAGAGGTCACCATGCATATCGACTTGGTGGAGACCAGGAACATGGGTCAGCTTCGTGGAAGAGAAGCGGTAGATACAGTCCATGACTGTGACATCTCCCGCTGTTGTTCGGAGATGTTCTTTGCATTCATCCGTGTGGTCGTCAATCATCTTTGCCAATGGTAGAGATATCATTATTCCTGCGCCACCAAAACCCATCAACCCATAGTTGTTGACAGCCCACCAGTCCTCGCTCAGAGATCCAATGTATTGTTCTTTGCTGGTGTCATATATGGACAGTAGGATCTGCAAGTCGTGCATGCTGGGAAAGAAAGTATCGTCGTCTATGAGGATCATCCATTCAGTCTTGTTATTCCGAGCGGAGTACATGACGTTTACGAGAGAGAAATAGCGCTGAGCGAAAGAGTCCTTCGGTCGTACTGGGTGGATGATGCTGACTTTCATGCCTTGCTCCTGCAGTTCCTTCTCCAGTTTTGCCATCTCCTTGCTATCTGCTGCCTTTTCCTCCGTCTCGATGACTATTGCGAATAGCCTGGCATTGGTAAGTGGTAGCCATCGTACCATATGCTTGGTTGTCTCCTTCAGACGTCCCATGGTGGTCTGTAGTCCGAAGATCATATTTGATGCATCCACCTTCGACGAATTGACATTGGAAACTTCAAGATACATTGGCGGGAGACAATTCGGTATGCCGACTACTGAGGATTTTGCAGGGTCGATGGTAGTAAAGTCTTCAAAGAGCGGTTCGTCCACTATGGACAGAGGAGATCGTTCGGATTTTGCGGAAGGAATGGCGACGATATCGCGTGAGACGTATTTGATGGGATACGAGAATTGGTAGGGTTCTAACCATCCCAATTGATCGGTACATGGGTGAGTTTCGATCTTGAGTTCCGGGCCTGCTGTACCAATCCATTTATCAACTTTGCTCAGATGTCCTCCATCGCGTCCACGCGTGACGAGGAAGAGAGTGCCGAAAACTGTGAGGAATAGACCCAACAGAAAAGGTCTTCGCGGACTCATGGTGGCTACATGAAGTAGTAGATAGCTTCTGGGGAGGAAAGTGGGAGAATGAACTCCTATGGGGGGAGAAGAGAGCAGAATGAGCAGATCGAGACTGTATCTCGAGAGTCGAGAGGACCTACTGAGCTCTGCGAGTGCGAGTCGCCTCCAGATCTAGCAGATATGACTTCATCTATCATTCCAGGCTCTACGAGCTGCGGAGGATGTTTATATGCCGAGGTTTGACATTGGCGGTACTCATTCATTGGATTCGGGTTCAACAATGAAGCCCAAGGGATGTGTTGACAGATGGAAAGCGCGACTCGGATAAGGCTGTGCGACAGGATGATTTCGAATTGCCAAGCCTACCATTCCAACCATGTATTCTGCTGATATATTGCATCTGCTTTTGAGTAAAAATCTGTATATTACCTAGGTAGGTAACAATGGAGAACGAAAGACTTAAGGGCAGTAATTAGGGCCTAAACATATCGCAAGTGCTTCCCCAAGTACAAGGCTGCACAAGGCTGGGCTTGGCAGGCAGGGGTCCGCCTTTTGACGCATTTCCAACCGCCTCGGCATCTCGAGCTTCTCAACGTCACCAATGCCACGCAACAGCAACAGTTAACAAACCACAAGAATACATAGACTCTAAACAGCCACGTATTCTCCAACGTATAATATGCGATAGCATTCTCAGACTTCTCACTCCGTATCCGAACATACACGCCCTGCGAAATGGCTTCACAAGCCCCCGCCCAAGCCTCACGAAGACGATCATCCCCCACTGAGCAGACAGCTTCCTCCCCAGCTGCAGAATCGTCTGCGAGAGAACAGAACACGACCGAAACACAATCTATACCTCTCAATAACCCACAAAGATCTGCCCCCTCAATCTCGGCCACCAATACATCGAAACCTACGGCCGAACCTGCAGAATCCCGGACGTGCTGGATCTGCCAACAAGACGATATAGATGACAGGCCTGAGGATTCGGAATGGAAGAATCCATGTCCATGCTCCTTGACTGCACATGAATCCTGCCTGCTAGAATGGATTGCCGACCAAGAGGCTCCAAAGAGAGGAGATCTCGTCCCAAACTCTACGATCGAGTGTCCACAATGCAAGGCGGAATACAACATCCAGCGTCCTCGTGATCCTATTGTATCACTCTACGGATCGATACAAAGTTCAGCAAAGCGCTTGATACTTCCTACAGCTATGAGCGGTTTGGTAGGCTGCTTGTATTCCGGATTGCTGGTTTATGGGCTTAACTCCACAATTACTGTCTTTGGCACCGAGCAGGCAAGATCCCTTCTAGGAGGTCAAATTGCGCTTGGTAGAATCAATACCTACTCGGCGAGAGGACGAATGGCCAAGCTATTGCATCTCCTAGATCCGTTCTTCCCGACAATTCTCCGAGTCAAGAATTACAGCCTATTCCTATCCATGCCATTAATCGGGCCCTCTCTCGTCCTCCTCCGCACAAGTCTCGCAGACCAAGCCTCTGGCATCCTCCTCCCAATAGTACGTACATTCTTTCCCTTATATCTCAACACCACTAACTATCCGCACTAGTACTTCCTCAGCACCCAAAAAAGCCACCCTCACTTCAACCTCACCTGGCCTCCAAGTCCGGGCCTAACATTCGCCACACTCCCCTTCATCAAAAAGGCCTACAACGCGCTCTACCGCCACACCTTCTTCGATCTCGAAAAGAAATGGGATCGTGCCGTCCAACGCCGTCCCCGAGAAGGCGAAACAGCAGAACAAATCGAGAATCAAGCAGCCGAAGACGACGGCCGTGCTATCTTCGACGTCGAATGGGTCCACGAGGAAGTTGACATCCCCGCTGCCCCAGCAGCAGATGTTGCAGCAGCTGCCGAAGCAAATGGCGGCGTCCGGCTTGAAAATGTAAACAATAATGCCCCTGCCCCTGCTGCAAGACCTTTGAATCGCTGGGCGTTACATCAAGATGTCAGCGCTGCCTATATCGCCACAACAGTCATGGGCGCGCTAGCCTTTCCCGCGATCTCTTCTGCTATGGGCGAGATTGTCAATATGTTGCCTCTGAAGTGGAAAGATAGAATTGGTGGTGGGCTGTTGAGAGAGAAGTGGGGACGGAGTGTGGTTGGAGGGTGCCTGTTTGTGGTGTTGAAGGATATGGTTACGTTGTATTGTAAGTGGAGGAAAGCGAGGGATTTTGGGAAGAGGAAGGTCATGGATTATATGGGGAAGAAGGGGGTGAGGAAGTGAGGCGGGGGAGAACTGGAAACAGGTAAAGACTTGTGTCTTGGAAGTAGAGACGCCAATATCCAAATACTAGAGCATATTCCTCTGGGGTTTGAGATTGCTGGTGACGATGTCTACTCCCCCATCTTAGACGCCGTCGGCGGTATTGGCGAAGAGGTGCCCATATCTCGGCAGAAACATTCAACTTGTTGCGTCCTCTCATTCTATCTCTATATGCTGAATCTGACCAGCTGCCGGAAATTCTGTGGTGTGGAAGCTCAACTATATTGAGATCGACGTAGAAGATGAGGGAATCAGAAGCTGAATCGCTGGCGGCGACAAATGAGTATGAAGTTGTATTCACGAGGAGGTCAAGGTATTCCGAGATCTTCTTTTTCGTAAAAGGCGGCTCAGAAATCCCGCACCTGTTACAAATGAGAGTTTTAAGGACACATTATATCTGACAGACTTGAATGTGGGAGATTTTGCGATGGTGTGTAGTTGTACTTCTGCTGTAATTCAAGTGCGGACGGTGAAAAGAGGCACGGCGAGACCCGAGCAGGATGGGAGTGGGAGCACTCACTTCCTAACTTTTGCTTACAGCCGGAATGAACGTATGTGTAGATCACTATGGTACTGGTAAGATTCCACTCATCTTTCTGTTGCCCACGTCATACGAGACATGTCAAACCAACTCAGTCACTCCAACACCGCGTGTCTCTCAATGACCGGACAGCTTTGTGGATTATTTGTTGTCAATCGCGGGAAACCATCATCTCCAAGTCAGTTCTAGTAGATTATTACGTGTCAAATGAAACTGTAACACTTCTCACCGTCGCTTCCTTGACAACTATTTTTTTCCCACAGTCAATTCAGTCAATCTCACATGATATGCGAATAATCTTCTGTCGACTTCCTATGATTCTAAGTGGTACGTTGTATTTTCTCAGAAACTATCTTTCAGCATTGCATAGAATTTGTTCTGTTCATGAGATGCCAGGTCTTTTAAGGGTATCTTTGACCCTACATTTTCTAAGTAACAATGAAATATGCCGATTTGTTGTGGACTTGCTCCAGAATGAAAAATATCTACACCCTCCATATTCACGGGCTTGTGGCTGTTCATAGGACCATGGCGTCGATTCAGACAGCTTGACCAAGTACACAGTAGCCTCTACTACGTGGAGATGGGGTGCTTGGACATCTAAGCTCCACCGTGGTATGCCAGCCAGGCACATCGTAACCTTTGCTGCATATCAATGAACTGTCCACAGCCATCAATTCGAGTCACATTCTTGTAACAGAACATTCTCTTCCACTCATCACACTTGATGTATCCCACAAACCTCATACCGTCATCCGAGGTGGCTTCATAGTCTCTGGTCTCATCGTAATGGCAGCTGCTGTCACCATAAACTGTCATACCTGTAATTGTAGGTGGAAGACCGTCTGCTGCCTCGTCGTTATCGCCAAGCACACTCCATTCAGGCTTGTTGCCGCAATCATACATTCTTGTCGTTAGATCTGCACGGTAACCCAGTAACTGATTGACTCCATTCCCGCCGGTTCCGTCCCAGATATATCTGACAACGATATCATAAGCGGGAACACCATCTGGATTTCCAACTGGAATGGTGGTCGGAGTTGGAGTCGCCGTTGTGGAAGGTGGAGGAGGGGATGGCTCTTCCGTGGGCCACGTCAATGCTCTCTCAGTATAGGTTCCATTGCGATAATGGTTCCTGCTCCCAGGTCATTGATCAGAACCTGCTGGTTACCAGCTGTGTACCAAGGAGTGTGAGCAGGCACCAAAGGACATCCGATAGTTGTAGTGGATGTTCTGGTTGTTGCGGTGATAGTACAGCCTGTGGTTGGGACACAAGAGGCTGTGGTACACATGGTTGTCACACTTGCGCCGATAGGTGAAGCTGTACATGATACTGCGCAATTAGTAACAGTGGTCGAACGTGTACAAGAAGTCGACTCCGAGGTTGTAGTTGGGTCTTCAGGTGAGTCTCCTCCTGGTGGCGGTCCATCTGGCGGTGGAAGAAACTTTGGGCAATCAACGCCGGAGCAGGTGTTATCACCACCATTGCACCCACGTCCACGGCAAATAGTACATAGGGGGCCGAGACAACCTAGACAACTGATTCCGAAACATGTCTCGCAGAAAGGCGTATTACAACCAGAACAATCTGAGCCCTGTAGCCGCTCAAGTCAGCTCCATATTTTGGGATAGCACTTGCAGCCGAACTTACTTCGCAAAAGGTGCAATAATGCCCATTGCAAGAGTTTGTTGTGTCGTCGCAATCTGAACCATTACACGTATGGCAGTCCGGTCCCTCACCTGAATGAGATATCAGTAGAAGATTCTTTTTTTGATTTGGCTCTGGCTACTCACAATTGTCGCAATTCCGCCCGGTGCACAAACGGCAGTCAGGTCCTGAGCGGGACTGCTGATCACTAGTGCAATCAGAGCCAATCCAACTGGTGCAAAAGAGTCCATTCTAGACATATGTAAGTTTACAAACAGTGAAACGAAACTTATTTGGAAACTTACACAGGAAGTGCAGCCTGACCCTACGCAAATGGTGCCTGATGCAGATTTATTAGAAGATGAGTCTATACTTGTGCAGAGGATTGGAAACCAACACTGTAGGCCCTTGCATTGTATGCTGCCACCAGAACTTTGGCCGCAGTCTCTTCCAGTACATGAGTTGCAGTCACTGGAACTGCAACCAATACATCCTTGACCGCGACAAGAAAAGCATTCGGGGCCTTGTCATTTTCAATCGTCAGCAAATGACACATTGTTCAGACTCAAGCAGTATCAATCGTTTCCTTACCAGTGCATCCGCTACAGCTACTCCCAGAGCAGCCCTGGCAGTTCCCAGTACAGCCGCGACATGATGATCCAGAGCATGGTTAGCATGCTGCAGATATGCAAACAGGATTTGGCACTGGTGCAGGTGTTCCTTCAGGAGGTCCAGGATCTGACGGGTCGATCGGGTCAGTAGCCGGAGGGAGCCCACCAGCACCACCACATGCAACGGCGAGCTGTTCTCCTAGACAGGAAGCAACTTTGTTACCAGATACAGGGCTCGGAGCTGTCACCGAGAGACTGAGACTGCCTTCATCTTCGCCGTTAAAGGCTGAAATCGCCCATGCATAGTTCCAGGTTCCAGGGAACAGAAAATACCAGTCGATACAGCTCGTCGCTGGGCTTTGTCCCGCGTAAGTCAATACACTACCGGCTATGTTGATATTTCGGCTAAATATCCGATAGCCAGTGGCACCTGGCACTGGGTCCCATGTTAGATGAGCGGTAGTTGAGTCGCGTGCTAGTATCTGCAAGTTCTTTGGAGTGCCAGGCACACCACCACCAACAATGATACGTCTGGCCACAAGGGGGAAGCCAGCACCTGCAGAATTCCACGCTTCAATGGCCACTAGGTAGCGGTGGCCTGGTACTAGGCCGTTGATACTCGCAGACGACCCTACAAAGGCGGCACTCAAGAGGAAAGAACACGGTAGATCAAGGTCCCAGTAATAGACGTTGTAGAGGAAGACAGAATCGGAATAGGCTCCTGTGGGAGGAGTCCACGTAATGGTGAGCCCAGTTGCCGTAGCACGGGAGACAACATTATTGGGGGCGCTCGCGGTCTGTGGTTTTGCGACACCAGAAACCCACTGGGATTAACATATGCCAAGATTAGCAAGCCACAACATTCGCAAGATAGCATGGTGAGTCTCATATACTTACTTCAGTCCATCCACTCTTCCGATTGCCAGAACTCGCACGTACACGAATCTGGTACCTGAGCAGTGGGGTATCAGCTTCAAATGAGATTGGCGATTGAGAAACGAACTTACGTCCAACCTTCCAAAGCCCACCTCGTATCCCATCTGTTAGTCGAAGTAGAACCAGGAGAGAAATTGAAAGGGGCTCCGCCATTGATGATATAATCGATGTCGTATCCATAAGCACCGAAGACTATGCACTTAGATAAGTTACTGTGATACCCAAATGATTCATTAGACAAGACGCACCCTTGTCCCAAGTTGCGGTGAGTCCTTGCGGGGACGGGCCCATCTGAAGGTTTCCAGGAATAGGTAGGTACCGCAATGGGACATTGGTCGGAACGACAATAGCCTCACGGCCAATCCCTAAGCCACCAACGAGTGCTCGAGAGAAAGCCCTCGCTATCTTTTGCAAGTCAGCGCTGTATGTAATAGTAGTATCTCAGAACTGACTTGATATTCGCCCAATTCATTAGGGTGTAGACCATCCCAAGCAGCTGGACAACCGTC
The DNA here is from genome assembly GCF_030347475.1 of Cadophora gregata. Taxonomy (NCBI): domain Eukaryota; kingdom Fungi; phylum Ascomycota; class Leotiomycetes; order Helotiales; family Ploettnerulaceae; genus Cadophora; species Cadophora gregata. The sequence continues at coordinate 1,618,126 of NW_026695938.1, read as the reverse complement.
TCCATATTGTGGCCCACAATCATACTCCTCGCGAATGGGAGCAATGACTACCTGTTTATCCCATTAGACATGACACTCAAGAACATGAACGTGCTACTTGCTGGGGATGTAGGTGTGCTCCAACCAGGGCCTTGAGCCCTCAACATTCGGTTGTATGAGTCAGTGTTCAATACAAGGTCTTGACGACCTCCAATGAATGTCCGATGCGGCACAGTTCCAATAACAAATTTGGTCCTGGGATCTGGAGACCGACTCGTGAGTCATGTGTGATAGTTTTGGGACAGAATGTGCTATACTCACTGGATAGGCGTGCGTTGGCGATTAAGCTTTTCATGCTTCTGATCAAGCCATCATCGTCGCTGTAAAACCAACCCAGATCATTGAAGCCTAGCATTACCAGCATCACATCCGTTGGGTAGCTTGCACTGACTGCTTGTATTTGGCCTCTACAATTCGTAGAATATTAGCTAAGCTGTATTACTGTACAGAAAAAGCAACCAACACTTACTGCACGACTGCTGCGGCACGGCCTGAGATTGCGAAATGAGAACTATTCACTCATCAGAAGTAATTGGCAGATCGCATGACTGGTATCTTACCTATCGAAACTGACTGCATATTTACCACTTACTCGCACAGATTCACCCGGCGCCGATGAGCCGTACAATGGTGGCGGGACAGGTGGCGCAGGTTGCTTTGGCTGCACAGTACCTTCATAAGGCCCTACAAAATCCATTGCAAAGTTTTGGCTTAGAGACCATTCCCAAAGTCGATATCGCCAGGTAAAATCGCCCTCCATGCAATGCGTCATGGAATCGCCGACTGCCATAACTCGGATAGCGCCCTGGCGTTTTCCGACCTGGTCTGAGATATAAGCAGGAAATTCTGTGACATTTTCAATACTTGGTTTGCCAATGAACTGTTGTAGAGGAGGAAACGCCGCTCCAAGCTGGCTGGTTTCATTGTAGTTGGGTGCATCTGTTGGTAACGGAATAGGATTGCTGAGGTTGCCAAGGGCGAGGGTTGGAGCGACTGAAGCTGCAACTGCAAGAGCAGCAGCGATGTCGATCGTTTGAGTTGTAGAGTCCAGTGTATTCGTAGACAAAAGTATACTAGTAGGTTGCGGTCCGATATCTTCAGAATTTGCGAACGGGTGTAAAAATGAAAAGCACAACACCAGAGGTAACCAACCAGGCAGCACGTCAAAGTGCAGTCGCCACATTGTGCAAGAATTTCGTAGCAGAAGATGCAAATGATACATCCAGCGAAATAACAACAAAGAAGAAAAGGAAAAGTTGTAAGAATATCAAATACTTCTCTCTCCACACCTGGGGTGATTTCCAACAACCAGTACAAACCATGTCGCTGGTCTCTTCGCATACTCGATACTGATTCATGTTGGTGGCGCTCGACGAACATGACCCACCACCCATCCTAATACACTATTTGATATATTTGCCTGAAGGTGAGAATGCAACTGTAATTCATGGCTAGCTTGTCGAGTAACGACAGGGAACAGTAGAAATGAAATAACAGAATTCCTAGCATGGTACTAGCAGTCTCAGCATCAAAAGTCATTAACGGCCGCTTGAGGCCACACAGATGAAAACTGAGGTTTGTCCCAAATGGACGTCCGATGACCACACTTCGCCTATGTTGAGGAATCTTGTCAAAATGTCTGAGGATTACCGCCAGAATCTCGACTATTATCAAGTCTCCAAAGACTCGCGTGGGCAAATGCAGTTACTTCAGGGATAAAGTACATACCTCTTTCCTGTCTGGGATTGCACGCAATTCAAAATTTTGGTCTGTGCCCCCGACATGTTCTTCATCGCTTTCCTTTACATTCGCTTATCCGGAAAGTATTCCCTGAAGTGTGGAGCAAATACTACCTAGTAAGAATCAGCCTCGGCTGTTAACTCTTGAATCACATTCTAGCCTCTCATCCATGTGGCGCTTAATCGATTCAATCTCGAATCAAACACCGCTTGCCAGGATAATCATCCGAGATTACCGCCACGGTACTGCGTGTGGCTGGCCATAAACCTCGCTAATAAGTTTCAAATTGTAACTCATGACAACCATGTTCTGGTGTGCATATCGGAATGGAATCCGCAGGCGCCATCTCCAGCACTAGCTCCGGGCAGACGGTTATTTTCTGCATGCCAAAAGCGCTCTCCACGGATTTCATCCCACTTTGGGGGTCTGCCAAGCCTGCCCTGAATCTAATCGCACGATTCATCGAGCGCATTGCCATTATAACCATGGCCAGCCATCCATATCCGAGCAGAATCATCACCAACAAGATGCCCGTGTGCGGCGAGTGCATGCAACGCCCTCGCTTGCACAAGTCACGAACTCCGTGTTCCTCTCCATTCTGTTATTTACCTCGGAGGTGGCAATGAGCTACGAAATTCTGCTAGAGCTGTTGATGGCACATGCTAATGGAAATCCCTGTGTCTTGGGAAAGGCAGAGACCAGACAAAGCATTAAATCCGGGCTGCAGAAGTTGTGTTGGCTGTCATTGCGACTTGACCTAACACAGTAGCCGAGTACCAGTCCATACAGTGATAATTAAATGGCATCCTTTGGCATTGGCTTCCACAGTGATTCGCCACAGCTCTCTCTTGTAATTCATACGTTGTGTGATTCAAGATGACTCCTATGCTGAGCTCCCTTCTGGCTTATGCCTTCCTCCTCTTTATCCCGCTTAATGAAGCAATTGTGTTGTCAAGGTATGGACGAATTTTGTAGGACTTCTTAGGCACAGCTGATCAATTTGCCAGTAACGGCACGTCACTGGAATCTAGACAGGACGTATCTATCCCTTGTAAAGCATACTGTGACACAATTTTTTGCGGGTCTCAGAAATGCACTTTGCAAAGCCGTGGGTAAATGTGTATCAAGAACTCCGACGAGGATTTCTGGTGTAGGTTACAACAGCTAACAAATTATCGCACGCAAGTCACAAGGCAGCTTCTCCTCGCTCAGAACATAGATTTGGCTTTGGTTCGCTAAACTCCACACTGAACACCATTCAACATGCACTACCAGAATCCCAATCAGACGCGGTAGAAAAGCGCATTTTGAGGATCAAACCAGCCGATACGGGCCGCGTCACTCGAGTTCCCACATATCTAGCCCTCGACGTTTCAAACTACCTCGCAGATAACCTCGGTGAAGGTCCCGGTGGAAGATGGGATACTCAGTATATAAGACAAGGGTTCTTTGGTGAGTTATGTGGGAATGCCTATGTCTTAACTGTCAATCCTTTCTGCATAATTTGTAGCTGATCATGATCCTGTAGCTGGTGACATGAGGACAGTCACTCGGGATGGCCAGTTTGGAGCAATACCATTTGAGTTTGGGACAAATGGGCTGCATGGCTGCACCATGCTTACGATAATCTCGAAAAGAGCAGTTTGGATGGTGAGCCTCAACGCCTCATGTGAGCTCATTTGGCGGTGGCTTACTGTTCGTCTCGGGACCCTTTTGAGCTAATGAAAGGCTAGGCACATTTTTGGGAGGCTTATGCTTTCAAAGACAGTTATGATCCTAAGAAGCCTCTTAAAGAAAAGAACGGTCTCATGGTGAGAAGCGACGGCGATCCTGAGGACATACCGAACTTGCAATCATGGCAAGATAGAGCTATTGCAGCAGTGACTGGCCAGCCTCTCTCAGCGCCGCTGCACCTGCCCACCGAGGGCAACCCCATCGACCCTAATCTCTTCAATCGGAGGGATGACAACACGGAAGCCATTATCATGACACCGGCTGAAACAATTACCACGGGTTCCAGAGGTGAAAAGATGGCTGACTATAGGTACCCCAACAAAATTGGGGAGCTAGAAATGGCACTGCGGCAATTGATACCCGGTATTAAGATTCAACGCCAACCTTACACACCTCTAAACTACTTTAATCCAGTTGACATGGCGAAGAGAGACAAAACTGAAGCTGGAATGGCACTTTTTCAGTTTGATCCAAATGCGGATGGTGCTGGTGCGCGTTACTTTCGACTCTTTCATGAGGGCAAAGTTTGGCTTCGCGAGACGGCCTGACAGGCTGCGAAAGTCTTGGTACATAGTGTACGCGTGTGAGAAACTTCACCGGGGTGTCTGTCTATGAAAATTGGAGAGTAGAATCTGTACTGGGCATATATGCATTCGATGTTAGGAGAAAATGATTCCCATGCACGTCGTTGAGTGCTTTGTTCGTCTTCAACAATACTATTGGCTCGGCTTCGTAACCAAATCAATACACAGAACGCTACCTCCCATGCACGTGAAGCTCACCTCGGCAATCAAGGATTGATTAACCTATTAAGGCCTGCAATCCGCCCGCCAGCGATTTAGCACTGACTACTTCTTTCCACTTCTGACCACCCGTCATTCCCCAACAACCATTGCCTCAAAACACATGACTCCTCTCTCAACCACGAATCCTCTGTACACTTTCAAGGCTCCTAGAATGGAGAAACCAAACCTCTATTTCAAATCTACTCCACCAGAAATTATCCGATCAATATGCGCGCATGTCGATTCTGCAGTCTTGAAAAATTTAAGGCTCGTCAGCAGACACACTTGTCTGGTGGCGAGTGGCTTGCTCTTCCGAACTGTTTATGTCAAGATTTCGAGTCGTGAACAGCTTCGATTAGATGTCGACCATTGGACTAACCTGCTCAGCCAGTGGAGTTGTATCGGATCTGTACATCACTTACGAGTTGATGGTATTTTACCAAAAGAGCCAGACGATCATGGCAAGCTTCGTCAAGGGCCAATTCCACAATGGAACGAAAGATGTCGGCAAGAGGAACTGGGAAGATGGCGGAATCATGTTGCATATGATTTTGATGGTAAGAGGATTCTCGACGAGGATCATGGATGGCGTCCATTAGCACGCCTGATTGCGATGTTACCAGCTCTGCGAGATGTTGTTTTCGCTTGCACGAACCAGTTTTCTCCTTGTCTTCTGGAGTCGCTGCAGGAGATTCCGTCATCGCAGTGTAGACTTTATCTTGAGACCTTCCATCTCCGCTCGTTTCATGATCGAGATGTGGAAGGATATGAATATCAGCTCGTCACCTCGCCACATCTGGAGGGAGTCGTGACTGAGCATTACCAAGACGCGCAAGTAGCATTGGCTCTTGCGCCTATGTTGAGAAGTCTTTGTATTATCAGCCGTCCCCCCCCGGCTTCAACCGACAACTTCGTGGCAGCGCCGCAAGGTCTCACGACCCCTACTCGATCCACCTTTCCTCACCATCAGAAAGATATGAAACGCCGTTACCCTCTGGTGAATCTACAGTTCTGCCGCGAACGATTCGATGAGAAATGGGATGAGCTCGTTGATCTGTCTGCACTTCGTACCCTCAGACTGGATTATCCCATTGAAGAGAGAGTTATAAATTGGCTGGCAGCGAAGGCTCTTTTCAGCTCCCTGACTGAACTAGAGGTACCCATCGGCTCTTGGTATGAGCAGAACACCCCAGAGTCATATACTCAGGACTTCGCGTCCTTCATTCAGAGTATCTGCCCTTTACGATTGCTCCGCATCTACGCCAACCCGATAACCACCAACATTTTCACAGCGATCCTTGAACAACATGGCGCAACCCTCCAACATCTTTCATTGAGGACTTGGGGGCATATTGAATCTGTGAGATTCGATGTCTCTCAAGTCCAGAAAATCAGCCGGCAGTGCCCATTACTCAAAAAGTTGGTCCTTAAAATACCGAGATCGAAAGGCGACAAAGCCGAGCAAGGGATATACACTGCTCTAGGCTCAATGTCACAGTTGCAGCATCTAGAACTTGAACTAGATTGCCAGAATCGGACATGTTTAAGGACTCTGCCAAATGGTGAAGTCGAAATATTCAATAATTCTTCCTGGGACGAGTTTCAACAACAGTTTTACCCTAAAGAGGGTTCACTGATAGAGGTGAATCCACGAAACGGTCATGTAATGGATATGTTAATCAACTGTGCTCTGGATGCCAACCTTGCCGAAGATATCTTCTACTGCATTTCGTCTGAAAAAGCACCAGGTGCAAGGAGATTAGAGAGTCTGCAATTGTCTATCAATGGCGGTGGGTTCTTTGGCGAGCCGAATCTGCCTTTCCCGGCTGATGTCTGTGGAGTACCGGAGGTTGTAGACCGAATTGCAAAGACATGGATGGTTGAAAGTGGAGATATGGGTGGGGTGAAGGTGACGGAGCTGGATACGGGAGTGGATTGGGACAATGGGCTAGAAAATGGGACATCAATCGGTCTACATGATCGCATTCAAGATGTTTTAGCCGTACAGGTAGAGCCAGTGAGTCCTCACTCTGCTTTGGCGATGTATATCCCTTAATGTTATAAGTATCTGCGGAGTTACAGTTCTGCGAGCAATTTTCTTTGTTTAATGCCTTCATCAAGAACGTAAGCTGACCCCGATATTCTCTACTAGGTCTTCAGGAGGCTGTGGCCTGGGAACGGAAATTGGCTGGATGAGTGGCACAGTTTTCCACTCGAAGGCTTTCAGAGAGAAAGCCTGCAGACATAGGGCTGGTCTCTTTTAAATGTGTCATGCGTCTTATGTGCTTCACTAGAGATTCGAGCGATTGGCTGGACCTAGGACCGGCGCTGCTAATAGGTCGGTTGGAGGAATCCATGCAATACCCTCCTCTCCTATCTTCCAACCACTCTTTAATCGTCGATTAGCTTGGATTGATTCTTGTATTCAGTCACCAAGATCAAAATTTACAATCTCAATAATGTGAGGGTTTTATTTCGCCCATTGAATCGCCATTTCGGCCACTGTATTGAAATATTGGAGAACCAAAGCAATCTACTTTCGGTATCCTTGCAAGTTTACCACTCAGCATAATTGCCTCCACTAACACCTGAAATATTTTCCTCAAATGCCTCGAAGTTGTACTCACTTTGTCTCGGCCGAAGCGGAAAAGTAGTAATCAGAAGCTTTTCCAAGAGACGGGGGCAATCCATCAAGCTGGCTCTTCTTTAACGCCTGCGCAATATCTCCCTGGAGTGAACGCAAAGAATCTGAATTGATGCAAGTATCGAACTTTGCCCCATCTTTCGTGGCTATCATGGCATCAATGAACATCTTCTTTGCGGATGGTCGTTCTGATGCGAGCTCCGCTGTGGCCCAGTAGACTTCGCGCTCTGCCCAGTCATCCAAAAGCAGTCGCTCGTGAATTTTATCAATGACCATGTTCTCTAGTAACACCACTTGAAATTGGCAGGCAAGTTTCCAGAGGTGTAGCAGCTCCCCAGTGTGCAGATCACCTCCATCTTCATTTTCGATTCTCTGATAGTATAGCCAATTCACCAAGCTGGAGAAAATCTTGACTACACGAGGAAGGAGTCTGAGGTTGTGATCGTCGACATCAGAGGAATTGAAGTGTTTTGCGAAGTATGACGAATAGTGACAGAGAAAGCTTCTGTGAATGTTGAAGACCTTGCGGACAGTCTCCCGGCCAATGACTGAAACCACTACTTTGACGATTGTGTCGTGTTCACTTTTGACTGTCAGTAAAAAGCTGGTAAATGTGGATGGAAATATCTACTGCATGCTTGGAGTTCCTCTCTTCTTCGCAACAGGCTGTGTAGAAAGTGAGCTCGCCATGGCTGTCAGAGCTGGTTCGATATTTGTAGATCGGGTTGTTGTGGAAGTTGAATTAGCTGACGGTTTCTGGAACGAGAATCCACGGGGCAGTTTGAATTTGATGATTAGAGACTTTGGGGGCTCCGCTCTTGCATGTTGTTGGGTTTGAGAGCTGGTTTGGGATTGATAGCCAAGGATCAATATCAAAGTCTAAATAATCAGAAGCGGGGAAGACTAGCGCTCGCTAAGCCTTATCAAACAAACTGCCTAATCGGGATGGCACACTTTGCGCGCTTATGACACCCGACGAGTGGGAAGGTGAGATGAAGGTGAACCTAGAGGGATATCACTGGTATCACTATTCACTTGGAACATATAGTGCTGTCACACCGACACGTCGAAACAGTTGAGCCTGTCCTAGAGTCGCTGATGCCACTCTGGAAATAATCATATGTCTGAAACAAATACACACTATATGCTCAGGAAACAAGTTTGAAGGAGCTCTCTCTCAATCTTTGCGCATCGTACCATTTTCACCCGGAGAGCCCCCACGAGTGCGCCTCATGACCAACTGATTGATAATGTGCAGCTCCCCAAGTTCAGCTCTCGCTTCAATGAAGACGAGACTCCCGTAACATATTTTTAGCTATCCGGTGCGATGATCGACGCTTCTTTGGTTTTGAATGAAACTTGGCTTCTCGCGAAAGGGAGTAGTCTTCATCCCCAGCAATATCGAAACCATCCAAATCATCATAATCAGCCACAGAAGTCGGACCGTTTGAAGGAGTGGAATTTGTCGAGTCTGAAGTGGTATTGACGCCCTTCTCGTACTCACTGTCCTTTTCAAGTGATTTTCCGTCAGCAACGTGGTATCTAGCTGGCTCTATACGACGACCTTGTTCAAAATCGCCTTTGACGAAGCGCCGAAGGAGATCAATTGACCTAACTTCGCTCCAAGCGTTTCTGAGATCTCCCGATGAGATAGAGACCCGATTCAGAAGCATAGATTTCAGTCTTTCAGAATCTGAATCCTGGATGATTTTGGCGGTAGGCTTCACAGTACGGATTATGGAGTTTGACGCAAGACTGTGGAAAAGCTTATTCATGACCTGATTCTGCAGGCTAGGCATGAAAAAACGCTCTGCCATGATCCAAAGCTCTGCTAGAAAATCTGGAGTCATTCGATATCAACATCAGTCGCGATGTTCGGGTGGTATAGCCAATGGACGATGGAACCGAAGACAGTGGGATTGATATCGTCAAATGTCATAGACTGGGGTTGATCTTCGATGAAATGGCTGCTGAAAGCGGCTGAGAAGAAAGGTGAGTAATGGCATATGAGGTTCTTATGGATGAGAAACTTTTGAGTCGTTGAGAACCCCTCGGTGAGATTATGGTCGGCTTTCTGGGCATTAGGGATCGCCATGAGAATGGTAAATACTGGTTGGGGGGTACTGCATTGTGTCAGTCTACAGATAGTGTCACAAATAACTAGAGAGTCTTACAAGAGAGACGGTTCCTTGGACATGTCGCCAGCTTTGAGAGGACGCGGGTCTGCCTGGGTGTTGTAACGGTGATTTGGCTGGTCAAAAGCCATCGTTGATTGTTGAGACAGGCTGGTAGCTATCGCTGTGGTGCTGTGACAGTGTGTGAACCTCACTTAGATATTCGAAGTCTGTTGATTTGCCTGATTGCACAAGGTGATGATGACTTGGAATAGAGCAGAGCGTCGAGTATTTTGAAAAACGAATGTAGCATTGAGGGACTGCTACCTTCTCCGAAACGTGCCTTCTCCTTTGAGTTGCGCTAACAAGCTGCAGTTCTCTTGAGTCGCAGCCTGCATCTCTTTAACAACGCCAAATCGAGCATATATCTCTAGCACCAGCTCATTGAGCCTATCATAGCACCAGCTCATTGAGCCTATCATAGCACTGCCCTTCGTGCCTCTCGGGTGTGACTATCTGTGGAAGGTGAGTTCTTGCAACAAAAAGAGGATGGTGATCACTGCTTGCAACTGTGACTTAGCAGAGAGCTTAGCTGAAGGTTAAGATACAAATAAGATGAAGAAACATGAGTCCGTTCAACCATATTAATTCCATTGCGCAGCAGTTGATATCAGAGAAGATACATTAACTTGAAGCTTTGAAGATTGAAAACACTCTAACAGTAGTGAAGGTTGAAGCCGCTGATGGAAGTTCTGCTGATTGAGTGCATATGAGACTTGAGTTACTGCGCCAGCAGAGACAAGACTTCAGTATAAATGTGTTTAGAATGGATTTCTATTCTGTCATTTTTTATTGCAAGCAGACTCGATGTAGAGATATATTCATTACTGCTCGGCTATGATGAACCTCAGTGCCTTCCACTGAAGGCTGTAACATAGAGCGCACCTTTACTTTCCAGTGATGCGCGTGTGTCCCCGCCATTCTAAAGGACATACAGAACCAATCAAGAGTAAGGCTCTGGTGACCCAAAAGGAAGAATGGAATAAATATTCGCAAGAAAGATAATGAGGGAACAGTCTGGAGTTTTACCGCCATCCTCTATCCATCACCTTCCGAAGCCCGTGGAAATTTGGGATTTTAGTCAAAAAGACCAGCCATATCGGATAAATCTTCGACCGTCTCCTCCCCATCTTCTTCCTCTGACTCATCAGCTTCTTCAAACTCCTCCTCGCAGGGTTCCGCCATCTCCGTCATGTACTCAGATATCTCGTTGCTCTCATCTCCGAAGTGTTCAAAGAGGACACTCTCATCCTCTTCTTCCTCCTCTGCCACTTCACATTCGACATCACTGGTTTCATCGTCCAGAAATTCGTCTTCCACCTCAGGAATTCCAACATGGAATTTTGTTGGGTCGACAACCTCATAACGATCACTGTTGTGGACCAAATCATTATGTTCAAGAAAAGCCAGGCTGATATCGAACAGTAAATCTGGTGGAGCTGACTTGCCGATGTCTTTCAAGACCTCTGGTGTCATATTATGGGCTGCATGGTGTAGTGCCAGTGCACGAATTGGAGTGCCTTCGGTCTCCGTCTGCTCGTAGTTGTGGATAACAAATTTAGCCACGTCAGAGATGTTGATCAAGTCCAGGATTGGGGCAATGCGATCCATGATGGTATTCTGTAGACCTGGCATGCCGAAGTACTTTGCCAAGCTCCAAAGCTTTGTGAGCGGGAGAAGGTGAGTACCGACTACATTCTTGGACGGCTCAGTTGGGCTAGGTTGACGGAGCCGGATCTCTTGTGTGTAAAGCCAGTGCGAAAGAAGTCCAAACACCTGAACATCGACGCCAGGCAAGTCTGCTTTCAAATGGCCAGGCTTGAAGTACTCTCGGAAGTATGGAGAGTAGAAACTGATAACTTCTTGGTGTATGGAGAAGTGTTTGGCGCGAGAACCTGAGCCGACTGTGATCGTGACCAGCGGTGAGGGGTTTCTAACAAGTATTAGCATAGCTGTGATGTGACAGTGACATAGCATTGTGAAGGAGACCCACGAGAAGTCTACTTGAGGCTTTCTTACTCCCATCGCAGAGAGAATAGAAGTCGTAGAAGATGTCATCTTGTCAGATGTAGTAGTTGTGAATGTTGTGTTTCCTGAAACGAGGCTTAATTTGTAGCTGTTAGAATCGATCCGAAGCGGGTCTTGGTGCTGGAAAGATGCCCTGGAACTCTCAATGGTTTTGTTTTTTGTTGATATTTTTGACCCTGGAACGAGTTTGTCGAGTTCTCTATCAAAACCGATGTGTCCAAGCTACAAGAAACTTGAAATCAAGGACGTGATAACTCACGTTGAGTGTGGCAGTGGTCACGAGGTTCATTCTGCCGGTCGTCCGGTTCATCTAGGTACACAATAAACGTCACTCACTTTTAGCATCCCTTTCTGTCGTCTCATTCACTTTGTCGACTGAAACCATCCAAGCCGAGTTTAATTCACTTGGGAATCCTCACCAGACAACAGACCCTACTCATTTGACGAGTGTCACGATATCTAGATGTTCTGGCTATAATTCAATAACTGTTCATTTCAACCAGATCTTATCAGAAATTCGGTGTATCTCTTTACATTCACCATTCTATGAAATCACTCGCGATACATGTTTTGGGAACCAACAATGTGTCCGTGTCCGTTAGAACTAACTTAAGTTTCACTCAGGTTTGGTCGACGTCCTCGCTTAACATCACAAATGAAATCTCTACTGGAGAAGACCTGCTGGTATGAAGAAATATATTTGCAAATTAAGAGCTAACACTTCCTGGCCCAGTGTCAATTCGGACAAGTCTATGGAAATCATTGTTTCTCCTCTTTAGGAACGACAACGGCCTCACCGTCGCCCACATAATACTCCTTCGCGGAGCCAAATGAGCCGAACTTCATCGTCGGTTCGAGGCCGTGAACATGATCCTTCTTCAGACTCATGATGATGTCGACCAACAATGCTTGCGGCAAATGTCCACCTGACATCCAGACCTCAAGTCGATTCGCACTTGTGGCCCATGCCATTCTATCAGTGGCGAGTCTCTGTAACATCGTTGTACCCTTGGCTTCATATGCATAGTGCAGGAAGTTTTTCAACGCTTCTCCTTCAGTACATTCTACTAATGGTCTTAGCCCGTCCATGATGTTGTTCTGGAGGTTTGGCACGCCAAACCGTTGTGCAAGGGTCCAGAGCTGGGAAAGAAGCAGGATGTTTCCATCATGGTCTTTCAAATCAATGTCGATCTTTTGGGTATATAACCACTCCACAAGGATACCAAACGTATCTGAATTCACTTCTGGTATCGTGATTGTCTGTGTCTTGCTTTCTAGATGTTTACTATTGAAAGCATTGGCGAAGTATGACGAATGGTGGCAGATGATGTCCTTGTGGATTATGAAAGTCTCATTGGACTCCTCAGGGCCGATAATAACGGTGACAACGCTCTGGGGTCGTCTGTTCAAAGTCAGTCTCAAGTATAATAAACTCATGGCAGAGTTTTAGAGTGCACCTTAGGCTCGGTAGCCTCGTCTTTCTACCTTGAACTCGTTCTTGGGAAGACTCGGGGACTGGTGTGTCACTCACACCCCTCAAGCTTCTGGAGGAGCGTAGAGCTGGCGAAAGATGCTTCTTCCCGCTTCGATTAGCCGAATCCATGGTGGCTAGAGGCGAAGCGAATGGTGGGGTCAAGTCTGGTGTTGAGCTTGGGGAGGGCATGATGATGCTTGGTAGGAATTTTCGATCTTGTTTGGAAAAGGGGGGATTGGTGAGTGTGCTTAAAATCTCGAGATTTGAAGCAGAAGAAAACAATGCTTGTCCATGATATCTTATGCCTAATTATATTTGACTTGACCTTCGACGACGACTGGACGAGAAAATGTCAGGCTAGTGTCTGAATTGATGCAAGTGAATTTGTGTCGTATTCTCCAAAATTGAGTGAAGCTGGCGCTGACAGCGAGTGAGAATGCATTGTTGTCACTCATTCATCGATGTGTTTTCGCAAGCGGGCGGTGTTAATAAACTATATCAGCTTCTTACCAATGGATGTTTCCGGCTTTCACTTCGACTACTTGCAGCCTTGATTGAATCGTTTTGATGATATGCGAGGTCTGACTGAACATCTAGATGGCAAGAAATGAGGCTTGTGAAAGCCGATAATGATATCATTACTCTGAGTAATTCAAGCTGTACGGCATGCCTGATCGATAACGTCTGGGCGATGCATCGTACCTGACAATGATCGGCCACTCTGGGTAGTACCTGTACATTCCCTCATTGAATGCCACTCCATCGTGAATCTCACCATTGCCAGGTGGACTCTTATTCATAGCAAGTATCTTCCGGGCAATGTTCTGCGAACTAGAATGGGATGAGGCAAATGCAAAATGCGAAGCCGTCCAGCTTGTTGCATCACCTTGGTACCTAATGAGTTTTGCACCCAAGGGCACATCAACCGGTATTCCGACCTGCAAAAGAACATCAAATATGCCAAAATATCCATCAAGGCATGCTGTATTCATCCATGTTTTGAGTTCAGGATCATCATGAGGGACGACTTGAAGTTCTAGGAGAAGATATCTTAACACTTTGCTCGACTCTCGCAGCAGTGCACACAAGAACAATTGGTTGTCCAGTCTGTCGCCTCGAAAGTATCTAAAGCCCCGTATCCTGAGAGAATACGCATAGACTCGACTTTATCTCATTGGTTAGTCGTGGCTGTGTGCCAATGTGTGGCCCGGTCCTTCTTTTCCGTGCATGGGTGTGGCAGACTGCGGCAGGCAGCCCTTTCCGGCACCTACTTTGAAGCTGAAGCATTCTGCAACCTCCAATTCTTCCCTCTTTTGACTTATTCAACTTTCGCTCGATTCACATTAGGCGATGTCTCTGTGTGCCAGCTTCCCCTTCGACCAAACAGTGGCATGCTAAATCGTATTTTGGAATTGGTCTGTACAGTACTATTTGTTTCTGCGGGAGATTTGTGCAGTCTCGGAAGATTACACTGATATCATTAGAACTTAGATTCGAGCTGTTCACATGGACGCTGGCACATTGTGTGAGTTTGATAAATCGTATTGAGCCCCACTTCATGCAATGGACAGGATGTTGGGAAAGGGTTAAGCAGACTCAACATAGACAAAGACCGAAATATGCAAGAGACACTCTTTCTGAAGACCAATGATTCTAATGCTATCATTAACACATAACAACATCCAAGGCATCAGCGTCGTAAAAGACATATATGCCAAGGAGCCACACTTTTCTGCCGGTCTAAATACCATATCAGTAGTCAAACCTGGTTAGTTGCTTTGGCTTCTGGTCATCCATGCTTCTGTGGTCCTCCGTATATTTGTCCTCTCCGTAATGAACATTCACCTCCGTCGTCCGTACGATTCCGCTGTAAGTCATTATCTCTTCCTCACTACCCGACGGGCTTTGACTTCTAATTTGACTTGTCCCTCGTCTCAAATCCTTCATGGCAAAAGTCGAATTCCCAAAAGGGCTCTTCGAACCGTTCTTGGACGTTAAAGTGTTCCCTTTGCTTGAAGTCATATGTGACTTCATCACATCGCGGGATGCGCCCATGTTGCTCTTGCTTCCATATGGTCCTCGAGATACCCCGCTGCTGAGAGATCCAAATATGCTTGGGAACCACGTTTTAAGAAGGGGGCGTAGGGCGGGACCAGAAGCTGTGATGATGGCAAGATTTGTTTCGACAGCGGAGTAGCAGAAGCGGATATCATAGTTGAAATCTTTCGCTGGGAAGTAACTGATCTCGATAAGCCAGGCCATACGGAGAATACCAACTATCGTTACACTAAGGTGAGTTAGAAGATGTCATGATATGAAAGGGCAGCATTTTGAAGTGATACGCACATAAAACCCAGGAGGAAGACGGCCATGAGTGCTATTCTCACTTTCAAAGGCATTTTCAAGCCTAAGAAAATCCAGATTGGTAACGCAAGTACCGCCAAATCGGTAAAGATGGTCAATGCCGCCGTGGAAATGTAAAACACTCCAGTATCAATACAAGTCCCCTTGAGTGTGGGATCCCTCATTCGCTCCCAAAAGAAGTTGACAGGCTTGCATTGGAAAATGACAGAGATGAAGACTGAGATTGCTAATGATATATTGAAAGCATTAAGGGCATGGATCGTGTACCTGATCTCTCGCTTGTGGCCGCCAAGTCGAAGCATGAAGAGAAGAACAGACGTCTTGACGATGGCCAGAATAGGATTGTATAGGATCTGACCGATAAAATTCCACTGCATACCGAGACCAAAATCGGCTGTGGCGAGTGGCACGTCTGCGGTGTGTATTCCCAGAAAGGCTGTTCTCATGCCTGAAGACCAAACGGTTAGCGATATTTGCGTGTTCTAGGAACTTTGCTTCAGTATGGGGTGCAAAGAGCAAAATGATCGGCGAATTCATACCATAGTATCCAGCTACGGTCTCAGCTATGGAAAAAGCCATTGCAGCAACGATCAAGCCATCATCTTCGACGTGAGTCAGTAAACGTAGACAGAGCTTAAACCTAGAGGCGGATCTGCTACACACCCCAACCAAATTGCTTCATCTTCTGACGGCTGTATATCCTCAAGCAGACAACAATCAAAGCAAGTGTCGGAAACAGAAACAATATGGCAAATCCCCCTTGCTGAAGCGGTGACGTTGGAAAGCGTTCTCCATTGCCAATTAGGACCGGCGGTGCAGCCTCTGCCTGCCGACTGAAAATGAGACCACGCAATTGACGCAACTGCTGATCCCTTCGGAACTCCATAACGAGATGTCAAGTATAAAGACAATTCGCAAAGTGAGAGTATAGAGATTGATAGTTCACGATCTGAGTCTAAAAACCTAGATCAATTAACTTTGCCAAGGTCGTTTTGTGAACTAAACAAGAAGATCTTAAGTCAAGGATGGACCCATTGGTGAACATGTGGGGGGATAACGGTTTATAGATACCATTACCGGGAATTTGCACATGATTGAGACAGGAGTGTAGTAAAGGGGAATGTGCACGCGGTTGTCTTGAGATAATGAAGTGAGCAAGGTCACCTCGTGGTCCCCCAACACCAGGAACAGCTTTTTACAGCTCTCAGACCACCAAGCAACCTCATCCGAACTACTCGAAACCAGGATGCCGCAGTTGGCCAGTACTGGAAGGAGTCTCACATGAAACCCCTGACGAGGGGGAACGGCGAAGAGAATCCCAGTTGGAGATTAACCCTCCTCGCCACTGACAGATTCGATTGTGGGTTCGAGACTGGCGCAGAAAAGTTCAGTTTTCTCGAACTACTCGGAGATTGAGGTGATTTGTGATATACATCGTATACCGAAATGCATGCGAATCTTGATCTCTTGCTTTGCCCAAAGTCAAAATTTATCCGCGTGGGAAGCCTTTTTTTGTGCGGACACTTATCCCATTGCAGGTGACAAGACAATTTGATGCATAACCAAGCATTCGTCGATGCCATGCGCCTTGGTATGTTCCTGAACTGGGAAGGATGCGCAGTTACTCCAAGCGACTTTGTGCTGGGATCATATTCTCGACAATCAGGATTGTTCCCATCAAACTCGCCGATCTCTTTCCTCATCCTCTCCGGATCCAAAAGACACAGCCGGTGATTGGAGGTATTCATGGAGAGACAAAAATCTTAAGCAAAGTTCTGCCTTCCGCTTTGAACATATTGGAGCTATCACGAGACAGTTTAGGCTAATTTGCAACAATGTATGGATTTCGCAGCAGCAGTATTTGCTTTGGCAAGCAGTTCGACGCTGTACTGTTTTGGGCAGTAATCAAAGCAATATCACTTTCCCGCACGAAAATGTGGTGGTCCTCCAGGACCAACAACTTGCTCGAAAAGTCCCAGGGTTCGCGATCTAGAACGTCCCAAGCTAGAAGTGAAGAAATCTAGTGGCATCGCAAAGACATTTGGGAGATCCTTGGGCTCCTCAAATAGTTCTGGGCTCGTTACGAAACAACATTCAAAATCGCAATCAGCTCCGGAGGATCACTCCCTTACTTCAATCCTCTTACGAATGGATCCTCTTTAGTACATACGGGCGTGGGCGTGACGAACCAATCAATGCCGTTACCTTTGATGCCGACCACTGAAGAATGAGGCTTAGCGCGAACGTTCCACACAAATGTGATGGATATATGAATGAACGTCCACGTTGCAACCCTGAAATCCGATTACAACGTGCTGAATCGATTATATTGCTCTCAGCAACGTTTTGCAAGAGTATAAAGATTGAAGGTTTCGATGTTCCGCCATCCTTGGAAACTTTAGACTGCGGATGACATACCGGATTTCGTCTGTGCGGGTGGATCAAACAAGGTTCAACAGCGGTGCCAATTTATTCCCAAGCAACATTTGTTGGCTACACGGAGCACATATTCCCTAGTGCCAGCAAAACTCTTGGGACCGACTAGGATTTAAATCTCTTTCAGGGACAACGGTGATGTCGTTTGCGTAAAACTCCTGCGTCAGTACTTGGCAATGCAAGACGACAGAAGAAGGTAGTCCAAATAAGATGGCATCAAGGTATCGCTTTGACTCGTGGAGAGAACTGGAGAGTGGGGAGCCATCAAAAAGGGGATCGTCCCGTGGGGGTGTGGTCCATCCCAGCAAGTCACATCCATAATTTAATCCACACAAGCCGGTTGATTCAGAGATCCGATTGGTCTGAACTGGTAATTTCTTGATTCATCAACTCCACGTCCCGAGTCCGCGAAGTTCTGATCTGGCCAATGCATGAGACACTCCGGAGTGGCTTGAGGTTAGTACTTGGCGAAGTTGGGGTTGACACAAACCACTCGCCAGGAAGTGGCGGTTCTTTTAACAAACAGGGACTTTTGCCGGCTTGGCTTTTAGGAACAATGCTTGTGTTACCTGTTGACAACTGAACAGGCTTACCTTTGAGTTGGCGAAGAACGGGCTGATGGGTATGCGTATCAATCGGACGGAGTGAAAAGCTTATAAGCGAGAACATCAAAATAGAGAGTTTCCTGCATACTTCGTAGAAGTTCTTAACTACGGCTCCTCAGACCGTCAATTGAGATCTCTACCAAGCACACAATTATTACTGCATATTTCTCCTAAGTCTGAATCTCCCTCTATGTGGCAACTGCCGTTGTCAACAAGAAACCGTGAAGTGGACACTGCGTATGATCCTCTTTGCCAAGGGCTTTTTTGCCCCTCGCCTCCTGCCACTGGCAGATGGGCGCATGTCACTCTTCCATCCCGGCCGATCCTACCTAATCAAAGACATATTCCCGATAAATATGTTCTATGAGCTTGACTGGCAGCTGATTTTCTCCGCATTTGTGGACCCTGACATCGAAACGCCACTCGACCAGTCCCTCGGCGTTCTCGAAAAGCGAAAGCTCCGGTCAGAAGTCATCAAACGAGTAATTGGTGCCCAACATATGTACAAACTCAATGTTCTATGGCTATTCTTGAATTTCCGAGAGGGAAGGAAGCCAACAGACTTTTGCTGGTAATGTCCAAGAGTGACCAAGCCTCGTGCGCATGAAGACCTCTTATCTGGGAATTTCTCACAGCCTCCATATGCGAGGTTCATGTACTTGATAGGGGGCTCATTTCGGATCCTTCTGAGAACGACAAGCAAAAAACGTCTGAAAGATCCTTGTAGATCCACGCGACGTGGATATTCATCCCCGATCTGACTGTATGTTTGGCTAGATGGAAAACGTGGCAACGTGAATGGCCGAGCCAATTTCTTTAACCAACTCATCTCATGTCAGTAGTTTGTTATCAAATATTACCCCACCTTTTGCAGCAGTATGCGTCGACTTGACCTTGCATCCATTCTTGTGTCCAACATCTCAAGGTATAACTTGCAAGCGATCTGCTCCAAGATTGGACCTTTGCTCTTCACCCCAGCTCACTTTGGCTTTCTCGCCATCGCCACTCTCATTCTTCTCTATTAGGTGTCTCCTCGCCTATTTCACCCCTCTCGGAACTTTTTATCAAGTTTCATCTAAGGGCAGTCATGAAGAATTTCTGTGTCGCAGCTTTGCTGCCCTTGTTAGCATCGGCGCAAACACTTGTGGTGGACAACGCGATTATCCGTACGTTTCCAATTTGTCATTTAGTGAGCTTGAAAACTAACCCCTTATGAAGCTGCCGATGAGACTACACTTGCACCAGCTGTTTCAGCTGTTGATGCATCCGCTTCCAACGCCACAGCGGATCTCTTCACCAGCGAGACCCTTCAATTAACAGACGAAGTGATTGCCAATCTCACCGGTCTTGAGCTCTCCAACATCACCCTGTTTTCCTTCGAAGACTCTCCGGTTAATGCTTTGAAGAAGAGAAACATCTTTGGAAAGTGCAAGACCTATGCAGGTGACCTCTTGTACCCTTCGACTCCGGTGTGGAAGATTTTCGACATTCTGCTCGGCGGTGCACTCATCAAGACCATTCCATACGCAGCTCCGTGCTACGATGACTTTGGAAACTTCAACAAGGCCAAGTGTGATTTTCTGACTGCGAACTGGGTCAATGGATCTATCTACCAGTAAGTGGATCCGAGAAGTTCCGCTGTCTGGACTAACAGCAACAGCACCGAGGATCCCACATCTATCAATGGAGTCTTGTTCCAAGGGCTTACTTGCATGCCACCAAGTTTGATCCCAAACCCTGACGAGTGCACTGTTGGTGGTTATCCAAGCTACTCCGTTGCCGTGAAGAACGTCGCTCAGATCCAACTCGCTGTCAATTTGGCTCGTAGCTTGAATCTCCGCCTTGTTATTAAGAACACTGGTCATGATTTCGGTGCCAAGTCCACCGGAATGGGAGCTCTCAATATTTGGACACACAACCTCAAGAGCATTCAATTCTTGAAGAATTACAAGTATGGATCCTACTCTGGACCGGCATTTAAGGTCGGCTCTGGTATTCAAGCTTTCGAGATCTATGAGGCTGCTCGAACTAATGGAGTCACTGTTGTTGGAGGAGAAGGTCGAACTGTTGGTGTCATCGGAGGTTACATTCTAGGTGGAGGCCACTCCCCGCTCTCCTCTATCTACGGAATGGCCGTCGATCAAGTCCTTTCCATGGAAGTGGTCACTGCTGATGGCCGCTTCGTTACCGCCAGCGCAACGTCCAACGCAGACCTTTTCTGGGCTCTCTCAGGAGGTGGTGGTTCCACATTCGGTGTCGTTTCTTCCATGGTCATCAAGGCCCATCCAAAGATCAAGGTCACAACCATGACTTATATCCTCCAAACTGCCGATGGTTACAGCTCTGCCCAATTTTGGCAGGCTCTGCGCATCTTCTTCAACGACTTCATCAAGTACACTGATGCCGGAAACTACGAATATTTCCGCATCACCTCTGTCGGACCAGATGCGTACTTCTCCGATATGGGCCCTTGGTTCGCACCAGGAATGTCCAAGGCAGAACTCGAAGCTCTCGTCGCGCCGATGTTCGCACAATGGGCTGCCATTGGCGTCAAAGTCAACCCAGTCTACACCGAGTATGACGACTACTATGATGCATGGCACGCATCCTTCCCTGTCGAGCCATGGGGATCAAATGCCATTCGACAGGGAAGCCGTCTCTTCCCCAAGTCCAACTTCCAAGACCAAGCCAAGCTGAACAACACTTTCAACACCATCAAAGGCCTCGTCGAAGACGGTGCTTACATCATCGCATTCAACATCGCCGCAGCCCCAAAATCCGGCTTCCCTGACAACGCTGTCAACCCCGCCTGGAGAAACACAGTCCTTCACTTGATCACCGCTACCTTCTGGGACCCTACCGCCTCCACAGAAACAATCAAGGCTATTAGCGATAAGCTTACTTTCGACTGGGGTAAGAAGCTCATTGATGCTTCGCCAGGAGCTGGTGCATACATGTCTGAGAGTGACTACATCGAGCCAAACTTCACTCAGTCGTTCTTCGGAGACAAGTACGCCAAGCTCCGTGCTCTGAAGAGAAAGTATGATCCCAATGACTTGTTCTATGCTCAGAACGCTGTGGGATCGGAGGACTGGAAGATGTCGGAGATGATTTTGGGGAACTTGCCTTCGCAGAATAGCAAGATGTGCCGAATCTAGGAAAATTCATGAGTTGTATAGAAAAACTACAATAGAGAATAGACTACACATAAACCTTGACAGTATTGGACTTTGCGTCTGCCTCGTCATTTACATTCTCACCAATTTATCGATGGTATCATGTGTTCCTTCGTACTGGCAAACAGCTGGAAGCTTGGTCCTGGCAACATCGAGCCTCACTACAGAAATAGCACCAATCATACACGAGTTTTTGAGAAGAGATGGAAGCGATGCGAAGGCATTCAGACCTCCCGTGGTATCGCTGTTTTTCAAATCGTCGGTTCACACGATTGGAAGTTTCAACCCGACTTCAAATGTTGAAGCGAGTGATTTTGGGAGGCACATCCTGTCCCTCGGAGGGGAATACAACCCGAGCTCCCCGATGGCTCCTCAAGCTTTGTCTAGTGCAGCGCAAGTGCTGTTCTCTTCGATATGTAGCGTCTTCTTGAGTACCACAATTATGCGACCACTTTCGAATGCGGTTATGCTATATGAAGCAACACAATAGACTTGTGGTCGTGAGTCCAGTAGCGCATATTATTGTCATTGTTCTTTCCAGTGTGGCTATCGCCATCGTAACAATGTTTTGGTATGCCAGGCAGCAAGGTGTGTTACGCGAAGAACCCGTTGGTATCCTTTCGCCCGCTGGTATGGTAATTGGCAGTGATCTTCTGGAAAAGATGAAAAGCTTGAAGGAAAAGACGAATTACGATGGAAAGATGATGAGTGCGACGAAGACTTCTTTCCCAGATCTAGAAACTCGGACCTGTAAGATGGAGAATTCTGCAAACCCCCGCACGGCAAGAATCGTCATGATGCCCAACACTCAACATTCCAGCGATACCGCACGGTGAATACATTGTAATGCACACAGCTAGGGGTCAATAGTCTGTGAGAGTACGGGGAAATCCGTCTCGATTCATCAGATGGATTTCTTCCCTCGAAACACTTTGCAGACCATCCCAGCGGCGCCGCCAGCATTCTCGCCGAGAAATGCCTGCGGGTTCGGACTTTATCATACTCGCAATTCGAAGGCCAGGGTGATGTTGGAACATGTCCTGAACCAAATAATCATGCATCGGTTGCAAATCGGACTCGTTGTTTGCTTTGACTGTGAGGTGGATTTCCCTTAGCTGGGGAAGTTTTGTCAAACATTGAAGCAGCAGTGACTAAAACATGTCAGATCGGCCGAAAGCAATGAAAGCTCCATTTACTCACCATATCGTTCCATCTGAGACCTACTCGCAGATGTGTCAAATGTACACAATTGACTATGAGTCCGGAAAGTAAAGTTTCAAATTCATCATCAAGTTCTGAAATCTGATTGTCTTCTGGATTTCCAAGCGCCAATCTCCTCCAATGTGCAGCGTGAAATTCTATGCCACCGGACCTGGCCAACTCTTCCACCAAGCCCTCGTACTCGTCTCTGACGTAAAAACTATCTAGTGCTGGAAAATCCGTTTGTAGATGTAAGCCAGTGGCGTCGCAATCATAATCGAATGTATCGAAACGGATAGATTGTAGTTTGGGTGCTGATTTGGCTAGTGCAGAGAGTGCTGAATTAGAGAAGGAGTATGGGCTGGACGACGCGAAGATTCCTTGGGCAACATTTTCAATATAGATGTGTTCCAGAACAGAAGTGTTCGTCAACAGATGGATATCCTCAGTCAGAATGCAGCAGGCGCCAAGCTCTAACTTGGTTAAAGACAGTAATGCTGTTGTCGGCAACAGGATTTCTACTGATTGGAGCTTGCCTGTACTGGGATCTTGCGTTGGAGTACGAAACTCCCGACAGATGGCAGGGAAGTAATCAAGAATCTCAATATCTTGCTCTTCGTTCTCCCAGAAAGCCTCGTCCTCCTCGTTGATGATGGTCTCGTTATTTCTTTCCCAAGCTTCACATCTGAGCTCGTCCAAGGATAAACTGAGAGACGTCAGTTTGGGTGAGTTTATCAATACTCTGGCAATACGTCTTGCCGACGCGCAGTTTGGAGTCCAAATGCCGTGGATGGTCAACGATTGGAGGTTCTGGAATTTGCAAATCTGTTCTTCCAACGCTCTATTTTCCACAAATCTGTATATGTCTCTTTTCATCGGACATTCAATGCACAGACTAGTGAGGGACTTGAGTTGAAGCAAGGCAGGGACTATGGTGGTCAGGGGAAGGAGGTAGCAATTCCATCTGCCGTAGGTCAATAAAGTTTCTCGGAAGGTTCTAAGTATTTAATACCAACTCACTGGAACTGTTCGAGCCGAGGGAGTTTCCTGGTCAGAGACTCAATTGCACCCAGCATTTCGTTAACAGACTTTTCGGACTCTACCCCTAGATAGCGATTTCTGATCTCGATCTTCTTGACATTCTCTAGTCTGTTCGATGGCAACTGTGAGAACTTTCCTATATTTTCTATTCGTCTTTCGTTTGAGAGTTCGATGGAAGTCGCATCCCAGATCTCTCTGTAGAAGAGGGGAGTCGCAAAATCTCGTGCAGCTCGTGATACTAGGCACCAGTTGTAAAGATCAGATTTCAGTTCTACCTGAAGACAGCAGTTAGCGACACTGGTATTGGTTGAAGGCGGCTACTATGGGATTACACTTACATGGCGTATTATCTCGCATAAGATCTCGAGTGGGAGCCTAAATGCCATATCGCCAACACATTACCCACGGTGCTTGAAGATATTAAGCTAGACCTCTGGAGAGAAGACAAGGAGAAGATGGTAAGAATCCCGTTATGTGCCTGGATGGAGAGGTGCTTCTTACTCAGTTACAATATGGCGAGGCTGAATGACGGAAGCGGTGAATGCTGTGGTGTTGCTGATAAGAACGTTGATCTCTGAATCACGTGATTCATAGAACAAAATTACAACCAAAAGAGCTAGTGAGCTGTGAAAGGCACCGAAAAACAATATTTCCATCAAGGTAATCTTCGTATTCCACACTAGTCTGGAACAACCACATTGCACGACTCATTCCGTGAGGATACAGTGATCCTCGCTAAACCCACGCATCCCTCCCAGCCTCCCTGCCCCCTTTGAAAGATACCAGAACCTTCAAGCCCGTCCCGAACAAACAAACATTCAGATGCCGAAAATCGACCTGAAGGTAACCGAGAATCTTGCAAGGGTAGGTCTTCTGCCCTTGGCCATTCAATTTCACTCTCATCAATCAAACCATCAATCAAGGAGCCTGTGCACGCCGCTCCACAAGCGAGCTGCTGCTGCCACCAAGGACATCTTACCTTACAATGGAGACCATATATCCAGTCGCGTTTCCACTTCACATTGAAAAATCCGGAATACCGTATGCAATAATAATCAACTGTCTCATAATTAACCTGATGTCGGAACCGAAAGGCTCGGCACTCGAAACAAGCCGGAAAGGTTTACTTGGATAAGAATCGGGAGATTGGCTTCCCCGGAGCTCAGCCACAACTTAAATGTCTTGACCTTCGGCGTTGACACCGAGCTCATTTCTCGGGCGTCAGAACGAAAGAGAAGAGCTTCAATCTCTAATACTATAACGACAGCTGATTGGCGACCACGGATGATGAAGATCGTGAGACCTGTCTTGTGGTTGAAGGCTTAGACATCAAAATTCTTGTGACATCTGGTCTTGCTCTCCGTAATCCACGCCCACAAGGCCGGTTTGAAGTCTTTCGTGTGCCTTTCATAGTTCTCTGTAGTTATTAGTGAGTTGACGTCCGCACGGTCATGGGGTTCCTGCAATTGGCCTTAGCGTTGTCTAGCTTACCAGAGGAACATCAGACGAGTCCTCCAAGTACCTGCATGACTACCAAAGAGTCAAATAATTGAGAGAAAGACTACCCCAAATCTCCCTCAATAGGACCTTTCCTTTCCCCGACATCCAACCCATCGCAAAGAAGATCTATCCCATCGTACAAAGCTGGCAAGGAAATCCCATCCCAAGGGCTCTGTATCTCCATATCTACTTAACCTTCAACTCAACTTCTGTCTGCACTTTCAGCAAGTGTGAAAGCACGGGTATTTTACTGGTTTGTGCTGAGCTTTTTCTTTTCTATTCTGATACAAAGCATATAACCCTGCAGCTGTCTGGCATTATTCCGGCGAACATACCCCTGCATACCTCAGCCCGATATAGCTGCGCATCCCTCAAACTTCTGGGAGCACTTCTTCCACTCTTGTACCGCTTCTTACTTGGTTGCTGCTGTTGCATCACGTCTCTTGAAGTTGGTATTCCGTTCTTTTCCCTAGTTTCATTTTGTTTTTTTCGTTTGAATCGTTGATCGTTTCGTTGGCGGAGGGGCTTCTCGATACTTTTGGAAGAGTTTCTGAAACAGTTCTCTTCAAATTCTTCCGATTTCACCATGAGTCAAATGTCATACACAAGTTAGTTCACTACCCGCGATGAGAAGTGGCCAGGTGCTGACCAGAAATTAGGTGGGGGACGACAAATTCACTATGGCGAGCGAGCGAAATAGATTTGCGCCGCCATCTTACAATTACGGAATGGAATTAACAGAAAGTCCAATGTCAATACAAGCTCCCCGGGCTCCAACATACTCATATACCCCCACTGTACCCCAAGAAAAATACGTAATGCGAGACGAAGAACGATATCCGACAGTGGTGGAAGAGCCCGCGGGACTGATTCCATATGAACCGGTAGCGGAAGATTCGAGCGCTACAAGCGTAACGAGAAATGTTGCGGCTCCCTCATTAGATGACCAGATGTCAATTGCAAAGCCAGAGAACGAACCATTACCAGAAAGGGCGCCAGTGAGGACAATCCTGGGAATGCCAAAGAAGCGGTTTTTCATGGTCATGACGGTCGTTGGAATGGTGGTGTTATGTTTGATAATAATAGGCGCGGCGGTAGGCGTCTCCAAGGGCAAATCGAACACGAAATTCCCATCTATCACTGCAGCGGGTGTCTTTACAGGAGCCAACAACACAGAATGGAAGATGCATGTTGTGCATGCGAAGACAGGGTCTGACCACTTCTCAGTGAAATTCAACAACGGTACAGGACCCTGGTCGGAGAGGCAGAGCTTGAACTTCACAATCATTCCAAAGCTAGACGATCCTATGACCGCGACTAGTGTGCTTGGGAATGATGGCAATATCTATCTGAATCTCTTCTATGTTCACGATGAGAACATCGTTCTGGCGAACTTCAGCTGTATTCAGGAGGCTTGTACGCCGGTATTTAACGAAGTAATCACGAAAGGAATTACTTACCCACTTTCTCATGACTCAAGCCTGGAGTCGGTGTACATTAATTCCTCCGCTGGATACCGAATCTTCTATCACAACTCGGATAAGTACGTCACGCAACTTGGCAGTGCTGGAGACGGTACATGGGATCACGGAGCTGCCATCTCTGGCAAGGCCTTGGAGGGGAGCAGTATCAGCGCGGCTATCATCGACGGCGCTATTACTGTACTTTACGTCGACGACAAAGACAAAATCCTATACAATGTACAAGCCAGAGAGGGTCGCTGGCGCAATCGTAAGTCTCCACGAGCCTCTAATCCTTCCAAACTGACACTCGAAACAGCAACAGCAGCGCTCCCGTCTGCACCTTTCCAATGGGACGCTCTAGCAACAGTCGCAGCCAGCTACCGACCCGGTACTGACGTCCTCAGCGTCTTCTACACAGGCTCGGACGCACGCATCTACGAGCTCTACGCCACGAACGCCTCGACAGAGGCATTTTCTCAGATCACAAGAGGTGATCTTGAAGCAAACTCTACGTCTGGCATTTCGACTGCGGGGTGGAATACGGAGCCATATACGGATTTATCGTGGGGACCAAGCGATGCTCCAGGGGCGGCAATCGCGTCTTTGGCGTGGGATAATCAGGCGAGGTTCCTTCGGTTGATGGGAGGCAAGCTGGCAGAGAGTGTTGGGATTGATGGAGTGTGGTCAGCGAATTTCATGTGAGATTATACTTTGTACTGGGAAAGAGAAGCTGTATTGGATCGGACTGCGTGAGGGAATAAACAGCTGATTTAATGGCTGGTGTTGGCACGCACGGAGCTTTGGCGCATGGCTTGGATGGATAGATGGTCTGTAGAATCATAGAAATTAGATATATCCCGCCTGCAAAATGGCATGTTGAATATAATGAATTTATAATCATACCTTCCCAAACCCCTGTGGACAGATTTGTTCATCATCTCTCAAGTACCAAAGTCGAAAGGGGTCATCATCATGATCGTCACAAAAAAGTACCGCCGTTTTATGCAATGTCGCCAAGTCTCGCTTAAATTATCCAAGTTCTTGCATAAAACATAAATCAACCAACCTCACATCTTCATGGCTTGCCTGACAAGCAGCATCCAGAACATCATCCAAGCTCCAAACATGGAAACGCCATCTGAAGATTCAACGCCTAAGCGGCATTCTAGACATGGCTCGTCGGGCAGAGGTCAGTGATACTATTTTGTTGTTCTTATTATGCTTCTCTGCTTAACTCGACTCCGTGGCTGGTTTCTGCAATGTCTTGATCTTAAAGGGTTGTGAAGCTCTTAGTTTCTAGTCGCGCTGTCGTGCACTTCATCATCGCCATGATCATCATTATACAGTTCTATCCTTCTTTATTCTTTGCGATTCCGCACCCTGTAGCTGCAGCGGCCAATGGTTGGCGATCGTGCTGGCATTCTTCGAAGTCACGTGCTTGTATCAAACCCGAGAACGGCATGTTGTGATCCAAGCGGATCGTCGAAACAAAGTGTTTTCCTCTCAAAGTCATAAACATCGCGCCTAGCGCTTAGCATGCGATATGCAACAACGTGTTAAGATGTTTATTTTGAAATCAACTTATGCAAGAGTTCTCCGAGATTAGAGACTTGTATGCGGAATGCTCCATTCAAATCATCACTGCCGTCTCATCACATTTATCACCCAAAAGGCGCAACTTAAGGCTCTTAGAGATTACTGATGATATTTATTTCTACAGCTCTTCCTCGACGACCTACTCGTGGACCACTTGATATCAACGAGTACGGATTCAATTCCTGCCATAAACCTCCTCGCTAACAACTCCAGCGCACCAATCAGTCCCTCCAGCCCCCTCTCAACAACAACAACAACACCCAAACTCAACAAGGCGCCCTCATCCCTCCTCTCACCAACTCAATCCCAATACCTCACACCCCGACTCCCCTCCCCGGGCCCAGGATCCAACCTCTCCAACCTCTCATCCCCCTCCTTCCGCACCGCCAAGACCTCCCTCTCCCCCTCCCGCTCCAACATGTCCGGCCTCACCACCAGCGCCTCAGCCAGCTGCATAACATCCAAAGACTTCTCGTTCCTCCTCCGCCCAGAGATCTACCACCCTCTCACCCTACTGGACGTGCCACCCCCCTTCCGCGTAACATCCTCACAGGTCGACCCCTTGACACCCCTCAACGCGCTCATTTCCTCAGGCCATTTCCGCGCTGCTGCCATCAAAGCCGCCTCAATACTAACGTCTACATCGAATCCAATCTCGCCATCTGATCATATCCAGATCTTCGACCTGGTATACACCCGTCTTGCGAGCCTGACGCTGTGTAACCAAACCACTCTAGCTGCCCAGGAGGTCAAAGCGTTAGAAGATCTGAATAGTGCGTATTACCGCGACGAGAACGACGGGTCGCATCTCGTGCCGTGGGAGTTGAGGGTCCTGGCTGTGAGGCTGCAGGGGATGGGGTTTAATGATGCGAGGAGGGGGGTTGTGGGGTATTATGATTTGGCGAGGGAGGCGAGGCTTGTTCAGTCTTCGTTGAAGAAGAGTCGGCGGGAGATGAAGGCAAAATCTCTAAATTCTTCTGCAAATATCGAGGGTGCTGAATCTGATGAAAGCCAAGGAGATGGAGAAGTCGACCAAAAAATTGGAGAGGTGGACCGCGAAATCCAGCTTTGGGAAAACCGTCTAGCAGAACTGGGAATCCGCGTCGCTTCTGCACTGATAGAGATGGAAGACCTCGAGGGCGCTACACGTTTCCTTGCCTCTCTCACTCCACCCCAGTCCACATCCTCACCATCTTCATCCTCATCCTCACACCTCGCCATCCAAAAAGCCCTCCTCTGGCTCTGCATCGGTGACGTCGAAGCCGCGCGCTCCTGCGTCATTGGCGCCGCATCTGGATCCGAGAACGACCAAGGTCGCATCTCTACCTGGCAGAAAGTTATTCTTGCGTTGGCGAATATGGCGGATAGTGAGTTTGAGAGGGCGGTGGAGGGGTGGAGGGCGTTGATTGAGGGGGATGGTGAGGTTGAGGGGGGAGATGATGGGGTGGAACGGGAGAGGGAGAGGGAGAGGGAGAAGGCGATGTGGAGGCAGAATTTGGGGGTGTGTTATTTGTATTTGGGGAGGATGGATGAGGTTTGTCTTTTTTCTTTCCTTCATCTTGTTTTCATATCTCCCCCCTTCCCCCTCCCCTTCTGGCTTTCTTCCTCCCTATACCTATTCTTTCTTCTTACGTAGCTGTTATCTAACAACCCACCCCCGAAAACAGGCCCGCACCCTCCTCGAATCCCTCATCAGCACATCCCATTCTTTCCACGCTTTGACATTCAATTTATCTACCATCTACGAGCTTTGCACGGAAAGGAGTAGGGCGCTGAAGATTGGACTTGCGGAGAAAGTGGCTGCTATGTATCAGGATGGAGGTGACGAGAGGGGAGGGGGGAGGGAAGGTGGAAGCGTGGGATGGGAGAAGGTTAATGGGGATTTTAAATTGTAGCGGTTTGGGTAGGGCGGATGGGTGGTGGAGGAGGGGGAAGGAAATGGTGTATGATACATGGATATAATCGACCGCTCCAAAGAAGTCGATAAGAGATTTCTATGCTAGGCGAAAAAGTATTGCATCAAATATACATCGTAACTAACCTTGTCAGCGAGTGCAGAAAGTTTACAGAGTAGTATTGAGTCATTTGTGATATTTAGCATCCAGTTTCTCCATCAAGTCTTTTCAGGTAAGCAACGAGTGTTTTGAGAGACAGTTGATTAGTTTCTTTCGGTCTATATGCAAGTATATCACGCTATCTATTCATCTAACCACCATTCACCCCTAACCATGCATGCAATCATCCCTCCCATTTTCCACCACCCAATATCTCAAGACTCCTATTCACTAATCAAAGCTCCCCTTTCCACAATTCCCAATCAAACCACACTCTCTCCCTCAACAACAAAAACCGCACTCCCGCTCCCAGGCCTACTAACCACCACTGCAGCACTCTTCTGCTCCTCACTCAACGTCATCTTACTGTAATACTCCCTCTCCCACGCCTCCCTAACCGCCTCGACCTTATCCGCCGGCACAAGATGCACACTACAGCCACCCCAGCCCGCACCAGTCAACCGACTCCCATAACTACCAGCCTTGCGCGCGATAGCGCACAGCTGGTCGATTTCCGGACACGAGCACTCGTACACGTCGCGACAGCTGTCCTGGGTGGCGTTCATGAGATCGCCGAGCTGTTGGTTGAATGCTGTTGTGTCGGCGGAGGAGGTGGATTTTGAGGGGTTTTCGAGGATGGAGAGGAATTTCAGGACGCGGAGGGATTCGGTGAAGACGTGGAGGGCACGTTGGCGGAGCTTGAATTTCTCGGCGCGGACGGGGAAGGTGGATGTGAAGCGCTCGTTTAGTTCTGGGACGGAGAGGGAGATGACTTCGGCGATTTCTTCGCGGGTGTAGCCTTCTTCTTTGGTGAGTGTGGATTTGGTGAGGGCGACGAGCTCGGTGAGTTGGTCTTCGTTTGAGAGATTGCTGTGGGAGAAGTATGTGGATTGGAGACCGTGGAGGGAGATTCCTAATGGGCCGGAATCAGATGGGAGCGGTGTTTTGGTCTTGTTGAGGATGGCGTTCAGGTAGGCGGCTGCTAGACTGCATTCTACTACACGGAGGTTGTAGCAGACGGGTCCGGTAACTTGCTTGTCGGATTGGACAAAGCTTTGAGCGATCACAAAGGAGAGTTCTGGGTTGGTTTTGGGGAAGTAGACGGGTCGTGCTGTGAGGTTTGGGACGAAGGAGACGAAGAGTGCGGAACCTCGGAGGGAAAAGACCGAGGCAGATTGGTCCATTCCACCAGAGTTCACACCCACAGCACGCTCGCTGACAATGGCTAGCTCGGTCAGAGCTGTTTTATCGACTTCCTTCTCTCCATTGGCGAACATGACTGCCAGAGCAGATGCGCTGACAAAAGCCGCAGAACTGCTTAAACCACCACCAGCAGGCACAGAACCGTCCATCAATATCTCCATACTCTTCGGTTTATATCCTGCTCCATTTTTCGCTCGCAGAAGCTCCAATGCGCCTCGTAGGCCAGATTTGAAATAGTTTGTCCATTCATGGACTTTGGCATCGATTTCGACGGTCTCGTAAGGAATATCGAATTCATGGGCGGGAAACTTTTCGTACTGAACGTTGGAGACTTTGATCTTGTAGCTTCCTTCTGGGGCTTGTGAGTCGTCAATCACCCGTACTGCGAGGAGCACGTCTGCCGTTATAGCCATGGGAAGGACGGAGTAGAGGGAGTAGTCGATGTGCTCGCCGATAATGTTGACTCTACCTGGTGAGCGCGAGACGAAGTCTGGAGTGCTGCCATAATTGGATTTGAATTGTTTAAGAAGCTTTTCCCATCTTGTTGTCTGTGTAGAGAGGGCATCTTCGGTGTAGATGTCCTTCAAGGACTTTGCGACTGGAACTGTGCCTGCCATGGTGGGGGTTTTGGTTTTGGCGGGGTAATTTGTGGTCGGACAATGGCTTCAGAGTTGTGGGTTGTGAATCTCTAGGAGAAGATTCTATTTTATCGGCTTCAGTGAATGGCGGGAAGATCGTGCGCAAGAGTAGAAAAAGAAACAGCCGTCCTCCCTGGTTTTTGTAGGCAGTTCTGTTCCATCGCGTGACGGTTTGGGAGGTGGTTCCTGGCGTTGAAGAAGGAAATCAAACCCGCCGCTAACAGGTGGGCTGTTTGATTAGTGCGCTTGGAGGAGGGGAGAAAGGGGGTATGAGATGGGGCATTTTGGAACCACCTGTGACTCGATTGTACCACAGATAGAGGGTAATAAGGAAAGGAGAGGATTATCATATGAGGTGGAGAAAGTGGTTCCGCGAGCTTCCCCGGTGGTGTTGTGCATTCAATGCCACGAGACAGGGAAGCTCGATTACCTTCAGAATGGCAGTCGGAGAATTGGACTCTTGAGTGCTGATGGTGTCCTACACGGCGTGGCCGCGTGTGGTGAGGTGAAGTATGGAGAAAGTTGTCATCCCGTCGCAGCCTCGTTGAGCCTTAGAAATAAATAGATGGAGCGGAGCGGTATGTGCGAATCTTGCATGCAGATGCTTCCCTTCATGCGGTTCCGAAAGGAGTTGACGATCCCAAAGCAATGTGGATGGACGGGCAAGAGCAGCAATTGTTCATAACAGTAGATGGCACGATAGGACTAGAGGCAACGGTAACAACAATTGCTTATGTTTGTCCATTGAGGCTTTGGACATCAAGCGCAGGCAAGGCTGAAGATAAATATGTGATGTGCTGGGTTCCAGTCCAGTCCAGTCCAGCCAGCTCTTCACTCGTCCGTCTCGCGTCTTTCCCGACCTCGGCTGGATGAAAGTAATTCCAGCCACTGAGCTAGAAGGATCTGGCTTACCTCAGCCATTATCCAAAGTCTCTGATTGGCTGCATCCGTCCACCAGCAATGCAGGGATTGCTTCCCCACACTGTTGGCCGAAAACCGCTGCAAAGGAAAATCAATCCAATTGACTGAAGTGAAGGCCAGCCCAGGGCGAGTTCCGTCCATGACTCTACTCTACTTCTCCTCTCTTCCTCATAACAATCCAATACCACAATCATTCTCGCACGACACGACACACAATCCACTGGCAATTGTGCGAATAATATACTTACGAGAGCTGAGCTGACCTAGCCAGAGGTATCTCTTCTCTATCCTCTCTTTCTCCTCCATTCGCCTCCACTCTCCACTCCCCCGACCTCAAAATGCTCAGATCCTATCCTGCGAGGAGCGCCGCCGCGCGTGCCCTCAGACAAAAGTCAAAATGTCCTGCACAACGATTCTCTACCTCCCCAGCTTCAGCCTCCATTGGAATGGTACGGAAAGCACCTGCTACGACGACAAGATCACAAGCCACTGTTGCGACAGCTTCATCGCCCTCGCCTGCGACGTACGTGCTCTCTCCCATGAGTCACTCTATATACTTACGAGCTGTAGGAAAACAAGAGAAAATCCAGCTCCAACGTTCAATACCACCACGAAACAAGAGAACCCTTTACAACCCGCCCATAATGCCCGGTCACATTCAGAAATGGATGAGTCGTAAGTCTTGAGTCACCGCCACTCGGGTCGACTACTGACAGCATAATAGATTTATTGGCAAGACGGGAGGAGAAATCTTTCATGAGATGATGTTAAGACAAGGTGTCAAGCATATCTGTCAGTACTTCTAAACCTCCTTTATGGAATATTACTGACCCCGCATAGTCGGTTATCCTGGTGGTGCGATTCTTCCCGTATTTGATGCTATCTACAACTCAAAACATTTCGAATTCATCCTTCCAAAACATGAACAAGGTGCTGGACATATGGCTGAGGGATATGCGCGAGCTTGTGGGAAACCCGGTGTTGTTCTCGTCACTTCCGGACCTGGGGCGACGAATGTCATTACGCCAATGCAGGACGCCCTCTCCGATGGAACCCCAATGGTTGTGTTCACAGGTCAGGTCGTCACATCGGCAATTGGAAGTGATGCTTTCCAAGAAGCAGATGTTATTGGTATCTCCAGAGCATGCACGAAGTGGAATGTCATGGTGAAGAATGTTGCCGAGATGCCAAAGCGGATAGCTGAAGCATTCGAGATTGCTACTTCGGGACGACCAGGGCCCGTCTTGGTTGATTTACCAAAAGACGTTACAGCTGCTGTTCTCCGAAAGGCCATTCCTACTGGTAGCACTATCCCAGCCCTGCCAAGCCAAGCTTCGAAAATGGCTCAGCAACATGTTAAGAAGCAACTTGAGGCTACGATTGGCCGTGTAGCGAAGTTGATCAATGGTGCAAAGAAGCCCGTCATCTATGCTGGTCAGGGTATCATCTCCCTCCCAGAAGGTCCAAAACTCCTCAAGGAACTCGCGGACAAGGCCTCTATTCCTGTAACAACAACTCTCCAGGGTCTCGGTGGATTCGATGAGCTTGACCCCAAGTCCCTTCACATGCTTGGTATGCACGGCTCAGCATACGCCAACTTGGCCATGCAAGAAGCAGACCTCATCCTCGCTCTTGGGGCTCGTTTCGATGATCGTGTAACTGGAGCTATTGCCAAGTTTGCACCAGCTGCTAAGCAGGCGGCAGCTGAGGGACGTGGTGGTATCGTGCATTTCGAGATTATGCCAAAGAACATCAATAAGGTCGTCCAAGCCACAGAGGCCGTAGAAGGCGATGTTGTGGATAACCTTGCCCTTCTCAACCCTCTCATCAACACCACAAGTATGTCTGACCGAAAAGAATGGTTCGACCAGATTAACCACTGGAAGGAGAAGTTCCCTCTCAGCTCTTACCAAAAGGCCGAGAGATCAGGTCTCATCAAACCCCAGACTCTCATTGAAGAGCTTTCAAATCTCACCGCCCACCGCAAGGAAGATACCATCATCGCCACTGGTGTCGGTCAACATCAAATGTGGACCGCTCAACATTTCAGATGGCGTCACCCAAGAACCATGATAACATCTGGTGGTCTCGGGACAATGGGTTACGGTCTCCCAGCTGCTATTGGTGCTAAGGTTGCTCGTCCAGACGCTCTTGTCATTGATATCGATGGAGATGCTTCGTTCAACATGACTCTTACTGAGATGTCCACGGCCAAGCAATTCAACATCGGTGTCAAGATCATCGTCTTGAACAACGAGGAGCAAGGTATGGTCACACAATGGCAAAATATCTTCTACGAGGACAGATACGCACACACGCATTCCGAGAACCCAGATTTCATGAAGCTCGCCGATGCTATGGGTATCCAAGCAAGAAGATGTATCAAGCCAGATGATGTCAAGGATGCTCTCACATGGTTGATCGAGAGTGACGGACCAGCTTTCTTGGAGGTTGTGACAGATAAGAAGGTTCCTGTTCTTCCCATGGTACCAGCTGGTAGCGCCCTACATGAGTTCTTGTTCTACGATCCAGGTACGTTATTTTCTCCTTTCCCCGACTCTCCAATCACTTACTAACAATTTTTCAGCCAAGGACAAGGAGCGCAGAAAACTCATGGGCGAGCGAACAGGTGGAAAGCACGGAGGCGACTAATTGATATCCCATCGCACCGCAACCGGTGCTCGTTCGGTTTTCCAGCGTGGTGGCTTTTCTTTTCTTTGCAATGCAATGCAATGCAACGCAAATGCAAATGGCGGTGTTTGGACACGAAAAAGTGAAAAGTTTATATTTTTTCCCATACCAGAAGAGCTTCTTCTCAGGGTTCTCATCAATACATATTGAGAATGTGATTGTTGATGGGATGAGATGCGATGAGATGAGATGCATGGGTAGTTCTAGTTGGGATGGATGGATCGATCGATCGAATGATGGACTTTGTCTGTGTGTTTGTATATGTAAATATGGGGCAGTCATTTGGAATCAAAAACAAAACAAACCAAAAGGAATCGAATCAAGGAAGGAAAGAGATTCTTCAACAAAATCCCTCTGTACATTGGATACCTCTCAGTTGTAGTTCACCTGAGTTCTTTTTTCCCACTTCCTGAAATCTTCTTCCTTCTCGTCCTCGCTTCTCTTACTTCACTTGGCCCACTGGTATTCTATTCTATTCTATTCTTTTTATTCCCGCACTTTTCTTGCACATACTACACGCTCACTTTATTGTTATCGTCTTGAGCATACGAATCGCCAATCACCACCAATCACATCCTTTAAACCCGTTTCCGTGTTTGGTATATATTTGGTTAGATAGCATCCAAGCCTCGACGTTCCACCTGAGGTCACACACACACACAACCTCCACTTCCGCATCCGCTTCCGGACTCTCTTTGCTGTATGCGCGCGTGCGTCCGCGTTTCGGAAATTGCCTAGTAGAGCGTCGGGTTGTGCGCGCCGTCCCTGTACAACATCATTCATACCTTACACATACTGTACCAAAAATCAGCTTCTAGGTACAGAACCCCACATCGCTTCACGGGAGGGCTTGTTATTTCACCTACCCTCCAGAAGAAATGTGAAAAGTGAAATGTGATATGTGATTTGATACCGGTAGCTTTCTGCTGAGTTCATGCGTGTTGATATTTTTATCTTTTTTCTTTCTGGTTTATATAGTTGGTGGTTTGGTTTGGTTTGGTTTAATCGAGTGATCAAATGGTGGCTGGGGAAGAAGAGGGGAGGGGACTCTCCTTCGATGTCGTGCGTGAGTGCGTGCGTGCGGTGCGTTCCCGTCTCGCTTGTTTACTTATCTGGGAACCTAAGCAGTGTGCAAATAAGGGAGCGAGCTGCTAACTGTTGGTGCAACTTCCCGTCTCAACCACCGCTCACCGCCGCCCGCCCCCCCCTTATGCGGCGTCGTGTCTGTCTAGGTATCTTGTTATGTTCCGAGAAACGGCACCGCCTAGGAGGTGAGAAATGGGAATTACCTTGGGTAGTTACATTAATTTTGGGATGTTCCGCATATGGTTGATTGGAAGGGGGCCAACTAAGCTGTGGTTTTTTCGGGATTTGAAGCTGAACTGATCTATGTTTGAAGAAATATACGGGTTGCGTACGTAGCCTTGATGCCGATATTCAGTATCGGTATCTGCAATCAGTATCAACACCATACATAACCACCATGTTTTCCTCCCGACGGCATATACTAAGATCCCTTTGGCGCGCCCAGATCCAAGTTCTCCTTCTGCTATGTGGCAAAAGCCTTGTCTCCGCTGTAGTACTGTCAACGGTCTTCGAGGATTTGCAGGGAGGCGACAATGTGACGATTACTTGGAGTGGTGCCGTTGGCGGCGCAGCCTTGACGTTGAATCCCAGTCGGCAGGAGGACCTGGGGGTTTTAGGTACTATTGGGTGTAAGTCATATATCCTTCTCATCTTCTGGATTACCACTCCCTATACATTGAGATATGCAACGCCTCTCGGTGTCTTTCTTGCTGCGCAAGTCTAGTCTAAATATGGATCGACTAAGTAAATCAAGCTAACCACCACTTTCCCACTCCTCGCAGCAAATCTCCAGGGAACATCGTACATCTGGAACGTTCCGTTGTCAGTCCCTACAGGCACCTACTCAATCGAGATCCAAGATTCAATTGGCGATAGCGACCATATTGTAGACTTCCAGATCCACCAGGCTCTCGGCTTTATATCGTCCATAACATCAGACTTGCTCGACGTACTGACGTCGACTGTGACTGTTGGGCTCCGGCGGCGGCGGCGGCGGCGGGGGAGTTTCTACAGCTGCCAGTGGTGGGAGTAGATCTGTTTCGTCTTTCGGCCCTTCGAGTATAACCTCGTCGGCGAAATCAGCGACGCTGGAAACCTCAACATCAGCATCATTGATAGTTTCGGATTCAGATTCAAATTCAAATTCAATAACCTCACCGTCCGTTGCCGCCACAGCGTCCTCCTCGTCCTCTTCCATTACAGGCCTCCCTCCTTTTGCAGCCTCGGATTTGAATACGAATAGCAGCAGTGCGACTGGCAGTGGGAATGGGAGCCGCCTTTCCACAGGAGCTAAAGCAGGCCTAGGTATTGGTGTAGCCCTGGGATTCCTGGTGTTCGTTGCCTGGGCGTTTTGGTGGGGGAGACGTACAGCTATGAAGATGAAGCAGAAGGGCTTGGAGGAGGCGGATAGAGGAGATGGGAACACAGGTGCTTATGATAGTAACGGTAATGGTAATGGTATCGAGACTGTCAATGTGCTGCATAAAGCGGAGATGGATGCTGAGGGGAGGGAGAGGGCTGAATTGGAGGGTAAAGGGGTGGAGGAGGGTGTGAAGGGAGATGGTGAGGCTGAGGGTGTTGGGGAATTGATGGGGTGAAGAGTATTACTGTGAGGTATGAGATTGGGTAGGTGCTGGTAGGTAGGTTCGCAGTTGAGAAATTAGGGACTGCGAATTGGAGAAGGTGCAGCTTTTGGAGTTGATAAATTCTGCGGGCAATGCCTGCTAGGTTTTAGGGATTCGCTTAACGGTTGTTGATTTTCGCATTCTATCTAAAGCTCACTAGAGATAGATGGCGCTCGTGCTTACTTTTGGTTACCAAACAGTACTCTAAATGATAGTAGAATTCGATTGCACTGAATTGGAGCAAATGACCACTTATCGGAGTCGATGACTGCAATGGTTAAAAGTTGAGATGTTGAGATGAGAGAGGAATTGCTAGCCATATGATATGAAAGGATGGGCTGCACGCTTGGTATACCTTGGAGTGAGAGTATGTATAGCTTGGGCTCGACGTCAGAAATGAGGATGGAGACACTTCAGATTTTAAGCAGAAACTTGGGTTTGAATTGGATTAATTTATATTACCTGTTCACGTGTGCAAAGCCCCCATGCTTCAGGCTCAGTACAGTTAACTCCACATTCTTCCACTTGGGACAAATTCGTTACAAGGAAATAATTCAATCCATTTCAGAACTTGTCCCCAGTGCACTTAGTACTCTCTTTGAGATGAAAGAACTCACATTATCATACGTTTCTTATGTCAACCTTGTCCGGAAGATCAAACTTTCAGAGTTTCGGCTTATTGACTACTGGAGGCCACAAGGCTGATTATGTTCATCTGTGCCGGAACACTAAAGAAGTCTGTTGAGAATGTCCCCGGATTAAATACCATGATATACCCGCTGGATGGGAGTTGAGATGTAAGTGGTGTTTTTACAGAATGGCGAAAATAAATACGGGACTCAATTATAAGGACATATATACAAGTATAACTGCTGCCCCCTCATCAAAAGAGATTGTTCATCGAGACAGCACCATAGTTTTGTCCGGGCAGTGGATATACAACCACACTAATCCTAAAAGCCCTTCAAAATGAAACCAAAACCCCTGGCAGTGCGTATGAGGCTTTCAGCCGTTGTCACCTCTCATACGTCCAGATTATCGGCCAATCATTATTCTCCTGTCCAGTTTAAACGACAATAAGATGCTTCTTGTTTTACGAGAGTAGTAGGACCGGCGTGAGTTATGTGCATCGTCTCAATGTCCCCATTTCCTCGTTCACAAGAATGCTGCATAAGCTTTCATCGCTTAGAAGTTAGAAGCGATGTTATCCCCTCAACTGCCGAAAAAACAGTCCTCCAGGGCACAACGCTGAAGCGAGGCGCTAAGGCTGCCCTGGACGACAACGAATTTAAGCGTTTTTCGCTTACGAAGTTAAGTACAGGGTTTCGCTACAGGTGTGTTTGATACGGCAATTAAGGGGATATTGCTGGTGGTAGCACTTCAAGTCTTTAGTTATCTTTAAACTTCGAATTTCCGTTTCTTTTCGAAACTTGTTATCTCCATGACTTACACTTGAGGTCTTGTCACAATTCATTCTTTATACAGATGCTGAAAAGCGATTTTATACCCGTGGGCACATATGGAACTTCTCTTGCAACTACTCCTCTCACTCTATTACTAGCGGGAATAGACTTCATCTTGGAAGAAAGGCTGAGGTCAAATGAATTTTGTCCAAATCAGTGTGCTGGTATCATCTTGCAGTGGAGAACACGGGCAGAGAATATTATGTATGGATGGATGAGTCGGTAAAAAAAAAACTATAAGACCGTTTCTTGTGCTCTCCCGCTGCCTGCAACGACTGTGCCCTGTGGAGGTAATTTACAGATGGGTTAGTGGGGTACTTGGGTGCTTACAGTTCTTCCAAAATGGGCATCTCTGTGAAAGGCGGTCGTCTGATCATCGGCGAGCTGCGAGGAGTGCAATATATATCTGGCGCTGCTGTTCTAACAAGTTATTCCGTGCTCGTTGCGGAAGAGAATCGCTAACAAGCTCGAAGCCAGTCCGTCGTTGATATACAAACTGTCTTTTTTTTTTTGAGAATACGCAACGCAGTAGACACGGTGAGCTATTTAAGAGTCCATTCATCACATATTATTTTCCAACGTGCCTGAAGAGTGTTGATATACTTAGGGGAATATTTGATTACGCTACAGAATGAACCTCGGGGGAACCCCTCTAACTATATACAAGAAGCTGCGGAAGCTAGTCTTAGCTTGCACATAAGTATCTCGTGTCATATTCAACAATGAAAATTGACAGGCTGTCAGGACACGTCCAAGAAGAGAAATTATCTAATTATAAGTCCGCCTGAGAGTACTTGGTCAAATAAGTGCCTGATAATGGGGAGTTTTCAAAGGCTATGTAAAATATCCGCTCGAAAAGAATGCAAACATATTAATGGGCTAACAGCCAGAAGAAAAGTCCGAGAATGGCCCAGCCGCTCGGTGAGACGCTTGAT
Organism: Cadophora gregata; assembly: GCF_030347475.1. Classification (NCBI taxonomy): domain Eukaryota; kingdom Fungi; phylum Ascomycota; class Leotiomycetes; order Helotiales; family Ploettnerulaceae; genus Cadophora; species Cadophora gregata. The sequence goes on along the minus strand of NW_026695938.1, from coordinate 1,577,511 downwards.
GCGCTGGAAGAAATGACGAGGGGGTAGGTCGGAGCGGCGGTAGGGCCGGCAGGGACACCGATGGCGGTATTGGTTGTGTAAGCAGCACCTCCGGGACCTTGGACACCTGTTGGAACGGCTGGATATCTACAAAAAGTCAGTTAAGGCTTCTTCATAGTGTGGGGAACTTACGGTTGAGTGATGGTAAGAGTCGGTTTTCCTGCACACGGAGTGCAGACAGTCGTTACAGCTGTGAACTGCGGGGGAACCACAGCAGGATTGATTGGAGTGAGACCCGTACAAGTTTGCGTCTGCTTGATCAGCATCATATATGTGATGTGAAGTATTTATACTTACCACGGTGTAAGTAGCTTCCGTCAGACCGGTGTCACAAATACTAGGATAGACTGTAGCATAGGTCGTCGTATATACTCCTCCCTTGGACCGTCAGCGAGGCAAGACAACTTTGCGAGGGCTCATACCTGGGTTTTGGCAACATCGCAAACAGGGCAATACGTGCTCGTTTGAGGCACGACGATGGTGACGGGGGCCTGATAATTTGTCGTTGTACAAAAAATCACTTCGCCAGTGGTGGCCAGCGCCAGAGCACTGAACAGGAAGGAGTACAAGGTGACCTTCATTGTTGCTGGAGTCGATAAGCTTGACAGTGACAGTGATAGTAAGAGAGCACACCATCCCTTCTTATAACACTATGATCATGATCGCGATCCGTGGTGCATATATCTACATTCCTGCGCCTGCCCCAGCCTTCCTTCTCAATCTTGATCTCTGGTCTCGAAGCCCATTCCAGAGATACTTGAAGAGAAATTGGGTGTGTTCACTCGATGGCCCCACGAAAGGGTTCATCCTGGTAGCGCCCAGCAAGATCTTGTCCAAATTCGTCGCCCTAGCTGGGAGTGGCGGCCGGGCCCCCCTTGCCGAGATCCGCGTACCTGGGACGCAGACAAGCAATAGAGTTCTCCCCGCGCCCGTTAATAACGTTATTTGGTGGAGACGTTCTGTCAATTTTTTAGACTTGAAATGAGAGGGTTAATGTTGTTTTGTGACTTGGAGGTAACGTGATCCGATTCAGGTATGTTGCCACAGCAAATATTAGGAGAGGTTCCTTTGGCACCGTAAAAGCAGTTGCTAGGAAGCCAGTAGCAATTTGACGTTGGGACCCTAGGGGGGCAGAGGGACGAAAGGCCCATCTCCGGCACTGCAATCTCGAGGAGTGAGACACATTAACACCTCCCATCTCCAGCGAAATCGAGTCCAGTCCAAAAGGCCATCCTTTCATAATAATTTGGATCAACAGGTAATCTTACAATCAGTACGAGGAGGAATGAAATCGGAGATATGTCCGAAGAAAGAGGATAAGCTTTGTTTATCGAACGGCATGGAAGCTTGGCTGACACCGTGTTCTGGACTTACTATTGCTTGATTGGGTTTCAATACAGGCTAGTCAATGCTAGCCCTCGCACTATCAGCCACTCACTTCGGACCTCTCTTAACAGCACATCAATTATATTGTACATTCACAGACAAATTTTTGTATTTGGAAGAGGATAACGTCGGGTCTCCCATAAGACCAAAGCATTTATGTATAATGTTGAATGTTGTCAGTAGGAATACTTAGCTTTCACATCAGCGAAAGTTTTCTTATCGCCTTGAGGCTGGGGAAGTCTCAAGGACTGTAGGGAGTAGAAATAGGGACCGAGACTCCAGATAGTATCACTCAGATCGATATCTTTCCGATGTAGTCTCAGCTGGTGTATTCATTCCCCCCCCAAAAATGGATCGGAGCTAAGCGAGGTTGAGTCACATATTATGAAGCTAATCAACACAAAGCTTGAAATCAACGCGACAAAGAGAAGGTGAGGAATAAAACAAAAACAGCTGAAGTCGGAAGTTTCCGAATGTGATCCAGCTCCGGTTCAGAGGGGCTGGCGAAATGTACCCAAGCATTTAGGTAATAGCCACCAAGTGAGGGAGAAAAACTTAAAATCTTTAGTGCTTCTTGCAACTGAAGAAGCGTATTGTATATTCAGATTAGTCCTGTTATCATTCCTTAGATTGACGTACACCAGCACAGATCAGCGCAGGAGCTTGTGTTGAAGGAATGTTCTAAATGTCTCTTGCTTGTGATGGGAATTTGTGGCGCCCTACACAAGATCTGGTTATAAGTGTTCAAGACTTCCTCACCATTGATTTTGGGGCCTGCAAACAACAAGGACACAATCAACATGAGAAATTGGGCCAGGTTCGCAGGATTTGCGTACGCGACATTGTTCGCTCCGAGAGGAGCGGCAGAGTCACTCTCATATGATGTCTGCCCACCTGATGCAGATGTTGTTGGGGTCGACGTTATTACCCAGGTCAATGTTTGCCCAGTCCAAGTTAGCAGTTTCTGCAGCTCGAATACTATCATCACAATCGGAATTGGGATGACCGTGACTGTTACCAACGCTCCAACTCTTGTGATAGCCACCGGCATCGTGACGAGCACTGTATATATCACGAGCACAGTGTATCCACCGTAAGTAAGGACAGCGAAAAAGGAGGCATGACTGACAGATACCAGGACTAATCCTGGCTACATAACTACAACAACGACGATTCCAGCTGATCAGCCAGGCTACACTTCAACTATTCCACCGTCGGGAACTTATCCTGGAGTTGTCATTATCGGAGATCCTCGTGGAGGCTATGTGACAACAACTTCCACAATACCAGCTGGACAGCCAGCCTACACGTCAACTATCCCTCCCTCAGGGACAAACCCTGGTCTTGTGATTATTGGTCAACCTTCTGCACCCGCAGGATATATCACTTCCACTACAACAGTTCTTCCAGGACAGCCTGGTTTCACTTCTACGATTCCTCCATCAGGCACATATCCGGGTGTAGTAGTTATTGGGCAGACCCCTGGACTTCGGTACGTTACGACTACCACGACTGTTCTTCCAGGCCAGCCTGCATTCACTTCTACAATTGCTCCATCAGGTACAAACCCTGGCGTTGTAATTATTGGGGAGACCCCTGGTGCGCAGTACGTGACAACTACTACAACTGTTCCCCCAGGCCAGCCTGGATTTACTTCGACAATCGCTCCATCGGGTACCAATCCTGGTGTTGTAGTTATCGGTGAGGAACCTAGACTTGGGTATTTCACAACTACCACGACTATTGCCCCGGGTCAGCCCGAGTTCACTTACACAATTGCTCCATCAGGCACAAATTCTGGTATTGTAATTATCGGTGAAACTCCAAGACCTGGATATATCACAATCACTTCCACAATTCCAATTGATCAGCCTGGTTACACTTCGACCATCGCCCCTTCGGGCACATTCCCCGGTGAAATCATCATCGGTGAGCCTGGCTATCGATTTATCACTACCACCTCTACTATTGCAGCAGGTCAACCTGGATTTACCTCAACTATCGCACCTTCGGGAACATACCCAGGTGTGATTGTTATTGGTGAGCCCTCCGGCGTATTTGTTACAACTACTTCAACCCTTCCACCTGATGCTCCTGCCTATACATCTACAATCCCCCCCGCTGGAACAGTAGCTGGAACCGTGATCGTTGGGCAGCCTGCACGGCGAATAGTGACCACCACTTCTGCCCTACCACCAGGAGTCCCTGCATATACATCAACATTCGCTCCCACCGATCCATCGTCACCAATCACTGTCGTTATTGGAGAGCCTGCAGGACTTTACGTCACTGCCACCACAACACTACCCCCAGCTTTTCCTGCGTACACTTCAACTATCCCTCCTGCTGGGACAGTCGCTGGTACAGTGCTTATTGGGGAGCCCGCAGGAGTTTATGTCACTGCCACCACAACACTGCCTCCTGGATTCCCTGGTTTTACTTCGACTATCCCTCCTGCTGGGACAGTCGCTGGCACAGTGCTTATTGGAGAAGCTGCAGCACGCTACGTTACTGCCACTACAACACTTCCCCCAGGATTTCCTGGGTACACCTCAACTATACCTCCCTCTGGCACAGTTCCTGGCACAATTCTTATCGGCGAAACCCCTGGAGCCTATGTCACATCTACATCTACTTTGCCGCCTGGGTCTCCAGCCTATACATCAACTGTGCCTCCCGCTGGAACAGTTCCTGGGACGATCATTATCGGTCAGCCTGCCTTGGGTTATGTCACTACTACCTCCATTTTGCCGCCTGGATCCCCAGCATACACGTCAACAGTGCCTCCTGCTGGGGGAGCTTCTGGTACGATTATCATCGGTCAGCCAGGCCTGGGTTATGTCACTACTACTTCGATCTTACCGCCTGGATCCCCGGCTTACACGTCGACTGTGCCTCCTGTTGGGACAGTGTCTGGCACAATTATCATCGGTCAGCCTGGGCTAGGTTATGTCACCACTACCTCCATTTTGCCTGCTGGATCTCCAGCTTACACGTCAACTGTGCCTCCGGCAGGAACAGTTTCTGGCACAATTATTATTGGTCAGCCTGGGCTAGGTTATATCACTACTACTTCGATTCTACCCCCTGGGTCTCCGGCTTACACTTCAACTGTACCTCCGGCAGGGACAGCCTCTGGTACAATTATCATCGGTCAGCCTGGGCTAGGTTATGTCACTACTACCTCCATTTTGCCCCCTGGATCTCCAGCTTACACGTCAACTGTACCTCCGGCTGGTACAGTTTCTGGCACAATTATTATTGGTCAACCTGGTCTCGGGTATATCACTACCACGTCTACACTACCGCCTGGATCCCCACCTTATACCTCAACTTTCCCTCCTTCAGGCACAGCTTCCGGTGTTGTTGTAATTGGGACGCCGGCAGCCGCAGGATTTGTGACATCCTACACTACGATACCCTTTGGGCAGCCAGCCTATACATCTACCGTTCCTCCCGTCGGGGCTATTTCAGGTACCATCATTATTGGAACACCAGGGGCACCTCCCTTGCCGACTGTGTACGTCACAACAACAAGTACAATTCCTGTGGGCCAATTGCCATACACAACAACAATCCCTCCTTCCGGCACCGCTCCTGGTCTTATCATTATTGGGCAGCCAGCAAGTGCAGTTTTCGTTACCACGACCTCGACCCTGCCACCAGGCGTATCAGGCTATACTTCCACTGTGCAACCTTCGGGATCCGTTGCTGGTACAATCATAATTGGTCAACCGACTTCTCTAGCGTCTACATCAAGTTCGCAAACCTCAAGTACATCATCCACAATAGCTAGCTCGAGTACATCATCAACGATAGCAAGTTCAAGTACATCGTCCACAATAGCCAGCTCGACGACATCATCGACTATCGCCAGCGCGACCACATCATCCACCATAGTCAGCTCGAGTACATCGTCTAGTATTGCCAGCTCGACTGTGCTTACATCGTCGAGTGTTTCCTCAAGCATTTCAACGACTACAGCTCCGGACACATCCAGTTCTGCTACGTCTTCATCTACGTCGTCAAGCTCTACCAGCTCGGTTCTTCCAAATCTGGCCTGCCCACCTCCAACGGTTGTCTGTCCACCGAACGGAGTCAACATTGCCCATTATGCGAACCCCTTCGACTACCCTTCAACGTTTGGTTCGCTCCTTGGAGTTGGCCCAGATTATTATATGAGCTTGACTCCTCTAGCATTGAGTTTGATTCAGAGTTTTACTGGCCCCGAGTTAGCTGAGCCTCCTCTGACTCAAGCCGTGTTCCCTCCTAATTCGCCTCCATACTTTCCCGGTCAAACCACCGGGACATGGGCAGGAATCACATACAACCCCAACAATTACACGTTCGTCTACACAGGATATTTCCAAGCACCATCTACTGGATTATTCTCTATCTGCTCTGAGGCAGATAACGTGGCATACCTTTACGTGGGCCCAGGCGACGCTTTCCCATGTGGTGGTACTGTAGATGTAGCTGGCGCCTCTTACAGCCTCATCTCAGGTTTCCTGTACACAGCACCTCTTCTGCAATGCACATCAGTCAACTTTGTTGCTGGTAACTATTATCCGATGCGCTTGGTCTATGGCAATAACGGACTTCCTTCGGAGAATAATTTCACCATCACAGCGCCAGGAGCAGTCACCCCTCTGGCTCTGACAGGCTCCTTGTTTCCGAAAGTATGCTAAAAACCTCCGGCATTTCCAGGTGTCAGGCTTTTCCGCTTGAGAAATCCCACCTGTTTGTCGTATGGCTTGGTCGCATCAATGCAGGTGGCGATGGTTGATGTCAATTGCCCAGATAAGGACTGGGTACTAGATCTTTGTATGCTGTAGGCTGTCACAGCCAAGTAGCGATTGTGTATTTCTTTTATTGGACGCTATTATCTTCTATAGGCACTGGGATGATATGTTATGACTTGACGGCCGGGTGTAACTTGGAGTCGTGGCTGTGAGGGAGCTATAACGTCGCGGCGCTTTTTCTTACTTTGGTCTGCGCTTTCAATTCTTTCGAAGGATAATTGGTTTATGTCAAAATTAATGCGATCATGTTTTCTACACCATGTATGTAATTCTAATAGTGGTTTGAACTAAATTGATTGGTAGTTGTAGAGCCTTCCCTGGCAGCGAGATACAGTTCCAACACTCCGGGCAAATGAGTTTGCGTGTCCTCAAAAGCTGTATCATTCTTCCTCATACAAAATCTCATCCCTCTGCAGAGTGTAACCTTTTCACTTCTAAATCGATCGAAATCAGCCTGGGTGTAAAAACTAAATATGCCTTCACACTCGATTGGTGGCTTCCGTTTTTAAAGTATCTTCCATTGACTATGCTAACATACGGGCCTTCACTACGTCATGGGTACTGGTAATTCTTTCCGCTCGAACTGAGAATCTAGCTATATAAGTCTAGCCCTCGTTACTCAAGTAAATTGAGTTTTTCCCCTTGAGCATCGTCCAAGAAAATATCCTGCCGCCTCGATCATCCGGACAAATACCATCCGGTACCAGCAACACCGACAAGTGCGCACCCAGCAAAGTCGCGAACAGGAAGAGACAACCATTAGTGAAAGGCGGTCTTTGACTTTCACTGTATTGTCTTTAATTGAGCTCCACTTTAAATCCTTCTCTTCCAAATTGCTTGCCATGGGCTGTCCTGAAAAGCTTGCTCTGTCTTCAAAAGACCGTGAGGGGGGATATACCGCCAATCGTAGTATTTCCATGTCTCCGGACATCACCGCTCCCTTGATAGACCCAGGTCCAGTTTTCGCTCGCCAGTCTTTCCACCAACGTGAACCTCGTGTCGATGTCTCTTCAAATTCAGGCAAATACTCTTGGAGAAGTTGTAGCGTACCAACATTACCTGCCCATGCGGCAAGTTGTGAAGGTGCCGGAAAAAGAAAATTGTCCATGGTGGGGCAGTAACCTTCATTCAGAAGTTCCGTCGCCAGTCTAATGTCGCCGAGATAAGCGGCAGCGCTCAAGAGGTTCAACCCCGGATCTGGTATTTTATCTTCAGGATCATGGCATCCCCAACCTTCATAGTAGCCTGGTGCACAGCTTCCTCGCTCTAGTGCCAGCCAGCAGAGAGCGTCGAGGGTGACGGCATGTCCGACTTTGTCTTTCGACAGATTTGCTCAGTCACCTGGCGCAACTCGACGAAGCGGCCTTTCCCTGCAGTGGTTGTGAGCAGTTTATTACGCTGCTTGTCATCTGAACCTATCATTCATCATGAATTTTATGAAGTAAAGTATAAGTAAACTAAAAATTACTGACCTGGATCCCTCTCATTTTGAACGCGATATGATAGGTATGAGTACCACAGCTTCTCCGCACCGTACGTTCGACGAACGTACCATACCTCGAGTAAATTGAGTCCACTGTTGACGCGAGGCGAGGGAACATGTTCGTCTAGAAGTCGTGTTTCGAACAGAGCAGGCTGGATTTGGGTATAAAAACTTTCTGGTATTCATCAGCATATAAAAGGGCCCATGGTGGCCTCCTCTTACTGCACATGAGCTTCAGCCTGAGACCTCTTGCGACGCCACGTGCTATGATGGAATTGCATTCTCCCGGCGGTACTGGTTGTCAGCAATGAAATAATTGACAATAAGGAGTTTGCTATGAAATAGGAAGTGCGGTGTCGTTGTATGAATAGCATGTATAATCTATTAGACCTGGTGAGAGATACTAGAGAGTCGGAATCGTTAAGAGGACAGTGTTGTAACCAACAATGAGGAGTCAGAACTAGATCCAAAGGGGTATAGTGCGCCGCGAAGGATCGCTGCATGTGATTGTTTTCTCTCGCTTAATAGAGGCCCCTCGTGCCATTGGCCAGGGCCGCATAATGATATTGCCTGGCAATTCGCGGGCAACATTACAGTATTGCAGAACTGAAGTTAAATCAAGTTAATGACGAATCATGGAGCTAGTTGAATATGTCAAGGGGCCTTGGAGAACTTTGAAGATGGCTTACCAGAGGCTCTTCGTAACCGGAATAATGACCTAGAATGCAACTCCACCAATTTTGCATCAGATATATCTTACCTGACTAGGCTCGGCACTCTTGGACAAATCTTTAAACTCATTAACACTATACCGTATAATGTACACTTGTTTGGCGGATCTTGTCAAACTTTTAAATCACCAGAATCTGAGAGGATTCGTGTGGAGTGATTGGCGACATTGGTGTGATTACAATTGATGATTTATTGGGGTTCATCGATACTGAAAATGCCGATAGAAGGACAGAAACCCAACTTTCCTTCTCGTTCGTTCACAAAAGTGTAAAACAGTCTTCGGATCTGAAAAGCATTGTGCTCGAGCATTTCAGCGAAGGCAATATTGCACCAATTCTCAAGGCGCCGGCGGAGGATGACTCCTTGCCCCAATTCTGGTCTTGGCAGTGTGCAGAGCTCATCGGGCACGGCGAAGCACAAGTCTGGTCTCACTCAGGTTTGTGAGAACGGGCTTTTCGTATCGATGCCATTCTGTTTTGCTGAATTTGGCATCAGCGCGGGGTAATTTGATGCATTACGGAGAGATTGAAAGATTAAAATAGGCGACTGATTGATCCCGACCCCGTCCCTTCCTCCATCTTTCCATCATACTTCAACTACGGCTCTTTTCCTCCACACAAGCCTCCACCCCGACGTTCTTGCTACTTCCTAGGGTATTTCGGTAGACAATTTCTTCCCATTGTGACGATCCAAACTCATATTCGCTAACGATCTCCATCAAGGGGGACTATATGTTACTCAGTAGAAGCAATGCCATAGACTCTAATCCCTTTTCTTCCTGTTACCTTGCGATCCCTCGCAGTTCTTTTTCACCCCAATCTCGAAGGTTCAGAATAAACTCTACCATCGCCGTGTGTTCGAGCCGTAAAGCGTTTAGAATCGGTTCCCAATTGACGTCTGCAAAGCTTGCAACATGTGCGAGAAGTTTGGGCATGATGGATAAGCTGCCTCCAGAAGTAGCAGCATGTAACGGACAGCCAAGCACCTGCGCTAAGTAACATCCAGGATCTGCCCCGCGCTCCAAGAGTAGGTCAACAATTTCTTTATGACAGTTACGACACGCAATTGTCAGCGGGTTTTGGTCAGATCTTATTCCTCCGTCGACGAGTGCACCTTTTTCAAGGAGATACCGTACTATCGCGATATTACCTAGCTCCGCGTAATGCGCCAAAAGGGCTGAATATTCGCGCTGTGGTTCGTTGAAAAAACCCTCGACAAATTCGAATACTTCCAGAGTTTTGGCACTGTGAAGAGAATTCTTCAAATCCACCCCAGGCAAAGAGTTCGGATCCACATGTCCAAGTCGCAAAAGAGCGAAGTCTGTATTGGGAAGTTTGCCTTGGCAAGGGGGCCATATTGCCAGGCGCAGCATATCAATGTCGCCTCGCATCATTGCCCCCTTAATTGACCCTGGCCCAATCTTGCCTCGCCAAATCACTGGATCTTAACGCCAGGAGGGCGTTGGTCTTCGAAATCGGGTAAATGCTCTTGGAAGAGTCTCAATACCTCGCCTTGACCAGCGTACGCCGCAAGTTGCATTGGTGAGGGAAACAGTGGTCCCTTCACAGTTGGGCATAGACCCTCTGAGAGCAATCTTCTTATCATTCGGGTATGTCCCAAGAACGCTGCTGCACTTAGGAGACTCGAGCCAGCATTCATTGTCTTGTCGCCTGGTTCAGTCCAGCCCCAGCACTCGGAAAACCCTGGTGCATTGCTTCCGCGCTCTAGCGCAAGCCAGCATAATGCATCAAGCACCGTCTCTTAGTCTGCTTTCGCTTGTTCACAAAACTGCTCTGAGAGCTGCCGTATTGCAACGAAGCTACCTTTGTCTGTGAGGTGTCAGCACGTGAATGCGGGCAATTTCTCATCCTAGGAATTGGATTGTGCTCTCTGGGTATGCTGGAACCAAAAAAGTAGATGGCAAAGTAAAGGTGATCTACTTACTTGGGTCGGCCTCATTTTTTACTCGATAAACAAGATACGCTTGCCATAGCTTCTCCACCCCATGCCTCTTCCGGATGTACCAATCTTCCATAAAAAAGAGTCTGCTGCCAATCCTTGCCTCAACTAAGAACCCGTCAAGTAGTCGCGATTCAAAAAGGGCAGCCTGTAGATAACGTCGGAATTGTTCTAAAAAGTTCAGTTTAGCAAGGCCGGATACTTTTGGTGGTCGCACTCACTACACACGAGCTTCAACCTCAGAGCTCTCGTCACACCGCGCGCAATGACAGCGCAGAGGAAGATTTCATGAACAATATCTACTGGAAGATCAAGCAGGGCCATGATTTTGTTTTGGTGTTTCTCGCACAGTACAGAATATTCAAATTGCCTTTTCTACATATTGCGCGAACATATCGAGAAGAGGAGAGAGTGAGGGAGCAGCCTTGACCTGTGATGCATCAATGGGCCTTGATTACCTCAGCGAAGCACCGTGCTAAGACCAAATTAGCATAGCACAATATTTTATATTTACTTCGGCTAGGCTCACACATCTCAGGGGTTCGTGTGGTTCCTGGCCGCCTGGCCACCACCAGCACCAACATACACCAACAAATGTGGACACATACTGATAGACATCAGATTCCGAGAGGTCAAATCAGACAGATCTGCGTATATCAGTATTTCACTACGTACCTGTCGAAATCTCGAAGCACGGAGGAGAAGGGCAACAAAGCGCCTCATGAAGCATGGCTGAAAGGAATCAGTGGAGATGCGTGAAGCACTATTGTCCTTCTTGGCTACAGAGAGACGATCTGTCCGTCATTATAATTCCTCTGCTGGTTAATAAATGCTACATTGATGTTTAACAGTAGGGAGTGTTGAAGACGTGAAGGTGGGGGGCATCTGGTTTTAGCCCACGAAGCGGGTGCTTTGAATTATGCGAAAACAACAAGTACAAGAGAATGCGACTGGGAGGCAGATTCCTGAAGCCAAACACTATCACTATGTCAAATTCACCTGCTTTTACCTCGTTTTACTAGTCAGCTTCCTCTACACGAGAGAAAGAAGGCTTCAAGGACGTCATCCAATTCATCCAGTCACGTGCTCCAACCACACAACAGACTTGAGATTGGTTGGTAAAGAGTATTCACCAGTAGTCGATGCAAAAGCCTTACATAGTCCACGACCAAGCAATATATACTTATCTGATATTGGAAATAGTTTCTGTCTGTTGCATGCTCTCGTATACTTCTCAGCTCATGTGCCCTCTCCATAGAGTCATGATTCCTGGAAGAAATTGCTTGTTTTTTCGGATATTTGTTGAATACAAGAGCTCATTTGACAATGAGTAGTGGGAATTAAGTGTTATATCTGATGAGTTGTCTTGAGCCTTAAGCTGTAAGCACTTTGTGGGCGGTCCGAGTCTCCAACCACGCTTTGGAAACCTGTCCCCCACAAAACAATGGAGTGTTGTCTGGCATCGCAACTGAAGCAAATTTTTCAGTTTCGGCCTTCTATAAGTGGTGAGTTTAATAAGCTTCTCATTGTCGGACTTAGGCTCTTATCGAGTCTCCAGCCACTTCCCCTTGACTGGGAATGGCACAAAGCTCTATCCCATCAACGTACTGTTTCCACTTACCGAGGAAGAGAAGTTAGAGTTGGGTAGAATAAAACAAGTGGGGGTGGCTAGAAGTCCTGCGATTATGGTTGCAGAGTGGACGACAGGAAGGCACGGAGAGAGAAGAGAGTTGGAAGTTAGGCGAATGACAGTGAGGTTTGAGATTATTTGAAAGGAGGATGACAACATATTCCTTATTCTTGAATATCGATTTTCTTTCCTCCTGAAGTTCAAGGGCGGCGCACTATTGAACGTTTCATTTGTACCTTTTTGGTGGATGAATCGCACCCCATCAGAGATTCTTAGTGGGTTCAAGCGAAGACCGATGCTTCCTCTCGGTAGGCTCACGAAGCACCATTTTCCATCAGTCTTACATGCCTTTCTATCTAAGCAGAAGATCTGGGTATCTTTGATCTGCAGGAAATCACGAGATGCATGAGGAATATATGTGGTCCTGGAAATGAAGCAGGGAGTGAGTAGCGGTATACTGAATATCTCTTTGTCGTAGAATAGAACTGCCGGGTTCTCCCTGGACAGTGAACTCAAAAGTTTCACGAGAATGGACAGACGCGACGCGAGGTTCCGTGACTGTCTCGCGCTGGAAATTGATGTTGTGTGTTGTACGGCCATGCATAATCATGCCACTATATATCGTCTTTCCAGTGCATTAGGAGGAGCCCTAGGAGAGGGGTTGATCGTGGTGCGTATAAGTTCTAAGCATGACTTTGAGGTTTACTTTTCGTATTAGGTAATTATTGTTCTCGTCAGATATTTTGTTTTCAGATCGCTTGATTATCTGCCACCCGGGCATGTCGGGGGTCTAAACCCCCTTTAGGCGCAACTAAAAACACAACCCAAACCCCCAATATCCAACTGCAAATGCAATTGTCCATATTCATAGTCATTTAATTGTTTGTGAAAGAGGTTCTCTCGTATGGCATGAAAGTCTCAGCGTTCAGCGAAGTTCGTTCAATCTTCTCTGGAAGCAATTAAGGTGTGGACAAAGCTCTTCTTACATGACCAATAAACCAGCCTTCTGATTACGAGTGGATATCTTCTATCCACCTGCATGAATCTTGGCAGCGAGTGTGCCGGATCCTTCGTTTCTTCGGATGTTCTTCCTGGAGCTCTTTGACTTCTGGAAGGGAGAACCCTGCTTCCGGAGGATGCTTCTTGACTCAGGTCAATGATGTATACGAGTAAGTACCGTGCGACTTCAAGACATCACGAGAAGAGATGAGATGGTTGCCAGAATCTCTTTGGTGTAAGATTAGGACCATATCAAGTAACTTAATCGATAGTCTCGATCTGGCAAGGCCGTACATGTAAAGTACATCCGGCAACTCCAGTGTCTCTCTTAGAATAGAACAATGGAGATCATTTATTTTTCCTGGGGTGCAGTAGTGAGTGATCATCGAGATATCATCTAATCGCAACCCTCATTTCCCAAAATGATCTCACTCAGTCTGGCTGTGTCAATGGAATCGGACTAAAACTCCGTAGCGCATCTCGGCTTTCAGACAGGTCAGTTCTCAAATAAAGGTTCAAAAAAGTTTCTCTACAGCCTGAGAACGCTCCGTAAGTATACATATTGTTTCAATAACTGCAGCTTTGTGCACAGCGCTATCACAATCACACTGCATTGCAGATGCGCTGTCATAAAAAAGATCGTCAACTTGAGAAAAAAGGGGTTGGTGAAAACTGGCCTCGCTTGTGGGACACGTGCCTGCCGAACTTCTGGCGGCACATCCGCGTCTGTGGATCTACCTTGGGTGTCAAATCATCCCAATTTCCGAGTGCTCGGTCGCTGACCCGACAAGCTGAATCCCAGTGTTTTCTTCTCTTTTTGTACATGGGGTACGTTAATGCACCAATATGACGGACAATGGGGCTTCCACTGGTCTCTTTTGAGGATGGTTCCCGCCTCCTCCATTCTGTCATTGGCATCTTCTTCTTTCAGTCAAGTTCAAGCTCTTCCCCTTCTGTCATCTTTTTTGGGTTCGTTTAGGAGGTGTTTTTCATGTTGCATTCTGGTGTGTACGATAATTGAAAGGGTTGGGAAGATGTTACCACGTTCGCTCCTTTATATGATTTTGGCGTACTCCGCCCCTTGCATGGGACTTGCCACACCCACAAACACGGCTTCAGAATTTCAGAAAATACAAGTTGGGTCTCCATTCACTATAACTTGGTCGGGTGCGACAGGAGATGTTACAATTGCTTTGATGCTTGCCTCTGGCGCCACAGTCGTTACCATCGGAAGTATGAATATGGGGCCCTGAACTGTGTAACTTAAGGCTAATTGGTTCATAGGCGCATTAACAGGAACTTCATATGTTTGGACACCCCCAGCATTATCAACGACAGACACATACACTCTACAATTCGTGGATGCGACGCTTGTGACGAGCAGGTCGGCAGACTTCAATTTTAGTGAGGATTCGGTGGCAGCAGCTCGGGATGCTTCAAGTTCACAGGTCCGTATACAATGGTTCACTGGGCATTCCACATGTTGTACTCGGATACTGGTTTCACAAGGCTAATTCTTGTATTGAAACATAGTTACCGAGCACAACCCTCTCAGCTTCTGTTACCAATACTCGATCCCAAACTACGAGCACGACTTCAATGCCAAATTTGACGATGAGCTCGACTCCAACTTTCACTTCAGAGTCCCAAACACCCACATCAACAAATACACCTCCTTCAACTTCCGCAATCACGACATCGCCAAGTGAAAAAGGACTCTCAACAGGTGCAAAAGCAGGGATCAGCGTTGGCATCATCATTGGAGTTCTTCTCCTTATTTGTCTTGTGATATTGGCTTTTTGGATTGGACGACGCTCAGCCCGAAAAGATGCAATGAATAATGACCGAGGTGTGAACGACATGGAGGTTGGCGGTGCTGGCCGGGGATGGCCTGGGTGGGAAAAGTCAACGCACGATCCGGGAAGCACGGGGAGCAGGCATAACTTGCTAAAGAGGAATGGCGAAGGAAGAAGCTCGACAATGGGGACAATGATGACAGACGGAAGAAGCTCGAGGATGGACGCGGCGACATTCACCGATGGAAGGAGCTCGCGGCTGACGATGACTGATGGTCGAGACTCCCGAATGGACACGATGTCAAGTATGCCATTGTCTCCCTTAGCTATGTCACCAGTAGATGGAAGACAGTCACGAGTCAGTGTGCTTTCGGACGGGCGGACTTCAAGAATTGGCCGATTTGAGTTTGAAGACTCGACGGATGCGAGAGGTTTCAGTGGAGGGATTCGGATTGTTGAGATGGAAGAACTCAAGATATGATGCCCGCTGCATGATTACGATGATGATTAACGATTAGAATTTCCTTAATCCAATGAAGAACATTGTACAAAGCCCATGAAAGAAGGCATTAAGAAGGTATATTCAACTGTTCTGTCTGCACGTGACCCGGAGCGCCTAGAAATACCTATGTACCTGGTAGCTTTATAGGTCAGCTACACTGTAGACTCCTTTTCTTATGAATCGGTTGAGACAGATAATTGACCTCTGAAGCTATATCAGTTTCTGGCCCTACCTACGCAGTTTCGCAGCGTTCTCTTGAAGGACTGACTTCGAGCAATTCGCTTCACGCGACTTGGTACCAGCCTGGCGACTAAGCCACCGTGAGCGGTTATTCTTCCCCGAAACGATCAACTAGCTCTTCTTTTAAATGTCTGGTCCTGATTCGCGATGAGTTGCATTTTCACTCGTCGGCTCATCATATTAATAGACGCTCCACGCTTTCCCGTGTTGGCAGGTCTGAATCGGCAAAGCTTCGGCAAATCTACTCTATCACGCCCTTCAAGTTTAATGCCTCAACAACACTCTACCACGCCCTTTCGATACGACTAGATTTTCACTGAAAAGACATGACCCAAGTATGTATAAGTATTTTGACATCCAGTATTCAAGTTCTCATCCAAGATCATCGACAAAATATGGCCTCCTCAAAACCACAAGTTGAACTCATCCCTTGGGATTTCACCTCCCCTGAACATGTCGAACGATTAGTTCAGCAGCGAATTGCGTGCGGATGGGACTCTGACGCTGTTGAGAGCTGGAAACCTAAGCAAGAGAGCGGAGTTTTCAACCTGCAATGGATTGTAAGTACAGCGCTTTCCCCTAAATATCTTAGCTAATATTTCCACAGGTCCTCTCAGATGATTGTCCGGACAAGGACAACAAATTGCTCAAGCACACGTCCACGTATCCATATGAAGCAGTGCATCTACAAGATACCGCTACTTCATATGGCGGTAAACCACGAGCCATTACATTGCCAGAGAGAACCTTCATTCCAGTCGGACACATTTGCCTCGGTCCCGCCCCAGCATACTGGGATGATCCCAAGGAGCCTTTCGCAGAGGGTTCATACTGGATTTCCAATTTCTACGTTTCTCGAGCGTTGCAATTCAGTGGAGTTGGAAGAGCAGCAATGGATACCGCAGAGAGAATTGCCACTTCCGAGCCTTTGAATGCTCGAATGCTGGGTCTCAATGCCATCAACAAGGTTGATCCAAATTGTGAGGAGAAGTATGAGGCACTGAAACTTCCAATTCCTCCTGTAAGTAGTTTTTTTTCTACTCTCACTCTATGCCCATCTTAAGTTTAGAGCTTGTCGGCTAATTCTGTGTGGATAGTTCTCAAATCAGGGTTGGTACGAAAGGAGGGGGTACAAAGTCTACATGGATATTCCGAAAGCCTTCTCGAAGACTGATTCAACTGGAAAGGCGTGGTTCTGGGATGCCGTATGCTTGAAGAAGACGATTTTGTAGCTGTTCAGGGAAGGACAGAATAACAATATATTTCCGTGGGACTACCATATCAATATTTGCCTGGTGGGTATACTCCCCGAGCTGGAAGTCTATTCGTAGTACTTTGCGATGTCGGATCAAAGTTGAGGAGTTTTCAGACCGTCCATCTGTGTAAGCGCGCATTATGGGGCGCGTAATTGGGGTTGAGCACGAGCCTAAGGTTCCATCCATCGGATTTTCTCTTGATGCTCACAGGCTGTAGTCATGGTCAATCGATCTTTGGAAAATGATTTCTCTGCTTGATGTACTCTACGTTGAATTATCTCTTCATTGGACATGACTTTAGGTAATCAGCAACCTTGAAGTCTGTCAAGCCCATCCAATCTCTTATTACGAAGCTCACCTAAGCTTCCCCCACAAAACAGGCGAGAGACGCAAGAATTAAAACTATTTGAAATTCAACGTCGTACTCTGAAGGGAATGTATTACATATACGAAAAGCAAAGTACACGTCAATACTGTAATAGTGCTTTTGCTCAATTCAGGAACAGTAGTTTCTTCCGAATTAGGAATGCAGAAAGCTACTCGTATTTCTGAAGCTGACAATTTGTTTGCATCTATTGGTTCCACAATCATCTAGAATAGTGCCTAGCGCTCAAAATAATAACAGCCATAGACGTCAGCTAGAAGGAAATCCTATGAAGATACTTACGAGGTAAGATGTAAGATATCCTCCCCCTGAAATCGTGTTGATGACAAGTCGTACAAATTCGTCGGTGTGCTGACGACTGGGTCCTCTCAAGCGGGCAAAGATCGACCAGAACAAATCCAAAGATGGCCAACGTTGCATTTTCTCGTACTCACAGCTACTTCAGCGTCAGCATAATTGCCATTTGTGGTTGTAGGGGAGCGCTGACAGAAGCTTAGCCAAAGCTTGTTATGCACTAAAACTCGCTTCTTAGTCAAGCGGTTTGTTTACTTTTGCCGAAACGGGTGAAAGCTCGAAACAGGGTCGGATTCTCTAAATTTCTCACTCAGCCGCAGGATTCAATCTTTTTGTGGGATTATACGAGATTTGGATTGTTTTTGAAGACCTATATAAATCGTAAGGAACTTTAATGTTAAACATACTGGATACAAGCAATCTATCCTCAAAAGTTTTGACACCTTCCCCCAAAGACCTACAGACTTGGTTGCATCACCATTGTCTGGCATCACACAAAATTTCACATTTAGACTTCTTGTTACCCTTCTTTAAGTAACATGCGCCCCACCACTATCCTGAGAGCCTTTTGGCTGTTTACCTCGGCAACACTTGGCCAGGACATCTCACATATAGCTGGTCGAGGAGCAAACGCAGGACTAGCTCTTCCCGGTCTCGAGGCACACTACAACGACAACGTAACCGAAACCCAACTTGACAGACTGTATCCAGGTCACAAAGACATCGCATTGACCAGTTTCTCATTCAAAAACGCCGGAATCTATCTCGTTGGATTCATCTACGTCCAAGGCGCCTCGGATGTGAAAGCCGCCATTGCAAGCTGTAGCAACGACGGTTCCAAGAGTGGCACGGCGTATTGTATCATCGACACCGGTGTGGCTTTTATTGGCCATGCGCTTGTAACTATGGCTGGTGGCTATGCAGGAACCACGATCACTCAAAGCCTCTCTCATGTTTCGAATTATGCTATAAATCTTCCCATCCCACCTACGTCAAAACGCTCACTTTCTAGACTTACGGCCAGGGCGGGGGACGGTACGGTCTGTCCGAGTCAGACGAAAGTGTGGAATACGCCAGGCAATATCGACTTCAATGAGGGCTGGGCCATAACTGGAACGACGACGCTGGGGTGCCCAGGTGTTGAGCCACCGTGGGATGCAAACTCTGTTGGGGTCGAATATGCTGCGGAACTTGGTGGCGTGGTAAGTTCTTTTTCCCCTTTCGGCTCCAGATATAGAATGCGGATTTCCGAAGCTTTTGGAAGCTGAGTTCTTGTCTTACTCCTCGAACCCTGCTGACTTTTCAATAGCTCTTAGATTACATGGGACAATCCGGTGGATCACACGTGCAATTCACCATATATGACAGCTCCAATGACAAAGTCTGGATACGCACAAACTTGGTTGTCATCAACGGAGGTAACCTATGCTCCGCTGTTGTCACTGGGACAGGGTGCAACTATTGAAGGCCATGTCGGGTCGAACGCTTTGGGGGCAGCGTCGCTTATGATACTACTGATCCATCAATTTCTTCTTGTCATTTAAATGCCGAACACCTAGCTGGTATCACTGTCATTACAAAATTATTGTAGAACGACAGATTGCAGCTCCTGTCTTCTAATTTCCTCATAGAATATATTTTTTTACGATTTGGAAAACCTCTCAGACATATTCTTCCTCCATGATTCAGTTTATCGAAGAAAACAGCCGTACCGCAAAGCCTGCGCAGTAAAGCGCAAGAATTGTATCTGTGTCACAGATGGTTGGCTTCTATTTATCCTCTCGATTTCATGATAACTAAACTGCCCGTGAAGTGAAATCATCCATGGGTTAGTAAAATGAGAACAGAAGTAAACACCGACCTCGCTTAGCACAGCGCCTGACTCGCGCGACAAACCTGGAATGGTCGGGTACAGCGACCTTCTCAATTACCCAGCAATCCCTCGTACACTTCATTTCACTCAGCTATCCACCAACCCACCATCAACTCTATACAAACTCCCCGTAACGAACGAAGCATCTTCACTGGCCAGGAACAGAAATACCTTCGCTACTTCCTCCGGTGTACCGAATCTCTCTACTCATCAAACAAGTCAGTACTTTTACATCTCCACCAAATCTGTCACATCCCCTCCACAAAACATCTTATTGCATCTCACAGTCCCGACAAGACGCAACGAAAAGAGTTGAAGACCAGTTACCAAAAAAAAAATAAGAAGAAATCACTCACCTAACGCACCCTCCCTCCCCACCCTCCCAGAATCCAACCCCGCCCCCCTCAAAAGCGGCGTGTCCACCATCCCCGGACAAACAGCATTAACCCTAATTCCAAACTTGCCCAATTCCTGAGCTGCGGCGATAGTCAGTCCTCGGACGGCGAATTTCGACATGGTGTAGGTTGAGACGCCGGGGCGAGAGCGTAGGCCGGAGGTGGAGCAGGTGAGGAGGATGGTGCCGATGGTGGGATTTGAGTTGGAGGTTGTAGTTGGAGGTGAGGGTAGCGGATGTGTTTCGAGATTGTGGTTCTGCTCGTTGATCTCAATCATCTTCCGGGCAGAGAGTTGAATGCCAATGAATGCTATGCACCATCAATCATAAACCAAGTCTCACCATTCATCCCACACCCCCATCAGTAGATCCCACTGTTATACATAGAGCCAATCTGCAGTATGAGAAAGAGAAAAACTCACGACCAAAAGCATTAACCTTCATAACCCTCTCCCACTCCTCCCCACTCACCTCCAGAATCCCCTTCACCCTCGGCAAAACCCCCGCATTCAAAACAACTATATCCAGTCCTCCAAACACCTCTACACATTCGTCAATTGCGTCTTTCAAACATGCACTGTCAGCTGCGTCGCCTTGCTTGAAGAGAAATTTAGAACTTGTATGGAAACTGTTCTGAGCGTCGGAGCGCGGTGGTGAATTGGAAATAGATTGCGCAGAGGGAGGAGGTGAAATAAATTGAGGAGGGGAAGTAGATGGAGACGGAGGAGGGAAGAGAGACGCCAAGTGCGCGCCAGCAGTAGCGATATTTTCAGCAGAAGAATCGAGGATGAACACATTGGAGCCATGGGAGAGGAAAATGGAGGCGATTGCGAGGCCGATGCCTGAGGCGCCGCCGGTTAAGAAGGTCGTTTTGTTGGGGAGGCGGGACATGGTTTACTCCTTTTATTATTTTGTCCGTTTGATAGGGTGAGATGAGGGAAGTGAGAGGTGGTGGAATGAGAAATTGAGGAGTTGGGATGGAGCGGAGTAAGGTCAGTGATTGTTGTTTTGAGTGCTGCTATCCTGAGGTGGGAGGGGGATGCGATAGTGTTGCATGATGGTTCGGGTGGCACAAAGTGCGGAGAAGGGAACTGTAGAACGTTAAGATCTCGGTGGTTCGTGCATTATTTTTTGGGCAGCTGAATGAGATTCTGAGGTGGTTTTAATATCGCTCCAAGTATTTGAAAGGACAGCTGCACCTGCAGTACGGTCGCAAAGCTGAATGCAAAATTGATCTCATCTACTAGGCAGGCACTACATCATCACATCTGAAATCAGAACTAGTCATCGCGGACAATCATAGAATTGAGCACGAGTGATCTCACTTGGCTCCAAAAGTAGATAGTGAGTAAGCCTCACGCTAATACAATACTTTCATCTCCCCCATCTGTATGGCAGGCACGGCATCAGATTGCCAGCCCAGAAAATCCAGCGGCCTCATCCATCGCACACAAAGTGTCAAAAGTAGCAGATCGATCGTGTTAGGTAGGCAGGTATTGTTGGTATGGTATTGTATGAACGACACGAAAAGGACGCCGTGAAGAGAGTCAAGACGCCAGCCAGCCAGTCAAATCAGAGGGCCATGCAAAAGATGCAGTGATACAAAGAAGAATATTCGTCCCGGTTGGATCTCGTGGAAGTAGGCAGGCAAAGTCATTGATATGGGAATGATGTATTTGAGGATGATTAAAACAGACCAGGTGGTGGACCAGGAAAGCGAGACATGGTGCTATGACCAACGATAGGACTACCAATCTCCCCAGGGGCACCTAACGGTCGATGAGGTAGGACATCGTTCTCATATCGAATAGACTGAGTGTTCCCATCCTGGCGAATATCGAAGGACCCACCGCCGTTGACTGCATTGCCTTCGGTTTCGCAGATGTCAAGCAATTCCTTCTCGGAAACTGGCTGATCACCAGGCGGATTCAGAAGGTCAACTTTCTCTTTGATGAGATTGATGTCAAAGAAGTTGTCGGCGGTTGTGCCCTCTAAGCTTTTACACGCGCGGCAAATCATCAGTCGAACAGCAACAGAGCGAGGCTGTGATGGGCGCATTGGCTGGGCCCCACCCATCGCCCCAAAGGAATTGTTTGCAGAGCCCCAGCCACCACCAAGTCCTCCCATGTAGTTCGAACCAGGTAGAGACGATGGGCCGAATGGATTTGGGACGCCCCAGCCATTGTAACCATTCATCGGACCACCATATGCAGCAGGGTCGATACCGAAAGGCGTGACAAATGGCTGACGATTGATACCGCCAGGTGCCGCACTTGATCGTCTTGGTCCAGCACCTGAGCTGATCGGCTCATCGGAATCATCCAGTAGAGCACTGCTTCCCAGATGGTTACTCAGGTCATCCATATCGGTCTTCCCATTGTCACCATGACGCTGGCCATGAACAACACTACCTGGTCGACCAATAGGCGCAGGCCGAGCTATGGGTTGAGCTTGCGAACCTGGTGCCTCGTAGGTCCCGGATTGCTGTCTCGAATGAGATTGTGATGGCGGTCCCTCCTTCGGTGCACCAAAAGCTTGTCCGATACCTCCAAGGCCATTGGGCATCTGTTGTGGAAATCCAGGTGGTCCAAGAGGCAAAGGAAAGCCTCTGCCCTGCGGCATATGCATACCGAGTCCAGGATGGAGGGGCATCCCGTTGGGTCCAGGCATAGGTCTAAATTGGGGTTGGTGAGGGAACATGGGATCATGTTGCATGCGCCCAGCACCAAATCCAGGGGCCATCATTGGCATACCTGGTTGAAAGCCCATTCCCATTGGCGGCATGCCCCCAAATGGGTTTGGCTGTTGCATTCCAGGAGGACTCTTCAGAGCAGCGTGTATTGGCGAAGTTGCTTGAGGATGATGCAGGTACAGATTCTGAGCTGGATTCTTTCCAGGAGGTCCAATCGGCCCAGGACTGCCTTGCAAAGGCGTTGATGGAACTGGGGAAACGTTCTGACTCACGCTGCCGGTCTGTGGCGTTTGAGGCACCGAGGAATTAGAATCTTGCTGAGACGAAGTCGTTCGAAGCTTGATCGGGGTTGGGACTTTTGGAATCGCCGGCGTGGCAACTGGAATTTGGGGAGAAGCAACGGTATGAGGTTGCAAGTTCACAGGTATTGGTACTGGTGGTCGCTTCGCTTGAGTTGCAGCCAGAGCAGCTTGAGCAGCAGCAGCCTGCTGAGCAACGAGCTCCTCACGCTTTTGCTTCTCCTTTGCTTCTCTGTCAGACTTTGCCTTAGCCTCTTTCTCCCGCTTCTCATTTTCAAGCTTTTCTTTTCGTTCCTTCATCTCACGTTCCTTGGCTTCTCTAGCTTCCCTTTCTCTCACTTTCTGCTCTTCTTTTTCTCTGCGTTCCTTTTCCTTGGCTTCACGCTGTTTGCGATCCAGTTCAGCCTGTCTTTCGCGCTGTTCTTGGAGTCGCCGCTGTTTTTCGAGTTCTTTGCGTGTTCGCTCTTCCTCCTCAGCCTTCTTCGCAGCTTCTTTCTTCTTTCGCTTCTCTTCTGCTCTTAAGCGCTGCTCCTCGGCCTTCTTCTCCTCTGCCTCACGAAGGGCAGCTTCTTCAGCGGCTTTCTCAGCATCCCGCCTAGCTTTTTCTTCAGCAAGGGCTTGCTTCTTCTGGGCCATTTTCTCCTTTTTCTTCTGGGCGTCCTTGGCTTTCTTAGCTTTCTTCTGCTGATCAGCCCTACTCTCTTCCTCCAATTCCTCGAGGAGCTTTTGTTGTCGCTCTTTTGCGACCTTGTCTTTGTAAGCTGTCAGGACTCTCTGCTCAAACATCCGAGCTGCAAATATTTGGAACATCCGGCGTCCTTCCTCCATTCGCTGCTCTTCAGTCATGGTATCCTGCTCGCTGTTAGACTGACCACAATCCGGACATCCCTCACATACCATCTCCTCTTCGTCATAGTCCTCATCCTGGCTATCGTACTCGTCCTCTTCCTCATCTTCATCATCGTACTCATCCTCCTCTGGCGGAGGTGGGTGATTATGTGCATGATTATGAGGGTGCATAGCGCCGTTTGGTGGATGACCATAAGAAGGATTGGAAAATGCTTCCCGAGCGTCTTCCTCTCGTGCCATCCTACGTTCTGCAAGCTGCTCCATCATCTCTATGAACTTCTTCCCGTCGTTTTTTAGCAGATCATCCGCTACTGTCAAAATTCCCCCCTGAACTGTGAGACTATTACCAAAATTGAAGAAGTCGGTCGCGTGGCTGCGCGGAAGTTCTTCCGGTTCCTCATCGCTGTAATCGTCTTCATCTACATCATCGTCACTGTACTCCTCATCTCCTTCTTCATCTTCTTCATCATCACCAATTTGTTCCACTATTCTACCACGTGACGGCTGCTGGCCACTAAAGGCTGGCGGTAGGCGATTTGGAGGTTGTAGGCCGCTCATGGCACCAAAACGTCGAGGCGGGGGCATCATTGGCGGTACACCATCTCCTTGGTGATTTGCGTACTGCTCGAGCTCTTCGTAATATGCATCATACAAAACCTCGAGCTCTTCTTCAATGGCCGTACGTTTGCGACCGCAAACAGTGCAACTACACGAGTGTCTCTGCTGTTCCTTCATCTTCTTCAGAACTGCATCCTTCTCGACCTTGACAAGCGACTTGCGCTCATCCTCTCCCAGAGATAACCAGAACTCCTTTATTCGTTCGCGCTCTTCCTGAGATGATGTATTCCATATCTTCTCCTTCGAGATACCAGGACCTCGTGGCATGTTTGTAGCTAACGGAGGCAAGGGAAGCGATACGTGATTATGAGATAGACCATTCATTCCGTGGTGCATATGAGTTGGGGGTTCCGGCTGAGAGCCTTTGGACTTCTTTTTCTTTTTTGATTTCTTTCCGGAGGGATTCGACGAAGGCATTGCGTATCCGTTCGTAGGGGATCCCTCTTGACCATATGAACCCGAGTACGCATCTCCGTCCTCATCACTGTAATATGGCTCACCCTCTGCTGGATCGAACTGACCATTCTCGTCGTATTGCTCGTCCAGAGCCTGGTCCCGAAAGCGCTCCTCCAAATCCTGCATCTGGCCTTGCAAGGTCCTCTGAGATCGTGCGCCATAAGTCTGAGGAGCTGTTGGCTGTTCGGCAGCAAGTTTCGCAGCTTGCTTCTGTCTTCGCTTTTGTTTCTTCCTATTCACAGCAGGTGCAGAACCATTCGTTGCCGGCGGAGAGTTTGGCATTTGGCCGTTTGTCTTGGTTGCAGATTGTGCCATGGCTGGGGAGGTCTCAGAGGAATCGGAAATGTTCGTCACTTTGGGGACAGTTATGAACTTGGAACCATCCTTGTTTGTGTACTTCGCAGTTGCTTTTGTGGAGGGAGACGGGGGAGATTGGGCAGTCTTTTGCCGTTGGTTCGCGGGCATTCCGATGAGAGGCAAGTTGCTTCTGGCTCATGAACGAGTGGCAGCTGTTCCCACCGCACGTATTAGACTCTGTGACAAGACTTCCTCCCACGAAGAACCAGGCCAGAGGTTCCAAAGGGATCCTAGAACTCACAGGAAGGGTGTAGTGGATATTTCAGGTATTGCCCCACCAAGATGTCTGTTCTTCCGGCGCAGTATCAGGGGGTCTGCGAGGGATGAGGGCACTTCGAGAGTCCGCCGAGCTCGGAATCGAGGGTGTTTTTGTCGTGGAATGGCGAGATAATCGTGAAGTCGGAGGGCGACGTCGAAGTCCAGGCGTGGATGTGGATGTATTGGGATCACAACTCTCAGATGAAGTTGCTTGTTCGTCAACATGAATGTGTGCCTCAGGCCTCCAAGATCAAACCTGGTGAACTCCCTCGAGACTCCCACGTCAGGTCAGGCACAACATCACTACGAGTAGCGCGCCAGATTTCTTGGCATCTAAAGTAGTGCAAATCCCAGCGCACTACTCGTATACTGTAAGTACTACTGCACTGCGAGACTTAGTACTGCGCTGCTCTCGCTCTCAACAGCGATGTGCACTGGACTGACTGAGCTGTGCTGCGCTGCGCTGCGCTGCAGGTCAACTAGCGAGCAATACCTAGGTAAATTACAGGGTCGGTGATTATTCACTCGGCCGTGACGCGAATCCTGTTCTTCCCTCGGTTTTCCTCACTAATAGGTAAATCACAAGTCAAGTTTATGAATACTCGTAGCCTCGTTTTATTACCGTGACTCTGATCCTCTGGTCCTCTTCTTCACGGCTTCAATACCCTGACTAACTTTCTCGCCCTCACCCGCATCATCTCTCCTCCGCATCACGAGCCCAGTGCAGCGATCGTCAGCGCCGCCGTCTAACCACAAGAGGAGCTTCAGTGCACGGCCACCGGGCTCAGCCCAGCGGGCGGGTTTCCAAGTTAAGCCGCCGCAGCGCAGCGCAGCGCTGCTCTTCTTCAAGAATAAATAAATAAATAGTCGCCCTGCCCTGCCCTGCAACGCAAAGGGGATATACTTCTGATCCATTCCCCACGGCCTAATACACGAGAGTGAAGCACATCATCACCAATCCGCCCGATCACTCATCTCGTGCGGTGGACGACTGCCTCCCTCCTTGTATCAGCTTATCCGACTAGGTTTGCCTACAAACTTCCCAGGCTCGTATCGACGACTGTCTCCTGGTGGATAACCGCCCAACTCGTGCAAAGAGGAATTGAGCCCCTTGACACTTCTCCTTGCCTTCGCTGGTACAGGTCCTTCGAGTTCTCCGTCTCCCAACACCTCCTACTCTTCGAAACGCATCATACGATCCCATCGACGCCATGGCTCAACAACAGTCAAATGTTATGCGGAGGTACGTGGACAAATCTTTCATAAGGGGGAATTGCTTGGGAAGTGTCTGGTACACCTGCGAATATATAAGCCCCGGAGATGTCGATCAATTCTGAGATTGCCTCTGGGTTGAGGCACATGAAGATCGATTGAGGGGATCCTTGGCTACATGCGGGCATTGAAACATTCCGCGTCGTCGGCAATTAAGATGGAGGACTTGTGACATTCCTCGAGCTCTGCTGACAGGTAAACCAACAGGAAACTCGTCATCATTGGTGACGGCGCTTGTGGAAAGACCTCACTCCTCAGTGTATTCACTCTTGGCTATTTCCCAACAGTAAGTTACCACTTTGAACGTACAAGAAGCCTGCTAACGTGTAACTCTAGCATTATGTGAGTCGGATATGCAAGCCAGGACGATATTCCCGGGTACTAATTCTTTCTAGGTTCCCACGGTCTTCGAGAACTACGTGACGGATTGTAGGGTGGATGGAAAGAGTGTGCAATTGGCCCTATGGGATACGGCAGGACAAGAAGACTACGAAAGATTACGGCCTCTGGCATATTCAAAAGCCCACGTCATCCTAATTGGCTTCTCAATCGACACACCGGACTCCCTGGACAACGTCAAGCACAAGGTAGGTTTTGCTCAAGGCACTTTTGAGTAGTTCTAATGCCATACCAGTGGGTTGAGGAAGCGAACGAACGATGTCCCGGTGTCCCAATCATATTAGTCGGACTGAAGAAGGATTTGAGAGAAGACCCAGTCGCCATTGAAGAGATGCGGAAAAGATCACAACACTTCGTCACCACCCGAGACGCTACAGAAATTGCACACGACATTGGAGCCCGCAAATACCTGGAATGTTCGTCATTGACAGGAGAAGGAGTGGATGATGTATTCGAAGCCGCCACAAGAGCAGCTCTACTTACATTCGAGAAAGGGGAGGGCGGCGGATGCTGTGTCATTCTATGAACGGGATTCCCAAACCGGGCGAGATGAGAGATACCTACGGCGGCCAGAGACACAACACCCACAGGAGCGGCCAACCATACTTCGAACGTACAATTTTTTCTAATGGACGAACATAATCCGACTTCTCTTCCAAAAACAAAACACAGGTGGCTGGATCTCAAGGATGTCTAGATTCTCACCAAACTCACCACCCAACTAACTGACTGACTATTTTATCTACCTGCACAACTTCGACTGCGAGAGACTGACTCGGGAGGCATCTTCTGCGGCCCAAATTCCACTGGCTACTGCACTGCACATACCAAAAGTTTTTTCTTTTCCTGCAGCCGGATAATCCGTCGAAATAGAGCGCGAATTGGGAGCCCCCCTTCAAATTTGCTTACTGTGTTATATTTGGTTCCACGAAAAGAGGGTTTAATTTTTGCAAGCATGCGAGAGATTTTGACTGGGATACACAATACATGCCATGCATACGTACATGCCTGCAGAATATGCCAGATAGAAGAAACTTTAATGACTGATCACGTCTGTTGGTGGTCTTTGCACTCCTTATTCGAGCTGAGTTGGTTGTTTTGATTTGTTGCATCCTCAGTTAGGGAGATCTCAGTGTGGAAATCTGGGATGGGATGGGATAGGATGGAGTGGATGGGGATCTTGACTTTGCGGCATGGCTTGCGATGAATAGGGTTGAGTTGGTTTTGCTCTGGTTGAATGGTTGGTTGGTTGGTTGGTAGGTTCGTCGGTCTAAATGGCCTTTGTACATAATATATACAGCAAGCAAGCATGATGAACATGAGCCTGGTTCACTCTCCCTCATCCCCTCCTTTTCCCACAGTTTAGTTGTACACAACCCGTCCGTCCCTCTCCCCTAAATTGGTACAAATCTAACCTCCGCCATCTCACTATATCCCTACACAAAGTCCCCATTCTCGAATCTTTGTCCTCTCCAAATGAACACCACATCTCCCTCCCCACTCTCTACCTCGTCCACCCATGATTCCAAGCCTCCTTCCCCGGCGTATCCGTCTGAAACCTCGCATACTCAATCGGCACCCCTCCCTTCCCAAAGATCCCCTTCTTCTCCATCGCGATCCGGTATAACCTACCCGAGTCTTTAGATCCAGGCGGGTCCATAGTCCGCAGTTCTTCGCAGGCAGAGTGGATAGATTGATACATCCTGTTTGGAGAAAAGAGGAAGAGAGTGTTAGTGAAAGAATTTCTTTGATTGAGTTGAGGTGAGTTTGCAGGTGGTGTCTTCTTTTCATTTCGGTGCTTTCATTGTCTTCTGGAACGGGCTTCCACGTTTACCAGGACGTGGAAGTCAAGTTAAGAAAAGGAAAATATAACAAAGGGTGAAGAAAGTCTTACCTCATCAACTCCCTCTGCTCCCTCTCCCTCTTATTCCGCCTCTCAATCATCCACGCCCGATGAATCGTCCAATGCCTCAGCGCGCGCATCCGACTCAACTTCAGCGGCCGCGGCGTCTCAGGATGCTGCATGTGGTATCTGATGAGCGTTATCCGTGGGTCCGTCTTGTTCTTCTTGTCGTCTTTGCGGGCGAGGAGATCCGGTGTGCTGGAAAATGCTCGTGTGCTGGTAGTGGAGGAAGAGGAGGGTGTGAGATGGGTGCATTTGCTGGAGAGGGTGAGAGAGCGGAGGGCGGAGAGGAGGGTCGGTTGGGGGTGGATGTGGAGGAGGGACGACATCTTGGGGTGTGCTTTTCGAGTCGTCCTGGTGGGGTTCGTGGTGGGTGGGTGGTGTTGTTGAATTGTATGGAGCTTGATGAGGGAGGGAAGCTCTGGACAATTTTGCGGGAGGTTTCTATGTCACGTGCTGTAGTATGCCGACCCTGGTCTGGGTGGATCATAAGGTGGATCTATCTGCTCACTTCAAGCTTCATCCCAATCCCGTCTCTCGCTGACTTCCGCTCAACTCAATCAGTCTCACTAAGGACATTTATTGGTGATTCGCCCGAGTTTGGTCTTACGTGTGTACGGGACGCTTACCTAAATTGTTCTGCATTACTGAGAGTTGCTTATCTTCCAAGACAGCTAGATCTCTCGTTCTTCTCTAATTATTCTCCGTCAATCTTCTTCAGAGCCTGAGTTTTCAATCTCAATCGAAACTCTCATCTGTTTGTATATTTGGGAGACTTTGAGTAGGATACTTGCTCAGTATGTCGGGTCCAAGAAAGGGACTCGTTCATCAATATGTCAGTCATTTCTTTTCAGTTTTCCATTGTTATTTGTTATATTCAGCTTACACTTTTCTTACTTTATTGATATTACATTAACTGAGAAGCATAAAACTATCATCTTTCACAATATTTTTATTCCCTTTGATTCTATCAATCTGCCCTTCATCGCTCGGTAACTGACCGAAAGCAGACATCCCGCCTCACAGCTTTCGAGCACACCCCCACCACACCTCCATTACCACCCCAAAATATCCTCGTCTTCATTGGCGGTCTCTTCGATGGCCTTCTCACAGTGCCCTATACGACTCCGCTCGCAGCCTCCCTCCCACCAAGCTGGACTCTAGCTCAAGTCCACCTCTCATCCTCGTACACTGGCTGGGGAACATCCAACCTGCAGAAAGACGTGGCCGAACTCTCCAGATGCGTCAAGTATTTTCGGGGCATCAAGACCGGGAAAATAGTCCTCATAGGTCACTCCACCGGCTGTCAAGATATCATCGAGTACCTAACCGGCTCTGGACACGCCTCTCGCGCAAAAATCGACGGCGGGATCCTCCAAGGCCCAGTAAGTGATCGTCAAGCCATCGAAAGCGGACTCGATCCTGCTCTCTACTCAGGGAGTTGTGCCGCAGCTAAAGCCATGGTTGAAGCTGGTGACGGAGATGAGATCCTGCCTTCTAAAACTATGAAGAGTTTCTTTGGGCCGGCGCCTGTGTCTGCTGAAAGATGGTTGTCGCTAGCGAGTCCGGATCATGATGGCGATGATGATTTCTTCAGCTCGGATTTGAATGACGAGCGGTTGATGAAGACTTTTGGGGCTCTACCGAGAGAGACACCTTTGTGTGTGCTGCATAGTGGGAGTGATGAGTACGTGGATCCGAAACTGGATAAGGAGGGACTCATTCGGAGGTGGATTGAGATTGCTAAGAAGGGAGAGGGAAGGATAGATGAGGCCAACTCCGGGATATTGGAGGGTGCGTTGCATAATTTGAAGGGAGCTTCGGAGGAGGTAATGGATGGGTTTGTGAAAAGGGTATTGGGTTTCCTGGAGAGCTTGGAAGGGGCACAGGCGAATCTGTAAGTTATTGCAGACACTCGACAGAAAACAGCTCATCGGTCAATTCACGCCTTAATTTGTCCTAGCTCTGAGATCTCAGCATACCTGAAGATAGGTATCTAGGTAAGTACAGACAGGTGAGTTCTTGAAGCATGTCACGTGGTGATGTTTACTCGCAGCAGTTCCCAATTGACCTTCATCATTGGGCATCAACGCAGCATAATCAAACTTACAGCCTCGTTAGCTGGTTCGCCTCATTCCTTTCTGCACGCAAAATCCGAATTCGGCAACTCTCAGACCGGGTTACGAAGTGCATGAAGCCATTGGTTGGGAACGTCCAGCCTTGCAGAGAACAATGCCGCAAATTTCCTAATGAAGTCACCGGATCGTGAAAGTCTCTGAGCTGGCGGTTTTGAGTGCGAGGATATATACCTCACTTCAGTCCGCGCTTAGAGTATAGAGTCAACTCTTGGACCTAGCCCGGTACCAGTAGCGAAAACTTGTATCAGAATCTCTACCACTGAACGGAAACGGCATGGACGATCCCAACTATTGGGAACAGCCAGCGGCTGAATGGCTCGATTTCTTCGGCGATCTTAACTTCGACATGGATTTCAGTGCCGGCCCATTTCTCGGTCTCGATTGCTCATCACCGATTCAATCCAATGCTTCTGCCCATTACAACGTTGAAGATAGCTTGAACACACTTTCAGGCACAGCCTCGCCAAAGAGCTCTCTTGAAAAAATGCAACTCCCACCAACTCTAACGTGCGAAGATGCCACCGCTATCAAAGCAAGTCGCCCCACGTCCCATAGCACGCCTCGGGATATTGGCACAAGAATTTCGCGTCAATCTCCTGAAGCGCCAGATTCGGACAAGCGGTCATCCTCTGCAGGTCTCAAGCGAAAGATAGATCAATCGGTGACTGTGTTCTCCTCAACGTCCAGCAAGGAGGTGACTCCTAGGAAGCGCAAAACCTTCTCGGCATCCCGAAAGAAGGAGGTTGCTTTGAACAGAAAGGTGGGGGTTTGCATTCAATGCAAGATTCGAAAGAACAGGGTGAGTGGAAACATGATTTATTTCCACTTGTCTGGAAGCTATGTTCAAGACGTTTTGGATGATGCGATCGGCAGGCTAATCTTACAGTGTACTTTCGGACTACCATGCGAGCCTTGCATCACGCGGGCGGGAGGTGCTGCTTTGGGCCATCAATTGTGCATGAGGCAAAGCCTCCTCTCAATTCGCTTCGATAATGTTGGTGGGTGTCTCTTTCTGTGAGAGCACCGAATGAGAATTAGCACTGACAGTGAATTCCCAGATCTCGTGAATCAAACAAGGATAGAGTCAGATACGAGGGAGATCCGGGCGCTCCATGACATTCCCTCAAGCAAACCCGCATACCTCTGGTTTCCAGGCAGCCCACTCGTCCCAGAAGCTTTCCTGAAGATTCACGTCATCGAATTCCAGTCCTCGGGATATCAACCGACTCGAGATGTCATTTTTCATGACTATTTCCACAGCTCTGCGTCATGTGTCCCGAATAGTCACCTAGCACTTGATCCCAGACGTCTCCCTTCCATTGAAGAAATTTTGAAGATCTTCACCCTATGTTGGGATGGTGTTCGGCTTGCTCCAGGCCCGTTCTCGGGTCTGCATAAGGCAGTCGAGAAGTTCGTGGAAAGTTACTGCAATCGAAGATCGGATATGCCCATGGTGGGTACCTTTCATTCCTGTGCTTTCTCCGGACTCGTGCTGACCAAATCCCACATAGAAGGACTTGCTAGCCAAAATCACACGCTTGTATCGTCTCTTCGGGCTGTATCGTATCATTCCGTACACTTGGTCAACCCCAGATTGCGTCGAAGGCGAACTTGCTTCTCCAGTCATATTGGCACAACTCAGATTGCTCGTATGTGGAGAGCTGAAGTCCGTTGAGATCCAAGTGTTCTCGGCTCTATATCGACTTATATATGACCAAGGAAATATTGGAAGGCAGAACTCATTGGCGGTTTGGGCGTGTCTGTGGGCACTACTGTTCACATACAAGCACCACATGGTATTCACCAGGTCTACGCTGCCCGAGTACGACATTAGTCCAATGATACGTAAGTTACACGCAATAATACCGTGCCATGGTGCGCTTCGATTGTGTGCTGATATTGATATCAGACGCTGCAAGATTCCAGCTGAACCAGCATCTGTACAACACCTTGACATCGACGTATGCGGCGCTGTACAACAGCACCTCCCCACTGACGCTGGACTGGCGTACCGAAGAGATAGCTTCGCTGCTAGATCGCGACCCCGAGTTGATCAAGCTTTTCTGCAACATAAAGACAGAGATGTTCTGGTTCTGTAAGTTGTTGTCTCCTTCCTCTTGACGTCACTTTCGCTAATAACACTAGATGCAATCAAAGATAGCCTGCTTGAAGAGGATACACTATTCAAGAGTCTGATTATCGAAAATGAGAGTAAACTGTTACGGGCACACATCAAGGCGGCGAAGAAGAAGGGTATCTTATAATGACCTTGCATTGATTTCAATTCATTAAAGTCTCAATGAAGCCATCTCCTCCAGTCATCTATTCCACTCTTGCAGATCTCGCAGTACTGATCTTTGACCGACCATCGTGTATCCATATGCCGAGTCTGTGTCAAATACCAGTGAGCCAAATAGCTCTAGAGATGAAAGCAGATCAGTTCTGCATCCACCGATATTGATCACAGAGCAAATTCCGCAGTGAACACAAAGCATGGCAAAACAGATTATCAACATAGTGTGAAGGCACAAGAACGGCTGCGAACGAAAGTCAACGACT
The DNA here is from genome assembly GCF_030347475.1 of Cadophora gregata. Classification (NCBI taxonomy): domain Eukaryota; kingdom Fungi; phylum Ascomycota; class Leotiomycetes; order Helotiales; family Ploettnerulaceae; genus Cadophora; species Cadophora gregata. The sequence goes on along the minus strand of NW_026695938.1, from coordinate 1,543,941 downwards.
TCAAGATTCATCCTCCAAACGCCGAAATTGAAACGCGTGAGTCGTGAATGCAATGATCTCTGTACATTAATCAGCATCATATCAATACAAAGCAGGGTGATCTCACTCACTTAAATTTCCCAACTTTCTCAAACACGTCTTCGTTTGGATGCTGAGCCCCTCGTGGCTGTCTGGCTCTTAAAGAGTGTATCAGAATCGCTCTCAGACACATCCTCAACAGTAGCAGCCATTGACTTGTATTTTGACTCCGTCGATCTTCCTTGCCCACCATTGACTTCTGGTACCTTCAAACTCTTGCCATCCTTTGAGAGTAATGCTTTCTTGGACAGAATTGTCTGTTTGAGTTCTCGGACAATATCTAAAACAGGCTGTCTGGCAAGGACGTTGGAGATGAGACTCAATTCGGTTTGTTTCTCGGCGAGGGACTCTTCAAGTCGTGTGATATCCTTCTTGATTCCCATGACAGGTCCATCAATCTCAACAGTTACTGTCGAATTGGCAGCATCGGACTTGCCACCCTTTGCGCCACCCTTCGCGCCGCCATTGCCCGTTTCACTGCTCTCTTCCTTCTTGTTGCTGTATCTGCCAGTTTCGACATCGCTCTCACCAGCCGCGTCGCTAAGTCTAGACATAAAGTTCTTCGTAGCTACCATCCTCTTCTTTGCTGGTGTATCCTTCCGAGTAGCGATACCCCTGCGGATCGGGATTTTCTTCTTGCCTCCTTCGCTATCGCTACCTTCGACGTTGGGGTTCTCCTTTGCCTCGGCAAACTCAGAATCTGATCCCTCGCTTGAAGAAATATGGATCGCATCGTAGTCTTTCAAACCACTGGGAGATACGGTGTAACTTGGCTTGCGCTTAAACAGGGTTCCGGCGCCGGCCTGTTTCAGTCGTCCGGTGAGGTTGGAGGCGCGAAAACCCGAAGATGACGTCGAGGTTGGAGTTTTCTTATTCTTATTATGATCCTTGGGCTTGGTTGGGGTGTGATATGGATCAGCAGAGTCGGAGTCGTAGGTGAATGGACGCTTATTACTGGAGGGTGGATTGAGTGGAGAAGGAGATGGCGATTTGAGATCGGCGAGACCTTTCATGGGGTATTTGCTTCCAGCGATTGTGACCATTTGGGCATGATGTCTTGTCAGAGATTGCTTCAGTTCAAATGGATCGATATTTCTCGTTGCTTTCAAGATAGAGGTGAAGGCTATCTCCTGGGTCTCAAGGAAGTCCTCCAGCTCGCGGAGATTCATGGTCTGAGTGTTGCCAGATATTAGCAGAGCCTGGACAGAGAGATGAAGGTAAAGGACTCAATTACTGGACCTACTGCGTTGCTGCAACTTGAAGTTGCGAGGTTCAAAGTAAGATGAAGTGGCTGTGACACGTTGTCAACTTGAGGTCGAGAGGAGAGGAAGGGTTGAGGTCGCAGCCCTAAAAGATAACAAGCGCAGAATTTAGTTGCTAGTCAATCAAGGCGCCAATATCTCCGAAAGTGAAGTCCAATATGCTTTCCTAGATCATAAAATTGCTGCCTGATCTCTTCTGTGCAATTCATGCTGTGTTGTTGCAGGGATCGTGGTGGTCAACAAGCTCGCTTAATTCCACAATAGTCTAACCCGGATCTCAACCTCACCAAAGTCCATTTCCGTCTTTGGACCCGAGCAGTCGAAAATTTCTCTGTTATCTTAGACTAGTATTCTCATATTCCCAGTCTCAATCTCGCCTCTTGAGCTTGTCTCAATTACTGAAATAGCTTCGGTTTTTTTTTAAGTCTTGATGTGTAGAAGCTGGGAATTCAAACAATGGTTACTGGGTGATTCGATAAGGGCGGATATTTGTACCGCGTATATTGGAAAAGTGGTTGAAGTAAGACTAGGCTAGGAGACTGATAACGCTAGTAAGGACTTTTGATGATCAATGTACGTGGAGCTCTCTTCATTCTAACTGTGATATCTCATGCTGATGCATAGATTACACCACCAACCCCTATATTAAGTAGTCTACAGATACCATTCATTTGGAGTCCGACATTCTGGTGCTGGAAATGCTGTCTTCCCAGTGAGAACTTTGGTTGGAATGCCAGCGTAGGTCAGAAACTCCTCCGCCATCTTCATGAGCATATGTTCTGATCCTGGAAGCTGTCAGTACTCTTCCTGGTACTCTATACGATTGAAAAAGAGTAGTACCTGGAGCTCCAATGAATGAAGCAGCCACTGGGGCGTACTCCTTCCGCTTCGAGATATCAGAGAGATATTCGCACTGCCCGACTAAATGATTTTCAATTAGAACATGGGTTTTCTCTTTTAAAACAGCGAGAAATAGAATTCTCACTGCACATAACCAACTCTGGAACTCCGGCGAAGCTAGTGCTAAACTCTTGCAAAAAGCCGTAGTCCCTACCTATATTCGGTGCTCTGCTACACATTAGCTTCTGGATGGCATGCTGCTGGTGTGGATTCCGTACTCTTTCAAAGTATCGCGGTAGTTTGGCCCCATCCAGCTCCAGCGATCGACCATGATCGCATTTGAGAATCGGTCGTCTTCGGGATGTAAAAACGTCTTACAGAACCAATCTTTGTAAACCCTTGCCTGCTCGTGTGCTTCGTCAACTTCTCCTTTGGTTATGGTAGTCACGTATGGCCTGAATTAAACGTTAGTACTCGTTTCAGTCTTCAATGTCATGATCTGCCGTACCATCTGTTTTTCAGAGTCGGTGGAATATGGGGCATGTCCATTCTTCTCTGCAAAATTCTTGCTCTATTTGAAATGGAAGTCTAAAGTAGCAGGCCCGTGGATCCGTTCGTAAGTCTGGACACTATGAGCACAAATTCTTCAATGGGGTTGGAAATATTACCCTTAAGAATTCTTCTTCGAATGTTTTGCCTGTTTTCATGGGATCATCATTGGTCCAGCCCTCTTTCACATTGACATTGATCCGTTTCAACTCCATGAAGGCCTCTAGGTTCACAACAAATGAATCGAAGATGGCTTTCGCAGGATGGTCTGTGGAGGAATCCGACCAGTCTGGATTGTAAAAGAATTTCGTTGGGAACTGTGATATCGAGTAAGCCGATTATTTCAATTGTAATTCTCTTCGAACCTACCTTTCGTGTTGTCGGCTTCCTCTTTGTGTCCATACCAGACGCCTGAGACTAGTTGCATTGTCTTGATATCTCTAGCCAGAAGGCCTTCTGTATCGAATTCCCTTCCAAGATTCATCAGCTTTCATCTATTTGTTCGGAGGTATGAATACTGACTTCACAAGTGGAGTAACATTCTCCATGGAAGCCATTCCATACGTTAGACGAAGTCCAAAGAGCCCTTGTGCTCCTGCAGGCATTCGTAGTCTAGCGCTTGCTGTAGTTCTCAGTTAGAATTCCGAGAGATGGAATACAATAACCCGCTGTCAGTTCCGATGCTAAAGTCGAGCCATTCCTCACCTGCCAAAGCAGCGGCGCTCCCGGTACTGCTACCTTCCGGAACAAGATAACCACAGGCTCTAGGATTGAAGGTAAGATGATAATTGATCCAGTCCGACGAATGATATTCGCGATCTGCAAATGCAGTGCATTTTGTTTTCCCAACTATGACAGCACCTAGGTCCATGAGCTTCTGCACCGCCGGCGGAATTTCGGAGGCTGGGGAGTGGAATTTCAGCCAGTCTTTCACCCTGTTACTTGTGTGAATCCCTTCGATGTTCAATATGTCTTTGACAGCGACTCGGAGCCCGTTGAGGGGTTTGGCTTCGCTGGGCATGAAGTAGAGACGTGATGGCACTGCAATCGCGAGGGCCGGTGGAAAAATCCCCGAGAGCTCAAGTCGTGAGTAGCTGGAACAGTTAGAGTTCAGTATCCATTTGGCTTGTGCTGAAATGCCTCTATCATGGAATTACCTCTTTCTCTCCCCACGGTTGAGCTTTGTAGCCACAAAGATGGAGTCGATAGTATCAGGATAGAGCCTCCATGCTTCAAAAATGCTGCCATTGAGAATGAAGTATGGGCCCTCTGGCAGGACTTCGGGGACTTCAAGACGGAAAAGCTCCCCTTTGTCCTGCAACATCGATACGGCTGAGGAATCAAGGCCTCCGTTTAGCGACGCATGTTGCTGTACAATGATGGTTGACGAAAATTCTTTCGTGTACACATCGTCAGAGGATTCGAACTGGGCCAAATTTGCTGCAACATCAGAGGCATTCAGTGACCCCGTGCTTCTGAATGTCAGGACTGTCGCTGGTCTCGGAACCAGTCCGCTGTGTGGAGTGTCTATCTTTGCCTTGATGCGGTCAGCCAATACGAGTCCTCACAAAAGCGTTGAATTTGATGACCTACTCGGGCTTCAGGTCGCAGATAGTAGAAACTATCCCCAAGTGGAACTGCCATCCCTTGGATTGGTGCTAGATTGAGTGCTTCGGACTTGAAAACAGTCTGAATCCCAGGAGCGAAGGTCATTCTGGAGCCAAATATGATACCCTGAGCGATCCAAGCAAAAGCTTTCTGCATCTGGTGGAGGGGGATGTGGACAGCTCAATGACTGTCGAAGTGATGGGCAGCTTGGACTGTTTTGCGGGGTGTTGAGTAGCCAGCGATTTGACAATTGGAGCATGAAAACGCTCCGCGGCTGGACATAACTTTATATCGAACCATCAATTCACTCGACACCTGTAAGGCTCGTGACGTAAGGTCAGAACTATCCACGAAACTTGGTGTACAGGGTTTAGTGGTAGGGACTCTTGAGGGGAGTGGCGATGAGCCAAGACACTACAAGTTTTGTAACTTTCGCTAAGTTATGCCCCAAGTAGACAGTGCTACGATATTTCAACTACGACGACTGAATTGCAAAGGGCCCGCCCTCTCGTAGTCAGAAGCAAGAAAAACAGAGAGCAGTAAGCCTCAGGCAGACCCCCCATTCACTCTCAATGTCTGCCAAGCAACCCAAGCACTCTGCTCACTGCACAGAAATAATATCGCGTCGGCCGTCTCTTCCGGCGTCCCAATCCTCCCATACGGACTAAACCGCTCAATGGCCTTGATCACTGGTTCCGGCTTGCCTTTAAAAAATGCTTCTGTAGCTGTGGGACCGGGTGCGATTGCGTTGACAGCAATACTGCGGCGGCCCAAATCTTTAGCCATCAGCCGCGCCATCTGCTCGATTGCACCTTTGGTGCTACAGTAGAGAAGCTTGTCGGCGGGAACTTGGGAGGTGGTACAGAGGGAGGAGGAGAGGAGAACAATGTGCGAGCCGGGTGAGAGGTAAGGTGCTGCTTTCTAAGGTTTTGTTAGAACATTCCAGGTCGTGGATAGAACACCTACCTGGACGAGGAAGAATGATCCCTTCACGTTCATTGAGAATGCAGCGTCAAAGTCTGCCTCGGTAGTTTGTAGAAGCTCCTACTGGGCCACTTTGTCAGTTTTGCCATTCACAATCTCACCCAAGAATTTCGGTTTTTGACATACAATTGCAGGTGAACATCCCGCATTGGCGACAATGATGTCTATTCGACCAAAATTCTCCATAACCGTCTTAATCAATTCATCAATATCATCCAAGCTCCCCGCATCAAATCGAAGACTCAAACTGTTGTCTTGACCTAGTTCCTCCACTAGGTTCGTGCTCGCCTCGTGATTCGTGTTGTAGGTAAATACCACGGTAGCACCTTCTTTCACCAAGGCAACGGTTGTAGCACGCCCGATGCCTTTGGAGCCACCTGTTACGATGGCTATTTTGCCGACCAAGTCTGGCATGATGGGCTTCGAAAAGATTTGTTGGGCGATTCCAAAGATGGGGCGAAATGACTACAGCGTGCAATAGTGTGAACTTCAAACCCGGGAACTCGAGACCTTGAAATGTTGCGAAGCCAGTCAAATTAATTCGAGTCTGGCATTTTTGACAATGGTCACCGGCACCCGAAGTCCGTTTAATATTTGGAGAACGTGCTTACTCGGAGCCGACGCCCGGAATGCTGTTGTGAAAAAATTGCTGTATATCTCAGAAAGTCATTTGGCGTCTGACATTTAAGCGAGGCATAAATGAATGTCAATAAATCTCCATTTAGGAGCTGAATACCGACTATGGATCAAGAACAATACAGCTTAAACAGCTTGAGTACACTACACGATTAAACTTGAGCATAACACCAATTTTCAGAGCAAGCCTACAAGCCTGAGTCAATCTGATCCACAACATGATCCACTGTCCAAGAGGCCCAATCTCGACACGTCTGCGCCATGATACCTGGAATTTGCATTTCCTTTTCAATATCATCAGGTCGCTCAAGAATTACCATTACGAAACCATCAGAAACATGCCACGCAATGTGACAATGAAACGGCCATACACCCGGATTATCCATATCGAACTGCACAACCACATAACTCGGGTCTCCCTGATAGTCCGACTCTTTCGCCGTCCCAGCATTAGCAACTGCTTTTTGTACATTTGGCGTGTCCCTACGCATGGGGTTGGATGGGTTGATAACAGTGCTATTGTCGGTCCAGTTCCCGACACCCGAGTCTAGAATATAGAAGTTGTGTCCGTGGATGTGCATGGGGTGAGAGGCCAATGCCATGTGGTTGTAAACGACCATGCGAACGCTGGTGTTAGAGCCAAAGTTATACACATTCTCTACTTCGGGGAAAGACAGATTCCCAAGTTTTGCTCGAAGGAGATCGGGATCGTTATAGTCATCGAGGTACGAGATATTGTTCATGTACCACACGTTGTGGGTGCCATTGTTCCATAGGACACAGTGCACTTCAATCGTCACTGAGGGTTCCGGGACGGGCATAGCAAATTCGGGCACAGATAAGCTTATGTCATCGTTGTCGCAGAACATGAGTTGCTCGCCTGTTGTGCTCGAATTGGTGAGAGGAAGCGTCGTGGTTGACGCTCCTTCGTAGTAGACGGCTGCTAGACCCGTGAGGTTGTCGAGCCCGACGTCAGAGCAGAATGGGGTTGTCTCGGATCTCATCCAGTAACTTTCACTTGCTTTGCCAGTGGCTTCTACGACGACGTCTGTGCGCTGGCCAACGACTAGTGTGACAACATTGGTCGCGTAAGGAACGATGGGAACAAAATCGACGGCGATGACTGTCAGTGTATGACCGTCGATGCTGAATTTCTGGATGGGCTCGGATCCACTGTTGATGAGTCGCAGTCTGTGTTTCTTTCCTGACTCAAAGCGGAATTTGGACACGCCAGCATCGGGTGTACAAGTCAAGTTGGTGAGGCTACAGTCATAGTTCATCTTTCCGTTGATCAAAATGCTCTCCGCAGAGAAGAAGCCTGCAGATCCGAACCCATTCGGCAACATCGTGATTTCGACCATTGCCCAATAATCCAGATGAAACCAGTCGCTCAGCATTACTGGCCCCAAGTCGATGTCATAGTCGTAGTTTGTCGGTACGTAGATGATCATGGGACCTTGAGCAGCGGCGACGTACTGTGCACTGTAGTGAGAATGCCACCAAGATGTGCCGTAAGAATCGGCTCGGAATCGGTAGGTGAATGTCGAGTTTGGGGCGATGGGGCATTGTGTAACCCCAGGCACGCCATCCATCCACGGAGTTTCTCTCTGGAGAAGACCATGCCTTACTCATGTCAGTGATGGAAAACAGCGGAGATTATTGATAGAGTACCAGTGCAGCGAAGTTCCCTCGCAGCAGAGATTATTTGTGATTTCCACTTCGATCCAGTCCCCCCAATTGGCCTCCAGGAGCGGCCCGGGATATGCTCCATTAATCGACAGAGTGTTGTTCATCACAACTCCGTCAGGGGCAACCGTTCCTACTGAAATCTCCCATTTATGAGGTCGAGTAAAACCTACAAGAAACATCAGCCGGGAAAATCCATGAGGCCCAGGGATTTACAAACCTGTGTCTGGGAAGTCTGACGGGTTGGTGTTCCACACTGTACGGTCTCTCCATGGAGAGCCCCCTTTTAACATTGGTCCAGGAAGAAATTTGGGAAGCGTAGGTGCTCCCAAAGTTCCAAGCTCGGTGGCTCCTATGTTTTGTTAAGCATGAAACAGATCTCTCAGATGGGTGACGAACCATTGGTGACAGATTGTGGCAAGGCATTAATCAGGAAAGCAGTGCCGTTGGCTAATGAATCGAAGCGCATATTGAGTAAAGACCAGTAATTGATTAAATCTTGGCGTGGTTGACGTGAAGCTGGCTGCAGTCGAAAATAATTTATAAGCTGAAGACAGATGAATGTACCTGGTCCACAAGCTTTCCACCAACGTAGTGGCGCAGGTACTTCACAGAGCCACACCAAAATCTACTGCCCAATGAGTCCCTTGAATTTATGGCACTGACATGCATTCATCTTTCTGGTAGTTGGATGGGCCTCCGGAATTCGGCTGCCGACTTCAGCTCAGAAAGGTGACGAGGGAGATAGGCGAGATTAAGCGAGACACAGGGTCATTTGCGCAGGGGTTGATAGCTGGAATCAAGCTGCCACCAAGAAACAAGTCAAAGTTCGGGCCAGATATGAAGTTATCGACGGATATCATTTAATACCGAAAAGAAAGAGATATGGACAATTCGGAGTTCAAAGCGAGAGCTGGATGTTTAAATATACGCCCGTTGAATAAGCATGAACCTCGAAGTAAACAATAGACGGATATGAAACAATAAATATTAGATCCAGCGGATAGGGATATAAGTGGCTCCATCATCATGTATTTCCCGGTCATTTTGAACAGTTCAATCGCATATTTTGCAAGAGAGAGTGTAAAGGATGATTATTCGATATTTAAGGTCACCAGCCCGATACCTTTATATTGTTTGACATCACATATCTAACTCAATGACATACCGACCAGGTGGTAGGTTCTCTTTAACATAGAAGACAGTACTGCAAGTCAAGACCCTTCTCTACAACTTGAACATCCATTCCAGCTTAACACCGATGACTAGGGATGCTACATCAAAGGGCAAGCCATGCCAAGACCATGCCACCAAGAGGAAGAAGCATCCTCCCATAATTCAAAGCAGCCCATCGGGCACATAGCATCCGGGTCTCTTCGATTGAATTCATATCGTCTCTCGTATTTTGGATGTTTTTTTCAGTCGACTTCTTCGCGAGAGTAGCTCCCTTAGCCATCAATTTCTTATTCGTAGGCGAGACGAAAAGGATTGTATACGGGACAACACTGAGGTTCAGGAGAGCTGCCGTGAGGAGGTATGATGTTGAACGGCTGTCAACTTGGGAAGACAACATTGCAGATGCAAGACAGGCGAGTCCTGAGGGGACGGCCAGAGGAGGAGAGAGACGGAAGCCGCGAAAGTAGACAGTGCGCCAGAGGTCGATCAAGTGAGTTTCTGGGAGGTCGACGCTGAGGAGGGCTGGAATGCTGATATAAGATAGCGAAAGTAGGACCCCTTAAAGTTGTTAGGCGATGAAAAGAATAATGTCTTGGGAACACAGAGAAACTTGTTAAATGAAATGGAAGGGGGTCTTAAATCTCATTCTTACCAGTCAACGTAGAACTGGCCGTGATGCTGGCCATGAGCAGAGCGGTTTGGGTTGAATCGGGCAGCATTTTTCAAGCTTTTTCTAGTATCAAGTATTGTAGTCACTCGGTATATCGCAAACAGCTGGATCGAAAAGCAGAGAAAAATGGGAGTATAGAGATGTATGTTCCGAGCTCTTTGGTGTCCTGAAACCAGGCTCTGGGGTACTTTACTAGTGCTACAAAGCTTTTAATTCGGCTCGATACTAAGAGCTCGATACTCTGTCAACTCCTCAGTTATCTTGCATACGCTGACGCACACTTTTCCAACTCTTGTTGCCGCGTGGAATTCCGAGCGGAACTCGGCCGCCGAACAGCGCGTAAGACGTTGCAGGCCCTACATCTCAGAAGTTCATCGCTGGAGCCCCTGCGGCTAGTCTCACACTAGCAAGGAAATTGAAACTTGATTCGTGATGCTGACGAGAGTTCGCGAGTGTCTGTTGGTGTACCTGGATCCAGCAGAGGCTGGGCACGTGACACTAGGCTTTTGTCCCGATCTCGAGTCATTGAAAGAACTTTATCCGCTATGAAATAGAATAGGTGGTATTATTATTAACTACTAAATTGGTGATAATCTCTCAAAAATAGTCGTTACTTTCGTGGTATCGGGAGCAATGTGAATCATGTGAGCACCAAATCCAAACTGGCCAGGTAGGCTGTGATTAGGTGGTGTCAACTTCATCTCCTCAAAATATTCTTGTCCGAGCATCAGCAACGCGTCGCCACGACCTCAAGCGCGTCTTGTCAATCATTACCGCGAGAGAGCATCATGGCTCCTTCACGCCTGGACACATGACTTCGCTGTAGAGCTTCGAGTCTTTTGGTCACAATATATGCGACTGATACCGGCGACAAGGACTGCAACTGCACAATAAATATACGCATTTGCTATCGGAGGACAGATATCAATCGACTATTCCAGTCCAATCTCGATCACTGCATCCATTCCCAGACGATGAACAGCTACCACTTGCATTCCAATTGGCTGGACCAGCGACGCCCATTCTTTCTCTGTGCGCTCCTTGCCCGTCACATCCGCCATCATCCACAAGTCAAAAGAAGCTTGGAAAAGATTGACGTCTGTCTCTTTGATGACGAAATCATTGATAAGGATTCGGGAATAGCCACCTTTCAATGCGCCTTTCATATTGCGCAAGATCTCTTGACAGTCTCCATCCGGCCGGCCATGAAATATGGCACTGAAAAAGTAGTACTTGGCCCCTATACACCATTTCCTTCAAGTCAGTGACCGCGCAAACTGTGTGGTTCAAGGTAACAAACCGATAACCACCTGTGGTGTGAATATGTCATGTGGCATGAGCTCAATTCCACAACCCTGCAACCCAGCAAGCACCTCAGGCTCAAGCGTACTGCTTGGTAAGACGTGGGGCAAATCCTGGAGAATCACTCGACCAGGAAGACTGGGGTATCGTGTCTTGAGGTCCTTAGCTCGGTGTCCAATACCTCCGGCAACATCCACAAAAAACACCTCATCTTCAGGCAGCTGTAGCTGAGTCTCTTTGGCCCAGGGAAATATATCAACGAAATTCTCCCTGTTTTGTTTGAAAGCCATCATCACCTTGTCGAAGATCTTGGATCGACGTGGCTCAGCCTCGAGATGCTCCCATAGTGGCCTTCCATATGTGAAAGAGTGGGGTCCCATGACATAGCTGTCTGGTTCCTTGAAGCCGATGTTCTGCAAGTACACTGGGAGTTTCGCAAAAATTGGATTAACAATATCACACCTTCCAAAAGCCGTCAGCTGAATGCGAGTGGGTTGTTGGGATGCGCAGTGCGACTTTTGACATACCCATGCTTTACGGCGTCGGCGATACCTGGCTGGAGGAAGGCTCGGGATAGATCATTTGCTGCATATGTTTGAGCAGCAACCTCATCCGCCATTTTAGCGGCTGTCAATATTCTCATGATACGTGCTTGGCTGATCAGCAAGTGCTCGTCACCAGAGGAAGTCGTCTCAGACTTACCGACAAGCAACGGTGCAGATTATGTGCGCTCGCCAATCTCGTCTGCTGTCAGAATCTTTCCCTCTTCCAGCGCTTGGAGATATCCAGCCTCAATGGCAATTCTCATAGCCACCATAGGTGGAGACGTCTCGAAGACAATACGAAGTGCTTGTTCCACGGGACTCTCAAGGGAGTCTGCAAGCACTAGCGCTGCTGTGCGTATCTCGTATCGTGTGGACTTATCAATGGACTCATCTTTTGCCATAGCTGTAGCTTTCCGAGCGAGAATTTCAATGGATGCCAGAAGCTGTTCCTTGTCGTCGACAGCTGGAACAAGCACCGGATTGGCAGGCATCGTGTCGTTGATTGTCGCAGGAATAGGTTTTGCTTGACCTGCTGTTGCATCCAAAACAGCTACTGGCAAATGATCCACCTCGATGGCTTCTCGCATCGCTTGCTTCTCTTGCATAATATCAATTGGGGCGGTTTGAAGGGAGGTAGCCATGATGATTGTTGAACGTACTATCTATCTGAAGATCACGCTCAGAAGTTTACAAGGGAAGTTTTGCGTTCTCTGGGAAGTTGAGATGAGAAACGGCATTGATAATACGTTTGCGGGGCACCACGCCGGAGCTTGGAACTGTCAATTTGCCCTACAGTGTATCCAGGGGATATTCTCTAGCGGCTGACAGAAGTGATATCTCGCTCCCGTATTCCAACGGTCTCGGCAGCCGAAACGCGAAGGAACTTCGGGATTCAACAAAGCACGCTAGACCCAGAGGTCGAGAATTACCTCCCACGTGGGGGTAAACATATCTGGGCATATGAGATATCATCATGGGCAGACTTGGGACAGATTCTCATGTTCGCTGAAGCGTACAGTTCAACACACAGCAAGCAAGGCTACTCAATAGTCTGCGTCTATCACCGCAATGGATCTTCTCCTTTTTGGAGATCAAACTTCCAACTCGCTGTCGTTTCTGCGGCAAGCAGCAGCATCCAGAGAAACCTCCATCAGTGATGTATTCCTTACCCAAGTGTCTTCACTACTGCGGGCGGAAATCGAAAGGCTGCCCTATGACTGCCGATCACAGATTCCACAATATGTCAAAATTCTTGATCTCATCGCCTCATATCAGGAACATGATCTCAAAATTCCCGAGTTGGAAGCAGCATTCCTGACGATATCTCAGATTGCTTGGTATATCAAGTAAGCATTTCTACCTCGCTACTGTGAAGCTGTCTGTCTGACAGGTGCAGGTATTGCGAGAACAATCCGCAAGAATCAGTCAGTAGATGGCGGTGCGTTGCTATATGCACTGGATCGCTAGCTGCAGCAGCCATTGGTAAGTTGTCATCATGCTTCACATGCATCTGTTCTTTCCATGAATGAGAACGATGCAGATATCGCTTCTTGTTCGTTCCATCGTCTATGACTTTTTCTTACTGATACGCTCCAGCTTCGTCCGTGTCCCTCCACGACTTGACCATCTTAGGAGTGGAAGCTGTGAAAGTAGCGTTCCGGGCTGGTACTTGCGCCAGCATCATTGGCCATGCTGAAGAAGAGAGTAGCTGCAGCTGGTCCACCCTGATTACCGATATCTCTGCCGAGACTGTACAGATCTCCCTTGACGAATTTCATGCCAACGCAAGCGTCCCCAAATCTCGGCAGGCGTACGTCAGTTGTATCGGCCCGAACTCTGTCACGATCAGCGGTCCACCCAGTGTCACTCGAAGTCTCTTCAAAACTTCATCTGAGCTGAAAAGTAATACAAGAATGATACTTCCAGTATACGCGCCCTACCACGCGAGACACCTTTTTCAGCAGGAAGACATCAAAGGAATTCTGGATGATGAGACACTTGCAGTTTTGAAACGGTTCCGCTCCACCGGGGAAGTCTATTCAACGGTGACAGGCAGATGTCACGAATCCTCAGACACTGCAGAACTCTTTGCTATTCTCCTTGACGACATGCTCTGTAAGCCAGTTAAATGGAAACAAGTTATTGAGGCGATCACAATAGACTACAGCGCGGATTCAAAGACATGTAGGTTACTAGCGGTCGGTCAGAACGCCTTTTCTAGCGGTCTGATATCTTCACTCAAAGCCTCGGGTGTGGACGTCACATCTCTCGACAATCCGCGAAACCTCTCAGGCACTGAGGGTCTTAAACTTTCAGAATCACAGAGTAATAAAATCGCGATTGTTGGGATGGCTGGGCGCTTTCCGAACGCAGCCAACCATGAACAATTGTGGGAGCTTCTCATCCAAGGCCTGGATGTCCACAAGGAGATCCCCAAAGACAGATTTGACGCACACGCACACTATGATCCGTCAGGAAAGGAAAAGAACATAAGTCATACTCCGTACGGGTGCTTGATCGATGAGCCTGGACTGTTTGATCCCCGATTCTTCAATATGTCTCCCCGAGAAGCAGCACAAACCGACCCTATGGCCCGTCTAGCACTAGTCACGGCATATGAAGCGCTTGAAATGTCTGGCTTCACGCCAAACAGGACGCCTTCGAGTCAACTCAATCGTATCGGTACATTTTACGGCCAGACTTCCGATGATTGGAGAGAGATCAACGCCGCTGAAAATATCGATACCTACTTTATCACGGGCGGTGTGAGGGCTTTCGCGCCGGGGAGGATCAATTACTACTTCAAATTCGGAGGTCCGTCCTACAGTATTGATACAGCTTACTCGTCAAGTCTTGCAGCAATTCAGCTTGCTTGTACTTCAATTCTAGCTGGGGAATGCGATACTGCCTGTGCTGGTGGTGTCAATATCCTCACGAACCCTGATATATTTGCGGGTTTGAGCAAAGGTCAATTTCTGTCGAAGAATGGTCCTTGCAAAACATTCGACAACGATGCAGACGGATACTGCCGTGCTGATGGGTGTGGTACACTCGTCTTGAAGCGGTACACGGATGCTGTTGCTGACAATGATAACATCTTGGGCTGCATTCTAGCATCGGCTACCAATCATTCAGCCGACGCTATTTCCATCACTCACCCTCATGCTGGAGCCCAAGAATCTCTATACAAGCAGGTCCTGGCAACCGCGAATGTATCACCGGATGATGTTACTTATTGCGAGCTTCATGGTACCGGCACGCAGTCAGGAGATCATATAGAGATGGAGTCGATTACGAATGTGTTCGCTTCAGAAATAACACCTCGTCGGCCCACAAACACTCTTTACCTTGGCTCTCTGAAAGCCAACATTGGCCACGGAGGAGCTGCTTCGGGCTTTAGTGCCATGGTAAAATGTTTGTTGATGTTGAGAGACGATACGATACCACAGAATGTCGGCATTAAAGGCATCATCAATCAGACATTCCCGCCGGATCTTCAAGCACGAAACGTCAACATACCCCTCAAGAATGTGCACTGGCCGAAGTCGCAGCAGAAGAAGAGGACAATCATGGTCAACAACTTCAGTGCCGCAGGTGGGAATACTGCTGTGATCCTGCAAGAAGCCCAAAATCCACCCGTCTCTACAATGCCCGACCCAAGAGATGCTCACGTTGTTTCTGTCTCTGCGAGAAGTAGAGGGGCATTGAAGCGGAACCTTGCAAATCTGATAGCATACATTGACGAGCATCCACAAACACATCTCTCCAGTCTTTCCTACACCTCCACTGCGAGGCGCATGCAGCATAACTATCGGATTGCTGTATCTGTGACCAGCCTGGCTAAGGCGAGAGAAGCACTTTTGGCTCGTGTCAACGATGAGCATCAGCCCATGACAGTGACCGGTGCAAAGGTTGTGCTGGCTTTTACAGGCCAAGGAACAAAGTACTCGGGGCTTGCAAATTCTCTCTATACAACTTTGCCTAGCTTCAAGACTTCGATCGATCGATTGAATCGATTTGCCCAGACAGAAGGCCTTCCATCATTTCTACCGCTGATCACAGAGAACAACATCTCGCAACTATCACCAATTATTCTTCAAGTTGGCTTGGCTTGTATTCAAATCTCTCTGGCTAAGATGTGGGAGTCTTGGGGAATCAAACCAACAGCTGTAATCGGGCACAGTCTTGGAGAGTACGCCGCACTTCATATCGCTGGAGTCATCTCTGCAAATGATATGGTACGGTTGGTTGGGCGTCGTGCGCAACTAATAGTCGACCACTGTTCTCCTTCGAGCCACGGTATGCTGGCCGTCAAGGCAAACAAAGAGACGATTCGCGATGTTCTTGGGGTCCACATGCTTGAAATTGCATGCAACAATGGTCCTTCTGAGACTGTACTTTGCGGGACCGTGGAAGCCCTTGAGGCCACCGCCAAGAAGTTGGCAAGGTCAGGGCTGAAGTGCACACTATTGAATGTCCCTTACGTCTTTCATTCTGCCCAGATAGACCCGATACTGGATGGATTTCAAGACTTTGCCAGCAGAATTGAATTCCGCAAGCCAGAGATTCCCTTCTGTTCGACTGTCACAGGAAAAGTCATCTCGACTTCGAAACATGTTGGACCTGAGTACCTCACCAGACATGCTCGTCAAACAGTAAACTTTACTGGGGCTTTGCACAGTGTAGTTGTGGACGGTCTGGTTGACGGAAAAACTGTTTGGCTCGAGGTCGGAGCCCATCCTATCCTCGCCGCAATGATCAAGGCCACACTCGATTGGGCACCGAGGGTTTTCCCGTCACTGAAGAAAACAGAGTCTGCATGGCAAACGATCAGTTCCAGCATTTGTGGTCTTCATGAAAACTGGAGCAAGCATCAATTTCAACGAGTTTCATTCAGAGTTCAAAAGTTTTCAGCGCCTTGTGGTTCTCCCCACATATGCTTTCGACAACAAAACTTACTGGCTCGACTATCACAACAACTGGTGTCTTACTAAAGGCAGTGTTCCGACATCAGTAGGTTGTGATCCGAGGAAACAAGTGTTTCCTTCAACAACCTCATGCCAAACTATGGTTTCTGAGAGCTTTGATGGTGATACTGGACAATTGATAGCGCGATCCGACCTCGCGGACACGAAACTCGCAGCACTTGTCTCTGGTCACCTGGTCAATTGCGTAGCTCTGGTTCCTTCCACCCTGTATGCTGATATGGCCCTGACTATGGGACAGTACATGTACCAGAAGTTGAGACCAAATGACGAAATACCAGGAATGAACGTTTGTGACATGGAGGTCTTCAAGCCCCTCGTTGCACTGCGGCGTCCAACACACAGTGGTCAGCATATCGAAGTTGAGTCAACCGCAAACCTCCAACTTGGCGGAATTCGTTACTTGTTCCGAACTGTTTCTTCCACCGGCATTCTCCTGGCCGACCATGGTACCTGTATGCTGAAGTTCGAAAATGTGAACGCCTGGCTCGATACTTGGAAGATCAATCAGTACATGGTACAAGGCCAAGTCGATCAACTGCAGCGGAAGCTTGAAAATGAAAAGGCTCATAAAGTGCTCCAAGGTCTGGCGTACAAGCTGTTTTCGGCTTTGGTCACTTATGATAAGAAGTATCAAGGAATGCGGGAGGTCACCTTGGATGCGAAAGAGACCGAGGGATCCGCTCAAATTGCTTTTCAGGCTGATGAGACAAACGGAGCATTTTTCTGCTCGCCATACTGGATTGACAGTTTATGTCACATTAGTGGCTTCGTCGTGAACGCTACGGATCTCATCGACTCCGCTACGGATGTTTACATTTCCCACGGCTGGAAGAGCATGCGTTTCGCGCGTCCGTTCTCGGCTGGCAAGCAATACCGGTCGTATGTTCGCATGCAGTCTCGGCCGAAGAACATTAAAATGGGTGATGTTTATATATTCGAGGGCGGTGATATCGTTGGCAAGGTTGGAGGTGTCAAATTTCAGCAGATTCCTCGCAAGCTGCTCAACACTTTTCTTCCTGGGCCAAGTGTTATCTCAGGTCAACGACCAGAAATATTGCAGAAGCCTACGGCACGCGCAATAGTCCCCAAATCTCAGCGCGCTCAAATATCCACATCTGAGCCAACCCAAACCCTCGCCTTGAGGGCTTCAGACATCGTTGCAAGCGAGACTGGCGTTGAACGATCGGAATTGGTAGCCGATACTGCATTCGATAACCTTGGCATTGATTCGTTAATGTCCATCTCGATGGCTGCTAGATTCCACAGCGAACTTGGAGTTGAATTGTCAACATCGATGTTTACAGATTTTACGACCATTGGCGACGTCTTGGAATTCTTCGGCGTCCACGATCGCCTATCTGGCAACGCTGAACAGCATTTTCCCTCCGGGTCTTCATCTTCACATACGATAAAGCCCTCCTCAATCAACGATGAAGTTATTGCAACTCCACAGTCTGGGTTGAGTCTTGAGGGATTGTCCCTGGATTCCGGTAATGTGAGTGGCGTTCGGGAGATCATTTCGCGGGAGATGGATATTGATCCTACAGAGCTAGCGGATGATACTGACCTGTCTACCATGGGAATGGATTCCCTCATGAATTTGACTATAATGGCAGCTCTTCAGGAGAAGTATGGGGTCGAACTTCCTTCGATGCTGCTGGTAGAAAGTCCTACCATCAAGGATATCGAACTTGCAATGGGCTTTCGAAGTCTACCCATTCTCTCACAACAGCCTACCCAGCACAGATACGTAGCTAAGCCAGGCTCACAAGAAGTTCCACTCAAAAAGCACATATCGAATGCTTCGAGCTCTGGACCCAGTAAAGTTTTGTCCGACTTGTCGCAGTGCCCAACCTGCAACTTCTATTCTGCTTCAAGGCAATCCCAAGAATTCGAGTAAGATTCTATTTCTCCTACCCGATGGTTCCGGATCCGCAACATCCTACCTGCGCATCCCCACCATCTCCCATTCTGTTGCGGTCTACGCGCTCAACTGCCCTTTCATGAAAACACCACATGATTTTACCATCGGTGTTCCCGCAGTGTGCACCCTCTACCTTGCCGAGATTCAACGACTACAAACTCATGGGCCATATCACATCGGTGGCTGGTCGGCAGGCGGTGTCATGGCATACGAAGTCACTCTCGGTCTCGTAGCGATGGGCGAGACTGTATCTACTCTCTTCCTCATCGACTCACCTTGTCCCATAGAGCTGAAGCCACTCCCTGTGCGTCTCTTTTCGTACTTCGACGAGCTAGGCTTGCTCGGAGGCCGTGGCGCAGGATCGACGCCGGCCTGGCTGATCCCGCATTTCGAGTCTAGCGTGAGGGAGCTGGCAGCGTACGAGCCTCGCCCCATGCCGGCAGGGACGAGTCTGAGAATTATAGCCGTCTGGGCCAGAGATGGAGTATGTGAAGAGCGTAAAACGCCGAGATTTGAGTGGACAGGTAATGGTGAAGAAGAACCGCGGACGATCAAGTGGTTATTGGAAAAGAGGACTGACTTTGGTCATAATGGGTGGGGCAAGCTGGTGGGACAGAATAGGATTCATATTCATGTTGTGGAGGGAAATCATTTCTCGATGATGGGTGGAACACAGGTAAGTTTGGAGAAAAGAAATGGTATGTATCTGAGCTGCGTGCTAATTCATGTGCAGGTTACCGCCCTTGGTGATCTGATCAGGCAGGAACTCATGGCTGGATGACGGTGGATAGAGGCAACTTTCGCGCACGGTTGAACATTGTCATTTCATGTGAAAAGTGGGAATTTCTGATTCAAGATGTATCAAAATTCAGTTGAAGAAATCTTTGTGACTTTCATGACCTGTCTTTTTTTGTACGACATGATCTATGGGTCTCATTCATTGAACTTCGCCGAGCCTCGCCTTTCTACAATCCTTTGTCCTCCCAAAGACATCGAGGAATTAGTGCTTAAGGATGCTCAATTGGAGGGCTCAAATGTATTGAACCACGTATCCATAGGCAGTGATTCCGGCCAGATGGCACCTATCATTGGATCATTCCATAGGGTTGCATTTTCGAAATCCATGCCCGCCATCGAGAACTGGTCATTCAGCAACGGTTCAGCATCAGCTATACCTGTTGTTTGAGCTTAGACTCTACCCGGTTCTCGACGAGAGGAGAAAGTGCCCAGCCCATACGAGCCCAGACTCGCAATCGCATCGCCGTCAGTGCACGATATCTTGCATTGTACTGCTGAGCAGGATCTGGGGTGGTCTGGGGACCTAAATGGGAAGCGTTTAAGATAGTACTGACTCGAAGATCAAAGACTCGGTCAATCAGATCACGGCTGAGTTTCGATTCTTCCTCGGAATCGGGACAACCGTTCAAATGAGTGAGCAATATCATCAAGGCATGTATCGGCTGGACAAGACCTGGAAGGAACCAAGCGAGGCCCTGAGCCCTGGAGATTGTTGACAGGCGCAGGAAACCGTCGAGAAAGGACCGAGATGTCCTGTGAATCTTCTGTGAATTCATGTCCCCAGAAAAATCGGCATTCCAAGGTCTACTTACTTGACAACCTCACTCTGACAACTTGTTCCTCGAAATTGCTCAACTTGCCAGGATTGCAGTCCAATCATGCAATACGCTCGATCAATCAACATTGTAAGATAAATATTTGCCCATTCATACCATCTGCAATGTGGATCAAGACGATGCAGTAGATCTTGAATGAGCCGCTCAAAGTGGATTATCTCATGTTGCCCGGGCTTCTTATCCAGCCATACATGCATTCTGGATGCCCACTGCCAATGACCTTCCATGGCTAGCTCCATAGATGACGAGGAATGCTCACCATGCGCAGAAACCCCATTAGTCAACTGCCGCTGTGATTGTGGACTGTGTCCGGGGCGAATAATGCTTGGGAGTCCGCTGGCGATTGACGATTCAATATCCAAATAGATTAGATGCTGCCACAGTCTCCCAAGCTCTGTATTCTCTTATGGATTATCAACGCTCTGATCCGCATGGACCTTGAGATTCTGCGCAAATCTGATGGCTGCGGGCAGGAATCCATATGCGGTGAAAGGCGGAAGTTTGCTGGCTTTGAACGTGTTCATGATGACGACGCCTTGCAGAAGCCAAAGCGATGCAGAGAGCGATTTGACATGATACGTTGGAAGTTCGAGAGCTCCAACTAGCATGTCGTAGAGTGAGATGAATTTCAAGCACGTCGTGCTCGGCTCGCTTGGATCAGTATTGTTTGCGCCGGTGTACAACGTCGCGAGGACGAGAACAAACAGCTCTGCCGAGGTATCGAAGGAAAGTGTGTCCCAAAATTGACAATATGTTTCACGAAGAGTCGCGATATCGCATAATGACAAGATGGGATTAAGTGTTGAGACATAGTTTTCGAAGTGCTTGTGGTATTCATCTGCTGGCTCTAGACTGTTGAATAATGTTGATAGAAATGGATCGCCCAGCGAGCCAATTCGGATGACTGGATTGAGAGGAGAGAATGAAGCAGTGGGGTTTTCATTCTTCAATTCGTTATGCTCTTACAATTATTAAAACGTTCATCTTCTTGCGCTTCTCAACAGCACGTACCTGATACTCCGCGCTCCAATGGTGTTGGTCACCGATTGTACTCTGACTTGATCTTCTACCCTGTCGTAAAGCCCCACCATGAACAACAGGGGCTGCTGGAGAAGCCGCTGAGAGTGAGGGGTTGGGGTTCGGAGGGGGCTCGAACAAAGACTTCCAGGTTTCGGGAGGACCACTCGCAGACGGTACACTGCTGTCGTCTGGACCAATATTTTCTGTGATGAACTGAATCTGGGTAGACGGCAGGTCAATGTATTCGCACAACTTTTTTCGTTTGCTGCACTGGAGACATGAAGGGTGGTGGCGGCTGCATTTCACCTAGAAATGTATGTTAACATCAACATTACACTTCTAAATCGTATCAAGTGATCATACTCTCCTGTGTCGACACGAAGTACAAGCTGTAGCCTGGCGTCGTGGTTTCTGTATTACTGACATTGCCTGTGTTTGATGTCAGTAGCGATGTATGTGAAGGCATAAACTGGTTAGAAGTAGCCCTCGCGGTGTTGTTCCAAGCGTTATCTGATATGGAGCCGCTCAGCGATGTGGATATTTGAATTATTGGTCTGGTCAACATTGATACCAGTCACTACCGTTATTCTCAGGGGACGGTGAGTGTGAGGGTGGACGAGATGAGGCACAGTGAAACCGGACGTCATTGTCTTGAAATATGCAAGACTCTGGAGCGGATGTGGCAGCACCAATCGGGCGAAGCTGACACCCGGCTCAGACCCCATTGGAAAAAGCTTACTCTGTCCTCGATTTCTCGAGACATATTCGCGTCACGTCATGTTGATTGCGATCACATCGCTCAAGATGAGAAAGAGTGGAAGTGTTTGAGGTGGAGCGGGATGTTTTCTACACGATCTACAGCAATCGATAACCTATGCTACAAGTCCACCGCCACCGCTATACCGCCTTCATGCCTACTGCATATCTTCCGGCATTTATTCATTGAAGCCGAGATTGACTACTTGCCATACGTGCACGCATCACATGGCCGTAGCGAACAAAGAGCCATGGTAAAGGGACAAATGCTAGTGCGATAAATCCCAACAGCGAGTTGCCCCAACCATAGCCAAGCGAATTTTAAAGTGGCAAGCCAGCGAGGGGTAAGACAGCACCCACGACAGACTGAAAGACCTTGCTTGCTGCCAAAGCAGAGGCAGAATATTTCCCAAAGGTTTCGACGAGATACATATTGATTGAGAGCTGGATATTATCAGTCAGTACAGTTGAAATAGAGGTCTCCTAATTGAAGAGGTTGGAATTACGGCACACTTACAAACGCCGGCATCATACCCATGGAGAACACTGCGGTGCTGATGATAGGTACAATCCAGTGCACATTTTCCTCGACCGCCCAGCCATATGTAAAGAACGCGATTGCAACCAGTGGCCCGGTTAGCATCATCGAGGGCAGACGATATTCTGGCGCCGTGGATCCGTTGTTTTTCTTTGTGAGCTTCTGGTATGCTGCATCGCTTGTCTTTCCTGCAAGAACTAACCCAAGGAACGAACCTACCCCAAGCCAAGATATGCCAGGCCACTGATGCTTGTGTTGAAGTGATATTAGTTCTGGAATACAGAAGGGAAAGTGGTAATGAAGAGGTAGAGTTCTCCAAACAGCATTGCAGTGAATAAGGAAAGCAAGAAAACGATAGGCGATGTAAACAACATCGCGATCGGTCTCGTGATTGCTTGAGACAAAATACGCGGCAAAGATTCTTGATCTGGCTGCCTCATCTCAAGATACTGGCCACCAGCTTCCTTGTTCAAGTCTGTTATCCGCCGCTTCAGCAAAACTGGAGCATAAGTTTCGCGAAGAACAATAATTCCGACGATGAGAAGAAATCCGGTGAGAATTGCAAGCAGCCAGAAGACCCATCGCCATCCTTTGGCAGAAGCCAAGAAGCCTCCGATCACTGGTCCAATTGCTGGTCCCAATTGAACTCCTATACCCCAGAGTGCCATTGCACCACCTCTTTTTTCCTTCGGAAACATGTCTCCGATAGTGGCGCCGCCGAGTGTGGTGGGCGTTGCGCCGAAACAGCCAGCCAGAAATCGAAATACGATCAGCATGGGAAGACTGGAGCTCGTTGCGCAAGCTATGGTGAATACCAGGAAGAGGGCGCATGACAGCAGGTAGACCCACTTGCGTCCGTAGACCTCTGATAATGGAGCAGCGAAGAGTGGGCCGACAGCGAAACCCAGTACATAGATCGAGACAATAGTTTCACTCAGGATAACATTTGCCGAGTCGAATTCCGTCATAACTTGACTGACAGCTGGAGCAAACAGGGAAGATGCAAGTGGACTGGAGTAAGAGTGTCAGGGCAGTGTTTTCCCCTGTTTTCATTTAACCAAGTATACTCACGTAAGAACCGTCATTGCTGAGACCACACCTAGTATCCTCCATCGCTTCGCAGCAGGCCAACTGACAGCATCTTGTTCAGCCTGGAGTTGTTCCAAAGTCATTCGTTGGGGTCTGTCATGATACGTCCCGGGGCCGGGGATTGGTGGAGTAGATACTGGGTAACCATTTTCAGCAGCATCTGCCGGTTTGTATGCTGCAGTCTTCTCGGACATGGCTGCGGTTGGCGGAGTGTGTTCGGCGTGGGGTGCTGACTGCATACAGTTGTATCGTGCAAAGGGCACTGGGACAGGATCATCAAGGGATTGAGATCCGTCTGTCGCAAAGAGGCGCGGTCAAAAAAGGCAAACGATATCGAGTATTGAGAGCGAGGAGCGGAACGAGACACCAGTTATAGGCACTCCCTCGTTTCCCCTCGTACGAAGGGAGTGAAAATGGCATTGGGTAAACAGCACGCTAGTCCGCATTTGGACGTCTCGCACGAGGTTCATGTTAGCCTTGGCGGCCATTGTTTAGATACGGCTCGCTTATTGGCTTGGCTGTGTGCATACGATTGCTCCCTGCGATGCCTTGCATTTTGCATTTGCACTTGCACTTTTAATTGCTTATCATTATTTACGTACATGAAATTGCTCCAGCACTGGCAAATTGTGGATTGCGCTCATCATGTGGGTGCTGTTGATGCCTCGCGCGATGCGGACGGCTGCGGGAAGGCCCGCAAACGCCACCATTTGTACCTTGGGGTACGTATCTCGAGACATCGGATGTCTTGATAGGATAACCCTGTATCTGCGCCGCTCAGCGGCAGGACCGAGACCGAGTAACCGATCTGATTGTCAATTGGCCAAACGCTCGAATGTCACATCGCTCATTGGATTGATTTCCTGCATGTAATTGTGTTTACTTGTGGCGGAGGTCTGAAGAATAGAAGCCTCCTGCAAGCAAAAGCAGTAGTGATCTGCCGAGCTGGGGAGAGATTGTGTGTTTCCCATCATGACATATTACTGATATCCAATGATCTAATAAGTAGTCTCGATGCCAAGTCAACACAAGCTTTCCAGACCCTCGGAATTATTCAAACATCCCCAGAGCTTGGCATTACATAGCAGACATGGCGACAAATAAGCGAGGATCGTACTCATCAACACATACACCTGCTTGCGACCAGTGTCGAACTCGTAAGATCAAATGCGATAGAGACCGACCTCTGTGTTTGAACTGTTCCCACGAGGGGTCACTTTGCAGCTACTCGGATGCTGGAAAAAGAGTCAACCATGTGAAGCTGCTGTGAGTTTATTCGCTTCCCCCTTCAATCGGTCTCATAGTGGAAGCATTTTTGAAATCTGGAATCCTCACAGATTTTTGAGTCCTAACGGACGGGAAGCTAACGCTTATTTGAGCTTGGCGATGAAGAGAAAACACACATGCTGATTGTTTTGTAGAGCACAGGGGATTGGTCGAATAGAAGACCGCCTCATCAACGTTGAGGAAACAATTGAACTCATCAGAAAAGCCGCAGATGTGGTGAACCATAATTCAAGAGGTTTATCCGAGAGAATCCTCTACAGCTGGCAACCCCAAAGGAACATTTCAGCATTCTGTCTGAGATTGACATTGAAGCGAATAACGCGAGGCCAATCGTTCGTCACGTGGTACATCAATTCACCGACTGCCGAGATCTATATCATGGCCCTGGCAGCTTGTTCACCCTCTCCAAAGAATTCGGACTCGCTCTCAAAGATCAGAAATTCAGTTGCGAAGTTCCCACTCTAGAACAACACTTGCAAGAATTGTACTCTGCCACTGTTGAGAGCGGAAATGATGAATTTAGCAGACCAATTCAAACTTTCACACTGCCTCCAAAACAGCTTTTATTGATGGCATGTTCTGAGTCTTTTCAACAAGAAGATATCTCGCTGCAGATTTTCTCTCCAGCAATTTTCCACGCCAATGTACACAGAATATATGGCAAACCGCCGACCGGAGATGAAGATGCATGGGGAGTCTGCTGTAATATCATCGTCTTGCTTGTGCTCGGAACGCAGAGAATCAGCTTTGGCCATCAACCTACCCAGGGGCAAGACTTCTGTCAGCCCTTCTTGGCAGCAATGGAGTATGCTCTTGGGCGGTTGGAGACCTTTAAGCTTCCAAAGCTGATCAATGTGCAAACCTTGGCGTTACTTGTTAGTACACCATCAAGGGACCTGAATCAAATTTCCGGGACTTTTCTACTAGACTTCAAGCTAAATGACAGCAGAGCATTGCGGCAAAACCGTATTTTGAACCTCATGTCTCCAACAGAGTTTTTGAGCAAGCCTGCCTTTTGGCGAGACGTATGGGTCTTGGCATCGCCTCTCGCGAGGAAGGACTGTCCACAGACGCGGTTGAGGAGCGTTCAAAAGTTTTGAGGTCC
The DNA here is from genome assembly GCF_030347475.1 of Cadophora gregata. Lineage (NCBI taxonomy): Eukaryota > Fungi > Ascomycota > Leotiomycetes > Helotiales > Ploettnerulaceae > Cadophora > Cadophora gregata. The sequence goes on along the minus strand of NW_026695938.1, from coordinate 1,518,264 downwards.
CTGTATCTGCAAGATAAACCTATATCACTCAATCGCGGCACCAACTGTCTCCTCCCTTCCTTCGACTGCGACTTGCATATCTCACTCCAGGAGTCCAGCCATGGAGAGACTCAACTATGTGCAAGGTATCAGCTCTCACGCTGTCTTGAGGATATATATATCCGTCTCTATTCGAACCACTCGCACCAACAGTCGGCATCACAGCGCAATAAAGATATCGGTGTTCTTGATAGCTCACTCCTGGCCTGGGCTCGCACTTATGGGCAAAGTCTCGACTCCTACTTACTGATGGAATATATCGAAGCACGCATTGCTGTTCTTCGCCAGAGTGGCGAAGATGGGCATCAAACAGAGGTCAAACAGCTTTCACGGATCAGTTGCACTCTTCTTGCTCCCACAGCGACAATCGCACAAAGAACTCCTCTGTTTGACTCCAGTGGTGCACTCGCGTCTTCACTAGCTGTCACACAACCCGCGAATCTACAAGTCCCACCGGGTGCTAACCACTCCGAACCACCATTTCGAATTCGCAGTCTCGTTGAGAAGTTTCCAATGTCTGCATTTTTCACGCTTGCTAGAAGCATCATCAGTCAAAACTGCGAGGAATACGTCGTGGAGGACTTGGAACTAATCCGGATGGTCAATCGCACTTTCCAAGATTACTTCCCTCATGTACAAGTGAAGACAGTGTACAAAAGCTCAGAGCAAGCAGTGAGCAATGTGCTGCGGTTAATTCGTATCGTCCGGCCAGAACTATTTCCGGAAGATGATACCTCAGCTGCTCTAACGGCAAACGAATCCCCTGGATTTGAAGCCAATTCCAGCACGATCCTATCTTCATTCTCGAACACTTCTGGCTGTTCCAACGGGCTTTCTCCGTCAGCTATAGAAAGACTGTCTTGGCTTGATAACTGCGATAGCCTAATGTTCAATGATGGATTTGATAGGAGCTGCATATATACCGATCTGGATATTTCTGGGGACTTCAACATGCCATTGCTAGAAATGGGATCTCAGGCTGTTTCCCCCGACCCGTACCATGCCGATGGTTACGTAGTGTGAAAAAGTTCACTTTGAGATTATGCATGCGGTATTCGCATCAAATTGGTTTCTTACATCAATGGCGACCTGTACATCGTTGTCGGGAGCTTGTAGAGCTAGATTTGCCAAGACTGTTCAAATTACTCGGGCTTGGAGTTTATCAAGCGCTCCCTGAATTAGTGATTCTCTCTTGAGACCAGTCTGTATACGAAAGTACATTATAGAGACACAATCGAGGATCGCATTGAAAGTTGTTAGTAAGGCTGGTATGTGACAAAGCTGACAGACTCATTTCTATGACACCTTCATCTGCGAATGGCAATCAAACAGTTCAGATCTGTAGATGGACATTAAAACAGGAATTTAAAGGTTTTCAGCAACGCGATGTAGAGGTATTGAAACCCCTTTCTGAGTGGTTTTATTTCAATCTATATTGTCTGCCTTACACATATGTTCTGCTCAGACAATTACCCAAAGTTCACCACTGAACTGATTCCTCGCTTGACGCCCTCTTTATTCCTCACGGATATCCCTCCCCACACTGTTGAACCAAGGTGAGAAAGCAAGAGATGACTTTGCTGTTTTGCAAGAAAGCACGACACAAGCGAGTTACGTTAGGAAACACTCGAGTACAAGGGAAGGCAACTCCGCCTAAGATCGCTACACCGACAAATTCAGAACTCCGTATCAATTAATTTTCTCAAAGAGCACAAGGATACTTCTAATGAGGTCGAGTTTCGCTTACATTTAGCTCAGCTACAGCTGTTCCCATAACTAGTTAGAAACCACGGCTGCGCGCCAGCCCTTATCAAAAATCGTTCCCCCCCTTCTCTAGAAACCTACCTACTTGTATCTTTACGAAACGCTATTATAAAACACTATAACTATATCAAAATAAACTAGAACACTAATAAGCTAACTTATAAGTTTTTTAGTTTTAATTAAATTTCTATTTATAAAGTTATTAATTAATTAAGTTACACAAGATTTAAGGCTCAAAAGTCCAAAGGAAGCCTAAGCTCGCCTAAGGTTAGCTTAAGGTAGCCTAAGCGTAAGGCAAGCTGAGAAAACTGAAACTCTTAGTTTTAAGGAAATCAAATTAATTCTATTAGTATAACACTATTAATTAAAACAAAGCATTAAAGTTAGTCAAAATATATTAATCTTCAATTATTTCAATTATCTAGGTATCATATTAAAAGGTGGTTGTGATACAAGTAGTAGGACTTAGAGAAGGGGGGCGGGGGGGGTGGGGGGGGGGGGGGGGGGAGATTTAGATGAGGGTGGAAAATCGGTCCCGTGATTTCTAACTAGTTACTGTATGGGAACAGCTGTATGGAATCAGAAAGCCGACGCTTGACTTTGCCCCCGTGGCGTCCCTCCATACACAGAATATATGCAAACAAATCAAGCGTCGCAGAAAGCGATTTTCTGACACACACCAAATGGTATAGACCTGACATCTGTTCTCCATTTGGCAGCCTCGCTTAGAGTGCGGGCTAACATTTTCCTTTGTTTACTAATTTCCTTTGTTTACTCAAACGTGTCTGTCTTTGTTAAAGATACAGCTCGCTAGAACACACATTATCCTTTGAGACTTCTGTCTTGAAGTATTCATTGTTCAAAACATAGGCACAAAATGCTATTGTTCAAGTCTTAGCGTCTTGTCTCAATACAGGAAAGAGGGTTAAAACAGCCGTCTCAGAACTCTATATAGAAATTGATATTTCCTTCTTCCGACAAATGAAGGGGGCGAAGAGCAATCCTTCAGGAGAGATCATTGGCCCAAAGCTGAGCAGTCTCAATCATGTCCAACTTCGTAGTTGATCAATCACAGTACCGGCAGGACAGATCTATTTTCCTTTGCCCTCGGCTTGGGATAGTTCCCGATGGCGATCCTCTTCTGGAGGCTCGACACAAGTGTTGTGTCTGCTGGGGCACCTTCCCAGGACTCTCCCAAGATCAAGGTGAGAATTGTGTTGGTGGAGGAGCTCGAGTTCTTCCTTGCGGTCATGTCTTCGGCAAGTCTTGTATCAGCGAAATGTTTTCATCCAAGCGCGGCGTCTGCCCGCTATGCGAAACTAAATTCAAAATCAGAAAAGCAGGTCATTTAGTCCATACCGATCTTGTTGACGAGATCTTGAGTAAAGGTAGACTAACCAAGTTCGACCGCTTGCAACTGGCCATCTTGCTCGTGGCTAAACCTACATTCCTTCTAGTTGAGAGGACAATGGGGGTAGCGAGGCGGCGTCCGGTCATTCACGGCTCATTGCGGGAGCTGGGTGCGCTTCTACTCAAGTGTTTCTTGATACAACTCACTGGCGTCGTGCTAGTCTTACCAGTGATTTGGTCGCTGCTGTTTCTTCTGTGGCTTGTGGGACCCATTGCGCGCTTTTGGCGTAATGCACACTCCCTAGTTACCTTTTGGGTGGCATATTTCAAGATTGTATACATTTATCCTGTCATGAGCCGCCTGGTAATTGCTCACTACTGTGTACACCACTGTGTACTTACGACATTGATTGATGTAATAATTTGGGCACTTGTCCGAGGCTACTTCCCACAGGGCTCTTTAAGACGGGTCTACTTGGACCGATTTGTGGGCATCCTGAAGAATTGGTACTCTGTATAAAAGTTCAATTCTCATTCCCCAAAGAAATCTGCCCACATTTTCGCGAAGAACCACCAGGGGAGGTCGTCCATTAAAATTGCCGAAACCTCAGTCAATAATGAACTTTCAATAATTTGTCGTCCTCTCTCCCACACGTGACAATTTGATAAATATGGCTCTGCTGAACTAGTCTACATACATCTACATACATATAGTAATAAACTGGCGGCCGATAACACCCAAAAGCTTCATGCTAAACAAAGACAGTATTCTGATGCATTAAATGGCGGAGGCATCCCGAATAGCCACCAAGTATAACCAAAAGCAAGTCACATTCACTGTTCACTGTCCTTCTCGGAAAACAGCCAGAACTTTTACATCATAAAAAGGCCTGCGTTGAACTATATAAGAAACAATGACTGAGACGCCAATTAAACTGTTCAGGCCAACTACGTCCCGCCAACCATCAAGATGAGGAAAGTAACCAAGTCAGATATGACCACCACCAAAACCGAGACCTTCTTCTCACAGAGCAGACACATCGAGTTCACCGACGCTCCAGCAGATGAACACACACCCCACATGGCGCGCATACACAGCGCCAAATGTCCACAGTGTGCCGTATACAATCCACACATCATACCCAGCAGCGAGCTCTCCCTGGAGATCATCTCCGACTTCCAGCTACGGTACGCAAAGCTCCGATACTTAGCAGTGACACTAAACAACCGTGATGGTTGGACGCTGGACAAGACCATTTACCTTTGTCCTCGGCTCCGCATTGTTCCCATAGGCGCATCAATCCTCGAAGAACAAACTAGATGTTGGATTTGCCGATGCCCGTGGCCCAGCGATCCAAATGACGACGAGGACGATGATGCTGCTGCCTGTGAAAGTCCGTATCCGGTGATGCTTACATGCGGTCAGATCTTCGGATTAGAATGTCTCGCCGAATAATTTGATGAAGGCTTTCCTATATGTCCAGTGTGTATGACTGTGTTCAAACTCCGAAGAGCTACAGAGACAGGTAAGTATCTCAAATCTCATGCCACTGACTTGCTTAGAGATCATAATCTAGGTCCCTATGCGTTCCGCTACTTCGTGCTGGTTTGCTTGTATCCTTGTCTTGTACTAGTCGATGCGATCATGGGCTGTGGACCAAAAGGGCAGGCGCCAAAGCGGCTTTGGGGAACTTGCTTAGCTTTGTGGGTGGCGATCAAGTTCCAGATTTGCGGCTTGATTGGTGCTCCTTTTGCTGTTGCTGGGTACTTGTTTCAGCCTATTGCCGAATCAGTTCTTGGTGTGGTTTATGATTACGTGCACGATTCGGAACTGGTCCTTTTGTTTGGGTTGCTAGACTTCTGAATGGAGATTAAGATAACGACTAGGGTCTGCACAAATAGTAGATCCGTGGCGCCCAGAGCTGTCAGCCATGTTCTCGTGGATTGATTTAAGTACATTACTTACCAACCCATATGCTATAATGAATTGCTCAGACGATTGTATAACGAAGCAGAAGTAATAAATAATAAACTTGCCTTATCCAAGCTCAATGGCTTGTTCGAAGAACTATTGCACCACCACAGGTAAATCAGGAAGAGTACGAAAACATAGGAACAATGAAGTATAATGAAGCAAGACAATATATTGAAGTGATAATTGTGATATCTATTGAAGTGAAGACGAGTGAAATTGACCCAAGGACTGAATATAAAGTTTTTTGAAGGACATAATTGTTGACACTACCGCCAAAGTCCTAGAACGTTCAACTGAACCTACCCAAAGATTCGATGCCGGAATCTTAGGTTATCAAAAAGACCATATATTCGAAACGGTGTCTTTCTTGTTATTGAATAGGAAGTCTATCTCTTGAAATCTTCTGTTGAATTCAGAGTAAGAGTTGATTTAGGGACTTTCCGTACTTTAGACCATTTGAATATAACAAGACCTTACCCGTCCTTTACAAGCAGAAGCGAAGTACTATAAGCCTATCAACAATTCCCTTCTCCTTTAGTACTTTTTCTCTAGTGGCGGGTCGTGATGGGTATCGCACTTGACAAAGAGCACGCGGAGAGACTATGGTCATATCTTTGCGCAACGGGATCCTTTGCTGCAGCCCAATTACACAAGTCATGCATGGGTGGAGGGGGGAATCATTGTCGAGCCTCGATGGGAGAGGTACCGAAGATAGTAGCCAAACCTGTCAAGATCCTCAGCCCCTGAATCACTTCTTCGGCCTCTTTGAACGCTTCAAAATCCCTTGCGGCTTTGCCCTTGGCTTCTTCTTGGACGATGCGTGGCTGGTAGACTCGAAAGGATCTGCCTTGCATGTGTTCGAAGGATATTGTGATGACGCTTCATAGAATGGAGGAGATGCACTTCCTGTTCATAGCATGCCAAATTGGGGTGATTGGCCAGCTATTCTTCGACTTTGCCGCACCTTTTGATAGACCTTGGCTCGTCTTTTGCGGGGCTTCGGTGCCTGCGCAGCATCCGGCTCTGACTTATCTGATTGGGTTGGAAGCGGCTCTGGCTCTGCGATGTGCGATTTCTGGCCACTGTATTTTAGCTGCTTGTTAGGTCGTCCTTCTTCTGTTGCATCATGAGATTTGCGTTTGAGCGGTGCCTCATGTCCTGCTGTTGGTGGGGACCACTGCATCGAGGAGGAATGCTGAGGAATAGTTGGGACGGTAGAGATGCGGGATGTGTGTTTGGATAAAGCATGCTTCCCATCGTCCTCTCTCCGCCGCTTCGAAGCTCGCTCGTGGTCAAGATCATCGATGGGGCTGCATTTGACTTTGTTCTTGCCATCCTCCACACCTGACCCGGTCCCAGCCACTTTCGTTTGGCTTAACTCAAGCTCGATCAAAGGAATTTGCTCTAGAATCCATCGCAATAGTATGCGGCGGTGCTCGGCATCCTCGTTGGCGATCTGGTAATTCTGCGTCTTGTCAAGAAAATCATGGATGAGGCCATTTCGTCGCTTGATCGAGTCGAGCGATTTGAGTGCGGCGGCGAGTTGAGAATGAGCTGCTGCTAATGTCTGCTTAGTCGCGTGCTGGGCGGACATCACAACTAAGTTGGCGGAACGCACTGCCTCCTCAGCCCGTTCTTTATCACTTGCTCGCTGAAACGCAGATTTGACATCACATATGAACTCCTCTGTCTCGGAGGGTCTTGAGACTTGAGAGCCCACGAGCTCCTTCCAGGCTGCGTCATACCGCCGCTGAAGACGCTTGACAACTCTGGTATCTGTATCCTGCTTCCAGTACTCGTAGTGAAGATATTCGATCCAAGTAGCCAATTTGTCCTGGCGGTCTGGATCCTCGTCGAGTTGGAATTGCCGTATGAAGCCATGTCTTGCGAAACTACGCTTTACCGCATTGAGATATATAGAAAAGCGACCTTCCTCTCGATTGCTTCGTTGATACTTGCGAAACTTTCACCATTCGCTCATCTGAGGGTGGAACACTTCCCAATCTTTCAAGCCATGATTCCAGAATGATAGGATCTCGCGGTACTCTCCAGGGTTCTCCAGAACGTCTCGGCCAAGGCTGACCGGGTGCGAGGGCCGCCCGCCTTCACGCACAAGCGTATCATAGAACCTCGTCTCCCTCCGCAGAAGATGATGATACCATTCCTCGTCGTCTATTGACTCTGTCGTGGATCGGCTACAGAAATCCGAGCCCGCTTGTGAGTGTTGCGGAGGCTGCGCTAGCCTAGATCTCTTCGGAATCACGCCCTCAAGGCGTGCTGTGAGGTCGTTGAGATCGATCGGGCGGGAGAGCGCGCCGCCTGTTCGTGCTCTGACACGATAGTTAGAGGAGGATAAAGGAGGGCGGAGACGGAGAAGAGCCGCTTAGCAATCCTGGAGATCACCAAATGTTCCCAGAAGGAAAGGTCCTGACCGTCCTATCTTTTCTAGATATTGATCTAGTTCTGCATCACTGAAAGCAGCAATATCGCGAGTATAGAACATCGGACGCTGCGTTTGAACGGGTGCCATCTCTGGCGATGCTGATGCTGATGCTGAAGTTGCAGTGTGAAGTTGGAGCCTGAAGGTTGGACAAGGATAACTTCGTAAGGACAAAGACACGTGGGGAAGGTGGGGAGACGCGACGGGATGCCCAGGGCAAGCGCCTGCAGTGGATCCCGTCCCGTCGTGCTTAGTGTGCGGGGGAGGGGCTGGCTCCGAGTTCTTTATCCCCTTAGGCAGTTAAGGGGGAAAACACTCCATATAAAAAGTGTGTTTGATACAGCTGTTGAGGGGATAACTTGGCGATGCTGTGCATCCTGACTCGTTTGCCACTATCTAAATGCATTTAGCAGTGTTCTAATGGGAAGGGTGGTGTAGAGTTTGAAGTGGATTCGACAACTCTGCCACATTGCCAATATGGGCATCTTCCGTTCTCTCTAGGTTTCATCACCAGCTATCGCTTCACCCGTTAACCATGAGCCCTGATCTAAAACCTGTTGCTGGTGGAAATCGTCTAATGTACCTAGGTTCATTGCCGAGGAGATCCCTTGTTATTTCGAACAACGAGATCCAACCTGATTGTTTTAAGCAAACGTGAGTCACTTTTATGAATGCATACATTTACTTCTTGATTCACTTCTTATCGTAATCTGAGAGCCTTCAGACAGCTTACGGAGTAAATTGCGCTGAGCTTCGAATAAGCATTTTTACAGTCACGACATAATCGTAGGTAGGCTTATAGACTAATACAAGAACACGTCTGGTCAAAGTAGCTTATTATAACACTTTCACCTTAAAGGCACTCATTCTTGTAAGAACAATTGTCATCGCAATGAATTCCACAACACCTAAAATCTACACCAATACCTAGGTCACCCTTCTTTCCCCGATGGCACGCCATTCAATTCACTTGCAGAAGTCACCCTCACCACATAAGCCGACACCTTATATCACTTAAACCCTGCGGCGCCAACCAGCTCGCTGAATCAGAACCCCATCATCTTTAGATCGAGACGCACATACGTTTCTGCATCTCACCAACGACTGCAATCGTCTTTTACGGCCATCAACGACACAATGATCGACCTTGTCGCTCTGTCCGCTGCCGAACTTCAAGAGCTCCAGATTGAAGGAAGCTTGACCAGCACTCAGCTGGCAAAGCTGAGTCTGCTGCAGATCGAGAAGTATGACAAGAAGGGGCCGGAGTTGCGTGCCATGATAGCCATCGTTCCTGAAGACATCATTCTTGAACGAGCTGCGTTTTTGGATGAGGAGAGACGCGCTGGTAGATTTCTGGGCCCATTACATGGCATTCCAATCATACTAAAGGTCGTGGAAGCCAAATTTGATTTTGTTCTGTTGGTTTTACTGACCTTCGCTGCAGGACATTATCAATACTCCTCCCGAGTGGGGAAATTAACCACACAAGGATCCTGGGCGTTGGCCAAGTCTGTCCACAAGGCTCAAGCCCCTCTTGTGCAGAAGGTCTGCAAAAACAGCGTATTTCACAGACTTTTTACTGATTTCGAGAAGCTTTTGGATGCTGGTGTTATCATAATTGGGAAAACGAGCTTGACGGTGAGCTGGTACAATACATCCACAAATCGACGCTAATTCTGTATAGGAATTTGGCTCGGCAAAGTATGCATGCCCTAAATGTGTAAAATGGCGGCTCTCATGATATTCCAGGGGACCTGAAGGAGTCGGCGGTTTGTCAGCTATAAACGGTCAATCCCAATCTGCTTATGTCGAGGGATTTGTAGACCGAAATGATGAACCATTTGCCCATACAGTGCGTCGCTGCCTTTGCCACAGCCCCAATCATACAAGATTAACACTCCCAGAACCCAGGAGGCTCTTCCACGGGATCAGCGATTGGAGTTGCGGCTGGTTACAGTCCGATATCGATCGGGGGCGAAGCGAATGGCTCCATCCAAACCCCAGCTAGCCGTTCGAATTTATACGCTTTGAAAATCACGCCTCAAACCCTCTCCACCGAGGGAATTTTCCACATTGTTCCTACAGTCGAAACCCTTGGTGGAATGGCAAAGTCAGTCGCTGACCTGGAGGCACTAACCAAGGTGATTCTTCAGACCAGCAAGAAACCGGTTAAGATCAACGTTGATCATTCCACGACGTGGCAAAACTATACTACAGGATTCGTAAATGCAGACGACTGGCGCCTTCCAAAGGATCTATTCACTTCGACTGAGGAATATCGCCGCCAAATTGTAGGTTCTGTATCAGTACGTAGACCTTCGTCTAATCTATCCCCAGGACACAGCTTACACTGGGATCCAAGAAAAGATCAAGGCATTGGGTGGGAGTGTAGTGTATCCGGTGAAACCTCCTCATCCATCTAGCATTGATGGTGGGTTTCTAGCTATCGTCAGTAAGTTGCTACCCTCGAAAGCATACTTACGACAGCATTCTGACTATCTAAGACGGCGAGTTTCGTGACACAGTTGACGCCTATCTTCAAGGTCTCGAACAGTCAGATGTAAGGTCTCTGGCAGACATCATTCAATTCAATAGAGATCGCCCCGAATTGCAAGCTGGCATCAGTAAGTGTATTCGTAAATGGTGCTGGCCATCCTCCTAACAAAGGCACCAGGTCAGCCATGGTTTATCGGCCCACAGGAGTTCCAACAAACACCAGAGGAATATACCAAGATCCGCGAACAGGTTAGAGAGGATGCGGGGAAGAATGGGCTCTTTAGAGTTATGGAAGAGCTCTCACTCGATATCATTAGTGCCCCAACAGATGGACCGATCTGCGAAATCGCTGCCTTGGCAGGTACGTTCATTCTTCCGGCATCCAGCAATGTCTTCTCATATGACTTGAAACCGCAATGATTCTAGCTACTCTCAGGTGCTCCTACGGCGACAGTTCCTCTCGGTATCTTGGAACCGAGCGGTCGACCATTTGGGTTGACATTTGTGGGAAGGCCGGGATCTGAAGCCTTGTTGATACAACTCATGCACCTCTACGAAGCTGCTGCTCCAAAGCGCAAACTTCCCGCTCTGGTAAAGTGATAAACTTGTCACGTAGCTTTCCGAGCGGCTGATTCGAGAAGTCCAGGTCCGCTCATCCGCGCTGTTATGGTGTCTGGTGGTTGAGATGGCTTTCAATGTTATAAAAAAAATGAATACAGGCTGTCTTGTTCAAATTCAATTATGCACACCGTCTGATATGTAACGCAAGATGACTGCTAGGGTTGCTTTTTACAACTAAGTTGTGTGCTGTCTTCTTATCAGGATACTAACAACGTCAAATACTAATGTTAGGATCACATACCGAGCCCGGTCTTACTACAACTCTTTCACCTTAACAGCACTCGGTTTCGCAGGAACAAATGCCTTCGCAATGTATCCAATGATACTCAGAAACTACATTCATAAGTAAGCCTTCTTCCACATTCCATTCCAATCCCATCTCTTCCGCCTACCACCAGGTAATGACAAGCTTACTCACCACATAATCCAAAGTCTTGAAACCACCAGGCAGCGAAACGAACGTATCGCCATCATAAAAAGCCCGCATAGCCAGCAAAAACCCAGGCGAGCCTTGTTGGAAAAGGTCTTGGAAGAAAAGCGCCTTGAATGTACCCGATGGCTTGGTCCGTTCGGTGAACCGGGCGGGTTGGCCCTTGACTTCTGGATGTCAGCGTGACTGGTGTTCTGGTATGAGAGAGAAAGTGACTTGGGTGGGATACATACTAACAGTAAAGCCATGAACATGGCCTCGTGGGATAAGTATCGGCGGGTCGCCGGCTGAAGCGACGATTTTCTTGCCGTCGAGGTAGAATATCATTTTGCCCTCTAGGACTTCCATGATTTCGTCGTGGTCCTATGTTGGTAACAGGTAAGCTTATGCATGGCATATGAATCATTTGAGTGGAAGCATGATTGACGTACTCTGTGCCAATGATTGGGAATAGCGAGGATTTCCGAGTCGTCTTTACCGTCGTACCTGGTATCTACCCAGTTGTGCTCCGGTGAGTCTTGAGGCTTGCTCTGTAGATATATGATTCAGGACTGTGTTCAACGACTCTGATTTGGATGGTATTGAACATACATGGTCGATAAATAAACGCATGCTGATGCCCTGTTCTTGTTAGGCGACGGCATTATGTGGAGATCTGCCCGGGCTCTACCTTTCCTATTGCCAGGGGCATCAGTTCTTCTACTTGAGACGACATATTGTTCTCTATCCTCAGAAGCTATTGATCAACACCCAGCTTGATTATAGAACATTCTTGGAGACCTGAAGCTCGCAACTTGGATCTTGTTGGAAGGCGGAGTCGGACAATGGGATAAGACAACAGGTTTCCTTGCTGTTCCCGGATTCGGTGTAGGTAGCGAGTTTCCCGTCTTGGCTGGATGGCTGAATGGTTAGTGGGGTGGAGCGCTGAAGCAGCCACATTGGTCATGCTGGACAGTGTTTCTGGCGGGGTCGACGGACTGCGTTATTGGTTGATCGTGAACAGTAAATGGGATGACAGCAGAATGTCACAACTTATACTCCTTCATAGTACCGTATCAAATTTGCAATAAGTTGCATAACGCCGGAACCGGAAAAGCATAGGGCCAACAGTTTGTTATTCAGCTACATACCTCCTTCAACCCGCAGCTATCTCCTCCGCCTCATCTTCCCACTCTCCGCGCTCCTCCATTTCCTCATTTAATTCCATCTCACCATCTCCCTCAAGACCTTCAGAATCCCACTCATCGACATCCATCACGTCATCATCCTCATCATCTCCCTCCTCAGGCTTGGCGCCCTTGGCCTTCTTCTTCTTCTCAACATTCTCCTTCTGGATCTTTTTCCTTGCCTCTTTTTGCTGTCTCTTCTGTTCCCACTTCTTGTCCAGCGCCTTGACCTCTTCCTTGGACTTGCTGATGTACTCGTGCCACATGATCTTTCCGTTGCAGACTCCTTCTTCGACTTTGGTCATGCGTAGCTTCATTCTAGGACCCAACTCTACCAACTTAACGGCTCGCTTCTCGACACCACCTCTGGAGCTGTCTTTCTTCCCCTCTGCTTCGGAACGGTCCTTTCTTCGTTTTGACAGAATCTTCTTAGCCCGCGTCTCGACTACCTCTACTTCTGCGTCGGTATCCACTTCACTTCCACTGGTCGCTCCGTCCGTGACATATCCGTCCCCCCCTTCACCACCGATCATGTAATCCGCAATATCTGACATCTTGCCAAGGTTTGGTAATCCGCCTTTCTTGGTTTTACCTGACTTTTGTGAGTGTAGCAGCTTTTCGGCAGCATTTAATCTGCGGAGAGGTTTTGATAGGCCCATTGCCTTTGTGGTGATGGCATAGTGTCGGAGGTTGAGAGTATATGTTCCGTCGCCCTCCTTGGAAGGTTCGCGATTGAGGAGTAGGACTCGCCGGATCGAAGAGAGGGGTGTGGCTTGCGGGGCGATTGGAGGGAAAAGGGACTGGAATATCGTGGTAACAAGAGATTCAAGATGCTTAGGTACCTTGTTGGGCGAATCTGATTCAGAGGCTGGGGATGTGAAGTTATTCATGACAAGCTGCAGACTTCATTAGTACATGTGCAAACTGGCTTGAATAGCATGAAAACATACCAGTGGTGCCGTCAAGTATTCTTTTCCGCCACCTTTAGGGTGCTTCAGAGCTTTTCTGATATCCTTACATAAAGAGTACTTCTCAACGTTGAAATGTAGTGTTGGTCCTCTTGGTGTAATCGCAAGTCGCATATTCGTATTTCCGGACTCTGATCTCGAGAACAGCATGAGATGGCTCACACCGAGAGGCCCAGCCATTGTAAGGTAATCCCTCAATCGATTGGCTCTTCTTTCCTTCAGCCTTGAGGCAGTCCCTGGTTCCATCATCAAGCGGGTATCCTTCACCAATTGGCTAACACTGGGTCCGACTTCTCCAGCTCCAATTCGAATAACCATACTCTTCGGCGCATTCGAGGGTTTCTTAGAGACCGCTCCTCCTCCACCAGCAGAACCATTGTTTGCGCCCACATGGGTACGCTTCTTTGTTCGTCTTCGTGCCATTGTTGTGGATTTGTATGTGGTGTAATGGTCTGCAGAAAAGAAGCTCAGAATAATTTTGGGTAGCAGAAATAATTGCGCAACCAATCAGAGTAGCTAGTTCGATAAGCGATAAGAATTTTTATCCTCTACACCAACCACGCAATCCGACTTTCTTCTCTTCCTCCCAACCAAATCAGCCAGCTTCGCCCATCACAATGTCTTCGGTCAAAAGACGCAAGGTTGACGAGAACCTGCCTTCGGGCTTGCTGAAGGAGAAGAAAAAGCACAAGAAAGAGAAGACCACCAAGGATGTTGCAACAGAACCAGCAACCATGTCTGGCTCCTCCGACCCAGAGCCTGCTTCCGTTGCGCACGAAGTACCAGAAGAGAACACTGCAGGAGAAGGCGAAGATGGAGATAAAGAGCCGCCAAAGTCTTTTAAGGATCTCGTATGTGTACTCTGGTCTAAATTAAGGTGTTGGCTCATGTGATTTAGGGAATCGTCGACGAACTATGCGACGCATGCACAGCACTCGGATACAAAGCACCTACACCGATTCAAGTCGAATCTATACCGCTCGCACTCCAGAACCGAGATCTGATCGCCTTAGCGGAAACTGGAAGTGGAAAGACAGCTGCGTTTGCCTTGCCAATTCTCCAGGCGCTCCTCGATAAACCACAGCCATTCTTCGGACTTATCATTGCCCCAACTCGCGAGCTCGCATATCAAATATCAGATTCCGTCGAAGCACTAGGATCGAAGATAGCGGTCAGATGTGCTGTCATTGTTGGAGGAATGGATATGGTTCCCCAGGCCATCGCGCTAGGCAAGAAGCCTCATATCATTGTAGCCACACCTGGACGATTGCTAGACCACCTAGAAAATACCAAAGGATTCTCGTTGCGAGCACTGAAGTACTTAGTGATGGACGAAGCCGATCGCCTGCTGGATCTCGATTTTGGCCCAATATTGGACAAGATTATAAAGGTCATACCTCGAGAACGTCGAACTTACCTCTTCTCTGCGACAATGAGTTCGAAGATTGAGAGTTTGCAAAGAGCCAGTTTGAGAGACCCTCTCCGAGTCAGCGTCAGTACAAAGTATCAGACTGTTTCGACTCTGATACAAAACTACCTGTTCATCCCTCTCATCCACAAGGACGTCTACTTAGTCTATCTTATGAACGAATTCGTCGGCCAATCTGCCATCATATTCACTCGTACGGTAAACGAAACACAGCGACTAGCCATCCTGCTACGCTCTCTAGGTTTCGGCGCCATCCCACTCCATGGTCAGCTCTCTCAAACCGCTCGTCTCGGAGCTCTTAACAAATTCCGTGCTGGTACCCGGAAGATCCTTGTAGCAACTGATGTCGCTGCTCGTGGTCTTGATATTCCTTCAGTGGATATTGTTATGAACTACGACCTACCGCCAGATAGCAAGACATACATTCATCGCGTGGGTCGTACCGCAAGAGCCGGAAAGTCGGGACACGCATTCAGCATCGTAACGCAGTATGATGTGGAAATCTTCAAGCGCACAGAGGCTGCACTGAAGATGCAACTAGATGTGTACGAGCCTGTTAAGGAGGAAGTCATGATTTTCAAAGAAAGAGTGGACGAGGCACAGCGACATGCCAGAAACGAGATGAAGAGTCTGCATGAAGACCGAGGTAATAGGGGCTCCGTACTAAAAGGTCGACGTCCAAAACCTGGCGGCCAAAAACGAGGAAGAGACGACATGGATAGAGAAGAGGGCTGATTTTCCCCGGAACCGAAATCAAATAATCTTGCAAAAATATTGATGCTTCATCGCATGCTTTAATACAATTCACTGTATTTTCTTTGCTTGGCTTGCATTCTTTCTATACTAATGATATTTGCATCATGCAGACCCATTTCGTCTTTGTTTCTCAAGCGGGATATGCAACAGGAATCTGGTTCTTGCGATTATTTGAAGCAAACCCAGCAGAGCCGTTCGTTAGGATTTGCGATATTTATAGCTCTCGCTTCATGTGTCATGGCGTTCCCATTACCCCAGATCAGTCTCTTCAGACACGCTACTTCACCCCTCAATTCGGACTTTAGCACATGGCAAGTTTCGGCAGTCACCCGAACTGATAGCCAAGATCTGCTCGAAACCACAAGTTCTTAGCCTTTTCGGTTCCAGCTCCCTCTTTGCATCGTGATGGTGTCGCAGTTTGGACCGAAATAGCTGCATTTTCTTGGCTCTGGTATGGTAGCCGAAGCTGCTTCAGATGACGGCGATCATTCATCTTGGCGGAAGGTGGAAGCGCTGCCACTCTTGAGAACTTTTACCTATGTATTTAATTGTTGTTAATTTTATTGCGGTTTCTCTTCGTTAGCAGGAGACCTATAATCTACCCAAAGTATGATGGCAAGTGCCTCAAGCAATAGAATCTAACGAAACGACCAGCTGGTATTTTGGAACTCAGGTCACCAGTATTCTTGTCTTGTTTCGACATCTACTTGACAGCTGTCATGAAAACCCCACGACAAGTATAACCAAATCTTGTTTTTGATCTTGACAGGTCTTGGGCGTTTCCCCACCCGGCGAAGTTTCACTTGGGTTCTCCCAACCAGCTTCATGTCAACATAAGCTTAGCCAAGTCGTCTCGAGAAGCACATTTTCAACTGCGATAGACCCCAAGGTCGGGTACTCCAAGGCAAGAAAGTCACCACCCATACACTCTCAGGTTCAAGATGCTGGGGAAACCCTATCATTGGGCTGAGATAGTAATCAAACTCTTGTGGGGTTTCATATGATACAGTTATGTGTGCCGTTCTCTTGGACGTCCAAGAATAGGGTGGGGAAGTAAACCTCATCACGCTCTGATATCAGTCGCTGCTGCTGTTGGGCCCTGGCCAATCCTACCTCACAAGGGAGATGTAGACTAAGTTGTTTGACTTGGACTCAAAGGGAGGGAGCAATGTCATGAAGTCCCGTACATATAGACTTCGTGGACTGCATATCCCAACATCCTCACCAGCAAGTCTGGAGCATATTCTTTTCTCTTCGTTTATCCTCTACCAATCTGAGTCAATAATATCGCATCTCTCTCATCACCAGACATAGACCACGAACATGCTCACTCTATCCTCCACTACTTTTCTCTTCCTCCTCGGCCTCATCACCTTCAGCAATGCACAAACCACCGCACCCTTCTCAGACCCAGTCACTGGCATACAATTTCAGCGCTTCTTCGGCGCAAGAACACAATTCGGATTTGGCATTGCACTCCCCGAAAACCCAACTACAGACTTCATCGGACAGATGACTTTCCCCTTAACAGCAGCCGGAGGATGGGGCGGCATTGGACTCGCAGACGATATGGTCGGGCCATTACTCCTCGCAGCATGGCCCAATGGCAACACTGTGGAGTCATCATTCCGTCTTGCATCAGAAGAAGAGGCTTCACCGCCTGTGGCTACGGGTAGCTTTTCAGTGGTGCCTATACCAAGTGGAACAAGTGTAAATGCTACGAACTTGTCGTTTACTTTCCTTTGCCAGAATTGTATTGATTCCAGGCTTGGCTTTTCGGCGGGGAATACGCTCGGGACTTTTGGGATGGCGTGGGCGCTGGCTGGGAGGCCGGTGAGTGATCCTGCGGATGGGGCGACGGAGTTGTCTTTTCATGATAAAGGTTGGTGGCTTTTAAACTTCCTTGGGACATTCTCGTATTAGTTCGTGTGACTGACTTAACTACAAATAGGATTTGATACATTTGACGCACAGTTGAATGCGGCAAGAAGTCCTCTCTTTGGCGAGTGGGCTCAATTAGCTGGGGCCGACATTGTGTCGAACGGATCGACTACAGCTGTGACGCCGGTTGCACCTGGTACTGGAGGGTTCGCTGGTGGAGACGATGACGATGATGAGGAAGACGACGATGATGAGGCCGGAGGAGCAGCCGAATCAGATGATGATGATGATTGATATATGTCTTTGTCTCTATATATCTCTTTCTTTTTTACCTATAGCTTCCAATACCCGATACGTTGGTCTTTCTTTTTTCCTTATGTGGTTAATTTCACGATGTTTGATTTGGTCGCATATACAAACAAACAAACCTTATCTTCAACTCGTCTCACAATTGTATATTTCTGCAGGACTTTTGCTGATCTAGTGGTCATAAAATTCTAGTACTGTGTAAACACCACGACTCGGTTTTCATTGTCTTGTGATTCTACTCATAGATATCTCAGACTCGTTCATCTCATGATATCAGGATCCCCAATTGCAAGGCATGGAAATAGCCGTACACTTCCCCAACAAGGCAAATTCGGGACGCACCTAACCGCTCCCGACTCTGCGGGGTTTGCCATATCAGCCCTGGTAGCGTTGTTTTTTAAGTTATTTAGTAGTGTAGCTTAAAAAACCGAAACCCCTGAGCTGAACGCAAAGCATCGGATATACTCAGCCCTATTTCTGTTAGCATCTTGCTCTAAATCCCAATGGTCAAGCACGGCTCTTATTTCCACGTTTCTATTGGAGACTGCAACCTCAGCCTCGTTGTGTCCAATGGCTCCCAAGTGAGGGGTTTGAAAGGAACGTGCCGAACTTAGATTTGCTTTCAATCAGCTGTACGCCTTATGGCTGCGGCTCTGAGTTGTCTGTGGACGAAGCTTTTTAGCGTGTGAAGTTCCCCGTAACCATGCAGGAACAGAGTTATTCTTGCCGAGTTCAAGCAGGACGCTATTCTGCCTTGGTGAGCGCCACCAATAAATCCTCCAGTAACGTAGGCTCCCCGTGGCTGCTGCAAAGGAAGGAAACTTGCCGTGAAATCCAATGACCATCTCGTGATGTGTCAAAGGCTTGCTCGATGGGAAGATGTGCTTATTCCCCAAACGGAAGAGGAAGTCTGAGCAGAGTGCCCGGTCATGATATGAGTTGTTCTTGGCCCAGCTCCGATGAGATGCATACTTGCACCTGTTATATTATGTGCGGCTCCTCTTCATTGAAGTATAAGAGATAGTAGTTCTTCTATTCTTCCTCTCTTTCATTCATCAAAACTCCCCAAATCATACTTTCATTGAGCAGTAAAACGTTACAGACGTCTCCATCATGCAGCTCTTCAGAGTTATCCTCTTATCCACTGCAGTCAGCGCAGCAAACATCAAAGAGCGTACTGGCTCAGGAGGCTGCAACAGAGATAACTGTCTCCGCGCCGTTCAAGGCACTGCTAAGGGACCTGCTCAAGTGCAGATTGCCCGCACTGATTGTAGTTCTTTCCTTCAGGTGACTACTACGGTCCCTTCAAGGTCAGTGTTTGCCGAAGATTTCATTTTATTTTAAAATAATGTATTGAGATTCTGTGCTGATATGAATCCTTTTCAATTTAGGACCGCAACTGTTACTCACACAGCAACCGTTACTGCCCCAGCTGTCCTCCCCAAGCGCAATAATGCTGCAAAGACCGTCCCTACTTATGCATCTGCCTGCTCTGGAGCAGCTCGCTACTCAAGTGCCTGTTCATGCTGGGGCATTACAGCTGGCACCAAGACAATTACCAGTGGGGTATGTTTAACTTTACTCTGACACAAACATCTTACATATGGATGCTGATTATGAAATACATAGGTTACCACCAAAACAGTCAAGACAACCGTCACGGTCCCAGCGAAATCATCATGCACTGTAGCGCCTAAGACCGACAAGTGTGGTGATAAATGTGTTGATCTGAAGAGCGACCCCAAGAACTGTGGTGCCTGTGGAGTTTCTGTAAGCTCATTCACTTGCACATTCCTTATTCCATTATATCTAACGTATTCCAGTGCTCAAGCGGAACTTGCACCAACGGTGTCTGTGCCGCCACAACCTGTACCAATCTCGGAACCTGTGACAATTTCAGCACATGCGGTGCTGGCGGCGCCTGCGTCTGCGCCTCGACATCTGACAATACCGGTTTCTGCGTCAGTGGCGATACACCTTGTGCTGGACTTGCAGATTGCCAAACCAGCGCTGATTGCGCGCTTGGAAGTGTGTGCGCGGTTGGTTCTTGCTGTACTCGGAATGTCTGTATTGCCGCCGATGCTTGTGGTGGATCCAATCTACCGAAGTTCTTGTTTGCACGGGTGTCTTATGACACGGTTGGACATAGAGGCTCTTAATTGATTGATGTGAGAACATCAATAGTATATGGTAATTTGTTAGTGGAGCGGCGATGATAGGGACGGAATGTTCAGTGGAACGCATGCCAGATGGTACGTTTACTAGTCACTATTTACCAGTCGTAATACAGGTCTGCGATAAGTATGTATCTATATCATGGCAACTCAATATAGGACTTAATCGATACCACATTCTGTCACCGACGGTCTACTCCTGAAACCCTCTTGAGTCGCAAAATTCCAATGATCAAGCAAACGTATGTCAGAAGTTCTCAGACCATAGCATCTCAAGAAAGGTGGAACAAAGATGCTAAGCGAGCCTTGTGTTTCCCGGGATTCCGTCTGATAGGGCACCCAGCAATAAATCAGCTCCACCATTCCACAGCTCGGCGAATAGTACAGTCAGCAAGTCAATCCTTGATTGCCCATTAATCGTATGTCAGCATGAAAAGCCTAGAAGGACATCTTGACGGTTGGCAGCAACTGGAACGCACAGACGTCGGGCCTTTACTAGGTAATAAATCGGCCATATTGTGGTATCTCCGGATTTTCCAAAACCTCATCGCCCACTACGTTAATTGAAATAGTAGTTTTCTGGGAGACCTGGGTCTTGTCAACCGCTCTGGCTGTGAAGTGACGTGAAGGCGTGAAAACTTCCCTTATTTTTGGCAATGACTAAGAAACGAGCAAGTATACTTCAGGATACACGCAGCACTCAGAAATTATCTCAGCATAAAATTTTATAGAGCTTAATTTCAGGCATTCATGGAAGCGCTTTACAAATGTTGTCTCAATTCTACTCTGCAGCCTGCCAGCCTCACTCGCCAGCCGATATTGCCCAGGCGGTAATGTGTCAAAAGTACCTACAACCTAAAACGGAAGGAAGAAAACAACAGAATTCCTAAGATAACCCATTATCCAATCGCATCCTAAATCTGTTTTGGGGTTTCACGACTGTAATTCAGCAGCGGGCTTGATTTATCATCACTCGTGTTCCTGGCTCGTACCATTGAAGTAAGTGTCTTTTCACTGCAGTTACGCTGTGCAAGGACATCAGCTCCACTCTGGGCCTTGGGAAATCATATTCAAGCTAACCCTTTTACCAAAACAAGACAAATTCGCTGGTCTCGGGTCATGTCATGTAGGCTATAGGAGATATTTGGAAGCTGCCAAGACTTGCTTGGTAGTGAGATGCTCGTCATGATCCTGTAAGATATGTTGGAACGAAGTCCCAATGAGTCTGCAGTGCTTGAATGATTCTTATTTATATGAGTGATCTGTGATCTGTTCTAAAATCGCGATCACACTATCAATCCATCATCAGTCAACACATCACTGTCCTGCCACAAAAATTCTCTCTTGATCACTGATCTGAAGTAAACACATCTCTCGGTACCACAAGATGTCTGCTGATATCCCAGCACAAGTCGATATTATCATAGCGGGCGTTATGTCCCTCTCTTCCCTTCCCTCCTTCTACCCATCTCATCCAACACAACTGACACTCGTTGTCCCCCACAGGTGGAGCAACCGGCTGCCTCCTCGCCTACCGACTCTCAACCGCACACCCCACCCTCTCAATCCTCCTCATCGAAGGCGGGCTAGAAAATAGAGACCACTCTCAAATCGTCAATCCCGGCCTTTTTATAACCAATCTAATTCCCGGTTCCACCTCAGCACGTTTCTACACATCCGCAGCTGCCAAAGAGGTCAGTGGACGGGAAGTGTCTGTTGCAGCGGGACGATGTCTTGGTGGAGGAAGTGCGGTGAACTTGATGTGTTATGTTAGGGGAAGCGCGAGTGATTATGATGCGTTCGGGATGGATGGATGGGAAAGTAAGGAGGCGGTGGAGTTATTCAAGAAGGTTAGTTTTACTGTCCGTTCGCTCGTGTTTATTTGGTAAGCGAGTGCTTGTGCGGCTTGGGACTGACTTTGATAACATAGCATGAGACCATTCATCTTCCCAAAAATGAATTCAATGCCCAGACCACGGTATCGATAAATCAAGTCAAAATTGATTTATTTTTGATTAATTGATTAATTAATCAAATGATTTAGAATGAGAATTTTAAAACAAACGATTAATTATCTTAGCGATTTATAAATCGAATAATTAATTAGATAATTCAAAGGTATTTGAATTATACACGTGATAAAATTATATTAGAAATCTAGATTTTCCATGATAATTTAACTTAAAATATTAGCTTATAAGTATATTTAGTAGTGTTTTATATAATCATAATAATAAAGTTTAAATTCTATAGCTTTAAATAAGAATTATAAATGTTTATTTTATTAAATATATCATGTTATTTTTTGATTTCTTTTAATTTACTTTTAATATATTTCTATTCTAATAATTAGCTAGTAATAAGATTACGATTAGTTTAAAACCTTTTAAACCCTCTTTTGATAAGGCTAAAGACCTTAAAGGTCTTTTTTAATTAAATATTATAAGTTACTTTTTTATTTATAAATCTTATATTATAAATTAAATTATAAATCAAAATAATTTAAATAATAATTCCAAATCATGATTTAGAATCATCTTTTTGAAAATAAATGATTAATCGCTAAGACAATTAATTTTCTTAGCGATTTATTAATTCTCTTGGCAATTATTCAAACTCAAGCTTGACTAACGATACCGTGGCCCAGACTCATGGCTGGAGCAGAGAATTCCAGATTTCCCAAGGTGGGACGTATCACCAGAAAGAATCAATGGAAGACTACCTCGACGCTTCAACGGCTGCTGGATGGGACCGGACGGCGGATCCTATGGACCTGAAAACTGGGAACGCATTCGGAGTTTGTACTCTCTACTTTGATCAATTGACTTGTGCTGATGTAAACAAAGCCGTTAGCAGCATGGATCGATCCCAAAACT
The DNA here is from genome assembly GCF_030347475.1 of Cadophora gregata. NCBI lineage: Eukaryota > Fungi > Ascomycota > Leotiomycetes > Helotiales > Ploettnerulaceae > Cadophora > Cadophora gregata. Next base: position 1,495,590 of record NW_026695938.1, on the reverse strand, counting down.
GGCCGTCGTCAAGACGCAGCTCACGTTCTCATCCACCCACTCATGGACTCCAAATCTACCTCCCTCCAACTCCTCACAGACCACGACGTCGTACGCGTCCTTTTCGACTCTTCTAAGAAGGCAAACGGCGTCGAAATCCTCTCTCGTCAAAACCCAACCACACGTATCACCATTACAGCACGCAAGCTCGTCGTCCTCTCAGCAGGTGCGTTCGGCTCACCACTCATCCTAGAACGGTCAGGACTTGGAGGTCAAGAAGTCCTTGACAAGATCGGTGTTCCATCCGTCTATGTGAACCCAAATATCGGCAATAATTACCAAGACCACCCTCTCGTAGCATGGCCATATCTCTCGTCCGGCAGTCCAGAAACATCCCTCGATTGCCTCCTCAACGGTACGCTTTCTGTACGTGACGCACTTGCGAAAGATAAAAACATCCTGAGCTCCAACCACATTGAAGGCATCGGGAAGATCAGACCTGATGCAACTGATCTTGCGGGCTTTAGTCCCGAATTGAGGGAGTTCTTGCTTAGAGATTTCGCTGACAAGGAGGATAAGCCTGCTGCTCTTTTACTACCGGCGTCTTTTCATTTCGGTGATCACAAAGATACGCCGGGACAGTATTTCTCGATTGGATCAGCGCTCGCGTATCCATATTCGAGAGGGTATGTACATGCGTCCAGCGCTGAGGTAAAAGATGCGCCCGAGTTTGACGTGGGATTCTTCAAGGAAGAGGTGGATATTGAGATATTTGTTTGGATATATAAGAAGCAAAGAGAGGTTGTGAGGCGGATGAAGAGATATTGTGGGCCGTTGGGGAGTTGTCACCCTGTGTTTAAGAAGGGGAGTGAGGCCAGTTTTGAAGTGGCGGATAGTGATATTGGGAAGGTGGATGTGAGTGAAATCAGGGATGTGAAGTACGGGAAGGAGGATGATGAGGCGATTGTGGAGTGTTTGAGGCAGAGGGTGGAGACGATGTGGCATTCGCTTGGCACGTGTGCTATGAAGCCATTGGAGGATGGGGGCGTTGTGGATGGTAACTTGAATGTTTATGGTGTAGAGGGGTTGAAAGTGGCAGGTATGTTTGAAATGACCCGACAAATGAGGGTAGAAGGCATTATTCAACTAACACTACTAGATATGTCAATTGTGCCGAAGATGGTGGGAGCCAATACTTACTCAACGGCATTGCTTGTAGGAGAAAAGGCAGCGGAAATCATTCTCAAAGAGCTGGAGCTTTGATTTTCTCTGCTTCGAGAGGGCATTTCTTAATGGAGTTTCGTGAAGAGATATTAAGAACGCAATTAGGAAGCTATACACTAGGGTCATTAGTTATCAAGTCTTTATTTTTTGCAACCTTGGTAAGGAAAGCAGGTGTTGAAGCAGGGTGCAGCAACGCTCAGGGTAGCATACATATCCTCCGTTTTTTTGTCGATAAAAGCAAACTTCATAGCAACTCCAGATCTCCCAGTATGCCTTTTTTTTTTTTTTTGCAGTCATTTCAAACTCATACAATCCATCAATGTCATTCAGCTCATCGAGTTTCACCCCGTCATAATGTCAGGACAACGCCAAGCAATGCTGCCAATGCAATGCCCCAGGAAACACCCCTGAACCCATCATAGAAGCACACCACCCAGAAAACTCCCTTTATGAAACCAGCATTTAAACAAAGAACGGAGTTGCTGAAGCTCATTTCACGCCCGTGAAAACTTCAGATGAACACCATTCGGACAGGCAATGCAAGACTCAACAAGACCTCTAAATGCGAAAAGCAAATACATGACGGTCAGATCAAATGAAACCTTCTTCGTCCTCGGCCTCTGGGACTGGCAAAGGGGATTCGTTTGGGTTAATTCCAGCCTGTAGGAACTTTGCCTTCGCCATTTGGATAAAGTTGTCAATCCAGAGTCTGGGCTCGTCTTTGACAACTTGAATCCCTAGCACCTGCCAGATCGTAGTACGCTCGTGATGCACAGTCCAAGGAGCAGGGCCAACCTTTCTTCCAAAGACTGGATTCTCACGAGTGCTGAACTCCGTCATGTCGTGCTTTAAGAGGAGGAGTGTCAAGCGAATGATTTGCCACTTGATCGTCTGGATAGTCTCAAGAATGATGGGAGATTGGCGATTCAACCTTTGGACCATGGAAGCAGCTCTGAACAGCTCCCAAAGCCACTGGTGGAGATCAGTCTGTTGACTATGGTGAAGAACAGTGAGGAGATAAATCATGTTCAATTGAACCGGATTGTCCCAATTCATCATCTTGAAGTAGTGAACCGCTGTATCAATCAAGGTTGTAGGTGGAAGGTTCCCCATGTTGGCGAGAGGAATGCTTGTGACCTAAAGTACACGTAGTAGTCAGCAAAGGATCTTTGGGTGAAGGAGAAACTCTATGGTAGAACCTACATCTTGGTAGAAATTCTCATACAGGATTTTCACGACCTGTGGACCAAGGTATTGCGTATAATGCTCCCCTGTTGGGTATTTGAAAACATCGAATGGAAATCTCAATGAAGGAGTGATTGGAGAAGGGGCTGCAGGTGCTAGTGGAGGTGCAGCGATCATTGACGGCGGCCCTTGCAGACGATCCGGATTGGGAATTGGAGTGGGTCCGAATGCATCAAGATGGGAAGTGGCAGCGAAGGACTGATTGTTGACTGCGAAGACATTTTGTGATGCCCGAGGATCATTTGATTGGAGTTGGAACATTCCCATTCCGGGTTTCTCAAGGCTGGGCTTTCTTGGTGTGGAAAACTGTTGATTGGCCATTCGAGGTTGTGGTCTCAGAATACTGGTCGCCTGGTCCATGTTTTGAGGCTGGGCTCTCGCGACCTGACCCCCTTGAGATACCGGATTGCTTTTAAGAATCAACTGTTTCGGAACTTCAGCTAGGTTGAGTGTCATATTTCGACGGCGTCCTCCTCCTTGGCCTTCCCGAACTGTGTCTGCTTCAGCGGTGACCCGCAGTCTCTTTGAAGCTCGTCCATCCCTTGCGCCCTTGTCGGTTGCTTCCTTGCCGCGGGGATCAGATTGTGTTGCGGTCTTGTCTTTTCTAGCAACATGTTGTTGACGGCGAGCTGAGAATCCATTTGGGCTTGCTTGTGGAATATTCTCTGGTCCTGTATTATTCAGAGTATTTGTGGTGTGAAGTTCAAGGTCAATGAACTCATTTTCTGTGGCGAGCTTTGCCTGTGTAGAGACAGTGCTTTCAAATCTAGGAGGTTCTTGCAGATTGAACGACCCGGTCCGCATTTTCGTAGGTTGGAGTTGCTTCTGGAACCGATACATGCTAAACTGTTCGTCGCTGGCAAACACATCATCCAACTCAGCGCTGACCTGCGTGGGGGCCGGCGACTGCTTGGAGACCGATGGCACTGTTAGACATCCAGACATTTTGTTAGGTTCACCTGCTTGAACATCTAATCCCTGTAGAGATAGTCTAGTTAGTGTTTGACTCTGCCGTGCAAGCTCCGCATGATCCAGTATTGACCAGTGCCACTCATAAGAGTAATAATCATGAGAGTCTTGGAATAATGGTGAGACGAAGAGAGTTCTCTGACACTTACCGAGAACGAGGACTTCTCTCGCGTAGAGCTGTCTTCTTCCACAATCCCGGAATCCACCATTTCCATGAAGAATTGTTGATAACTCTCATCGCCGCCGTTATTGCCATTCTGGCTGTCGTCTACGTTGAGACTTCCTAGGGCGAATGGCGTTCCGTGAGGCTGGTCATAGTTGAATAATGGGTCAGGGAAGCTGCTAGGAGCCTGTCTGTTGCCATCAAGCTGTTGCTGGTCTTCGAAGATCTGCTGGTCTAAATCGATGGAAGCAAATGTATTGTTGGCTAGATCATTCATACCATCGTCCTGCTCTTGGTTGTTACCGCTGTGCTTGTCTGCTTCTTCGTCCCATTGTGCGTCGTTGTTCGTAAACACAAACACATCGTTCTTCGACACATCTGAACTTCCAAAGCCACTTGAGCCTTGGAGGTATTAGACCATGTGAGATGAAAGCAGGAGGAGAGAAGCTAGTCTTACCTGCCAGCTGAAGGCCATGGTCATCTGTTTCACTGTACTTCGAGGTACCGATCATTTTTGTGACTGAAGATGAATTCGAGATCCAGAATGGGAAGAGAAGGGCGAGAGGAGTTGACGATGCACAACCTGTTGTCGACGGCTAGATCGGACATAAAAGACGTTTCAGAGAGAGTGAGAGTGTAGCAGAAGAAGCAGATGACTGTACGTTGACGTGCTGTGCCTAGCTGGAGGGTGCTGGTGAAGATGAAGAAGAGAATCACCTCGAGATGGATCACAGCGCTTTTGACCTCGCCTCGCCTCGGGGACCGGCCGCACTTTGTCCCTTCCCAACATCAATAGAGTATTGGACTATCACCTGACACGCTTATTCAATCTGTATCCCAATTCACCCTTTCTGAGCCAAACAAGTCCTTGGAACCTCCCCTTTCGTCCATATTCTTCGCCGAGACGCTTCACCTGAGCTCTTTCCAGCAAGCAGGCGGCTCTTGTAACCCGCTAGCAAGTCACCAGCTAGCAATGTGACTCAAACACTGGTATAAGCTCATCCAGGCAGATACAAGTCCTCGCTCAAGACAGGCCTTTTCCTGGCTAAACAGGAAAGTGCATATTTCCGGAAATTGTGGACTCCGTCAAGCATGATGATGTGATCCGAGATCCGAAGCCATCTCATATCCGTAAGTCAAGTGGTTGCGCTCCGAAAGTAGTGTTGCGTTTCAGTATATATTTCCTTCTGCTCAAGCCACTCAATATGATGGAGCTTCCATGGTAAATTGAGTCTCTGTTCTCGTTTCCCGTTTTTGATCCTCATCGACATCGTACTTGTGAATAAATCACGTCTTTCACAATCAGTCGGCAAGGTAGAGTCCAGCAGTAGTCGTTCTATCATTTTTTTTTTTCAGTATCAAGGTCACGCAGACCTGACGGTGATTGTTCCTATAGCCACTTCATTTCTTAACAGGCCATTGGTTTAAAATGGCACAGTGGGATGCCGGATGATCGTAAAATGATCCATGTAGGCAAGTTTCGCCGCCAGTCCCATTGGGATGATAGATTCAGGAGGACGTAGGAATGTCTGCCAATCATGAAGCTAGCTGTAGTGCCAGGGAGGATGTCTCTCATCATATGATACGCTCCATTTCAAATGTCTAGACGTCGTCTCGTGCCATTTTGCTTTGGTGGCTAAGATCATACTCCGATAGGTAGCTTAACTCAGAGAGTGTCGAATCTCGCCTAGATTGTTTTCCTGCTTTCTTTTATCAGCGGTGTATGAAAGAATCAAGGGGTCAGTTGGAGGGGAAGGTCAAGCTTGTCATGTCGTTAACAAACGACAAGGGGCATGTAAACCTGTACTTGTGATCCATACTCACCAAAGAAGTCTACAGTAGTCCTGTGTAGCTCCAGGTCAGACTTGTGAGTCGTGACATCATTCTGATATCTCCCGCTATGAAAGCTGAAGAGTATTTTCTTTGTAGCTCTGAGAATTGTTCCTCTGGGCACGTCCATGCAAGACATCTGGCTTGGCCTGGCGTGAAGGAATCCTTTCCCCAGGATCGTCTTCGAAGATGCTGGATTGCCACTGTCAATCAAACTCAAGACACTGCTAGAAGCGCCACGTTATCCAAAAATCCTAGAGCAAAGCTGTCTTCGTTCGGTCTTGTCTCGTCCTGCGGACTGCTAAAGAGCCACGCAATGAGAGCGAAAGAATGGAAGACTGTCGTCCGTACCCACGTGTCAAAGCATGACATTTTTCAAGCTCTACAGAACGAGTGCTGCTGTAACAGTAAGTGCTATGTTACACAACTGGAGGACACTTCGAACTGTTTCCTCCTCTTTGATTTGACAGTGTAGCTCACAACTCCGAATGATAATGTGATCGGAGAGCCATCCCTTTACCGAGGAAATAGAAATGATCTGCTGGTGAGTAGGCGGGCGGATATCTCTCTGGAAGGGTTATTATATGTCTCATTGTGTCCCACGTCGTCGGAGGGGCGGATGTTGTTCACTGGTGCTGGGTATGCTGTGTATATGCCTTCCTTAAGGCCAGATGGCCAATCAACTGGAGTCATTTCCATGGGAGCTCGAGACCACGACTCCAGAGTGCGAGTTCCTTCGATATCTAATCAACATGAGGTTTCATATGTGTTCATCAGCAGTGCTGAAGAGAGGTGTTCATCCATCAAAGGAGCATTTCCGAGGACTTCTTCGGAGTGTCTTCGAAGCGTCAACTCTTTAGGCAGTGCCTTCTCTAGTGTCCATGGACAAAGTTTTGGGAATCCTTAGAGAGCAAACATGAATGGGTTTTGGCCGTTAGTGTTCATTGTCGCTGTCTTTGGATGACAAGATAGAAGAAGGGAAGAGACTGAGAGGTTCAGAAGAGAACGAAGTTCGGTCCATGTTTTAGCGCCAGAAGTACTAGCTAAAACATTACCATGACAGCACTAGTAAAACAGCTCTCGAAGCGCAATGAAAGACCAATCAAGATCAGCCTACTCCACCCATGGATATTCGAAGTATCATACATTTTGCTGGTGAACTTCGAATAGCACTGTCCCCGATACGGTAAGTGGGGGAGCTTATGTCTCAGCTGTCCAGCCTGTCAGCGTCAGAGCTTCCCAACCTCTTCCTTCATTACATCTGCATCATAACTATCACAGCTTCCCAATACTGCGCACCTTTTGGGCCACAATTCAAAAATCGACCGGTTCTTCGTGATGGTGAGTACAAAAGTACAGTGTTAGCGGTAAGTAGGCAATCACTTCTTCTGCTTTGTACAGAAATGTACCCCGCTATGCCCTACTCTCCTCTCATATCTCCTTCAGCATGGACGGTTAACTGCCTCAATTGATTTTTTCAGTTTCTTCTAAAGGTCACTGATATAGGTAGATACCCTCCCTAGCTTCGAATGCCCGGGTTGATGCCGTTCTCTCACAGTCGATGCCATCCCAGCAGTTGCGACCGAGCCACTTCGATGTTCATGACCCCTAAGCCTCACAACACGAAGACACTACCAACATTCTAAGATACGTCCACGTTCGTCTGCCAAATTTTCGAGAACAGTTAAATAAATACGACCATATCAAACATTGCAGACCAGCTACGTTGCTCCCGTGCAGCGAGAGCCGGAGCTCCCAATCATCAAACCCTCTCGAGTCTGGAAATTGGAAACCTCTACAACGATATATACATGGAAGCTCGCGATAACCTTTCCCCCACATTTATACTTCGGGAGAACCTCGAGGGCGTAATCAGCGAAAACAAATTGAGATGGGTAAGGTGCGAAGCTGAACGCTAGTGACGAAGCAGGCTCCAGACCTGGGCAACAACGACAGAGTTCAGCGGGATATATCACAACTATAGTGAGGGTCCATGGCCTAAATAACGGGCAAGAGAATTACAATTTGTCACATAAAACTGTCAAATTTAGCAGCACAATTTGGAGCCAGACTTCAATCGTCGTAGGCATCTACCTAGTCCTTCAAAGCACTGAGTCCGAAATGCTCGAAATATACTCAATAAGGATCATACAAACGCACTACAAGTCACATGCTTGATTATGGAGTCAATACTTGGGCCTCGTCGCGGCAGGGACATGAAATGCGTGCCGATCCAGATTTGCAACCGCCATGCAAATGAGCAGAGCTGAACACTATGTGGCTGGAACGCTGTTTTACCAAGGGAGCCGAGACCAGTGTCCGCGGCGATTTGCCAAAGGAGTCAGGGAGACTATTCGATCAGAAGCTATGGGTTGCTTGAGGAAACGGAGTGCTCTCCACCGAACATGCAAACAGTCGAACGAGACGAGTGTCTTTCTCAGCAGGACCTACGAGTGTCATTGAGATAGAGGCTCCAGCGAAAGTCATGGTCTCATTCACGAGGCGCAAACACATGGCAGGGTCCTGCATCTCCAGCTTATCACGCTTCTTCATAGTTTTTGATTTCCAATGCGCTTGCGCTAGTCATCTGCCCTTTCTTCTCTGATCATACGGGAGGTTTCCAGCTCTAACGTTTATTCTTTCTCGAGGCACTCACATCATCTAAGCATTATGCTCTAAGCTCTCACTCTCTCATTCCGTTTTGTGATTCCAAATTGACGTGTTGCCTTTCAAACATGGCTCGGCACGAGTCTTAATGTCGCTTTCTTGGAACCTCTAAATCTATCCGTCGGATGGGATTGGTATGTCCACTGCCTTATCTGGGCTCATACGTTTTGTATATGACCTCTAGTGGAGACATAGAGGCAATTAATCTGCACAGTCACTTCTTGGTACAAGTCTTCCTGATGGCAAATACAAAACTAGGTTCATAATTCTGTGCTGAATTCAAGTTCTGGGTAAAAGGTAGAGAGCGTGTCGCACATCCCTAGTAGGATGCTGTCGCATTTGAAATCTGCCTTCAACTAGATCCCCAGATCCTTAAGGCCATATATGCAGGTGTTACATAAGATCCAGTCGGTCTTTTACCTCTGATATCTGTTGTCGTCCCTGTTACATCGATGCTTCAAGCTGATGTCTTAGCAGTATGCTGGTGTATGAAGGAAATGAGAATGCCACATCATAGCTTGATGTGTGGAAGATGAATGCCCTTGAAAATACTTGTCTTTACGGAGCGTCCATTTTATGCAGTCAATTCACTATTGCGGAACGGAAGAAATTCTCTTCGCCCACCTAGATATTCGGCTCGGAGCCAGCAACAAAGAGGCTTCCAATAACTTCAATAATCGCAGATCGGACGTGTTACACCGCAAAACGCAACTCCCCTTAATAAATTGTCATCCGCAGCACAACCTCTCCCACTCTTTTATCACTGGGACCAAAACTTCAGCTACACATCCGAACACCAATAAAGTCATCCAAAATGAACAGAACCAATTCCCAATTCGGATTTGCTATGGGACTGGACCTCTCCTCGGATGTTTTGAGAGCGATTGCGTACCATGAGGGCTACGGCCAAAGAGTAAGTCTATCCTATCGCTCTCGCTACCCCTAAACCCCCTTGTCTTTACCTATACTAACTCTTCTGGACACCAAGATTCACAATCTATACGCAACCGCGGCAGGAAATTCGGCCCATCTAAAAACCCTCCTCAACAACATGGCAGCCGAGCTGCAATACAACCTCACAAATCCCGGCCTAGATATATCCATTCTCCAACGTGCCGTCACTCAACTCCTCCTCGTGCAAGTCGGAGACATCAAACTCCACAACACCGTCCAGCACGTCGAGGATCTGGTTCGAAATCTCCGTGTCATTCTCGCGCATCCGATGAGTAGTGGGGATAGGAAGGTGGTGATGTTTATCCAGGGACAGGCAGATAGCGAAAAAGCGAGATTGGACAATCTCGTTAGGGAGCGGAAGTTGAGCATTCTAGCAGGATTGAGTCAGAGTTCTGGAGTGACAGAGGAGGAAAAGGAAAGTGAGAAGGATGGTGAGAAGGGAAGAGGGTTCTGGAAGAGTGTTGGTCGGAGGATTAAGAAGTCGTTCAGTGGTGGGAGCAAGTAAGGGCTCTAATGTTCGGAGAGGTTTTTGAGACATTGGAATCAACACGGCGTTATGGACGATACCCAGGATACGTTCAGGAAAGGAGGAGACGAATCCTAAGACAAAGTCATTCACCTGGAACAGAATATGAGGGAAAAAGTTGTTATCGTGACCTTGGCTTGGTCCCACTTGATCTAGACCGGGCCTCGCAAGCTCGATTTCCCAATAGGTAAGCTCCAAAGTCGTGAAATCCTCTCAGAGCATTCAAAATCAAAGCTAGGAGCCTACTTAAGTGGTACAGTCATCAGAATCTGCATCTCGTTCATAAAGTCGTTAATTCTTAGCTGTGGTCCAGCCCGTCCTGTTTCTCTAACCCCATTCAAACACCATTTTCCATCCGATCGCTTATAGTCCCGACATATGAACAGGGTGCTCTTTCCAAACCTCTCGACCGGCGATATCCTCCTTCACTCTCTTCACCTGCATACCCCTCCTCTTCTTAACAACTAGTCCCTCTCCACTCTTAACCCCCAGCTTTCCCCTCTTCACAAACTCTTTATTCAACCACTCAACATGCTGCTCCCCCCTCGCACCCCAAAAGCAGTCTCCATCCCTCATATTCGGCAACTTACTCCTCTCACTCTTGAGAACAGTATCCAACCCCACCTCATCCATCATCTCACACGGCCCCCTCTCCGCCCCAAAGAAATCCCTAAACAGCATATCCACCTCCTCTGGGGACGCAGCACCTTCACTCAACACCGTCAACGTCTCCTTCTTCATGGCTCCCCAAATTCGAGGGAGGATTAACCCTTTGTTCAAAATCCCGTTGCCCACACGATCCGGTACCACAATCGGGCGGAGTCCGATATCCAGGAGTTCCTCAACGAGGAAAGAGATGATGCTAGGTGACGTATATCCACAACTCAATATCTCGACGCACTTATTCCGCGGCGGAATATAATACAACGTATTCAATACCCTCTCCTTATGAACTACCTCAGCAACCAACTCAGCACTCCTAAATCCCGCGCTATTCGTCGCAATCAGAACATCTTTCCCAACAAGTCTATCAACCTGACCGAGTAGACTAGTTTTGAGATCGAGATCCTCAGGCACGCATTCGATCACCATCCAGGCGTCTTGAACTGCATTTTCGAGTTTGGAACTGAAAGAGACGTGGCCCGGGTGTGTGCCCTGCGAAAAGCAGTTATTGGCGAGTGAGTCGGCGATGTATGACCGTGAGGATTTCAGAGCTGAGGGAGAGTTATCGTAAAGTGTTACGGAGCGGGATTTTGATGCCCAGAGGACTGCCAAGCGACGGCCGAGGACGCCAGCGCCGAGGATGGCGATGGGCTTTTCTTTGATGGAGGGTGGTGGTGCCCATGCTGGTACTGGCGCCGATGGCTTTAGGGCGGAAGGGAGTCTCACTTGTGTTTGGTGAGTGGCGGTAGAGTGTGGTGATGTTGTGAAAGGTCGATTTTGCTGCTTGCTGTTGTTGAGGTTTGAGCTTGTGTTTGAGTAGGCCCGGATTTGCTGGCTGTACTGAGGCTGTTGGCGAAAGAATGAGCTGGGGATTGTGTGGTTGGTGAGAGAGGCTGCTGGGCGGGATAGACGGTTAGGTCTTGTTCTTCTCATGGATTTTGGTTTTGGGACGGATTGCAGGGTATTTGGTGATGTGGTAGAGAGGGCTTTGAACGAGGCGGAGAAGATGAGGGATGGGAGGGCTGCCTGAGAACTTGAAAGGTGGTGTTCTACCCCTGTGAGAGCGCCTGGTAGCCATGGAGGCCAGACTTGAGAGACAGTTCTGAGTCTTGATGCCGACATTGCGTTGAAGTAGGTGTCTGTATTTTCCGGCTTGATTTGAGAGATGAATGTCCGGCGTCAAGCTCAGTGTCTTGAATTCGATAGTATTGATTATTGTATTAGAGAGTTGGTGAATGTGTTGTATCTGTCTCCGGGACATTGATTGATTGATCGTTCAACGATAAAAGACCTGCTTGCTTGATTGTATGAGTGAATGACAAAAGCCATAGAGAGATATCAACAGTACTTATCTCCCTTCTCAAGTCAGCCCATGAAACACGCAACAAGTCAGCACACAACTCCCATCCCACATCTCATCCGCACAACCAAGTGCCAATGACATCCCAAGATAGAAATGATCCATCCAGACATGGTCTTGAAGTCACCTCATACCTCTCACTCTTCAGCCAAGTCGAACATCACATCGCATGTCGTTGCAGCAGTGGGGTCCTCGAAACAATCACCCCACTTGCACGTTACTTTCCTCCCCTGTCAAGCAACCTCAAAAATCGTGGGTTGATTCAAGATCTCGCTTCCAGAACCAATAGGCTTACTTCCGGCAGTTTGCTATCTCGAAACAAAAACAATTGGATCCTGAAATAGTCGCATCAAATGCCAATCCACCATCTCGTCTCGTCTCAGGCTTTCTTGGCTTTAGAATGTTCATTGCATGTTTATGGGTTTCTTATCAGAAGCATAGTTCTTGAATCTCTTGGTTTCCTCGGGAGTTACAATCAAGACTCTTGGCTCCCGTCCAAGAGAAAAAGTTTCGCTTCCGAGGTCGGAGAATGGTCCGTGAGAAGAGTGTTGGGACCAGTATGCAGCCTGTACGGGTATTCTCCGACGGGTAAGTGGATATGGTGCATATGTATGGTATGGGAGATCGACACGGCTGGATCTGATTTGGAACTTCCTGAATCTAGATCGTTCAGCACTGTTTTATTGGGCATTGATAAGGTATGCTGAACAATAATATATGAGGTCGTAGGACTGGGAGAATAATTCGGTCATGCAACTCTGCTAGAGTACCTTATAAGACAACTTCCAAAAACGACTTAGTAACTCATACCTAAGGACTACCAGCAATCTATCAAGTTCTCATGCAATATAAAAACGTGAGAAATTCCCGCGAAAACAACAAATGCATACCCGATCAATGAATCCGATCTTAACATTTCCATTTTCACATGCCATAAACTCAAACTGCCTCAAAATAAGATCCACAAGACGGAAAGGGATATTTTTAGGTTCTGTAGCGAGGCGCACGTCCTAGTTTGAGATGAGGCTGAAATCGCTGGGCGTCGCCGCATCGCTTCAGGGATGTTGGCATGGAACTGTTCTATTTATGTTCTTTGTGAGTTTGGATTGAGTACGTTGAGATGAGGCAAGAAGATCGGTTGATTGTAGGAGAAAGCTGAGGAGTTTTGGTTCCGGTCTCTTGGGATGGATAGATCGAAAGGATTGAGGGATGAGATTAATTGTGTGTGGAATGACGTCTAAAGTGAAAAAGGTCGTCAAGAATTGAGGGTATAATTATTCTTGAAGTTCTGAAGGTTGATTAACATTCAACGCCTTGCATCGAAAAGAATGCAACCCGAACTCAGGATCCAAGTCCTGGGAGAAACCCAAAATATCGTACAGGAAAGAAACTCGCCAACATGAAAATCATCTCGTCACAAATCCACCACCTGAAGCTCCCAAATCAAGCCAAAATAAAGGTTCAGGCTCTACCATCATAAATAGAGTGTGAGATCATAACTGTAGTATGAGGCTGGAACAACAACAACCAAGTCCAACCACCCGAGCCAGATCTCCCCATATCAACCGACCAAGCCACTCCCAATCCCGTTTCACAATGAGTAGCACGTCCCCCAAGCAGGCTGGCATCCAACATCACAGTAATCAGCCGTACTTCCACAGAACGAGAACCGCGAGCAACAATCTCCGATTCGGCAAAACACTCCATTGCCACAAGACCCATCAATAGTAATATTGCTACAAATCCCATAGCCTGGTTGACAACCTGTACCGCAATGTGCTGCATCACTGCCGCACGTGTCGTCGCTTCCACAGCATGTTCCGAAGGGGCTCCCGTCGCAGCTGGATCCGCCGGCTGATGCGCCGCAGGTGTTGGTGGATGGGATTGGTGGGGAGGTGGTGGTTAGGGAGGCTGTGGAGGAGGTGGTAGTGATAGTCGTGGGGGTTTCGACTGGGATGGAGCTTGAGATTGGAGCCTGGATTGTGGATGGCGTTTGAATGGTTGGAGATGAGATGTCTGGAGAGGTCGAAACTGAGGGCACTGGGACAGGAGCTGAATTTGACACTCCGACGAGGACGCTTGAGGAAGATCCAGCAGCAGCTGTCGAACTTGAGGTTGAGTCTAGTATCGCCGTTAACAGAGGATCTTGACCAATGGCGTGCTTGTAAGGCTTTCGCGAAGGGGAGTTAGTCTCGCACCTTGAAAATCAGAAGTCCTTGCAATCTCAGAGCTATGCTTTGTCCTTACGAAAGTACATGGGCAATCTACAGTGCATCAGCGACATCCGATTCCGCAAACGCCCAAGTTGGAATAACTCACCAGTGATCGTAAGTGTAGTCGCTTTTGTGACAGTATACGTCTTCGTACCATATGTAAATGTCGTCGGACCGGGGCATACAGTCGTCAGAGCATCAGTAGTAATGGTCGTATACTCAACCGGATGTCCAGTCGGCGCTGGTATGCGCGGATTGAGAGTCACTGATTCAGTTACAGTAGTATCAATGCATGTTGCTGAAGAGACAGTGGTAGTACAGCCGTAAAATATGGCTACGGTACTAGACGGAAAGCAAGTGCTGATATGGACGGGTTTCTCGACAACAGTCCAGACAACACAGAGACTGTTCATAGGCTCAAAGATCATGGCCCCTAACTGAGAGGAAAGTGCCAGAGTTGGTAAGGCCAGGATCGTGAGTTTCATGATTGCTGAATGATAGAATAATAGCATAGATTGGGTGGTATAAAAAGGAAGCGGAATATCATGTATGAAAGAGAGTATCGCGAACGCGAATGTCTTACATAACCAACTGGAATGCTTAGCCACATCAGATCAAGCAGCGCAATATATACGACTCGAAACTCGCATGTGAGAGCAGTGGTAAGGGTATTGCTTAAATAAAAAGTGAAAGGTTGAAAATAAACATACTCATGGAAGTGGCGTCGGGGCTTGCCTTGAATTCCTGAGGTTCTGTCTTGCGTGTAAATGTTGGACATACAAGGAGAAGATTGCACTGAAACAGAATCGAACCGTGAAGAATGAGAAAACTCTTGAAAGTACCTGCGAGGTCCTCCATTGCATTCACACAATAGCAAAAACGAATGCTTGAAATTGAGAAAAAATTTGGAAGTGCTTTCAGGGCTTGCTTTGAATTCCCGAGCTTCTACAGGTATATCCGATTGGGGTTGGACTGCCACTCCTTACCTCTTAAAGAATGTCAACTCGACGCCAATGAATGCAGTGTACAGACCAAATAGCAAACCTCCAAGCCATCTTCTGCCTCCAGTCCATGTGACAATCATCAGCAAGATTGAACAAGCCCAAACGGTCCAGACCTCGAAGGCAACGAGATTATCAGTGAGCAAACCTGTTCCGAGGCTTGGCGGGTCTCCGAAATCATTATCAATGTCACCTTGGCTTCCGCCAACGAAGACAATCCCAATGCAAAGCGTCAAGAGAAACATATTCGAGCCTGCTGTTGTGGCTGTCATGACAGCGGCATGGTTTTGCCAGCTGTGGATAACGGCGACGATTTTCTCTGGTAAAGTAGTTGACATGGACACCAAAGTGACACCGATGAGAGTGTTGGAGATATGGAATGAGCTTGCAAGTGATGCCGCCGATTGTACGAGAGCATACGCAGCAATGAGTAGAGCAGCGACGCCGACAAGGACGAGTATGACATGGTAGTCAATTCTTGTGTGCCGTGGATCTGCTGCAACTGTATGAGGAGAGTATGTAAGCAATAGGGGGGCAGCTTCGGTTGGGTGGCATTGCATTACGGACGGGTATATAGAGACATGCAAGTCTTGGTGATCGGTACTTGGAGTAGGTAGTGGCAGGTCTCCAATGTCCTCCGCCCCCAATTCTTCTGGGGTAGGAGCCAGAATCCCATCATATATGGCCGAACAGATCGACACGACATATACAGCGCATCCAACCATGAAGAATATGCCCCCGGCCAAATCCAACAGTCCGGTGAATGCAAGTAGCATGAATATCGTCGATACCACGAACAATGCCCCAGAATATATCTTCGCGCTGAGGTCGAAGATGATCGAGCTTCTGTTGAATAGGAGGCCAAGCGCAAATGCGCCCATCACATTAGATATGCTTGATCCAATGACGTTTCCAAGTCCGAGAGAAGGGCGCTGTTGTACAATCGAGGCTGCGACGATTGCGAGCTGAGATGGTCAGCGTATGCTTGGAGATGTCGAAATGTTACAGGCCTACCTCTTCCCATTCCGCCCCATCTGTAAGCAAAGCTATCAACATCTCAGGTATTCCACATCGCCGTGCAATGGTGGCCGTGTTGACTGTGAAGAGAAACGCGCCTGTTTGGAGGAGGAAGAGGCTGGCGATGAAGGCACAAATGTTGAATAGGAGACTGTTGTCGTCCATGACGCTGTGCACACATTACGCAAGTCGCAGATGCTGAGTTTTAGGCCATGCTCTCGAAGGAAGCGATTTTGGGTTTATGGTTTCTGTGCGAAGCTTCGTGGTAGTTGGCTGCGAGAAGGTACGATCTGGAGATACCGAGAAGACGGCGACAACGAAATGGAAGGAGAGTTTCTATTCACCTACCGTCCCGTCTGCCCTACCTGATACCAAACCAAACCATGCCATGTATTACTAGACACAACCGAACCACTGCATATTTTCGTGTTGCACGATATCGACGAGCACTTTCGTCATCTGTATGGCGTCTTCCCTTGGCAACGTGCGAGGCTCATGAAGGAGGTAGCGTCCGAAGAGACATTGGAGGGTTTTCCGGGCTTCCGTATCGCTGTTCCACAGCACAAAGTACACAGCCGTGTATGCATTGGATCAGCCAGCCGTTTGGAACACCTTCCGGGAAAATTGATGCTGTTGATGTTGTTGGTGGTGGTGGGGGACGGGAACAGGGAGAGAAGTGGTGGGGAAAAGAAATGGAGCTTGAATCCCTGCCGCTGCGTCGCCAGTGCGCTTCCAGCTAGTCCACCCTCCTCGTCTCCTCCCAGCACTCAATGGATCGAATCGGCATAAGCATTGTCATAGCCATCACAACAATGGGCCAATACCTTCAGGCAACGACACGGGCAGGGCGAACAATGGTAACACCAGAGGGCGTGAATGAGTGATCGTCGATCCATCGGTGTTATTAAGACGACACGACAGCCTGCAATAAATTGCCACGGAACAACCCAGTAAGAAAAATTGTCATCACTGACCACATCTCATTGACCTTGACCTCAAGCACTTGGACAGTATATCCTCATTTCCAGCTGTCTTTGCTTCTTAGTGTCATTCGGTGCAGCCAAGTTCCAAACATCCGGCCTAGCTTCATTGATGGCAATACCAACCCCCAAGAGCATCACGGGAGGATGCTTGTGTCGAGGAGTGCGGTATCAAGTCGTATTTTCTCCAGAGCATGACTGGAAAAGAGGGGTGCGTCTCATTTCGCTATTTTCACATGTACAGGGCCTCGGTAAGGTTACTTGTATCTATCTCATTCTGTAGTTCGTTCTTCTAGTTCTGTTGATCTCTTCTAGGCCTCACCCCGCCGCCATTGTAGCCCGCGTACTGATCGTCAAGCCCAATAGCCTCACTCTTGTCAGTGCACACAATGCCGGAAGAACTGCGGCTCTCTGATTTACAATTTCCATACTGTCAAGGCATCTGAGATAGAGTGGACGTCACAGTCGACATACGCGGAGTACAACTCATCTCCAGGGTGCTATCGATCATTCTGCAGGAAATGCGGCTCACCACTTGCCTGGTCAGACAGGAAGGTAGGCTTCATCCAGTCCATTTTCCATGGGTGCTTTCTGACAAGCAAGATGAAGGTCAATACAGACATCGAACTGGCCGTGGGAACAATAGACGAGGAGTTCTTAGTCGGAGCTCGAGATTCGGATGATCGTCCCCTTGGAGCACATGGCTTCGCCCTAGCCAATCCAGAGGCTGACCACTTTCATATACGAAACGAGATCTCTGGGGTTACAGATGGAATTTCAGCTGCAGGGACACGGTTCTGGCGGGGTAGCAAAGAGGGGCCTATGACGAGTTCAGAGTAACAACACCCCATCCCGCATTTCTGGATCATGAAGATCTTGCTCCTTGGCTCGCAGAGGCGGCTGGGCCTCAGAGCAAACACGAAGTCCTCCGGATTGCCAAATTAGGATTTGAATGTCATCGTATGTTTGCATCAGATCTGTTGAGGCAGAAGAAATTTCTTGATGTTTTGAAGGTTCTTGGTGGCGTCTTGGACAATTCCTTCCTAACGCAGGTTCCTCGGCATCTTTTCATTTAATGTTTCGATTCTTGTCTTTTGCATGTCTACATTCCACGACCAACTTAAGATTTTATGGATAGCATATCCCTTCAGCATTCTTCCAATCTTCAAGTCCTGTGCTTGTACGATCTATGATATCATAGTCATCTCGGCCTACCTGTACAACATGACTGACTGCCCTGCTCTGCTTTGTCTCAGCCTGTGAATTGAGATGTTGTTGAGATCCACTTTAACACCGAGGCTGCCGAGAAGCTTTGCCCCATGGTTCCTTTTTCGTCGTTGGATGTGGGGGAGATCTCCGCAAATTTAACCTTATGTGAGTTAATCTTTACTCTAGCTATTTTCTTCATCCAATCCGGATCTGTTAATTCAAGGGCTTTCAAGCCACAATTGTTAAATGCCATCAGGCCCTGGTTGAAGCGCCGTTGCAACCAGAAATTGTACCGAGGCTGCAACTTCGACGTCTCCACAATCGCCTCTCGCTCGAAGCCAATTCGAGGACCTTTCCTCTGGCTGCACCCTTCCGTCGATCATTGCCCATCTGCCGTGCATTAAGGTAATGTCCTGGATCCCGACCTTTTTCGGAGAAGTCAGACCAATCATCGAATATATCGAACTTGCTGACCATAACACCCAACCATGAATCTCCAGTTTTTCTCCAGTTTTACAAGGAACAGAAGTATAGCATCAGCTGAATGAGACTATGACAACTAGTTTTCGGTGCTCAGGGAGACAAGTGTAACCCACTTGGCGTCATGGAGGTTATCAACTCTCCGGCAGACCATTTAATATGACGGGAGATATATATTAAGTACAAGAGTTCCCACAAAATTTCTTATTGACAATCGACTTTCCACAAGATCTCTACTTCACTCGCTTTTCAACATGAGATATTCGACGGCCATCGTTAGTGCTCTCGCCTTCTGTGCTTCCGAGGTAGTTGCTTTCCCAGCGGCCGCTATTGAGTATGCTGCTAGAGCAGAGCACGACGCCTTTGCTCGCAGAGATATCGAAGCCGCTATTGCCAAACTCGAGTCACAGCGCCGTGCCCCAGGTTTCAACGCCCAACAGCAGTATGTTTCCACCCATGGCGAACACGCATTTGTCGCACCCAATGCCCCGAACACACTCAATGGAGATCAACGTGGACCATGTCCAGGCTTGAACGCCATGGCAAATCACGGATACCTCCCTCACAACGGTGTCGCAACTATCCAACAGTTTATCGATGGTACCTATGATGGTCAGTAAACTTCCTATCTTCTTCAAGAGCAATGGCTAACATGTCCAAGTCTTTGGCATGGGTAGAGATCTTGGCGGTTTCCTCGCCATCTACGGTGCTGTCGTCGATGGCAACCTCCAAAAGTGGTCCATCGGTGGCCCTACACCAGCCGTACCAAGCGCACTCGGGTTATTGGGTACTCCAACCGGTATCTCGGGATCTCACAACAAGTACGAGGGCGATGTTAGCCCAACTCGTCCAGATCTCTACGAATAGTAAGTTTCCATTCTCTCCAAAATCTTGGTATGAGGCAAAGAAACCAAACTGACACTACATTTCCAGTGGCAATACCTACAAAGTAATCATCTCTCAATTTCAAGAGCTGTTCGACCTCCAACCCAACGCCGCAACCGCCAACTACGACCTCAGCGTCCTCACCCCCTTCCGCGCCTCCCGCTTCCAGCAATCCATCGAGCGCAACCCCTACTTCTTCAACGGCCCCTTCTCAGGAATCGCCGTTCAGCCCGCAGCATACACATTCATCTACCGCTTCATGGGCAACAAGTCAGCCGAGCACCCAGAGGGAGTCCTCAACCAGGAGGTTCTGAAGTCTTTCTTCGCAATTACCGGTACGAGCGGTAACTTCCAGTGGACGGAAGGCTATGAACGTATCCCCGAGAACTGGTACAAGCGCGCCATCGGCGACGAATATACCATCCCCTTCTTCCTGACCGACCTCCTCGCTGCCGCCTTGGAGTACCCGCAATTCTTGAACATCGGAGGAAATACCGGGAAGGTGAACACCTTCACCGGTGTCGACTTTGAGGATTTGACTGGTGGTGTGTTCAACCTTGCTACGCTTGCGGAGGGTAATAACCTCGCTTGCTTCGTGTTGCAGGGCGTGGTGCAGTTCTTGCCTGATAGTTTGCTGGGTGCGGTTGGGGATCTGGGTGCGCTTTTGGGACAGCTGAATGGTGTGCTTGGTGGGGCGTTGAGTAATTTGGCGTGTCCGAAGTTGGATCAGGTTAATAAGGATCAGTTTGCGCAGTTTCCTGGTGCGAAGGGTGCGTATTAGAGGAGAAGTTGAGTGGTTGAAGTGACGAAATGTCACTGTTTCAACGGGAGAATATACCTGTGTGTTCGGAGGAGCGATTGAGTTCTGGGAGGTGAGAAGTCTGGTTCTTGTATATATTGAGGATGGATAGGTCGTTTGGTATATGTCACTGTACTGTACTGGACGTGTGGAATGAAAAGAATATTGAAAGCTATCTCATTCATGATTTCTCGGTGGTAGGTATGTGGCTTGAAAGATGGGCATGTGCATCGAGACCATCAAGAGCTTTCAGACCATGCGAGTGTTTGCTTAAAAGTACTACTTCGCCGCATTGACAACGGCCTTTTCGAAGCAGCTGGAGGTCACCTACCTCTCGAATCACGTGCTAATCATGCCTTTGAGAATGACCTTTTGTACTCCGTATGCCAGGCTCTGTTAAATATTGCAGCATAAGGGATGCTGGGCGGGTCGTTACGAACGCTGAAGAGCCTTACCTAGGTACCTAAGGATCACCCAGAGGGGAGACCTTGCTTCAACCACCACCGCCGACATCTGTTTTTTGACATGGTGAAAGGATTTTGGGCAGAATATTGGAGATATTTGACCGTAAGGCTTTTATATGTTCTTGTTTGGGAGTGGTATTAAATAACTTACATTTTTATAACGAGGGTGGCATAGTTGTCGCCCAGGCCCAGTGTCCTTACTCCGCTTCTGTCTGTCACCCATTGGAGGCTGGGTGGCGCCTCAAATGTGGTCATTCTATCTTCAAAGGTCGACTGCTGACTCACTTGAATTACAGCAAAGGATAGAGGGATCCAAAGAAATGGGACCGACTTTGGCACGAATAGCAGCGGACATGTGAAGGGCGAGATCCAGTTCACAAAGGAGTGGGTTTTGGCTGTGTTTTAGCGAGATAAAACTGTCGAAAACACAAGTACTTTGAAGTTTGAGAAATTGGTATTTGGTAGCTATCTATCAGCAGCTTGCTGACCTAGTATTATATCTCCCTATAGCTCAACAACAAACACACCTCAGAATGACACAACAAGGTCTCCCTGGAATAGAGAGAGTGAATGTGAATCCCAGTGACAATTATTGGACATCCGAGGATGCCAGAGTCAATTATGCCTCCTCCTATCGTCAATTTCCTCCAACTCAATGAAGAAAATGGATCGATTCCAGTATATGCGTGATATCAAGGGAATGGAACGTCTGCAGAAACTCTGACAATAAAGAACACTTCAAGATGCAGTGCAGAAGAGGGCGAAGCATTCCCTCCCCGCTAACTCCAACGCCAATGCAGAGAACGACCCTTCTTACGAAGAAATGCCACATTATTACCACTCAGTAACAGGACTGACAAGTCGGCTATGAAAGAAGTGATCCATTGACAGAGACACCATTCTCCTCCATCTTCTCACCTCGCTCGTCGTAGACCACATGACTAAAGCTATCGAAATCACTGTTGTCAACCAACCAATCGAGATCCTCGTCGTCTGGTCCCAGCTTGGCCATTAGACCATTACCGGCTTTGGGATAAGGAGGACTGGCAGGTGTGCTCTCTCTGCTCTCAGAATTCTCGTTTGTCAGATCAGTGGCTTGGACAGCGAGCTGAGGTGGTGCTGAGGAAGCGTGAGTGAAGGATGGATTGGCGGTTGCTGGAGGCGTGGGCGTAGACGTTGCCCCTGGTTGACCAGGATTGATCTTACGAATGAAGTTGATGGGGGCGCTGGGATTGGCTTCGGCACGCTTAAAAAGCCCTGCGGCGGCAGTGGCTGATGGGGGAAAGGGTACTTGAGCTTGCGTGTTTGTGCGTCCTGGCTGATTGGTATTCGGGCGTGGAGGAGCAGGAACGTATGCTTGTGCTTGGCTCAATTGTCCGGATGGGGTAGGTGGAAAGATTGGTAGGTTAGGATGGAGGATTGTCGCCTGCAAGAGGAGATTGACCAGCTGGGGTTGAGGAAGCGAGTTCAGGTAGGCTCTTTTCTATCCAGCGTCAGACTAGTTCAGACAGTGCTCAGTGAGTCGCGGGATAAACATACCTCTTCGGAACTTCGTCCTTGCCAGCTAACTCCAGCCGTAGTCTCATACCCAGACTTGATGCCCCTCTTTCGGCTACAGTCTACACAAAACCATGGTGAAGTTTCATCCTTGACCACCTCTTCCGACACAACTGGATCGTGACATTGTTGATGCCAGCCCAGGTTACATCCATCACAGAAGACAATCATGTTGTTCTGTGGACTATGACCTCGCTGACACTTCTTGCACAGCGCTTGTTCCTGGGCACGTCTAGACGGTCCTCTTCTCTTATTTGGTGTCTCATAACTGGCCGGAGTGAATTGCGCTGGTTTATTGACTTGTCGTCCGGATTGTGTTATCTTTGGCAAGTCCGGAATACCATCCTCCTCATCATCTGAGTCCGAGTCTCCTCCAAGCTTCGACATGTTGCCATCCGACTCCTCGCTACTCTCCGACTCTTGAGCCCGCTTCCTCTTTCCCCCTGCACGGCCTTTCGGTGTTGGCTTCTTTCCTTCAATAACAGACCCACCTGGAGTCCCAGTTGGAGTAGCAGAGGGACGCCCCGCCTTCTTTCTTGGAATTGGTATGCGCTCTTTAGCAGTGCCAGTTTGGAAGGGCTTTCGACGACCGGTGACCGGAGGAATGAATGGGAGCTCCATGTTCATGGATGTCTTCATGCCCTGGAGGACGTTGCGCTTCATGTCCTCATAGCCAGGTGGAGTGCCGGTAATGCCAATGGAAGATAGGGAAGAGGTAGCTCCCGAATTGATGCGCTTGAGAATCATTTCGGTCGCAGCAGAGAACTGAGGAACATATTTGGGAGGAGAGTCGGAGCTAGGGTTGCTGCCGCTGCCAGACGCAACTGGCGGGTTGGTGGGGTCATTCGATGCCATTTTTGTTCTTAAAATCGGGTTGATGGTATATGCGCCGGAGGAGCTCGAGATCTGGGGGACGCCGAAACGCGATTGACGCGCTGTTTGGGCAGATGTAGTGACTGTGTTGATCTGATGCGACTAAGACCGAGGTCAATGGAACTTATTGAATAAACAAGCCCGCGATGTTGTATATTGGTGTAGGGTTCGTGATAGGCGTGATTTGAAATCTCAATGGAATGTCATTGATATCGGAGACGTGCCCCTTGAGGTCAGGACGGTGCTGCGAGTGAGGTTCTGATGGTCTGAGAGAGCTTGAGATGTGTTTGCATTAAGGTATACGTTCGATCAGTTGACGAAATTTCTGGCTAGTGGTGCACGTGATGCAAGTCACGTGAATCAGTTCGAACTCTCCCGCCTGCTTCTGTTCTCAGGAGCAATGGAATGTCGCAGACTCCATGAATGGCTCTTCAATTCAGTGATTTGGAATAACCATGTACATTTCTCAACAAAGTCATAGCTTCCATCTCCAACTCTGCCCGCTATTATATCTAGATTCCGCTTCTACAGCAATCAATCCCCGGCTCTCAATCAGGTCGGTCAGAGGCTAAATAACTCCATAATCATGGTTCTAACAGTGTATATCTGCAAAAAAATAAAATAACTGTGACCATCTGGGTAACGTGCCAATTCAGAAGTGTTAACAATTTAACCGAACGTCCCCTAGAATGCTAGGAACCAAAACAAATGATTAAGCAACTCCTAATTCCGCGAATGCCACCGTATCTAGCCTTCTCCTTTGAAATTTTCAAAAAACCAGTTGTGCTTAGCAAGTTCAGCGGCAGGCATTCGATCATCTGGCAAAAATCGCATTGCCTTTCTTAATATATTCTCCAGTGCCGATGCCTCCACAACGCTGATAATGGTCCCTGACGGTTCGAGAAACTCAGCAATCGTCACAGGAACGTCAACATCTCCAGACCGGGGTAGCCGTCGGTCGGCTCCAACTTCAGTAGCTGCACCCGCGGACGAAGCAATCGTCGCTGCACGACGTTTTGCTGCACCAGTTGAAACCCCTTCAGACGATATGCTCTTCTCGCCACTTTTCGCACCCGAAGATCCGGATCCAGAACCGCTCTGGTTTTTGCCTGATGATCCAGTACCGGAATTCGTTTTCTCATGGGACGAGCCTGACTTCTCATGAGATGACCCCGGACTGTTCGCATGCTCTATTTGTGCCATTACATAGTTGGCTTCGCTAGTGGTGAGGTCTTCAACCAACGCCATCAAGCGAGTAGTGGTAGTTACATGCTTCTCAGATGAGCAATGTTTTCTTTTCAGATTTCCATCCTCATCTGGGTTGTCGGCACCAAATCCCAGATCTTGGTGAGTGAGTTCCGTGCTGTTAGAGTCTCCATCATGCAGACCGATTTTCATGATTTCGTTAAATAGCGTTCCGGCTACGATTCCAGATAATTGCCCTCCAGGTTGGATCTCGAGATCGTACCACGTACGTCCCTCCTCCCATCGATCCCACCACGCGTCAGGCAATTTGCCGAGGATCTTCACCGTTGCGATCAATATCTGGTCCCGCGTGGGGATGCCTCTGTAACGAAACAAACAAGAGCCAGTCCGGATCTCGAAGATTGTACAACCTAGAGCCCAGATATCAGAGCTTATGCTTCTTGGACTTTCAAAATTGAATTCTGGCGCACAGTAATTCTTCGGTGTCCCGATGTCAATCGAGGATTGGTCTTCCATAAAAGCGATTCCAAAGTCAATGATCATGATTCGGTCAGACAGCCATTGAGGATCTACCAGCTTCATGCTAATGGCGTTGACTGTATACTTGGGGCAACTGTCCTCGCCCGTCTGACCAGCTGCCCTATGAAGAGCATGTGTCTGTGGCGCGCCCAATCGATCGTGAATCTCGTCAACAGTCCACTCATCGATATTGGCAAGTTGCAGCAGAATATTAGCCGCAGTGAAGTCTGATGCAATTGTCAGCTTAGAATTATCTGACGAAGGAACAGAATGGACCTCCGTGAACAATTCCAGTAGAATGTATATAGGCCAATCCTTCTGTGGCTTGCAACGCAACCTTTCTCGCCACATCTCCCCTCAGTCTCCGCGTTCCACTCGTGAATCCTGGGCAATCATTGAATTGTTTTATGCTTGGTCCTCCAACCTCACTGACGACACAAAGGTGGCGACCATTGGGACCATCAATCCAAAAATGATCCAGCATACTCATCACATAAGCCTTGCCCTCATGATCTTCACTGTTCTTTAACCTCCTCAGGATTTCCACTTCGGGACAGTCTCGTGACAATCTCGCAGCGAGGATTTTCAGCGCAACATATCGATCACGACGAGTGTCTCTGGCAAGCCAGACAGTTGCAAAGCCTCCATGTCCAAGCTTATGGACAACGATATATCGACCCTTTTTGAACACGTCGTCCAGATGCACTGGGTGAAAGCCGCCGAGACGGTAGTTCAGCGTTTCGACGCGGGGCGCTCTGTTGGCCATGACGGCGGGAACTGCTTGATTTTGTAAGGGAAACTGGGGTATTGTGGTATAAGGGGCATGGTTGATTGCTGGAGGAGCATTGCGGAGAAATTTGCCACCAATATATCGAGGTGGGATGTTGACCTGTTTGGGTGACTAAGCTGGCTGTATTTCTTGATTTCAACGGCAACCCGCATTTGAGAATGAACCCTGTGATTTGAGATCTGAGAGATAAAAGTGGATTCGATACTTAGGACTTAACATTTCTTGGACAACGCAAAAACGCCTCGGTTGAAACTACAGACTGCTGTGCTTTGTTGATCAACACCATGGAGGTTATCCTGGCGTGAGCGTCACTTTTTCAATTAGCCAAGGCGACCGAGACTCGCACACTTTCAATCTTTGATCTTACTTTATTTTTATCACCTCACAGCACCTTCAGCCTTTAACGCCTCTATTTGACTTTCGCTCATCCCAATATCCCTCAAAATCTCATTGGTGTGTTCACCCAGCATCGGAGGCACGCTTCTGATACTCGGCTCGCTTTCGCTGTACTTCACTGGTGTGTTTACCATATTGATTGGCCCACATGCTTCATGATCCATTTGCTTCACCATGCCTCTTGCCAATGTGTGCTCATGATTCAAAGTACCCTGCACATCGTTCACCGCAGAATAAGGCAGCCCACTTCCCTCGAATATGTCTAGCCACGCTTTAGTGCTCTTCGTTTTGGTAATGGCTTCGATGGATCCATCGAGTTCTATTCTGTTGGCAACACGTTGTGCATTAACAGCGAACTTAGAGTCGGTCTTCCATTCAGGTTTGCCAAGTCCATCAGACAGAATTCCAAAGAGCCTGTCATTCCCGCCACCGAACAAGATGTCGCCATCTTTGGTCTTGTATGACTGGTAAGGGACAATGGAAGCTGGCTGACATTAGTAAGACATTTATTATGTTCAACCTGTAACCTACGGTGAGCAGTTCCCCAGCGCCCAGTATCTTTTTCTCCACTAATGAGGCAACTACTTGCTATATTTGCTAGTGTGGCCACTTGGCAATCGCTCAATGCAACATCGATGTGCTGCCCTCGCCCACTTCTTGCCCGAGCTATAATTGCCGCCATGATGCTGTTACTCGTGTATAATCCCGTGGTTAGATCTGTGACAGCAACTCCTACCTTAACAGGAGGACCGTCTCGACTTCCAGTAATGTGCATCAGTCCAAACTCGGCTTCTACCATCACATCGTACCCGGCTCTGTTTGAATACGGCCCAGTCTGTCCGTATCCTGTGATAGAAGCATATATCAACCGAGGATTGATTTTCGAGAGTGTTTCGTAGTCCATTCCGTACTTCTTCAAGCTACCAGGCAGGTAATTCTCGACCAAAATATCACTCTCGGCAGCAAGCTTATGTAAGATCTCAACACCGGATTTATGCTGGAAAGATAGCCCAAGTGACTTCTTGTTCCGATTAACCTGCTGCCGTGAGCTTATGTAGCTTGATGGGCTGTGGCTCTTGTACCGCAAGGAAATAGGCGCTTTCACCTGGACCCTCTTTGCCCGAACCCTCGATATATTTCGCGTATGGAGGACCCCACGCCCGTGTATCATCACCTCGCGTAGGATGCTCGACTTTTATAACTTCTGCACTGACAGTCGTGAGCTTGGTAATTGTGGTTCGAAGGTGGGGTAAATGGCTACCCAAGATCTCCAAGTATTTGCGTGCAGTACGGCTGTCATATTTGAATTAGCAATTTTTCATGATATGGTATGTCTTTCTGTACTCCTGCCAGGACTCTAGTCATGTCCAAGACTTTATATCCCTTCAAAGGTAGGGTCATGTTGTTGCCGGCGACATTCGCAAAGCTCCTCCGCCGGACACTGTAAAACGCCGAGCAAGAGCCATTGGAAGTTCGTAGACCTCTTGAAGCTCTAATAATTGATCGAGAAGGGATTGTGAAAGTCATGGTGTTGTGCTGATGTTGTGTTGAGGTTGGGGGAAGCTTCGAGGTTCTGGGGATGTCGTCACGGTCCAAGTGCCGAGGTGGATCGCCATCTCGATTTCCGGCTTTCATCCTTCCTCCCTATTTACATCAAATTACTCTGAGAACCGCAACGATCGATTATATACTATTTACGCTTCAAATGGCACTTCTTGACGGCCAGATATCGTGTTGCGTCAAAGTTACTTGCTTTATTCGTCATACGCATTAATTTGAGCACTTTTGAATGGCCTATACGAATATCATATCACGAGGGCTTCTTGGGAGAGCAGTCCTACTTTTAATTGTCTATCTATAACACTAAGTGGTGTTAAAATGGAGTGTCTATTTGAATCCCTTTGTCCTTTTGAACTCCCAAACAGATCCCGCTGAGCCACTCGATGGGATAGGATAATAGCCAAGTACATTTTCAACAAATGCAAGGACCAGCATAGCATTCACTTCTCTCCCTCTGGCGGCCTCGAGAGTCAGCGTATCATGCAGAAGTCCTAGTCCAAATGCAGACTCTTGAAGTTTTATCTCCACCGCTGGAGGCTTCACCACTGGTCAGCTTGCAAGGAATATTTTCAGGGCTGTGTAAATTATCGAACATACCCTATTTACTCTCGAAGTATCACCCCTACACCACCTTCTCAAGTACTCGTCGAGACACGCCAAGCTAGGTGCATGGCTCCCCTGAATTGTTACATTCATCCTGCCTTCTTGCCTCACCACTAACCAATACGGTGGTCGACGAGCGAGATCTTCTGGTCTCGGAATCGTCGAGGTTTCCGGCATCATATCCTCCATTTCTGCTCGGGTCATGGCCAATCTCGTCTCAATGTGAGCATGTGGAGCTATCTGGCTCTCTGGAGATCCAAGATCAAGATCTGCCCAGTCGTCCGGGTCAGTGGGCAATGCGGGGACATTCCCAGGAACGCTTGCAGCCTGATGGAGTGGAGATTCATTCAACAGGTTCAAGAAGTCGGTAGAGAACCCAGCCATTGCTGTATGGTGCTGCGGTAGTTTTGCATTTGGCAGTGCTATGATAAAGCAGCATTTCCTTTTCTGCCACGTTGTTGATGGACGTTTCGACGTCGGTGAGACCTGATTTCATCAGCTCAAGTCTACCATTTCTTGCGGTAACTCACCTCAAGTACTATCTCTACCTTTGATCGGGCCTGTAAGAGCTCGAGCAAGTTATCCACATTTTCTTCACTCTCGCTCTCGAGCCATTGGAGGAAAGAATCACACCAAGCCAATATCACCGTTGTAATATTAGGCACAAAGGTTGTAGAGTCTGAGTAATGAACCTGGAACGTCTTCCACAACATGCTCCATTCTGGGTCAATGGAGATTGGGTAACCAAGAGTGCTTGTCAAAGCTGTGGTCTTCACAACCAGTGGGGAAGTAGAGGATGTAAAATGATCCCGAATGTTTTGTCGAATTCGGGTTGGACTACGGTTGTCAGTCATCAAATCTCAAAAGTCTCTGGCTGAAGCTTACAGTGCCGCCATTTTCTCGTTTGTTTACACTCGTGCACCCCAAAATACTCAATTATCCCACAATTCAATCTCAGTCTTGCCTTTGGGTCGACTTCGTTGCTCAGGAGATTCTGCACCTTCAAGTGTGGGGATATAGCCTAGTTGTCAAGACTCCGCCGCAATTCGAAGTTCAGCTCGCGAGGCTAGCCAGGAACAAGAACGCCATGTTTCAACAAGTCTGCCACAATTTCGACATGCCGTGAAAAGCTCTTTTCCGTTTGGCTACAACTCTATGGCGCTCTCGACGGATTCGATCATGGGATGCCAAGGTGCACACCGACTGTTGCTTTTGGAAGTCTTGAAGGCTATGCAAGGCTACGAGCATTTGTGGCGTTCAAAACTCGGCATGGAATTAATCTCCAACCTCGTCACTTTGAAAGTACAAATAGACGGTAATTTCTCGCCGTTTCTTCCAGATATATTCTTCAATCAAACACTTTCATTGTTTCTGAACTTCGAAGAGTAAGATGTCTGCAGAGAAAGCACCAGCTGAGAAACTCCCGCTTGCGGTTCGCAAGAACGGTACGTCAAGCGCTGTAAAACCGAAAACAATTTGTCTGAGAATAACGCTAACATTTGAGAAGTTCGGGATGGATGGGAGGGCAAGAAAGGGGATCTTGAAGCGAAACTGCTGGAGCAGCTAGGTGTTGCATGGACTTTCGATGTCAACCCTCTCGCCATTTATCCTTATGCAGAAGAAGGATCCTACGGTAACCACTCTTTGGGAGACTGTATCTTTGCGTAAGGGCTCCTCATCTACTAAAGACATCTCAACAACTTCTGACATTTGTCTTGCTTCCAGCTACTTTGATGGATTCATCTATGGTCTCAACTACTTCCTTCAATATCATGGGGACGCTGGTAAAGACGAATTGAACGCCGTCTGCCCAAAACACACCATCACGCTCGTCCCATCTACCAAGTTCAGCTACTGCGGTACAGAAGTTGTGGACGGTCAACTTCGACTTCTCTTCCACCCCAACAACCTCGGGACAAACATCAGCAACGTCGCCGAAAAGCTCGCCGATACGCTGTCCACCGCTCCCCAGCCATCCGGTGCGCCGTCTCTCAGCTATGCAGCTCGTCACTCTATCAAGAGTGATTACGATCCTAAGATCGAAGCTGTTCTTGAAAGCGCTCGCAAGAGTCTGCATAATCCCAATTTTGAATTCCAGCCTGATTTCGATGCCCTAGGAGAGGTGCTGAAGAAGGGTGGTAAGGATGTGAGAGACGATTGGGAGTCGAATCTTGGAAGTTTTGCATTGAGCTATTTTGAGAGTTTTGTGAGCGCGCTTGAGAGAGAGAAGTTTGTTGATGATGACTTGTTGAGAGAGGGTTTCGAGGAGGGCGTTGAGAAGGGAGTTGTGAAATTGAGAATTGTGGACAAGTTGACCAAGGGTTCTTATAACGAGATAATCCTTGATGATGGGGCGGCTGTCATTCAGGTATGTGCTTTCCCTTTCCCATCCTTTCAATTATTGCGACTCAAGGCTGACTTGATGCAATAGACCACACCAAATAACTGGGGAACGAACATCTACAACGCAGCCGAGAAGCTCGTGGATATTCTGTAGAGTTGTACTCCCATCCTGACATCCTCGAGTATCAAAACTCTGACCGCTTGCCATCTGTATATCCTGCCATCGTAGATATAATATAAATCAGCTCTGCCAGTCTGCTGAATTGAGTTCAATAGTTCAGCCGTGTTCATGCATCATGTTCCTGATGGCGTTCAGCTCCTGCAGCCACACTTTGCCGAAGAAGGCGGGACCCTGAATTGCAACCTGCAAAATACCGCATTGATACTCGGCAGTTGAAGCTTCTATCATCCCCAGAGAAGATAGCCAAAGGGTGTGAAAGCAGTGTCAGAAACCAGATTCTGGAATAATTCCCCTCTTTTGTGATTGTCGAGGAGAATTCATCGAACATTGCATGACTGCTGCGGATACAACCACTTGAATTAAACTTCTGAGAATAGCCCACAGGCTATACTACATGGAGCAATTTCAAAAGGCATCGCGCACTCATTACTACTCCGCCAAACTGTGGAACCGAAGTCCGGTAGCTCCCAGCCACCGTAAGCGAATCACGATATTAATTCAAACGGGTTTCATATTACAGCATTTACGTTGTAATCACACAAACTTATAGAACCTAAACAATACTAAATAAAATGCAGGATACGTACAGTTGCACCAAAGATGTCTCTGCTGAGCAAATCTGCGAGGCTGCACGATTCTTCAGCGCTCATTATGGAGTCTGGGGAAAGTCGGCTGTGGAGAACATGGGAACGTCAGTGAAAGCTGGTAAGCGCTTCATTCTATGGTGAAGACGACAACAGAAAGAACCACCAATTTCTAAATCCGGAAATCACGTTTCCAAGTGGATATTTCGGAATGCTGACATGAGATTGTCTTTAGGAGCTCGCGTCAAAATATCTCCGAAGCTTCTCTATACGAAAATCCTACCTGGAGATAGAGACAACAGCTATCTCAGCATGAGACGTGGAACAGAACTCCTCGGTATTCTATTTGCAACGAGGTGGATGTACCAAGGAAAGACCATTCTCTGGGTCACGCAGCTTTGTGTCCACCGCGAGCACCGAAATGAAGGCATTGCAAAGAGGCTGTTAAATACAGTGAAGAACGACAAGGATTACGCTGTCGGCATACTCTCATCCCACCCATTTTCGATATCAGCTGTTGCGCGAACTTTCGGCAATGGAATTGAAGGTATCGACCTCGATGTGATGAGATCTGAAGCTAGAGACATCATGGGTACTTGCCCTGTGACGTATGTTCGAGAGGCAAAATTGCACGGCGCGCTATTTGAGGATGGTTCTGCAGATGGAACTATTTCGTGTGCCGATACTCAGTTTTGGGTGGATCATCATGAGCCGGAGGCTGCATTGCAAACTATCAAGGACAAAGGAATAGTATGGCCTCTTGGGTACCTCCCCGAAGGTCATGAGTACCTGCTTTTCGTCAGGATCTAGTACGGAAACGAGCTGCAGGGGGTCAGGTCATAGTGTTTACTTCATACACTAGAAAGAGCTGCTGCATGGAAATGCCACTACGTGCATAGTAGCACATGCTAGTTGCCGCGCAGCACTGGTTTGTGCGGAGGGGGGGGGGATGGGGGGGGGGGGAGGGGGGGCGAGGTGGTGCTCAGAAGCCGGGTAATACATGAAGTCACGCATGGTGGAAAGTCGTTTTCTTGCCGCGTAGTCGAGCTTCCGAGTCTGATTGAAACAGTAGCGTCATATGATCATATCCAGCACGGAATGTGCGAGGGTGTTGCTTACTCCTCAGAATATCTAGAAGGTGGAAAGGAATGTATCCCTTAGTGAAGGTAATCCATTCAGCTTCTGAGACTTCCATGATCTTGCTGCTCCGAAACCGATGTGCTCACTGGAGCAACAAAGATTGGTGCCTATATGAATGTGAAACAAAGATAGGATACCGGTGAAAGGCCTTTGATCACAATGAATGAAGTCCACACTGGAGGTTTGTGTTCTAGAGGCGCATAGTCAACAAGCCGGGACAATACACCGCATTGTAAGAATCCAAGACTTGACGTTGGGGTTGTATAAGAAGACCGTTCCATTTCATTTTCATGTGCTCCATAGACGAAGCCTGAAGATCAGCAAGTAGGCTGCAAAGGTCTTCGAGTCCATGCCCAAGACTCGATCCCGATGTTTGCCAACCAGATCTACGCCCGAAGCACCCATCCCATCCGAAGAAAGCAGGTATCGATCCATCCGTCCCATCCCATCGTACATCTCAGCCAAGTATTTGCGCCATTTCACCCGTCCGGAAGCAAGAAAGAATATGTAACCCGACCCATTCGCATCGTCCATGTCGCATCAGCAGCGTTACCGTCCCCTCTGCCAGCACGTCAAGTCGATCGCAATCACCTCACTTCTTTGGGGTCCCCTTCGCAGCGGCTGGCTTCTTTCCAAAGCGTGCTTCACGGGCAACGCGCGCGCGAGCCTGAGCAGCCTCCTTCTTGGCTTTCTATATCTGATATTAGCACTGTTCAGTCGCGAAGCAGACGTCAAATTAACGCCACAAGTTCTCTTTCGAATACGCGTCAAAAGTAATGAAAGTAACGAAGCTTAGAAGGATGAAAACGGAGGAAAACTAACCTTAGACTTCGCCTTCTCGACGCGTCCCTTGGCCATAGCGGTCGTCGCATTCTCGGAGCTAGGCATTGTGTTGATTTTGTTTGAGGATGTAGTTTGTTGTTTGATTCGTTCTCTGAAGATGAATTGGCACGAGATACTGCCTGAGTTTCGATGAATTTGATAAATTTCGATGGTTTTGGCTATTTTGTGTTTGGTGAAAGAGATAGAGAGTTGCGACCGCGTCGCAGATGCTCAGTTAGTAGGACCCTGGATTTAGCGTCTTTAGCGAGGCGGGAGCTGACTAACCCGCTGGGAAGTAAACAACACCCCCTGGACGGCAGAAGACAGCTGTCGGACCACCATGTCCCGTTCATTTTGGCATGATTTTTGTCCCATCTGACGCGATTTTTATTCATCCATTTCATTACTTCTCAAGCGAGACCTTGTACGCATCATCGTTCTTCCGATCTACATGCCGCTGTGCCAAGATGCCGGCAGATATATCCTAAAGTGCCAAGATTTGTACTGCCTTCCCTTTTAGAACTCGTTTGATCTGGTCTGCAGCACTTCACTTTCGGTTTCATAGCTCATGCTTAGTGTGGTCACATTACTGATTGGGCTTCTTCATTTGGCAGAGATATTACAATTGACCTTCTTCGTTGAGAAAGTATCCCCCGGGCTGCAGCACTACCTGTAACGAGGTACATGCCAGCTGCCTATCTTAGTGGCTCATAAAGAACTCATCATTCTCATCTGCCGGACACAACTCGGTAGTCATATCGTTGATGCTGGGATCGTAGTGTGTTATCTCCAAGAGGAAGCTACGGAAGGCTCGCCACGACTCTCGGTCAAAGCATGTGTGGATACTTCATCCGTCTAGTGGAATTGAGTACATGGTCCATGAGCTCTATCACCAATCAAAATCGACTTATTCCTTTTGATCGTCACGATAGAGGTGATGATAGTGATCACAAGCCAGGAAACGACATGTCTGCACATATGGCAAGAAGTTGGAGGGGCACAACTCCATCATTTTCTCTCGTCAAATTTTCAACTTTTGTTCTTCATTCTGAGTCTCCGTCATGTTTGCTCTAAGGGTGTTTAGTGTTTTGAACATTCTTTACTTCTCGGTGCTTTGCAAGGAAATCCCTGTTGATGAGCAGCGGTCCGCCGAGCTTTATCGCTCTGGCAAAGTTCACGATGGTATCATGGCAGCGAAGATGGTAAGATATCTTACATCATACTCTATCTCAGTTTCAAACTGACAAATACCACAGAGCTTTTGGAAGGAGGCGGCTGATGCAGGCTTGATGGAGTCATCTCAGTACCCAGCTCTGTCTTACACACCGTGCGAGAACGGCATTGCATCAGCCATTCCTGGCGACACAAGAAACACTTTCAGGTGTAGAAATGTATGTTTTGACCATGCTCAACTGAGTTCTGCAGTGAATAACTCAGTGACCTCAGATCGATCTCTACCATTTCCTCAGTCACGCCGAGCTCAACAGTACCGGAAGCGGATCCTCATCGTGGGGTTGGACATCAGATACAGGACGAGAGTTCGTCGCCATTGCTCAGGAGGATGGCACTGCTTTCGTTGAAATTACTTCTGCTGGAAAGATTCTCTATCTCGGCCGTCTTCCTCAATATTCCGTCCCAATCATCTGGCGGGAGATTCGCGCTTACAAAAACTTCATGGTCATCGGAAGCGAGGCCGAGCGCCACGGTATCCAGATTTTTGATATGAAGAAGCTCCTTAACATCAGCCCAACCAAGCCGAAAACTTTCGATGCAGTCAAAGATCTCACAGGTCATTTCAATGGGCTTCCAGCTGGACGTACGCACAACGTCGTCGTCAATGAAGAACTCAACTATGCCGTCGCAGTGGGAGCGCAGCCCCGAAGTTCGACATGCAAAGCAGGACTCATCTTTATTGACCTTACGGACCCTTCCAATCCCAAAACTCCAGGTTGTGCCACGCAAGATGGCTACGTACACGATGCTCAGTGTCTGGTATACCGAGGTCCGGATAAGAAATACCAAGGACGAGACATCTGCTATGGCTACAATGAGGATAGTTTGACCATCTACGACGTAACATCCAAGAGCAAGACTTCAGTGATCTCTCGAACATCCTATCAAGGTGCATCATATACCCATCAGGGATGGGTACTCGATACTCAGAATCAAGAATTCTTGCTGTTAGACGATGAGCTTGACGAACAGAATAGAGCAGGACCAGCAGCCGATGGCTTCCCCGTAACATATATTTGGGACATCCAATCACTGGAGCAACCGAAGCAGACTGAATACTACAAATCGAGCGTTCGATCCATCGACCATAATCAATACGTCGTGAACGGCTACAGTTATCAGTCAAATTATGCTGCTGGTCTTCGCGTTTTAGACGTTAGATCCATTCCTTCTGACCCCACTGGAGCGAAGGTGTGCGAGGCGGGGTTCTTTGACATCTACCCTGAAGATGATAATTTGCCCGGTGGGGGGAACACCACTTTCGTGGGAACTTGGTCGATGTATCCGTACTTCAAGTCTGGGTATGTTTTCATCAATACGATTGAGAGGGGTGCTTTTGTGGTAAAGATGACGAGTAAAAACTGCAAGTGAAGAAGGCGGGGAGGAGTTCAAGGAGGCTGTGATGGACCATAGTAGCTTTGTTAACGACAGTTGAGTGTTCTTTTTAAAGACTTAGTGTGAATTTTGTGTGTTTGTCAATTATGGTTGTCATTATTTTATGTGTATATTTGTTTCTGCGAGCTCTTCTGCTTCTGTTTGTTGGTTTGTGACCTCGCCTGGGGTTACCCATTGAACATCGACGAACTCAATGGCTTCTTGACTAGAAGTGATTAAGAACCCAGTAGAGCTCTACGGCCCGATGCGCCTGCAAGGTAGGTCGGTAATCACCTAAACAGTAAATCATCAAGCGAGACGTGATTTTAGGCTGCTGAATTGGTCAGCCACTCATATTCTCCCTTTCCGCCTCAACAATAAGCAATGGACCAATACTTTACAGACTTCATATCATCTGCCCTCAATCTAGTTCACGCCTACAGCTGCACATTCGGCAGCTTTGCGGAAACAATGCTAGCTTCCCTTTACCCCCGAATGGTTCATCCCAGATGATGAGACCAGCAATTGTTCCTTTCTCGCTCAAGTAGCTCCTCTCAATGTGATCTAATCCAGCAAAGTTTTGTACGACTTTCGATCTGCACTTGTAGGAACCACAAGAACTCATACCTGTGTGTCCCATTTTACGACGAATCTTTCAAATCAGAGCGTTTCGCAGCAGGATTTCTGGTCTTTCTTCGCTCACTTCGCTGCACGAATGTCAAGGGATGCTTCGAAGTGCTCGGTCTTTCGTACTCGAGCAAGCCGTTATCTTTGGCAGAAGATGTGTTTTTCTTCGACTAAATGATTCCTACTCTCTAAGAGTTTCTCCATGAATTTTGGGGCAGGACCTCGGCTAAATTCGTTCCTGTTGGCTGGACAGCCGCTCTCTGGAGGTGTGCAGTGGCGGTGTCTTTTGTTCTTCACCCGATACGCATTCTTTCGTACACTGAAGAAGTTTATTGTCGTTGGGGACTCTTCGAAGGAGCTGCCAGCTTTGCATATTATTGAGGGTGTGGATTTGAAGGAAATTTCGTCTCTCACGCCCCTGAAGTAGACACATATCACCTCTTGTCTCGATCAACGGCTCCTTGATCTGGGACAGAAGATCAAGAAATGGAAGGTTGTGGCGCTGCCCCGCGATATAAGAGCAGTTTCGGCATTGATCAAGGCAAAGGGTGTGGATATGCTCTTGGACTTCTTTGATGATGCTCCGAAGAACCAGCGAGAAAGTGCAGGACTTTGAGACTTTGATGATACTGGATAAAGGAATGGGTTGGCAACGGGAGAAATCTTCTTATCTTGTCGTGTATCTCTGTTTCATTTTGTAACCTACAAGCTCTAGAAGGTGGCTGAGTATTAAAAAATTGATTTTGTCGTCTCGCTCATTGGGAAAGCAAGGAACGCATTAGCTGTTCGATTCGTCAAGAAAGGCTTCGTCACCTGACGCGAAATGGCGGTCATCTCAGCACATCCAGATCTTCAGGGGAATCACCTCTCAATAATGTCCTGCTTTCTGGATAAGACTATAGAGTCAAAAGAGATGCAGAATGGGGCGTATTTATCTTCCTACGAGGTTGTGGTTTTACAGTCCTTAGCGATGTTGTTGTTTGTTATTGCGAGCACAGCCATGGCGCCTTGGATACAGTTATCCGGTCAAGAGCAGTGAGGGTATTGAACGTTTCATTGCGCCACCGCGAATAACAGCGTAAGATTAAACAACTCGTTCAATGTTCAATTGTGGCTTAGGCACTTCGAAGTTACTTGGCGATACGGCATAATTTGGCCGCACTTGCAGCTTGGCACGAAGCATTGCACGTCACCATCAAATCTAAGCGGAGCATCTGACATCTGATCATCATATTACTACCCCGCGTAATATTGGAAGATGTCAGTACTGACGGCATTTACTCATAGTTTCGATGTCAAACTCGTGGCCAACTTGTACCTGAATACGCATTGCATCGGAGAGATACTTATACATTTCGGCTCGCTTAAGCACGAAATCACATTGACAGCAATTTAAGGCGAGCAGTACGTATACATAGTCTTGTCCGCAAAGCCCGCAAAGCCCACCGGAGATATAATGAATACTTAATGAATAAATCATGAAATTTCTAGTCAGTTAATCTTCAGGTAGGTACATTGCTTGACATTTGGCACCGAAGCATTGTTAGCATCTACGCTACCCCTTTGTATCCTGATCCGGCGTGCCAATGCTTGTCCATCAGCATTTAGACCCACAACTACACAAGAAGTGCTGTATGCGCCACGACGTTGCAACCTAGCATCCAAGAATCTTGGGCGATATAAAGCTAACTTGTTGGTAGATTTTCGACACGTCATTGGTAAAGCGTGAGACCTGTCTCAAGGTGAGAGCCATTCCTCCCCCAGCGCGTGGATTTCCTCTCTAGCAACGCCAATTTCGCCAAGTGGCCAACATTCTCGATAATTCCCCAGATACATAGCGCAAATTTATGCTCCTAGTCGTTGAAGTCCTGGTAAGTAGGTAAGCCAAGCCCTTATGAGGCAAGGACTATGTCAAATTACAGACCACAAGCCTCGACGAAACTGCACAGCCAGGTAAGTTGACTTTTTCTCAATAATGCTGTGTTTCTCCTTTCAGCAAGCACAGAATCCTCTCTCCGCCACGTCCGCACAAGAATGAGAGACTTCCTATCAGGATGTTTCAATACAGCTGCGGGTTCGGCCGGTGCAGCTCTGATATGCACGGCATTAGCGCAGCATCTCGCCACAAAGCAGACCGAGATCTGCTCCGAGATCTGTTGCTGGATACTACTGCCATTGCTCATCAGGGCTAGAAATCAATCCGAGTATGGGATCATTGCAAAATCCAATACTGATAGGACGTCGAGGTCTCCTTGTCGCAGAACACCCACGATATCTCTGTGGGTGGTCGCTGTATGTCTTGCCGCAACATGTTGCTATAAAGCGGAAATAGGCGAAATTGGACTGCTTGTAAGCGAGTATGACCCTTTTGAAAGATTTACAACTGACTATATACAGCCGGTATTGAC
This sequence comes from Cadophora gregata, assembly GCF_030347475.1. NCBI lineage: Eukaryota > Fungi > Ascomycota > Leotiomycetes > Helotiales > Ploettnerulaceae > Cadophora > Cadophora gregata. Next base: position 1,456,746 of record NW_026695938.1, on the reverse strand, counting down.
TCCCCTCATTCTGATAGTTGAGCGGAAACCCCGGGATGTTCATAAAACTTCAAATTCGCCGGATCAGTGGTCTTTCTCACCACTTAGCAACACCATCTGGGGAACAGCCTTCACCGCGTTTCTATTGAGCTTCGTTCTTTCAAAATGGACCCTAATAGAATCTGCTCTATCTGCCATTCCAGTTGCTTGTCTCCTCCTCGTCTACGTTGCTCTGGTCCCAAGGACATCTACCGACAGCTTCCGACTTCCGCAAATCGATATCGAAGAACATGTAGTCTCACTCTCATTTCGAACCATAATTTTCCTACTCGCTGCGCTCAGCATACAAACCGTGCTGTTTGGATTTCCCAGCGGTATTTATTTCTCTTCAGTACTCTCCGGCACAGCTAAGGCATTGTCTTGGTACTGCACCATTCAAGCGGTTTGTGCTCTCTCTTCTACCGTGAACATAATTAAGCTGACTATACTTAGGCTAAGCACACTTCATGGTCAATAGCGCCCAGAATTGTAACATTCGGGGTCATGTCCACACGTAATCCGTTCATGGAGTCTTCAGGACCACAGTGTGTTCTCAACATCATATCAACCTTTCTCGCTCACACTCAAGTCATCTACCTATGTCCAAGAAAGACTAAGTACCGACCTAGTCTTTGGATACTGGCACTCATATCTGTGATTCCATACGCTGCAAATATCTACAATATCAGGCTCGCAGAGCCCTCCACGTTGTTGAGCTTCGACAGCTCAATGATACACCCTGTGGAACAGCTCATGCAACATGCTAAGGCCGACTTTGCATCTCTTCTACAAAGACAATCCCAAAACTACACATCTGCTCACGCTGAATATCGGCGACGATACAGCATAGATCCCCCTCCAGGCTTCGAAAACTGGTACAACTTCGCAGTCCGGTATGAATCACCGATCATCGACGAGTTCGACATGATATTTGACACCATTTCCCCCTTTCGGAAACTCAGCGGTCTGGAAGTCAGTGCAATGATGGATCGAGCTCTGAGTACACCGGAGCATAACCTCTGGTCTTGTGTTTTTTCAGGCAAGAATGCCGAGACGAGTTGTACTCACCCGTGGCGCACAAACGACAGGCATATCTCCACTTCATTCAATGCTCTCCTAGGAGAATTGCCTGGAATATTACCGGATCTCAAATTCCTCGTTAACCATCTCGATGAACCTCGAGTCTTGGTTCCACCAGTCTCTTTGCAAGGAGATAAACAGAATTTCAAACAAACGAATATGGCCGAGATGCCAAACTGGGATGTACTTACGAAGTTCTGTAATAGTCAGCAACAGAATAAAACTTCCGAGTCCAAGCATAGAGTTGAGCTCTTTGATATTCCATTCATCGCAGACAGAAGTTCGGCTATAGACCTATGTCAACATCCCGAATACAGTTCTATGCACGGTCTCTTCATGAGCGCTACCTCATTCCAGCTATTCGAAGGCTTCGTCCCAATCCTATCAACAGGTGCCCCCTCGACAATGGGAGATATACTATTCCCCAGTCCAGCATACAACGAGTCCGGATTCCAATACGACCCCTCCCACGATATCCCCTGGGAAAAGAAGAAAAACAACCTCTACTGGGCAGGTTCCACAACCGGCGGTTTCGCCACAGACAAGCATGACCGACCCGATGAATGGCGCCTCTTCCAACGCCAAAGATTCGTAACTCTAGCCCAGAACCTACAACCAAAACAACAACACCACTACCTCCGCCCCAGCCACGGCCTAATCAAGCGGATCTCCTCATCCTTCCTAAACCTCAAACTCTACAACGTAGGATTCACCAACCTCCTGCAAACCACCCTCTCAACCTGGCATTCCCAACGGCTTTTCTTCCCGCTCAAACCCTGGGCAGACAAAGACCTCGCATTACACTCTCAACTAGTCTTCGATCTCGACGGTAACGGGATCAGTGGGCGGTACTACAAATTGCTTGCGTCGCGGTCGACGCCATTGAAGCAGACGGTGTTGAGGGAATGGCATGATGAGAGGTTGGTGCCGTGGGTGCATTATGTGCCTGTGAGTTTGGGGATGCAGGAGGTGCCGGAGCTGGTGATGTTTTTGACGAGTACGGGGAGGGGGAGGAGGGCGGCGAGGGAGATTGCGGAGAATGGGAGGGAGTGGTTTGGCAGGGGGATGAGGGATGTGGATAGGAGGGTTTATGTATATAGGTTGATGTTGGAGATGGCGAGGTTGCAGGATCCAGAGAGGTTGGCGTCTTGATGAGAGTGTGGAGGCAGAAATATAATATTATAATTGCATGGGAACATCGCTATCGGGAAAATGAGCGGGGTCATTTGGAAAATATGTGGCCCTGAGAACACAAGAGCACAATTCATCACATCAAATCACAAGCAAATATGGAATAGAAACCGAGAAATGGTTCAATAGCACATGTCATGCAATACAAGTCTATCAAAAAAGCGCCCGCACGCATGCAGTCAAAGCAGCAAGTAGCAGAAAAGTCCAAGTGGAACTAAAGCAACCCAGCCAGCAACGTACAAAAGGACCACGCAAAATCCAGTTCAGCTCCGTGTCTGATGAACGGCTGGAAAGATATCGATGATATCAATCCGTTTTGCAAATCCGGGTATCGTACCACTCCCAACGCCATTTTGTACGCAAGTCAAATCACCATGTGGGGTCCCTCCGGATGTCCGTCTTCCATCCCCGAGCCATGCACCGGATTTGTGTACACCCCAGTCTACTCATCGTAATCGTCTTCTCCATATTCATCCTGTTCGTCATCATCTCCATAACCAGTATTATCACCAAAGGCAGTATCATCATCTCCCAATCCACCAGGTTCAATACCTCCGAAATCCTCATAGTCTTCCTCGTCCTCCTCGAAGTCTGCTTCATCACCTTGGGCAGCAGGAGTCTGAGATTTCTTGAGAGAAGAGCGCCAGTCTTCTTCCTCATCTGCCTCACTCGGAGCGGGCTCAGTGGCAACAGGCTTGATATAATCATCGTCGTCCATGTCTTCTCCTTCGTCCTCGTTGGGCTCTGGTGTAGCGACTTTCTCAGGAACTTCCTTGGGCTTACCCTTGGATTTTACGCCACGAGCTCTTGGCTTTGGTCCGCGGACGACACGGAGGTCGTCGCCCATGGCTGAGCTGGCGACGCTGCCTGTGACGGATGCGGCAACAGAGGACATTTCGGACTCGTTGTCGGAATCGCCTATCTCACTTCCGGCTCGAGATGTGATTCTACTTGTAGCAGCGCTTCCAAGAGCACTCTTATCTCCAAGCGTATGTCCTAACAGGTTGTGGATGGCGTCGTAGTTGATCTTTTTGGAGAAGGAGCGGAGCTTGAGAGCGTTGACGGCTGCATCTCCTGGACTGCTTGCAGGAGTGGTTTGTCCTTCACCGATTCTAGGCTTCTTCTTGCGGTTACGTCGAGCCTTTGGTGGTCCATTCTCGGCTTCCTTCTTTGCCCACAACTTCAACTGTTGCTTGCGCAGCCAATCCTTATTGGCGTTGACCCAGACCTTCTCTTTTCGGGCAACATCCGCAGCAGAGAGTAAACAATTTGCAACTTCTGGATCGTCTGCAAATTCATTTTCGTCAATATATGCATCCATGCTGATTTCCTTGGCAGGATTGATCTCTTCAGCAGCGCTCATATATGCAGCTACATTAACCTGCGCCTGAGCGTATTGTTCCGCATGTTCAAGAGAATGTGGGTCTGAGACTATCTCACCAATTTCTCTCTCCATTTGTGACTCGACTGATTGCCAAGGCTCAGGTACCAGGATTTCCTTCTGCACGCGCTTTCGCTTGAGCGGATTTGATGCAAGAACTGCAGCGATTTCAGCATCGATATCATCCTCCTCTTCTTCAGCTGGCACTACAGTATCATTGAATGATTCATTCAGCCTCTCCAAAGTGGTGCCGGACTGTTCCTCGATAGCACTCTCAATAAGTTCAGGATCGATAGGAATGTTATGCGACTGAGTAGGCTGTGGTGGAATTACGAAACCATCAGCATCGCGACGGAGCTCAACAGCCGGTTGAGCAGACTGTGGTGTAGAGGCTGGAGTGGGAGATGCTTGATTGTCTGTTGCTGTACCGGAATTGGATGCAACTTCTGGATTGGCTGTCTTTTGGCGCTTATTTGGGCTTGGGCTTATGCTTTCACCATTCTCGCTGCCTGAACCATCTTCATCCTCATTCGCCCCATCATGGCCTCTACGCTTGCGACGCTTCTTAGTCTTTTGGAACTCCTCAGTCTTCTCATAGAAGGATGGGGGATCATGAGCGGATTCCAAGAACTCATTGTGCAAAAACTCCTCTACGGTCAAAGCGCTGGATGGCGTCTGCTTGAACTCTTCGAGACGTTTCTGGATGGTATGCGTAGTGACCTTAACAATGTAGACGACCTCCGTGATTGTGCGTCGAAAATTGTTCATTCGTGCAGCAAGGATAAGACAGGCTCCACAAACGCCAGAAGGCCGACGGCCCATGACCATCCAATCCATACTCATACGCTGGACCATTCGAATTGCATCTTCGGCGACCTTAGTCATCAAAGGACCGAATTCGAGACGCTTTGCAAATCGAAATATCAAGTCTTCAGGGAGAACTGGCTGGATGCCTTCCTTGGCGATAGTAATGGCTTCATGGAGTTTCTTGAAGGTGTGGCCCAGCTTGAAGACATTGGCCTACGATCGTCAGTATGTTTCTAGAACAATGAAGAAGAGATTACACTTACTTGAACCAAGTCGGCAAAATCAATGAGCATGACTTTGCAAGGGGTGGTCTTTCGGCAAGCACTGTAGAGGCACACCGCAGCGACCATGTCCATTCTACGACCTTGAATAAAGTTGCTCATGGCCGCGAGCTTGAATATCTGCATGCCAGCTTGAATAGTTGAATCGTTAATTTGGAGCTGGGTACCCATGGACTGCATGTAACGACGACCTGAAACCAATTAGCCAAGCAATGTCGATATTGCATATATTAAGACTTACCATCACGAATAGTAGATTCTCGGTCTTCTCCTCCAGTTCTCTTGAAGGCGGGACCGATGCTTCGGGCACCACTCTGATCGGCACTAACATAACTTCCCTGAACAACAGCTGCTCCGCTGGAATTCTCACCGAACGTGACTTCTGAGACGATGCTGGACTCCTCGACGATGAAACCACAGTTATGGCAAATACCATCAACTACAGTAGGGGCGGAACATTCTTTATTGGGACAGGCCCGTTTGGTGGGCTGGGTAGCCGCTCGGGCGGCGGCGGCAGCAGCTCCAGCAGCAGCTTGACGGACCAGCGTAGGAGGAGGTGCTTTAATAGGAGCTCTATTCTTGAGGGGATTCGCCTTGCGGACAGGCTGCGGCTTTGGTTTAGGAGCCATGGTGATATCGACGGCGACGACGACGATGAGGCTGAGATGACTCCCCCACTTCGACCCCGCACCTGATGATGAATTCGAGAGAAGTCAAAAGCAATAGAATAGAGCAAAGGTTTTCGCGTGTGATATAATAGTAATAGCGCTGCAGAGATGCAGGCTACACGTGGTTTGAGGGACGTTGGGAGCTGATGAGGTTGATGCGCTGTGTGTGTCGCATTGCCAAAATCAATCTTTTGGGGAAATGTGGGTGGGTTTTCAGGTCGATTAAGGCGCTTCAACACCAAACGGCGGGGCTGCCGTAATTTTTTTACGGCTTCAGCTAAGCGAGAACTAATTCCGACAAGGCCGATATGGTAGGTGACGACAAGAGGTAAATGAAATGTCTCTCAAAGCATTCAACTTGAGCAGTGCCTAATCGCATGACTTCCAAGAGTGTCTAACTTTAACTCTCGTATCCATATCAGTTGCATCTCTCATTCATTTCTGGCTCCCCTCGGAGGAACTTCGCATTCTCTGTGATTCAGAGACCATTGAAAACATCACATCAGCAACTCTCTAGACATTAAGCTCCATAGTCACTTCAACACAAGTCCTAACCCGAAGTCTCCTACAAGTAAACATCCTATATCTTCGAGTGGAGTTTTTGAGGCTTTTCTTACGTCCAATTCTCAGTCGGATGGGCATGGGCGTACTGGAGAAATCCCGCGCCGACGCCAGGGTGCCAGTCCAGGCCGGTTCCGGACTAGCGTGTTAGACCCTCCAAAAAATTATGAACTTTTGGACTTGACCGCCGTCCACTGCTCTGCCTCACGCGATATCGATACATAGTCGTCTCCTTCCTCTTCCTCTTCCTCCTCACGTCACTTGTACACCCTTTTGTGCAGTCCCTCCTTAGTACTACCTATTTTGTTCTCTAAACCGTAATCATGGCAGACGACAAGATGAAGGGAATGGAGCATTCCGAGGTTCACTACTTCAACAGGTATGTCCAGGTTTTTGGTCTTAGCTTCTTAAGGAACAATACTGATTCAAAATAGTTATAACCACCATGGTATGTGCGAACCTGCGAAAGGTTAAATAAAATGGATACTAATGGACAGTGAAGGTATCCACGAAGAAATGTTGGTGTGTACCTGCATAACATGATGCTTCTTTCCACAACAACGCAGCCCCACTAACAGCCTTGCAGAAGGATGAAGTGCGAACAAGATCATACATGAATGCCATTGTACAGAACAAGCACCTATTTAAAGACAAGATCGTCCTCGATGTTGGCTGTGGAACCGCAATTTTGTCTATGTTCGTCTACCATTCTCTTCCAAATATCCACCAGCAGAGACTGACTTTCTCCAATTAAGGTTCGCCGTCAAGGCTGGAGCAAAACACGTCATTGGTGTCGACATGTCTACTATCATCGAGAAGGCAAAGGAGATCGTTGAGGTAAATGGCATGTCCGATAAGATCACCCTCCTGCAAGGAAAGATGGAGGAGGTCGAGCTACCATTCCCAAAAGTCGATATCATTATCTCGGAGTGGATGGGATACTTCCTTCTGTACGAGTCCATGTTGGATACCGTGCTATACGCCCGTGACAAGTACCTTGCGCCACAAGGTTTAATCTTCCCAGACAAGGCCACCATCTTCATGGCTGGTATTGAGGATGGAGAGTACAAGGATGAGAAGATTGGATGTAAGTTTTCGCCGCGCGCAGAGCCAGAGCCAACCTAATACGAGAAATAGTCTGGGACAACGTCTACGGATTCGACTACTCCCCACTCAAGCACACCGCCCTCACCGAACCTCTCGTCGACACTGTCGAAATCAAGGCCGTCGTCACAGACCCCACCGCCGTCCTAACCCTCGACCTGTACACCTGCACCACCGCTGACCTCGCTTTCTCGTCCCCCTTCGTCCTCGACTGCCGACGTGACGACTTCGTGCACGCCCTGATCGCATGGTTCGACATCGACTTCACAGCCTGCCACAAGCCAATCCGTTTCTCGACCGGCCCACACACAAAGTACACGCACTGGAAGCAGACCGTCTTCTACTTGCGTGAGGTGCTGACCGTTCAGCAAGGAGAGCAGATCAGAGGTGTCCTGGATAACAAGCCTAATGAGAAGAACAAGCGTGATTTGGATGTGAAGATCAGCTATAAGCTAGAGACAGATGATATTACACGGACAGCTGAGGGAAGCTGCGAGTACAAGATGTGCTGATGAATGAATAAACGACGAGCATGACGGGTGGATGTTGGGAGGAAGGGTTTCTTTCGCGGCTGAGAGCGCAGACCCTGGATGTGCGTTGAATTATAATTGACGCAACTTTCTTCTCTTATTGGGCTACCTGACTGGGTGGGATGCATGTGGCGGAATGGTATCTGAGCGACGGATGAATGTCTTTTTGTCTCTAATTGGCGTTCGAGATGGTACAAAGCATAGCAGGCGTGGCGAGGGCTATACGGGAAATGAATAAACTAAATGGAAGCCATTTCAAACTGTAGCCTGTTGTCTTTTCTACGTTTTGGGCAGCCCTCGAGAAAGGCAAATCTGAGACTATTTTGATTCATGAGGACTGGTAAGAGCTTTGAAAAGTGAGCACTGCCTGCAGGAAATTCTATAAGTCATAGATTCCTGTTCCCCGTTGAGTCTCTCTGTTTAGTCCGGCTTGAACGGCGATACACAAGCTGTAGTTCTGCTTATTCATTCGTTCGTTTCCCCTCACATTATACTCTTCTCATATTAACCAGTTATCTCTCCCTCACATCTCACATGTCGTTCTCCCAAACTCACATCATGTATGTATCCATTTATTCCTCCGAAATGCATTGCTTGTCATCAATGCTATTATATGATATTGTACAAGCCTTCCTGGCCAAGTGGTACCTTTGTCAATCGCTCTCCAGCCACCTTCTATTTACTTATTCTCCGCATCATCCTTCGGCAGGCTGACGAAGGCTGGGACAACGACGCTGTTGAGATTGCGAAATGCCTACATCACAAACGTGAATCAGCCTATTACTTCCATTCCTTCAATCGTGTTGTTTAGGGAAAGGGTGGAACTCCAAGTGAAGCAAAGCCACTCTCATACTCTCAAAAAGAAGAAAGGAAAAAAAAAAGAGAAACTCACAGTAGCAATCGCCCCCTCAGGAATACTCCCATTCCACCTATCCTCCACACCCGTGATCCTCTCCCCCTTCTCATCAGTATGAATCTTAATCACACTCTCAATGACCTTCTCAGCTCCAATACCCTTGACTTTGTATCTGGTCTTAAGATCCATGGTGATGGGGTTGCCGGAGGAGGTGATGGAGTGGTGCTGTTGCTCGATCTCGGAGAAGGCGGCTTTGAGGCCCCACCATTGCGCTTCGTATTGTTTCCTGCCTTGGGCTTTGGTGAGGGGGTCGGCGAATGTGGCGGTGTCCTGGGGAGAGTGTTAGAGTATTATCGATTGGGAGATGGGGAGTGAGGAACTTACGGTCCAGAGAGACATCTTCTTGTGTGTTGGTAATCCCTTGAACAGCTATCATAAAGCATTAGCACATATCCGCATTCAATATCAGCTCCCCCAGGCTCTTCCACATCTCTAACATCATATTCCTCGCTTCTCCACCAACATCCTCATCTCCATAGCTCAACCCAAAAATTACAGGACATATTTCAGAATCAAGTCAAATAGTACTCACATCCAAAACCCCACCCACAAGAACCCTCTGCCTGGGACTCAACTCCACCCCAGCAGCAACCTTCAAATTCGTACTCTCAATTCCATAGCTCGTCGACTCGCTCTCATCCCCCGCAGCTCCCTCCGGCCCAGCAGCCGTAGAATTGAATCCTGCTCCTGGCTTAGCTCCTGCTACTGGACCAGTGGCGGTACCGACTCCCGGTTTGGCAGTGAGGCCTTGCGCTTGGGAGGGAGGTTGTGTTGGGTCTTGAGTGCTGGATTGAGATTGGGGTTGGAGGGGGGCGGACATGTTGGTGAGTTTGGGGGTAGATTTAGGGACGGAAGTGCTGAATGGTCGGGATGTTTGGGGTTTGAAAGGTGTGTTGACTCTTGCTCTTGTGAGGAGGCGGGTGGTGGGACGCATAGAACTTCTTTGCTTGATTTTGCTATTGAGTTTCTTAATGTTGACAAGTGAACTAGTGAATATGAAAATGGTAATAAGTGAAGAAGGGCTTTTTTTATGTGGATTTAACCTGATTTGAAATGCTAGGACCTGGAATCGATTCACGTCACGACTTTGCTTGTAGAGGGGTGAGACGCGGGGATGTGTTGACATCATCACTTGAGAGCTGCGGTCCGAGCCGAAGCCACCTGCTTGATAGTAGTGACCCGTGGACGGCACGCGGATTTCTGGATGGGATTTTGGAAATCCCATTAGAATGTCTATGGCTTGCAAAGAAAACGGTAGGTTGCTTGTGGTCAACTTTGATAACGAATCGACAATGAACAACACGGAAATGAATGGCTGGGAACAAAAATCTATTGATCATACCTTCTACCACCCAAACACAACCCATGAAATCAAGAAATCATATGCAAATACTGTGGAACTTTTGTGACATTCAAATACTTCTAATCAAGGCCATCTACTTCGCACCACCCTCCTGCCTACAGAAACCCGCAACTTTGCTCGCCAGGTCATCAGCCTCACTCCTCGTCGCCGCCTCGGCATACACTCTAACCGCATCTTCCGTCCCAGAAGCTCTAGCAAAACTCCTCCCATCCTTGAACTTCTTCACCAACGCATCAATTTGCTCCTGCAATCCCTGAGGCTCAACCAGTTTGCGCTCTGCATCAGTCGTCTTGAACAGATTCCTGTCACCGACCTCTACGCGGACGAGGCGATTGGGTAGGTCGACGTAGGTGAGGTCCCATTCACGTGGTGTCCAGGACTTGTGTGCAAGGATTGTTTCGACGAGGAGCATGTCTGAGAGGGCATCACCAACGGTTTGGTTGATGAGGTCTGTAAGGGCACGGAGTGTTTCGAGTGCTTGGGCTTGGGCTGGAGATTCGGGCTCCTTGGTCTTGAACGCCTTGAGGGCTTGTTGGGAGAAGACAACAGTTCCGTGACCGTTAGCTTCGAAGTAAACACCGACATCAAATTTGGTGGCTGCGTGATGAAGCCACTTTACTCCGGTGGGCGTGCACACCACTGGGAGGCCGAGGGACTTCTCGACATATTTGGTTGAGGCCCCATTTGCGTATGCAGTTTGAACGACGCCAATCTTCAGTTCGTCTGAGAGTCTTGCTTCGCGAGCTAGATCTCCAATGAATGAAGCTGCCAGAGTAGCGATCTTGTCTCCATCAAGAAGGCGAAAACCGTGCTCTGGATCGTTGAAATAGTAGATGATTCGGTCTGCGTCTCCATCTAATGAGCAGCATCGTTCATTCGGTCCAGCTTTCGAAGATGGAGGTGCTCTCTGCTTTGTCTTGACATAGTCCGCGCCGCACTGAAATGGTTAGGGGAGAAATTCACAAAGTGGCATATCACTTACCTCATGGTTCAATACTTCCGCCTTTAGGACATCATCGTTGAGAATCTTAATCTCAACACCCTCGGATGCCTTTGGCAGGTATTTCAAGAGCTCGGCTAACTTTGGTCCTCCAACACCGTTGGCACAGTCAACAGTGACTGGCCCGACCGTCTTCTTTCCCTTCATAGCCCGCACAAATGCCGCAGCCAACTTCTCATAATATCCCTTCTCACTGACTTCTCCGTAGCTTTGTGGTGTTCCCTCCGTATTCGTGCATCTCGTCAGGTAATGTAATTGAGGAGTCGTGAGAAGCTTGTAATCCGTGTATTCTGCACCAGCAGCCTCAAGCGCATCCACCAGAGCCTGCGCCAGTTTTGGTCCACTTGGTCGGGTATCTCTAGCATAGATGACTCTCGCAGGCGTCGCAGGATTGATCTTCAGCTTCTCCTCCAAGCTCTTATACACCTTGGCGACATCCTCGTTTTTTGCATTGGCTAGCTCCGTTGAGTATGCCTCCCATGAGTTCTCCAACATCTCCCCCATTGGATCCACGAGCTTGACACCATTGTCCTCTGGCGGATTGTGGGAAGCTGTGATCATAACACCAATTGTTTGTCCACCAAGTTTACGGGATCGAAGAGCTGCGACCAGACCAACGCGGAAAACTACACTGTCGAGGAGGGTAGCTTTCATTCGGAACCCCGCAGTGCCATATTGAAACACCCGGTCTGCGGGCTTCGGGTGCTTGTCTGAAGCAGCGAGGATTTTGGTGTCCATGATTGCGATTGACTGTTGTGAAGAAGAAGAAGAAGAGGAAGGGGAAGAGAGGATGAGGTTCTCTTTTGAACAAGGCTGGGTGGTGAGATGTTCGTATAGGAGAGCAGATCAGATCAGTACAGGAACGAGGGCAGGGCAGGGCAGGGCAAAGCAAAGCATAGGGCACAGCCGCTGTCAAAGCTTCTGCTGCTATTTCTGGGCTGAACCACAGATCCGCAGCTTCACCGCCTTGAAGAGAGGGGACGGAGGGGCAACTGCATGAAATGCGCCGTATCCCTGATCCATGCGATGCCAAGCTCTTATCACGTGTACTCGTGTTTACTTTCTTTGGCGGAATCGTTGACGCGACGACTTCTCTTGCGAACATCTTACGAGTTACTCCTCTCCACAACTTCAATTGCTGCACCCCTTGCAAATCGCTCGCATACGATCAATGGCATACGGCACTTCACAGTAGCTAGCTGACTGCTTCCAATCGCTCTCAATTGCTTTCCAGTATCAATTACCAGCTGCGCGGCACTCGTTCACCATGGCCGACTGCGCAAACCAGTTATGGTATACCTTCGCATTCGAATGGCTTACACAAGCCCGGCACAGAAACAGCAGAGGAGCCCAAACCTACAAGAAAGCCTGCGACTCTCTCAAAGCCTGCCCGTTCGAAATGCAGCACCCGTCGGAAGTTATACAACTCACTGGATGGGGTCCAAAGCTCGTTGACAGATTGACAAAGGATCTCCAGGCTTACTGTGATGCCAATATGCTGCCAATGCCAAAGAGACAGACCAAGAGGAAAAAGAAGACAGCTGATGCTACAGGAGAGGAAGCTGGCAGTGATGAGGAGCCAGCAACACCGAAGAAAAAAGCCAGGAAGACCAAGCCGTATGTACCAGGCTTGCGCACCGGTCCCTATGCTCTGCTTATTGCTCTCGCGACACAAGAACGGGGATCGAAGGAGGGCATATCAAAGTCGCATCTGATTGAGCTCGCCCAACCACATTGTGACGCATCATTCTCAGCACCAAGTGATCCTACGAAATTCTACACAGCTTGGAATTCAATGAAGACACTTCAGGCCAAGGACATGGTTTATGAGAAAGGAAGACCGACACGACTTTACTATCTGACAGATGAAGGTTGGGATGCCGCCGATGCACTGTTGAAGACTGTAGATCTTAGCCAGGGACGGCTGGACAAATTCACCGTAGCAACGAGGGCCGCTCCAGACGGTTCGGACGATGAAGATGGTTCAGATGCAGACAGCCCTGTTTGTCGGTCCAATGCCAGACCATCCTCAGAGTCTCCCAAGAAATCTAACGTCCCGGACATCGTCCCGCTCGGTAGATCTGTAGCGAGTGCCGCCGACCTCCCTACTTTCACTCCTATTGTCCTCGAGCCGGGATTCTTCAGCGTGGAACTAGTCCTAGATATCAGAGAGATACGCGCAAAATCAGATCGTGACTACATGCAAAAGAATTTGACCTCTGCTGGAGTCAAGCCGATAATGCGAGCCATGTCTCTGGGAGATGTTTTGTGGGTGGCAAAGTTGCACGATCCTGGTCTGCTCAAACGTCGGGGCGCGGAGGGTGACGAAGTTCTGCTCGATTACGTTGTTGAGAGGAAGAGACTTGATGACCTCATTGGCTCGATCAAAGATGGTCGGTTCCATGAGCAGAAATTCCGGCTTCGCAAATCCGGAATCAAGAATGTGATCTATATCATCGAAGAAATGGCTCATGCTGCTGATCGGTACGAAGAAGCAGTAGCATCAGCTATCGCTTCTACTCAAGTAGTTAATGGCTATTTTGTCAAGAAGACACAGAAGATGGACGACACTATTCGGTACCTGGTGAGCATGACGAAGATATTGAAAGACAAGTACGAAACAAAGCCACTTAACCTTATTCCCACAAAGAATATTACGACTACAAATTACTTGCCATTGTTGGAAGATCTTTCCAAGAAGCAACCAGGCACAGACTATCACATCACATATGATGCCTTCGCAGATATCAGCTCGAAATCGGGCAACTCAACTCTTCGGGATGTATATTTGAAGATGCTTATGTGTATTCGAGGTGTTACGGGCGAGAAGGCTCTCGAAATACAGAAGAGGTGGAAGACCCCAGTAGACTTTTTGGACGCATACAACCGGATCGAGGAGAGAGAAGGCCAAGGAGAGCAATGCCGGAAGAAGAAGATGGATCTTGTGTCGAGCGAGATGAGTAATCTGATTGGGAGGAAAAAAATGGGAAAAGCTCTGAGCGTCAAGATCTCCGAAGTTTGGGGTGATGTACAAACCTGATGAACTCGACTGAAGCAATTATCGACGCCTTCTGAGAGGGCATATACCAGGAAATAGGCTACACGCCAGGGCAGTCCTGGTTTTGAGAAATGGATGTGACTTGGTGTCGAGGAGGAAGCACACCATATCTCGCAGTCTGCTGCATCGAATTGCAGCTCATTCTTGTTGCTTTTCCGTGTACTTGTTCTTGATGCATGCGCTTCCTAGCCGCTTTGAGATGTCTTCTTACAGCTCCTGCCGTTTCTATGGTTCAAGGCGACTTTCTTTCTCATACTCGTCTTTGTTGACTTTGGAGCTGCTTCCACCATACGAAATATTCAAGATGTCGTATCTAAGCCGAGTATTGCGCTTAAGCTAGGTCAGGACCAAGGTGTACCACTTTGGCATTCTTCGTGTCACAGGCAGGGTGTCTCAGGCACGTTCAGATGCGATGTCTGAGCGAAATAGCCAGGTGAATAGAGAAGGGTGTGCCTCTTTCCATGCTCCAGGCAGGGTTTTACAGAGTCAAATAGAAAAACCTCAGCGACAAATATTTTCTTAGCGATATCATCGACATCGACGTCTCAGAAATCAATACCAAATACCTTCTTTTGTCATTCTCGCCTGAGCCAACATTCAGAGCAGCATCCAAACATGAATCTGCGAGTCTTCGATAATCCGGACAGTCTCTATCCCTCAGCTACTGATTCCGCATCGAGTCGCATCATCTTCACATGATATCCTACTGTCATCATGGCGCATGCTACAGGCGACACACCGGTATCCCATACACTTCAGGGTTTGGGAGCCTTGACTGGGAAGCAAATCCGATGTGAAATCATTCAGTACGGCATCACTGTCGATCCCAACGATTTGAAATCGAACCTGCTCCCTATGCTGGCGCTATCTAGGCTGAGAATGATCGACAAGGATCGTGCTCCCGATCCTGATTTGCTCGTCAAGGTTACTAGGTGGTGTTCTTTGCTGGTCCCAGGACTAACGAAGGAGCTTAAAAGCTTGGGCATCCAAAAAGGCGCGAACAAGTGGCGTGATATTGAGAATTTGATACGGGCAGAGTTTGTATCCTGAGGCTTGAAATATGATCCAATTATGCTGACTTATATCAGTCCGGGGCTGCAAATGATAGAGGTGAACAGGGAGGAAGTGTAGGTTAGTAGCTTTGAGTGCCGCTCGGAAGGTTAGCTAGGCTAGATGACCCATGTATCCTCATAGCTCTCTTGGATACGAAGATTATCTAGCCCAATTCTGAGTCGTCTCGCCTTCTCGCCTCGTTTGGATAATACAAGATACCAGCCCTTTCACGAAACCCCTGCTATTTGCCTTTATTTTTATGAAACTTTTCGTAAGTATCTATTTGTTTCTTTGAGAACTGCTGATTCTAAGCTGGTGTGATTTTCTTTCAGAATAAATATTGCAGGTGATGTTGCACGTAGCCCAAACTTTAATTCTACGAAGGTAATTTTGTTCCTTCTCAAGTTGATATTGCATGTTGGGTCTTGTTAAGATCTCGGATCTCGGGGAGTAGATCTTCCGGCTCGCCGATTTTACTACACGCATGGATAGAAATCTCTATTGATGGTCATCTGGATGATGAAACAGCATCCAGGGGTGGTTGATGTATTCAAACAGCCTTTTTCGGATTGTGGAAGATAACGCAACATGTCTGGAATTAATTAAACCCGTCATGAACCCTACTTTGCGGATCTTCTCAGCCTAATGAATATGATATTTTTATTATGAATGAGTTTGGAGCATCCATTCTAATCATTACAGTTGCTCAGCCACTTATTGACCTTTTGCGTGCCTTCCAGCTTGTTTTGCAATTCCAGGGTGTCCATATATCCATTCAATACTTGAGATGCTGCTCCCGAGGTTTTGGGTTCTGCGATAGCTTCTGCTACCATTCTTTCTTCTACCATCTTGGGTGATTCTCCACCATCTAGCGATTCTCTCATCGCCCTGAGGATCAAAGATCCTCCCTGCGAGTCTTTGTTTTGCAACTTCGAATTCTCATGTCCGTTCAATATGACCGACTTGTCCGGAGACTGCGGGTACACCGTGTTAATGATCTCGCCTTCTCGAGTTTCTCCTCCTGTCTCTTTGGGCGAAGCTGCGACATCGATAGCGTATACCGTGATTGGGTTAACCAATGTCACTTGTGAAGCCTCAAGCAACATTTGACTGCTCAAAGGGTCGGCGGTAACATCCTCATGTGGACTGAAAGGAAAGAGGAGATTTTCGTCGTCATATTGCCTGTCCGAAGGATCAGAGCAAGTGGATTTATCTGAGCTCACGGGAGAGATGGATTCTTCTTCGTCATGTAGATTCAGTATGTACTGGCCTTGCCGCCACTTCTCCAGCGCGTCGAGAGCTTCCTGAAACGGCGGATTCCTCGCTCGAGCTTCACGCCTAATCTTATCACATAAGGATTGAGCTTCGTTGAGAAGATCATCCATAAGCTCAAAGTGTTCTGGATCTAACTCGTATTCAATCGCGAATCGTCGAAGATGGTGAAGACTTAAAATGGAGTAATGGTAACGGTTCGGAACGACAGAATCTGAAATCAGGTTCATCAGTCAGTGTCAGTGTATCTATTACCTAAGAATTGTCGCTACCAAACACCAATACGTGTATTTAGTCACATATAGACCCATAGAACTGGTAAAACAGGTTGAATAAACTCACCATCACTCCTTGCCAGAGCTAAACATGTCGTCCCAGAAACAAAACGCCCCGTTCCAGGATTCTCAATGACGTTCAATCGCTTCGCGAAATCTTCCTTTGTTCCGCTTTGGAGAACTAGGCCACCCTTAGATACCTGCAGCCAAAGTGTCAACTATCAACAAACGCCTGGTGTAAGTACACATACCGGTAATCTACAGCACTTCACCTGTAAATTGGACATTTCAATGTCTCGTGAATACGCAAGATCTTCGCGTATATGGGCTGGAAGAGTGATAGTTCTGGGATCGGGGTCACCAAAGCCTCGGGCTTCAGAGACTCCTTTGATCGGGAGTGGTTTTGACCGCATGTCGTGGGGACTTCCCATAGTTATGAAGCTCGTGATGATTGGATGGTGGCTATGTATGAAAGATGTGATCCTGGTGTTTGTTGGGACTCAGTGATAAGTATATGCTAAGAAGGTTATTTGAAGCAGAGCTGGAATTGTAGACTTTCAAAAAGGAAACACTGCTCCTACCGTGCCAATCGAGACTGCCTCGTTTAATGCCCCGGATTAGGCATGGGCTCGCTTAGCTTCCACTAATTTCAACAACGTCAACGTCCCTTCCTTGAAAACAACAAACGCATAACTTATCAACATCGAAAACACAACACCTTCATCGAACGACAAATAAAGTCTGTAAACTATTGATACGACAAGGATAACTATTGGCACTCCATTGTCCCTCCCCAGAAGAACGACGAATGATGTCCTGTCCAGATGCGACCCGCCACGAATCAAGGAGGCGTGCGAGAAGACATTGAGTGCTCGCCAACCCACGAGTCAGCTATGGAAGACAATGACGACCAGGATTCCTCAAACCACTTGAGCGAAGTGACCACAAACGTCCCCAGTCAGAGTAGTAACTCCAATGATGTAGACCGAGTCCGGGATCCAGCTCAGCCACCCAGTTCTGGCCTCAGGCATGATCCACCTTCTGTTGGCGCAAATGTCAACATGCCGGACACTTATGCCAGAATAAAGGCATATAAGCCTCCAGCCTATGTATCGCCGTATGTAAAGTCTACAGATGCCCCTGCACCAGCAGCAGACAAAACCAGCGCCCTGTCAACACAAGTGTCTAGGCCGCGAATACTGTCAGCTCATCAGAATGATCTGCCGTGGCTATGCTGCTTTGCGCAGAGGAGAATCCCAGAATGGAGGAGACATCTTGAGGTGAGTTCTACCTTGTTCTTGTCCCTATCTATGAAATGACTGACTTCGCGTTTCAAGGTATGGAATCCAGGCACAGCAACTGTCTGTACTGTTTCAGTCCCACATCCATGCCAACACGTGCAATGCGGAGACTGCGTGTTGCAGTCCTTGGAAGAAACAATAGAGAATACCACCACCACAGTTGCCTTCAATGCCGAAGCGACTCAGACCAATGTGGAAGATGATGTTAAAGGAGCAGAACCGATAGAGGAGACCGCGGAGGTGGTATCTCAAGAGGAAACTGCACATTCAGAAAACACTCCAGGAATGACACCGTCAAGCATGTTGATGCCAAAAGCAGCGAATTGGGATCCAAAGACAAGACGGCTCAGACTCTGGCCGAAGGACTAGGTTTGCTAGTTCCCCCTTTGCAAACACAAGCGACTGAATAAAGAATTTGATCCAAAAGTGCTACTACTGAGGCTAGATCTGTCAGGTAAGACCACTTCAATATCAAATTAAGCCAGGTACTGTCTCATCTCTGCGATGGCGTCATATCAAAGGAATAGAAATAATGGCATTTGGGCAATCTACACGCGAGGATTCCACTCTTGTTGTCTCGACAAATTCACCATCTAACTTCTTGGCAGAAATACATGATTATATTTATGCTCTCGATTCTTGAAGACGCAATTCACTTCTCCGTATTGGCCATGTATCGTATCGCAACAATCGCCCTCATCCTTGCAGTCTACGGCGATGGCCATAAATACCCTGCAGATCCCGAGTTCGCTCAGTCATATGCTGTACGTGCCTGCGAATGCATTGGTAAAATACGTAATAACTGGGTACTGGCTGAGAATAAAGCTGCGGTCGACCTTCTCTATAACACAATCCAGAATATTGCCTGGAGAGTCATGACTCATCCGCAAATGCGCCTTCTCTGTAGGTTTTCCGGGCATTTGATGTACACGGATCCACTTAGACCTGCAGCTGACGGGGAGCTCACGTTGGACTGGGTTGCTCAGATGAGAAAACGAACGGAGGAGATCACAGGCGGATCGGTGGATGGTCTACAGTCTATCAACAAACAAGACAAGCCTTCCGGTACCTAGGATAGTCTCTGGTATGTTTATAGTGAAGCAAAATGTGTAAGTGTTCTACAATGGGGCATTAGAGTTAGAATCCAGACACCAACAGTAACGAGCAGATTCTTCCTCAACTACTTTTTCCACTTCATTCAGGCATGGTCAGGATCTTTTGATACAAAGGAACATGAACATGACTGGAATGGTCATTTCAAATTCTTCAAGACTTCGAAGGTATATTAGACTTTTTGAAAGACGAGCAGCAAAGATCGCTACTTCACCGTATATTCGATCGACAATTTTCTGCTGAAAGAAATGCATCGCGGTAGTAGCTTATTAATCCCAGACATGTACTTTCAGCTCTTCAGAGATGTTCTGAGCTTCAAGCAGTGGCCGATACGAAGTTCCCTCCTCGCTACTCTGTTTACCCCACAAGCTACCCCGCACCTGATCTCGTATCTATATTCAGATATCTCAAAGCACCACCAACACAACTTGATATACATCTTTGTTTCTTCCATTACCATCCCAAATCAAAACATCGCCTGACTTTACCGAGCCATGTTGTCGCACCAAGGGAGGCAAGGACCCCACACTATCCCATTCCCAGCTGCGGAGGTATACCCTCCGAACTTCTCCACGATTGCGGGGACATCACTCCGTCCAATATCCGATGTAATACCTAAAGCTATATCTCGCTACTACACATCTACTGGGATTCTCCATCTTGTTCGCGGCATTGTTCCTGAATACAGATCAGCCGAAAGGGCAATATGGGGAAGATGATAGGTTGATTGGCGCAGTAAAGTACCGAGATTGGAAAACTAACTGCTTAGAGTTTTTGGGCGGGTGAGGGGTCTATACTCTTCATGATGTATTCAAAGTGGAGGCATGACTTCATTTGGTCAAATTTAAGTATTAAATGCGCTGTGCTCTTTTTCTTTTTGTCTTTTACTTTTTCTATTTACTTCTTGTTTTCTTTTCGGCCATTTCCTCAATTATTTCCAGATTCTTAATCATGAAGAAAATACTCCTTCTCTCATTCCTAGCTCTCACAGCCTCGTCTCAAACCCCACCCCTTGAAGACCCGTCAAAAGTCAAAGACGTCGTAGCCTCGGCGATATCCTCTCTGATCTCCTCGCCCAGTCTCCTAACGTCTCAAGTCCTCCAAACATTTTTCTCTCCAATCAGCACTGTGCTAGCACGCAACTCATACGTCTACCGCAATGGAACAAGTCTGTACCTCAATGGCGAGCGATGGACCGCCAGCGGTGCCAACGTCTACTGGCTTGGCCTTGACGAGAACGTCATACCGCCACAAGGAGAACCGTTTTATGCGCCTTTCAACGCGAGTTATCCTACCAAGGGACGCACGACTGAGATTATGAATACGCTCGTTACGATTGGTGCGAAGCTGATTAGGAGTCAGACTTTGGGTGTCAGTGTTGGAAATCCGTTGAGTTTGATGCCGACGAAGGGAGTGGTTAACACGGATGCTTTTGAGGCGATTGATTGGGCTGTCTATCAAGCGAGGCAGCATGGATTGAGGATTATTGCGCCTTTGGTTGATAACTTCGTAAGTTCTGCTTCATTTCATGCATGCAATCGGGACATTATATGTTAAAGGGATCTCAAGACTAACAACAGTAGGATTACTATCACGGCGGGAAATTCACCTTTCTCCGCTGGCACGGCTACAATATCTCTGGAAGTGCATCTCCCCTCCCACCCGACACGTTGAAATTCTACACCGATGAAGCCATCATCGGCACTTTCAAGAACTACATTGAAATCCTCATGACGCATGTAAATCCCTACACAGGCCTCTCCTACGCAGACGACCCAACAATCATCGGTTACGAAACCGGCAATGAGCTCAACGGCATTGTATGGGGCGACAAAAACGTCCCTGTTGACTGGATAGTGGAAATCTGCACCCTAGTCAAATCCCTTGGGCCTAAGAAACTCTGTATTGATGGCACGTATGGTGTCAATAAGACGCATTTCGTGATTGAGGAGGTTGATATCTTTTCGGACCATTTCTATCCTCTTAACAACACGCTTTTGGAATCTGATATTGCAGCGGTGGAGAGTGCGGATAGAGTGTATATTGCTGGGGAGTTAGGTTGGACCGCGGAGGCTACGGCGAAGAGGGGGGATTCATTAAGGAGTTTCTACGACGTTATCGAGAAGAGGCAGAAGTTGGAGAAGCCTGTTGTGGCGGGGAGTTTGATTTGGAGTTTATTCGGGAGGAATGTGCCGGACTGTGGGGTGAGTTCTGTTCTTGATTCCGCCCTTGGTGCTATCCCATGCTTCTGTGGAGTATCTTGACTGACGATTGTAAATGATGTAGACGTATGTACCCCACAATGATGGATATACCATGCATTATGGCAGTCCGAATAATTCTGCGGCGGATGATGCGCAGATTAGTACAATGAGGCAGCATTATTTCGCAATGCAGGGTATTACTGTTGATAGTTATCTGCCTTCTGTACCTTGTCCAGGGAATTACATTCCTGGGTACGATGCAGAGTACACTTACGTGTAGACGTAAAGACATTCATAATTCGGATTTCGCACTCTTTCTTGTATACTACGAAGAGAAATGACTAGCTTGATCATAGAGAAGCCAGGACGAGAGTATACTGGGAAAGGACCCCAGCCAACATATGAAGATATGAAATGCCATGAAATTTTGCACTAGTCAGATTGGCCTCGCATGGAACGAAGCGAGATCTTCATACACGAACATCCCCCAAGACTCGCGCCGAACCATCAGAGGAAGATGAGACTCGCAACGACTCACCATATCAGACGAGCGCATTTGATGCGACGAACTCATGCGAAAGCGAGTAAGCCTAACCCGATGAAACACGCTCTACCCCAAGATCCCAAAAATACAGCTTCCGATCGCTTCGCTCGTCCAATGATTTCATGGCTGACACCCAGGAAGACGGCTCGTCCTGTCCAACGTCGCGAGATTGTGGATTGTATTCTTGACCTAATCTGGAAATGCGATGCGTACGATATGCATCAAAAAAACTGGTGAGAAGAATGTGAGGCGTAAGCAGTAAAGCATATGATTATATTCTTGAGGCTCGCAAGGAATTGCCTCATTTCGCCGTCTGTCTGCTACAGGAAGTAACTCGGAGCGACGAGACCTTACCAAGCTCATATTATATCGAAATACAGGACCGCGTGAGATGCGTTACAGCCTTACAGGCCGAATCGTCAGCGGGCAAATAAAGCCGCAAAGAAGAAAGTAAGCGGCGAACCACTTACTCGTAACATGTCAGAAACGACGAGTATCGAGGAAAATTTCCTCAACGGCTCGACCAAAAGAAGCAATTCGATGCGATACGAAATGCGATTTGCAACAAGAATGTTGGAACCATGCTAGAAGGGAAATTCGGAAGAACAACTCGACTTATTTTCGTGTTGGTCACCTACCTACTTTGGATAGGGGTATATGGAGCGCACGGGTTACCACACAATGTCAAGATGTGGATCTTATGTGAAATGGAAAGAGAAGTCACCCCATCGCGTCGCTCGAATAGGAAGCCCGTTGCGCTACGATATGCAACAGAGTTGAGTGATTTTGACGATGTGGGGGGGATTTGGGTAAGGGGGGAATGTATGAGGGGATTTGGGATTCGGTCCCAGGAGTTGGATGCATGGTTTGAGAAGGTAAGACGACGATTTTAGAACGTCAATCACGGGACAGCATCTTTGGGGTTCTCAATGTCGTCAAAATCGCTATTGTAAAATGGACCAAAGTCCAAAAGTCGATATTGATATATTTAAACACTCGTATGCAAGAACCTCATCATTGTTTTGAGGGATCCAATGCCCATTCAAAGCCTCCGTGCCCTATCTTACTCACTCGAAATCCAAAGAATATTGAATTGGGTATCTTCTGCAAGCAAAGCAAGCGAACTGCACATTCGCTGGTTCTGGAGCCATAAGTCGACCAAGAAATACGGCACGAGGGACCACAAGCCTCTCCCAGTAGGCCACTGCTGACCAAGTAAAATTGTTATTCTGTCCTCCCTCTATTACTTTTCAAGCCTTGAGTCGTTGTCCTGCCATGTCGTCTTGAGCGTCTTTGAGTAAGAAGCTGTAAAATGTGGTCAGCTTTGGCCCAAGTCATCCTTACGGGAGATACTCACTTGTACCAAACCATGGTTGGACCAACAGTCCCAAGATGCCAAAGACTGTGTGCATCCAAGCATCCAAACAACGGTGGGAAATCAAGCACTTCCAAGCTCATAACCACCATAATCCAAGCAACAATAAATCCTGGCCACATTGCCCAAGTTCGCCCAGACTGCCTGTACTTCTTGTAACTGAACCAACTCCACATCAAATTATGCACCACACCAACCACCACGTTTGCAGCCATGTTGTATGTATAGTCCCAATCGTACCATTTCAGGTATGTGACATGTGCCACGTACATGCTGATGCATAGCAGTGTCCATGCTCGCAGAATCGACTTGGTCTGCTTCCCTCCCTGATCCAACCGGAATAACCGGATCGCAGTATAGTATAAACCATACAGCACGCTCGCACCAGCCGCAAAATAATCCAATTGCTCTGTCAGAGCAAAGTCTCTCGTATGGAATAGCATGCTGAAGACCCAACTTGCCATGCCAAAGTATGCGAACCGGACGTAGTATTTTCGCATCGAGTACGAAGCAGGTATGCTCGAGGTCAATTTCGATAAGCCATTTTGGTGCGCGAGGAAGTTAAGGAGGGAGAAGAAGACTGAGAAGGGTTCTTGCATCCCGAGGAAGCGGTAGAAGGGCCATTTTCCGTGGAATTGGACGATGTCCTCAGACGCGGCCACGCGTTGGTCGGTGATGATATGTTGGCAGGTGTAATCGCATTCGGCTGGGCAGTCCCAGAAGAGGAGCTGGTGTAGTAGAGCTGCGGAGGTTAGTAATACCTTCGAATTGACCGGTACTACCTACGTATTGACGTCGGGTGCCCGCTGGCGCAGTTCTCTTCCTTGCAGACCTGGGAGCTATTAGAGATATCTGGGAGAGGGGATAGATATTAGTACCTCTACGCAATGCTTGAAGCTCGGGAGGCGGTCGCCATAAGAGGCAGAGGCCTGAGTTGCTAGGATTGATAGTAGAAATAGAAGCCTTAGAGGAAACCGGCGCGCCTGTCTCAGAATCATGATGTTGTGGTTGCTGGTTGAAGGTCGCAGATGCGCCCCGAAGTTTAAAGTGTTGACGGCAAGGTTACATGCCAGGAGGAGCGTATGCAACTGCCAACATGGATACCATTGATTGCCTGGCATCTCCTAGAATTATAAGAGCCATTTTTCTAGCATGCCTCTAATATTTACATTCCTAAACAAGTCATAATGTCCTCTTATGTCTCCATTAAGGTTCACTTCCTCCATTCGATTGTACGCAGTAGCTCTTGGCCTTGCCTCAGGCTTTGACTGCGGGATTAGTGTCTTGGCGCCTCGCTTAAGCTCAGGATCAGTGCGGCACCAAAAAACGCTTCAATATGGTGAGTATATCATCAAATAACCATTTTCGAACATCAACAATGGGGCTGTAACTCAGTGGTAGTGAGTAATATCATTCCAGACCTTCCTGTCACGTGCTAATCGACGCCAGGAGTGCCTCGTTTGCAGCAGATACTCAAAAGTATCTAATCTCAGATCGATGAAGTCCGGCGTTCGTAAGTAATACTTATGAAACTGCTCTCAGAACCATGTATTAACATGTCTTCTAGGATCCGCCGCTGCTCCAACAATTATTTTTTGCCATTTTTGCCGAATTTAGGTAAGGGAGGGGTAGCCAAGTGGACAGATGTGTCACTAAGTGGACTAGAGGCTTCGGAGATGCCCGAGATGCCATGAACTCTACTATTCTGCAAAGGATACGGAAGAGATGGTTAGACCTTCGTAGTCATTCCATTATGCTATGACATGAAGTATCTCTTTTGCACACTACAGTAAGAAGTTTTCTCGTGATATGTAAATACACAAAACTTGAATGAAGTTGCATGTTTCAGCTGAGAAGCACCCCACTTTTGTCTGACCGCCATCCAATCAAATCACTGGAATGAGCAACTCCCTTACAATTGGTATGTTCCTGATGAGTAGAGGAATCGCTGCAAACGAGGCTCTACCACTGAGCTACAGCCCCTGAAACAAGCCAGAATCAAGTTCTTGCTGTTGGATGCTCCTCCGCATGACTTGACGGACTGGCCAAAGCCAGCCCACCTGTCACTCCAGTCGCTCCAATCCATATCATTCCATAATAGAATGAGTCTTGTTTAGTAATGCACCAATTGTTTTGTGTCTTGTAGATGTTTTGTGTCTTGTAGATGTTTTGTGTCTTGTAGATGTTTTGTGTCTTGTAGATGTTTTGTGTCTTGTAGAGTGTACAGGTGTTTTTAAGCAGTGCTTTCCCTCTTTGTTTACAATCTCGCTAAACGTCGGCAAAGTGGGCTTTCTACCACAACACCAAGCAGTTGAAGCTACCAAAGCTGCAGAGCTCTCAGAGCATTTGGGAAAGAAGCGAAGCAAGTATTTCTTGCGAAGCCAACCGGTTTCGAGTACATCTATGCCTTTTCCAAGCCACCCATTCCACTCGCGGCACTCGCTTCCCCCTCGGTCAGCCAAATATTATCTGACTCAATCCTTTCCTTGCCACCCCAAGAATAATGCTGCAACTTCAGATAGCTTTGTGTACCCTGTGGTCCCAGCATCGATGATGCTGCAAACGAGCCAGGTAATGTTCGGCGTGACTATGAGTGAGTACCGCTTGAAGGTTCGGGTGTAGACGAAACGAGCGCCCGCTATCGTTCCCGAGGTCATGAATACTTTGTATCTTAGTGAGCGTAGCTAGAGGAGGTTGAGGTTGGAAAGTCGTGCCTACATGTCAGGACATTGGAGGTATCCATCACGGCCGCCATTGGGATCCCGATATTGAAGCTGGTCCTCAGAGTCCATGCAACAAATCAGAGAAGAATCCTAACATGCTAACAACATACAAATCGCTGTTATTATAATTTTTAAAGAGAATAGTCTCTGTGCTTCGTGGCTGCCTGAGAAGAAGAACAACCACTACATGCGAATAGAGCAGAAATAGCCGATCAGCTCATTTACTCAGTACAGGATCTGCTCTGCTCGTCGCAGCAAGGTGTTGGCAAACGGACCAGTTCTGTTAATAGAATTCCAGTTGGCGATTTTGAAAGAGCTAGACGTTCAGACAGAAATTGGAGTCGCAAAAACTCATGTTCAGAGGAAGGAGAAAGTGCACAGCGTGAAGAGCAGAACCTTGACGCCATAGGAATGAATTCAGTGGCCTTGCATATGCCGTAGAGGCCACATTTAAGGCATGGCTAATTATGTGATATCTCTCCTGGGAACGTGAAAAGCGACGATGCAGCTAGAGTGACTGGGTGATGAGCGATTTTGAAGTTCGGGTGAAGTCTAATATGTTGGGACTCACTTAGTGAGGCTGCCGCGAGATTCATTAAAGGTAAACAGACTAATTCAGAGCTTGAAAAGTTAGAACCCAAAAGTGAGACTAATTATGTGTTATAATCTAGAAGCATTTGAGTATTTATATATGCGTTGAACTAGGATAGATTATACAAAACTATACACTAGGATTATATTTATTAATTGTAACTATCTTTAGGTTATTATACTAAAGATATCTTCTTTAAACTTTAATTTATATGGAAAAGATCAAGAACTATAAAAGTTTTCTATAATTAAATCTTTAAAGAGACCCTCTCCTGATACGCATTAGTAGTATCAGATAAATCAAGATTTAATAAATATTATTATTAAACTGAAATGCATCTTTGCAAGATATGTAGTAAACATGTCACAATTCTTTCTAAGATTAGCCTCGGCGACTTTATTCACTAAGATAACGACGGTTCTGTAAAATCCATCGTCGATTATTTTCACTTAAAGTCAAGTGAATCGTGAAAGCCGATTGCTGTACGTAATATAATCACGCAGGTTTGAATCGGGTCCTCAGTCAAGAGGCAGTAAAACATAATGTCGTGCATTAGCACCCGCCAGCGACGGATGCGGCTTACAGGACCCTTCCTGATAATTGATCCTGGATCGCTTACCCACACGTACTCTTGTTAATCACCGCCTTTTTAAACGTATGGTACGATAATGTCTGTTCAAAGGATGAGCCAAGCACCAGTTGTCAGATCACGCGGCTGACATGCAGAACGAGTAAGGCTTACTAGGGAAGGGGCAGTACACCTTTGTCCCGATTAGCGATGTTTGTATCACACAAATAAATGAATCGGGTATAGCTTAGGCTATGACAATTTTCATTCTCAAATATGAGCTGACGAGATCTGTTGAAATGCTTAGTAATTCCCGAATTCTATCTGACTGCTTCTGCCAGCTCTGTCACCTGCTGCAACACTTCAAAGCTTCCAAATAAGATGTCATGGTATTGAGAGATGAAGGTTGCAATGCGGATGGCTGATTAAGCGGACAGTAACGAAGAGGTTTTTATGTAAAGGAACGCCAAGGACGACTGTGAATTCCGATGTGAGTTGGTTCTTTTCTCTCCTCTCGCGGTGCAATGCAGCTTGAGATCAAATAAAATACCGCATTATCACAAGAATTGCGCAAGATAACAACAGCCAAACAGTCGTGCACTGCAATGATGCAGAATATCTCGAGGCTTCTTCCTCAATGCTACGGCGGGCAAATAATATTTCCCAGGGTGGACATATCCTCACGGTGTGGCTCCTCACGCTGTCTCCTTGTGAATTTGGATCTCACTGCTTAAAATGACTGCATGCATCTACTGAAATTGAAATTCAAATCAACAGCTTGGCAAAGACACGAAGACCTCAGGGGTTGAGAATAGATCTGATCTGATGTCAGGTTAATATCGTGACGATGAGGTCGGCAGGTGTCACAACATCCAGCTGAGCAAAGAGGAAAAGATGAGAAGACAGCTCTATGATACATGATCATCAAGACTCCCACCATCAGTATAAAGTACACAGAATTTCCCTCGAACCGATCTCTTCATCCACATCAACAATCACAGCATTCTACTCAACAACACAACTTCAAGCCTTTTATTCACTTCCCACAACAACACCAACCTACTCAATCTCAAAATGCAATTCATCAACATCATCACTGCTTCCGTCCTTGCCACTTTGGCAATTGCTGCTCCAGCACCAGTCGCTGCTCCAGAGGCAATTGCGGAGCCCGCACAGCTCGAAGCTCGTGCTCAGGCATTGATTGACGTCTGGAAGAACTCGTATGCATCCCACTCTGGCATTTAGATTCCATGTTCCACTTCTGACATCTCGTACAGTGATTTCCTTGATCTCAAGTTCACCGGCTCCAGCAACCCCGGAACTTGTGTGAACTTCCCATCGAACTTCAACGACATCGTCTCCTCCGGCAAGGCCAAGCCTGGCTTCCGCTGCACAATCTGGGTTGACGCAGGATGCGTCGGCACTGGGTTCAGCTTCAATGCTAGCCCGGGAGTTGCTTCTCTTCCTAGCTGGATCAACGACAAGGCTTCCTCTTGGAAGTGTGTCGCTGCTTAGGGGGAAGCTCTGGGAGAGCTGGGCTGAGATTCCAAAAGCTTGATTGGATTGGTATAGATGCATGGAATTGGACCTGAAAAGAGAGGAATGATCGGGACTAGAAGACTGCCGCTCGCTTTGTTCTTTGGGTATCTTAGTCGGTTTTGTTTGTAGTCAATTATGTTTAGAACGAGGGTGAAGAATTATAAGTCTTTCTGTCAGACAGGGCCATTCTCAATTGGGCGAAGAACATCTCATACCTTTGAGTGTCGAATTCTCGGGCTCCAAAATAAATCCTACTGATAGTGCTTTTACCAGCAACAATTACTTGGAGAGAGTCATGGATGGCAGCTTTGGGATTAGCAGGGACATCTAAAGGATTGAGTACTGCCAGTTTTGCAACAAAATATAGGACTTGGACGTGCATCAAACCGTTCGGAAAACACCTGCTGTACCTCGGTAGAATTCCTCA
Source organism: Cadophora gregata (assembly GCF_030347475.1). NCBI lineage: Eukaryota > Fungi > Ascomycota > Leotiomycetes > Helotiales > Ploettnerulaceae > Cadophora > Cadophora gregata. The sequence continues at coordinate 1,427,802 of NW_026695938.1, read as the reverse complement.
TTAGGACTCCTTCTTTTTTCAATGGCCCCCAAACACTTCCTTCTGTTTAGATCGGTGACGGATATGAATCCCGAAATAGGTTCCGAGCCTCAGCTGTATTGACTTGGCATGAACCCTGGTCATTTAAATCCAAGCGAGTCCAGTGTCCATGCCTTATTTTCTTCGCTAAGCGTCGATCCACTGTTTTCGGCTCCATCGAATTCACGCTCATAGGTTGTGGTTGTGTTTCCTGTGTGCGTGCTCTCTTCATGAACATGGATTGATGTTGACGCCGCAGCTGGGCTGCTGAGCCCCGGATCGCAAGTTTATCTGAGCAAATACCTCCAGGTCTCCATTTTCCTTTCGTTATGCTCTTCTTTATCCAGCTACTGTCTTTGATCCAGAGGCATTCCGTTCCCGAGCCTGGATGAAAATGATTTCACGACACAGTGGAATTTCTTGGGAAACAATCTTTCACGTCCTGTCTCTGTTTAATATTGCATGCAGTGGTGCGGAGGCCATTTCGTTGACTTCCGCTGCCCCTCAGTTCAACATTTCCACAGTTCCCCAGGTCTCACTTCAGAAGCTTGTATCCGAACTACCAAGATGTATTGTATGACTCTCATAGTACGACGTTGGCTTTGTCGCTGCTAACTCTACCAAGTCCAGCTGCATCTCCTCGCGATTGTCTCAACTCGACTGTGCAAGTACTGACTACGTCTGCTTGTGCGAGCGCTTCCACTTCCTCGAGTCTCCTCATCTCTCCTCCGATGCCTCTACAAATACCTTTGAAAATTGTGCCCAAGGATGCCCGTTATACGCTGGAAGACGTGAGTATCGAATGAAAGTTTGATGTGTCTGTGATACTGACGTATAATTAGGGGCTCCTGGAAAAGTCTTGGATCTCTGTGAAGCAGTCGGAGTTCCTACTGTGGTACTTCCAAGATTCATGGAAAACTCCATGCGAATCTACGGACGACAGATACTTGATGAATCTTCTAGCATAGGCTCTGGGCCATCCACTCCAGCGACCGCCGAAACGGTGACCTCACTTCAGACGGAATTTGGTGCGGCGGCATCGACATCCACAGGAACATTCATCGCAGATCCAAGCAGTTCGTACACCATCGTCTTTGTCTGGCAAGCCGGACCATCGGTAGCGACTGTAGTTTCAACGACTACTGTGGCGCCTTGGGTGTCCCCTTTCACCTCGACAATCACAGCAACGGACTCGCCGGTTGCAACTCGGATTATTGGAGTCCCCTACACGACAAGCACGTCAAGCGCTACAGTCTCATCGAGTCCCACAAACACACCGGCACCTACACCTCCTCCATCTGGCCTATCTTTGGGCGCAAAGATAGGAATTGGTGTCGCGATACCTCTTGCTGTCATTGCGCTCGCTTTAGGCATCTTCATTTATCTTCGGCGAAAACGGAAAGCGACTCGAAAGCACGTGGTAGAAACCCAGGAAACGGACGATGGAGGACTTCCGGAACATATATCCGATATTCCAAAAGTTGATGTGTCAAAGTTTCCAGAAAACCCGAACGGGTTTCGCCAGGTGCATGAATTAGGGCATGATGACCAGTCGGGTGTAGTCAGACGAGATGTACACGAGTTGAACAACGAGACGGCGCCAACGAGGCATGAGATGATCGCTAGGGAATCTCCTGGAGATGTTGCTCTTACTAGGTCTGCGCACGAAGATGGCTCACTGGCATCAACCGGTGTTTCGATATCTCACCCTGGGCATCAAGAAACCCCACCAGGAGTACAATTCGCCCAGAGAAACCAATCACCAAACCTAGTGACCAACCCGAAAGTGCACGACGTAGAAGATGATGAGGAAGTTCGTGAGATGCAACAGGAGATGGCGCATATCCAGGCGCGAAGGGAGCAATTACAACGCCTTCAGGCTTTGGAAGCAAGAGAAGCGGAATTGAAGAGAACGATTGAAGAAAAGAAAGCTGCAGCAGAGTCTCAGACATCTCACCAGACGTAATTGAGTAATGTAAAATCCTGGCAAGCAGTTGTAGATACGCGGATGTGATGTTTTGGTAATCGGGATAATGGGGATAGACATCTTGCATCTGGAAAGGGTTGCTCAAACATTGCATAGGGCATAATGTAGATTTTATGCTACCACAGCAGAAGACCTACAAGAATTCTAACACATATATAATACGAGATAAACTACGAAATTTAGGACTACTTGCCAATCTGAAGAAGCCTCGCTAAGTCCCTGAAGATAGGCAGTCAGTGTTGTTCCCTGTCAAGACTGGGCTACTCCACTCCGACACGCGAACCAAGTTTTCATTCCTTAAAGATAGACTCAAGAAAATATTCTTGCAAATTATACAAGAAACAGTATCTCAGCACGCTTCAAACCTAAATTATCGCTCGTCCAGTTTAGACATTGGGTTGCACCCTTCACACTATTAGTATATATCTCAAATATCCACGAGCCACCACCTCGAGACCTATGTGACCATGAGGTTTTAGACATCCACGGAGATCTAGATACTCTTCTCATGCATCACAAGCCTCCTCTTCTCCACCCTCCTCACTTCGATCAGGCTACAACCTCGGCGTTATGAACAAACTAGCGCTCGCTCAGATAAGGTAACCACCCACCAAAACATCAAATCAGTCTTCCTACGATGTAAACCGCAACATAAACCTCAGGAAATGGTATCAATCTGATGGCGAAACTAAAGCACATCGTCTATGTCTTTTAGCTGAGAGTAAAAACTCCTTGGACAAATTCACGGCAGAGATTAACAGTCAGGAGGATTCTCACGACGATATCCAGCCACACGGCCAACGCTCCATTCCACGAGTACCGCGCCGAATCAAGCATCAAAACCAATATCTAAACTGAAAACCATGCTTTTGAATAACTCCCGAACTAACAATACAAAACTTCCAAACTCAACAACCTTTTTTTTCTTTTCTGGATCTCCAAATTGCACCCCCAAACTCCCTTCGCAGTAAAAAAGAAAAAAAGAACGCAAGAAAGGAAAGAACTTTTTAAGACCACCTAATCATAAGTCCGACTGATCTCAGCCTCAAACTCCTCGTCCGTCAGCTTGTATCCATTTGCCTGATGCTCGCTCCGTTTCTTAGACCATTGATCCCACGACCTAGATCCATCGGGTGGAGACATTGGCTGGCTTGACCAGTCATCGGTGAATTGTACGCCGACTTCCAAGACGCTAGATGGCCAGCGGGGATTCATCTTGAGATCCGTACTGAGGGCCTCTGCTACTTGTTGCTTGGGCTCTATTGAAGTCAGTCTGGGACTTTAGGGCTACAAAAGAACAGAGGAGGAGAAGCAGAATACGCACAGTTTTCCAGCAGGCGATGCTTGATATGCTTCTAGATTTCGGTATTGTGATGGACCTCGCACGGACCGAAGCCTGTTTCTGTTGATCTTTTGATTTTTGAGGAGTTGCTCGATGTTCGGGGCTGGCGGATAGAAAGGCTCTCCCGGACGTTGTGCTGTTGAAAACGAGGCGGTGACGTTGTTTGTGGGGTCATTCAACCATTTATTGAGTCTACACACCGTAAGTATTAACCAAGGAATCAGCTTTGCGAATGAAACCACTCACCTCTGGTGGGGCTGGTGGAGTTCCAAATTTTCATTAATGGAAGAGCTGTCGACAGATTCTTTGTTTGAATCAGGGTTACCAAGAGCAATCTGAGCACCAGAGGGAAGTTGAGCTATATCCATCGAGCTGAACCTGTTATAAATGGTAGCAATTTTCTCTACAATACGAAGGGCAATACTTACGATCCAAGCGCCTGATTCACACCAGCATTGAAGCCATCATGTTGCTGAGATCCCCTTTGGTTGAACATTTGGTTGCCTTTCTTTTGATAGGACTTTTCGCGACTCTGGTTGGGAAGGCTTGCCGGTCTGCGGTTATACTGGTCAATTGTCGGAGTACGAAGTGTTGGTTGAAGGATGATCTTACTGCTACTATCCTCTTTATTGACTGCTTGAAGTCGGACATTCGATACTGGAGTTACTGGTCTAGCTGGGCTGGAGAAGGGTGAAGAGCCATCCGTCATGGGTACTCTTGCCTGTTTCGAAGGGCCAGTGGTAGCTGCCATGCTGCGCTGCAGTCTTAGATTGCTCAGGTCGGCTGAGTTCGGCGTCGGCGTGGAGTTCGCTTCTGTACCTGCAACTTGTTGTGAGCTCATGGAAATTGGTGATTCAACGATACGCGAATCTGGCGTTTGACGATATGCTGGCTGAGCGAAGTCGGAACCAGATCGTTGAGATGTCAAAAGATATGGATTCAGTACCTTAGACGGTTTGGAGACGAAACGTCTTTGAAGTTCACCCTTCTGCGGTTTCGTATTCCAGATTGGGTGAATGGCCTCATCGCGGAGAGGTGGGAATATTTCATCCTCAGAATCTGAGTCGGAGTCCGAGTCAAAGTCTTCCATGAGAGCCTCATCTTGCCTTCTGCGCTCGTCCTCAGTATCCTCTATCTCCTGTATAATACTGTCAGACGGCAGACCCATATTTTTCCTGGAAAGCTGTAGTGGTCCCCCACGTTCGCCACTTGTTGATAAGTCTTCGTTCTGGTCCAAGAGATCAGCGACCCGCTGTTTAGAGTCGGACTCATCTCTGTCTATCAGGTGGATCTTCCCTCGAAAAATGCGAGACTTCTGGCCTGGAAGGAACGGCGTGACTGCCAAGCCGTCTTCACCAAGTAATTCCAAGGTAGATTCTAGCATCGCATCCACTTCTCTTTCCAAGAGCGCATCATGAGACGTTTTCAGAAACTCTAGTAAGGCATACAGAATCTTGCCGACTTCTACCGCCCACTCCTCCCGCACCATTGGCTTCTCCAGAGCCCTCCTGGCGACCTTGCAGAAACGTCTGGCCCAGAACAGGAGGAATTCTCTGAACTCTCGATTCTCATCGAAGAAGTAATCCACGCCGAATCTTCTGAGAATCATTTTGGCCGCTTTGTCTATGTTGACACACATTTCACTTAGAACTCTCCAACTAGGGTATCCCAGCTTCAAATCAAAGTGCATATCGCCCATTTTTAGCTTGTCAAATTCTCTATCCTGTCTGACTGCTTTGTAGATGATTTCGAATATGTAGAGCTTGTCTTCGTGACTCGATCTCTTCTTGAAGGTTTCGTCGAGAAGGCGTTGTTGTACAAGCCTAAACGGAATAAAATAAATGTCAATCAGTTCGTGGCAGAGCCTCGGACTCCCAGGGTTATTGTAAAATACAAACAACTTCTCCTCGTGGAAATAGAAATTGTACGATTGAGAGTTGTCGATTTGTCATCCGCGCTTCTTCATGGTGATAACGAAGCGGGCTTCGAGTTCGCGGGTGAGGAGCGCGTCATACCATGCATTCAGCCAGACCCCGAATTCCGTATAGCGTCTTTCCAATCCTGCCTGGATGATGATCGGCGACATTCCCTCCGACTCCTCGTATGTATCCTCGATACGTTTGCAGTCGGACACGAATCGAGCAATTGTGTTTGTAGGCAGGTCGTAAGTAAAGACGTCGGGACCAAAGGTTTTCTCGATGATCTTGACCTTGTCGCAAAACTTGCGTCTCCATCCCATCTTGAAGATTTCGATCGACCTGCAGTGGTAGGGAGAGCTTGGAGGGAGTTGACTGGTATTGAATACGAGTTTCTTCGATTTGAGCGCTCGATCGAGCATGATTTTGGAGGCAATTTTTGCGCTCAAGTTGATGTTGAACTCGTCGCGCACCCACTTGATGTGGGAAGCGCTGCCGCGACCTCCTGGGGAGGCGACCTCACGCTCCATGGCCATGTTGTTTGGAGCGATGGAGCTACGAAGGGAGCGAGTGGTGGCAGTTGGAGGTGCAATTGAAGTGCTTCCGTTTGGCGATAACAATGTTTGGAATGATACTATCTGTAAGATGCTTGGAGTGCTGGTGAGCGATTGTGAGCGAATGTTGTTGCGGGAGGAAGAGGGCACGGCTGTAGGGGAGCTGATGTTTATGAGGGCGATGGGGGACGCCGCTACTTTCTCTTTCGCCGACCGATTGACCTCACCTGTTAGCAGCAACCAATTAAGTGAAGTGGACTACTAGACCGCTACCAAGGTCTAATAAGAGTTGAGCCAAGGTGATTCGAGGGAAATGGACAATGGATTTCCTCTAGCGCACATACAAAAGAGTGCTCGAGAGTCATATATATCTACCTGTAAAGATGAAGAGGACTTGCAATAAGTAAATAAGCATAATAAAATGAATTAGAAACATTATTCATTCCAACAAACTCCGCGGTGAATCTTGAATCTCAGATGAATCCTCCTATCTTTAAGAACAACAACCTGCGGCTTCTATGACGTGATATGGATCTACTCTCTGTGAACCTACCATGGTTTCGCTCAGGCGTGAAATATCTGACTCCACCAAACATCCACTCTCAAGGGTTACAGAGCCTCTTCTTATTCTCTTGTGTCTTCCTATCAAGATAGCTTCAAAATTTATTGTAAATTTCATGGATAGTTTCGTGCTCGAACATAAAACGGCGCAAGAACTTTGCGGCGCAGGTACACAGGTATTCACTCACCTACCTTACCCACCACCAAGATCGTGTTCAGGACCTCGAATGGAAGGCCTCGACTGGGCGGAGAGGAGCGCTTGCGGTGTCCGTCTCATCTTCGGCATCGACAACGTCGTCACTTCCACACGCTTGATGCCAAGCCTTAACCGAGCCAGCTCAAGGTCCCACCTCAGCTTGGTAGGTATGTTTGGATCGAGCGAGAGACGCAGAGTCAATGTTTGGTAATACTACAACTGCGGTCTGACAATGCAAACTTTTCGAGGGACCTTTCTTCATTGAAATGCAACGGCCGCGGGCAAAAGACTTCGCTAGCTTGACGCAAAGCCAAGTCCGCGTGGGGAATGCAGCAGCATTACCATCATAGCTTTCCTACGCCATGCATTGGAAACAAAATTTCTTATGAGAAGAAATGTAATTTTCGTTGAAGGAAGATGAACTGTATTCACTTGTTCGGAATTATCCGTGTCGGAAGAGACCCACTCGAAATCTTCCACATATTCGTCTGGACGTCACAGCCCGAACACCGAGAATCTTCCTCACTCGGAGGTTGTAATCGGAAGTTGGACGGAAAACAGATACAAAGATATCCATTCCGAGGACTCAATGTTACATCCACAGCAAGCTATTAGAAAATTGCTTCAAGGCTTGGTTGAGGCTTCCCTTCCGTTGAACTGATGGCTGCGATGGTCATGTGACCTCTCTCTCACATCCAGAATCAGGTGATGATCCGGTTGTTCGGTCCAACCCCAAGGCCTGGACCAAGCCGATCAAGCTGCACCGTCTCTTCGTCGTAATACTTAAAGAGAATGTGATCACCACGTAAATTTCTTGCAGCAGAACGCTCGAAATTGTGAAGGGGGACGCTCAAGAACAGACTCTACGACTGAACGGCAGTTAAACAGTTGTACGGAAGTAGAATTTTTCAAATAGACAATATATTAAGAGTAGGAGCGCGTTCAAACGTTTCTGTGAGGTTTTGCGACCGTAGGTTGATTCATAGTACCAAGATCAATGGCCTCAAGGAGGCCAATTTCGAAGCAACGCGAACAGAAAAACGGGAAAGAGTCCGAGAAGCTTAACTCGCAAAGACCAAAGGCAACATTGAAATTGAGCGACGTTCAAAAGTATAATATAGAATTAGGAAGATGAGAAAAACAAAATCGAGGTTTTTATGAACAAATATGAGGTTTTTTTAAGAATCGAAATGTAAGTGGGCTTGAAGTTGCAGAACTGCTCAACCCGCTGAAGAACCATCCTCCAGTCACCTGGATTCAGTGGAACAACTAAATACCAGATGATGAAAGCGGATACAATAAGGAGACATGAATGGCCAGATGAAACCCTTGGATGTCATCTGATATGATGCAACAGGAATTGCCGTAAATGTCAGGAGAGTATTGATTGGAAGACCCACTTGTGTGTTTGTTGACATGAAGGAGGTAGGTACTGTGGCCTGTTAATAATAGCTAGATTAATTAGGGATGTTAAATGTCTCATTTGATACAAAGGGCTTGAAAATGTGAAAGAACCAAAAATCAGGAACTGCATATTTGCCCCAACTTCCCAGCCGCGGGGGAAGAAGAGAAAAGCAGCCTCGGACCTTGCTCTGCCAACCAGCAATCTGCTAATCCATTTGACGAGTTGTTGTCTCAGTTGGAATCGGTGGGAGAAGAGCTTTGCAACCGGAAGAAGATCTTGTTGATCTTAACATGAAAGCATTGTGCTGAGCTGTGCTGTTCCATGAAAAGGGGTTCGGTAAACATGGCTTGGCACGCACCCCTCCCCCTTATCACTCCCAACCACCGCATTTTCTGTACGATGGCGGTTGCTAACAGGGAAACTCCTTTATCAACCAAGGACGTTTGACGTACATCAGCTGTCGTAACCTCGGGACTCGTACAGAGGTCTGCACGGGCTATCCATACAAAGATAGCCTGATTGAGGTAAGATGCCATTAAATCTACAATTTGATCGGAATAGTAAAGGGAGAGTAGTTAGCCTATCACGATATGTGACTGGTCGTTGATTTGTTTGATAGAGCTCTACAAAACAAATGTTGCGGCGGGGGAGCCGAGAGACAGAAATCCGAGACCGCATCATCCAACGCCAACCATTACTATCCCAACACCCTCCTCCAGCTATTTCTGTCCTCCAAATCCTTGTTTCTCGCAGCCTCAAGAAATGCCCCTGGGCATTCCATCCTCCAATCCCAAGATTCCCATCTCAGCCCACGTGCCTCACTAAACCCAATCTGTGGCACGGCAGCACTACTGGTAGTTCCACGCTGCATCCACTGTTCCCTTATCCGGGCCGCTTAGGGGAGTGAGGCGAGATGGAGTGACGTGCGATGTGCCCGCCCTCGCCCTCGCCCCGGCTGGCTCGATGCACCCCAGGAATTCAGGTCCGAGCTCTATCACAGTACTGTAATGTAGTGAGTAGTAGTGTGGGCCGTGGTGGGCAATAATAATGGATACCTGAGTGAGGTGAGCAGGAGCAGGGCAGCGCAGCGCAGCGCAGCGCAGCGAGCTCCATGCGCCCACCCAATGGCAAGTTGATTCCCCTCTCGCCCACCCTCTCAGCTCCCCTTCCCTCTCCCCTTCTTCTCCCAACTTCCCACATCAACATCAACCTTCCATCACCCAACACCTACCACCCTATTCCTCTCAATAACACCTATCCAATTGAACTTTCAATACCCCAATATTAGCAAACATGTCTACAAGAAAGAGGAAGCAGGATGACGAGGAGCTTGTTGCGCTCCCCAGCGACGAGAGCGAGGAGGAAGAAGAGTACGTTATTCTCCCATTTCCACCACTTTTCATCTCATATCGCCTCTACGACTTCAATTGCATGCCCTGCAGCTTCACAGTCCATATCGGAGCTTCATAATGCGATATGGTTGATGACAAGGCTGTATGCGCCGATGCAAACGCGCACATGTCAGCCTCCTGTCTGCGCTGACCATAATATCCGTAAGGACAAAGCTGATGATGCGCAACAGGTATGAAGACTCCGAGCCAGAAGATGTAGCCGGTAACGACGATGATGACAGTGAGGAGGAAGAAGAGGAAGAGGTTGAGGACGAAGAGGATGCTGAAGGTATGCGCCATTTATCCTATCCCTTGACAGCTACCCAACTCCACCAGCAACTGCCATCTCTCAGCAAGTACCAAAACTAACAACAAAACAGAAGCACAACCCGTGAAGAAGAAGCGCAAAACCGAGCCAGAGCCAGCTTCCACCGAACAAGCAGCCCCCAAGGCCAAAGCTCCAGCCACAGCTGAAGACGAGGATGATGAGGAAGCAAACCCCGAGGAAGACGAGGACTCTGCCGCCGCCGACGACGAAGTCGATTCCGTTCCTGCCAAGACCAAAGGCGCAAAAGCTGTAGAGGAAGAGGATTTCGAGGAGGTTGGTGGTGACGATGATGAGGATGACGACTAAGTCATCATTGCCATTACGACTCAATCACACCCTGTGCGACAGCATGGGCACGAGATATGATATGATAATGGCAGTGCTAGAGTAATGGGGTGCAGTATGGTGAACTGGGAAGGCTTTGCTGGATATTATGCTAGGTAGCGGGATGGATATCGGAGGACTGGACTGGAACTGGATTTTGGAGCTGGAATATAACAAAAGGTAGAAGGAAGGAACAGGTCGACGGCAATCTGCTTTTTAGAACTCCTAAGCAAGTTCTCATTCAATTCCAAAAGCTTATTCCTTCAATCCCTTCCCCATGTCCTCATCCGAGCCCATATGCAAATGCTCAAAGTCTCAAAGTTTTCTCTGGCACCTGACACCAATTCGCATTTATTCGTACCGATCGACCAGCTCACATGCCAGTTCTGAGCGAGAGGGAAGAACCTTGCGATGCGGCTGAGGGGTCTTCAGGATCCAGTATGTGAGTCCATATTTGTTTCCCATAATTAGAGCAAGCGAGCTGACTGCTTGCGTGGTAAAGGCGGGTTTCAGGACTAGAAGTCTGAGACACTCCGAATCCCTTCGTGCACGGCTAAACTTGGCAGTACAGACGACCCTTATCAATGCAGATCATCCCACCTCGCCTCAACTCTGTCAGATCCTCCGGATTTCTGGGACACCGCGTCTCCGTCCTTTCTAACCTTTTCTTTTTATTATTTGTTTTTACGTTTGTGACCCGATTTGTATGCTTGGTTTCGTTGGTACTTGGGGCTTGTGAATTGTTGATTTGTTCTCTTCTCGGTTTCTCGCAGGCGAGCTGGCATATGTTGGGCTGTTATTATATGTCACTCGCATTATTCGCTTTCCGAGTGAACTCTGTTTCGTGGTGCGACGACTTGGTGATCACACACCTGTGCTCGTACTTCATCTTCATTTCTTTCAGAGTAACATAGCCTAGAGCTATAGATACTCTGCGAACGCAACGATCGTAGACCGAATTGATTCCGCGCCATTCACGAATCTTCCGCTACAGATCGAATTTCCACCTCACTATACTTCTCTCTCTCTACAGATCGATGTCACAACTTCGAGGCAAAGGACCTACGGTTAATGTCAGCAAGATGGATAAGAGGTTCTCGACACTGTTCCTGGATCCTCCGAGGTTGTCGACAGACAAATCTGCAGATGTCAACAAGGCGCCTTCCTCAAAGATGAAGAAGGTGCTAGGCCGACTCTTCAACGGCCCTCCACGAAGATCACCCAATCCCTCCACGCAAGAAGAGAAAGCGAAATTTGAACACGCCGAGCGACTATGGGATACAGTAATATCTTTCGCGAAGCCCGGTCCAAAGAAGCCCGCTGCGGTCGTCAAGACAGTCAAGCCACTGCCAGCACCAAAACCTCAAGGCGGACGCAATACCAATATCTCGACACAGTCTGTCACAGTCTCCCCGCCTTCCGAACTTCCTAGCTACACCACAAAAGACATCTTCTACAAAGGCAAAGGTAAACCCGTCGTCCATAGCTCTCGGGACTCGAAATTCAGCTCAATCTCCTCCCTACCCTCCCTTAAAACGCTCAACCTCTCCTCACCGACGACCACACCATCTCCCAGCGTGCCCTCTTCCGCGACAACAGTCTCCACCGCCTTGAATGCACACATCAGCCTCTCCCGCTCCGAATTCACACGACTCCAATCCCTCCTCCGGCGTGCGCATCGGCGCCTAAAACAACAAGAATTTCTCGCCTCCAATCTCGCGAACAATTTGCTGTTCATCTTCGCTCGTAAGGAACTCCAAATTCAAAACCTAAGACGCTTCCGCAAATCAGAACAGGCCAACATGATGTCCACCATCTTCCGCACAAAGGAGCATTGTGGGCGATTATTCCTCCGCAAAGCCGCTTTCCTGCAACACTCTTTTGCTTCGCTCGATAAATTGCGTAAGGCTGTGCAAGAGGCTGAGAAAGAAGCGGTGGATGCTATTCCTGAGGCGTGTACGAGTCGTTGGGCGGGAGAGGGGATCAGATTTGTGGTTGAGAGGGAGGTGCTAGGGGATTGGGTGGCGGAGATGGAGAGGGATTTGGGGTTGCAGAGGGGACTCGATGGGGATCTTAGGAAGGGGGTGAAGGAGAGGGCCGGGGAGAAGAGGTGGGTGGGGAATGTGAGTGAGGGGACTATGATGATTAGATTTGTGGGATTCTTGGAGGGGAGGTTAGGCGCTCTGGAGGGGTGTTATGGGAGGATTGGGGAGGTGCTTAAAGGTATCGAGGAGATTGCTAGGGAAGGCGAAGGGACTTCATGTCTGTGATGTGCTATGATGTGGATTGCTAAAATGGCCTGAAGCGGACCGCATCCCATATAAAGCGTGCTGGCGTTGGATTGTACACAAGTGGATGTTCGAGTAGGATTCGGTTTTCAATTAACGATGATACGGATGGTATGGAATTGTCATTAGGAGTATACAGGCAGTCAGCGACCGAAGCTGGCCTTTCAAAAAGAGTTGGAGTCTACGGAGTTCTGTTTCTATATATAGGTATAGAGATGCAAAAGTCATAAGCGAGAAATCTATTTACATTCCAGACTTTCCATACCTAGGTACTGGCAACCATACATTCCTCAACAGGCCCACCCCGCACATTGTCAACAAGTCATCCGACCACACCAAAACCGCAGTCGATCTCGTCTTTATTCAAATTTTGTTACCATACTAGGTCTTCCCATCCCGCGGACCACTCCGCTTACACATACCATCACAGACTCGAACAAAGAAGGCTTCAGCATCCCAACACCTCAGCAGCGAGCACAACATCAAATCCCCAAGGGCCAGGGCCCGCCCGCCACCATGGGTTGTTGCCTCTCCTGCCCATCCTTATCCCCTTTGTCAACAAAGAAACACCAAAAAAACCGCTACCGAATCCACAAACACCAGATCTCGCCTCCCATCCCAGCTCGACCATGTGTCTCCCTCCCATCCTCTTCCCCAACCTGTAGCACCAGCTCCTCGGACTCAGGATCTTCTGAAAAGAACGAGTGCTACTATTACGATCTACCAGCACCACCGCTTCCACCGTTCGCGCCTGTGCTCCAGACTCAGAATCGGTATGGACACCAGGACCGAAAGAGTCCTGCTCGAAAACGCAACCGCAAACAAGAGATGGGCATGAGGATTGTTCGAGACCCACAATTCACAGTCCTGCCACCAAACCCACAGAGATACCAAGACCACCCTCGATCTCAACACCAATATCTCGCTGAACCCCAAGATCCAAGCCCATTTCCACAACCACAACCACAACCCGCACCCTTCCACCTCGCCAGCCCGACCGAAACACACCTCCTGCTCACGAGCGAACTCACCGAAGAGCTCGCCAGCATCAGCATCCTGATCGCCAACCTCGCGCACTCCATCCGCGCGTACTCGTTCACCAATATGCAGGTCAAGAGACAGGTGCTGGGCGATATAGATGGTGTGATTCAAGCGCTGCCGAGACCGCCGAGGGGGCTGCTTGTTAGGCAGAGGTTGGTGAGGTTGAGAGGGGAGATGGGGGGGCTTTGGGAGGCGAAGGGGGAGGTTTTTGAGAGGGGGTTTGGGGGCGTGTTTCTGAGTGGTGGTGGTCGTGGGGGTGGGGAGGCAGAGCGAGACGGGTCTGATGGGAGTTTGAGTTTGAGTTTGAATTTGAGTTTTAGTTTGGAAAGTTTGGAGAGGAATGGGGATGGGGATGGACTGGAGGCTCTGTGGGAGGGATTCATGCGCTTGAGCGATGAAGAGAAGATGAATATGGCGTGGAACCTGACCAAAAAGTGTCCCCTCATGCGAATCTTCGAACTTCTAAGTAAAGCACGGGCAGGGAGTGAAGACTTGCTAGTGCTTGACAACAAGATGAGCAATCTTCTGAAGAAGGAGTTTGACGGTGTGCTTGCGGAGTTGAGGGAGTTTGATGGGTATGGTGGCGTGGATGGAGAGAAGAAGGGAGGCCTTGGAGAGACGCCGAGTATGCAGTGGAGGGTCTTGGGGATTATGGAGGGGAAGAGGAGGGAGGAGTTGAGGGCTAGGATGGAGGATGTTAAGAGGGGACGGGGAAGGGTTAGTGTTGCGCTGCTGGGTGTTGTGGAGGGGTTGGTGGAAGACGGGGGTGGATTTTTTTGAAGTAGACTTTTGGATTGGCCATTTGGAGTGCGTTGGATACTCCCCATGCCCTTCCTCGCATTTGAAGTGCAATTATATTGAAGATTAGATACTAAAAAAAACTTCTTGCAGTGCTTTCTTGTCTCGTGGCGGTCCTCGCTCGTTAATCCTCAACTTCCTACCGAGCTATGAATCCTTTAGTATGAGACTCTCCAAGATACTTAGAAGTTCAACGAAGATGCACGAAAAGTGACTATTAGACGGGAGGTAACCAGTGTAGTCGATAGTTTTGCCGTTTTGTTAAGAACTAGCACTAACTGCTGTTCGTTACTAAAATCCTTAAACTAACTACAGTTAATTATAATAAGTTAAAACTGTAGTTAGTTCAATGTACTAATAGTAAAACGGGTTTGTTTTTAAAACAGACTATTTTTATAACACTTACCTAATAGAAGGCTAAAATTATATTATAATAGTAGTCTTATATACTAAAGATATTAAGAAAAAGTAATTAAGCTTATTTTAAAATCTATAACTAAGGTAAAAAGAAGGTAAAGGAGGTTAAAGGAGGTGTTCTCGCTTAGCTCGGGTTATACCTTCCTAAATAGGAATAGCTAACCGAGCTATCCGAGCTATCCGAGCTAGCTACCTGCCCTTAAATCGTTATATAAATCGCTATAGTTTATTTACTTCGCTCTTAAGAACTACCCTGTTTCGTTCGTTTTAGGCTTTATATAACGGACTTAAGTTAGTTTATAAGGCTTAAAACGCTAGTTAGTTTAAAATCTCGAAAACGGGGTCGTTTGAACGGCCGTAAACTATCGACTACACTGGAGGTAACTACCTTAAAGGAAAGTGATGCTCTGGGTACACTGTCCTAAAGCAGTCAAATCAAAATTAGTTACCAACAGTTACCTAGAATATATTGACATTTCCTAGACGGTAACCTGGTATCGCCGGCGCAACAACTGTAGGTATAATAGTGTACTCGATCTTGCGCTCCCTTCTAGCTAGTAGAATATATCACGTGATTTTACTTTCCTGGAGATATTCCATTATTTATGAACTTCTTGATCATAAATACCTGGCGAATTATAACTAATAATGAGATCAAAACCTTTGAGGTATAGTCTGGACTGTTTTGATAGCAATGGTATCGGTACTTGCTCTAAGTGTTCATTGTGAGTTGCGTCATCCCGATAGTCAAGAAGAATATCACCAGGCTCAATTTTGAAATTCTCGGAACTGCAAATCGAACAACATGGCATCGCAATTAATGATTTCAAAAGACCCTAAGAATGTTCGATATATCCAAGAATGGCCTCACTGGGTATCTGGATAGTTCGATTGTTACTATCGTAACCATCCTCCTGCCTCTCGCCAGTCGTCATCACACGCATCTACTTCCTTAACATGTCGCAAGAAGAAGAAAACGAACAAGGCAGTGGAATCCCCCAAGTTATCACTTTATTTGTGCTATATATCGATCATCTCTTATTATCCTATGCTAGTAGCTATCCACACCAGCTACATCAGAGCACGATCAATTTTCAAACCTCCGACCGAAATTGCAGATGTGTATGAATACGTAGCCTCCATCGTATTCTGCATTCGAGACTTTCAAACCTGCTTGGAGAACTATCTACGCCCCAATAGCCAATATTACACTCCCATTCAGAGGAGCTGAGAAAGATAAAGGAAAAGAGCCAGAAGATACGACAATTCATAAAACAGGATACTGTTCTTTGCATCTCAGTTGTTCGTCATGTCAGCAATTTCTTTGTTCACAGATGGGACATGGCTTCCTCTGGGTCCCAGCTTTGATTTTTTTCTGGCGTTATGATTCCCGGGTCAAAGTTCTGGTACATGCCCCCCTAGTAATTCGTAGAGCCTCAGAGGAACGGCTTGATCGATGAAGTCCACAACTTCTCTCTCTTCACTGAGAACAGATATTGACATGGTTTGTGAAGTCTGAGTTTAATCTCTGTCAAGGGCTTTCATGGGTTCTTTCAAGTGTAATTGTGCCCCAAAGCGTTGTCTTGGCAACCAAAGTATGTTGTCCAACAAAGGCCAGTCAACTGTTTACAAATCCTTTGAGGTATAGCAAAGGCCAAACAATGACTCTTCAACTCCAAGAACGGTAGAACTTTATGAAGATACTCTTATTGGTTACTCAAGCGCATTTTGGTTGAATACAGGCTTCACAAATGTCCCATTGTAGCTCTTGAATTCGGCTTAGTGTTGACTTTGAAATCCTATATCTACCCCCGCCTGGGCTCGAGTCTCAACCTTTACATTAAACGCTACAGTCCGAAATTGAATCAATTCTCTTTACCACAAAAAGTCGTCAACTACATTTTTTGTTATTGCTACAACAGATAACCCCACCGGAGGTGTTATCAAGATCTCGCAATCCACCTGTGGCTGACCTTCCTCGCTTAACAGTTCCACAATGTCTGAACATTCCGATAATACCGGAACCTGGGCCAATCTCTCTGATAACAAGACACCAGCTAAGTCAGACACTGGTACTTTCAAAGAGGAGATCATCGCCAAACATACGACACATGTGAAGGGGGCAATCCGAGTTGCTGACGTTCGTGTTCGCTTCAAGTTTGCCACATTCCCTCGTGTTCCGGTGAAGGACAACTTCACATTGGACCAAGAGCCTTGCGACTGGCATCGTATCTTTCAGTTCGGGTACTGGGAAGAAGCGAAGCGCGATATCACCCACAGCCTGTATGTTTTCGCAAAATCCGAGAATGGTGCCAGTAAGTTGGTATTGGCAATCATCTTTTCAGAGGTTTACAAAAAGATCCGCCCTGTTTTCTGGGAGAAAGTTCGACTTTCTGCTACGGAGATACTCTTCTGCTTTGTCAACGCTCCTGACAAATATACCTGCACGATAAGTGGCATCAAATACTGTGACAAGAATACATTGATCACATCCACTTCTGTTGAGAACGACGGCACTGTGACCTACTCGGTTACCAAAGACGGCGAGGTTCGCTATACAGATACATTGGATCATATGTGGTCTCTGTCCCCAGAGCAGATGTTCTTGGGGACATTGCCAGAGTTGACCGTCAGTGTCCTCTAAATACTTCTTTGGAAGTACTGCACGTACGTCTCCAATTCCTGTTCGCCTTTTGGTTGACCGGTAATCAATCGAGAAATTCCAAAATATCGGATGCTGGTATCGAAGGTCCTATCAATAAAAAAGTACTAATAACCATGGAGACGTTGTTCCCCTTCTGCCAGCCTGTAAGTGATATCTGCACACCTTGGTGAAAGCGGAACGGTATTATTAATCTCCAGCCATCGCCTGCCTCGCTCTAGGCCGAACCTATCGCTGAATAGGCTCAACCAAACTTTTCAAAGTATGGGACAACGATGACATAATGCGCAAACACTTCAATTTAGCTTTGCTTTGATCCGAGACCGCAAGAATCAAGATTCTTCGCGCGACGTTCTTCCCAACCCCACGACATCTATACATACCCAAGCCGTTTTGGTAAGTCTGAACCCTTTGACTGCAGTGTATTTAGCTTATTCTTTGCTTCTATCTTTTGCGTTCTGCTCTAAATATTCTCCCTCTTGTAGATCACAATCAGCGCAATGTCCAGCAGCGACTCCGACTCCTGGAGCATCATCTCAGGAGGCTGGTCTGACAATGAGAGCAACAAGTCGGATGATGAAGGGTTCACAAGGGTAAATTCTGACGCCAACAGTCGGAGAAATTTTCAAGCTCCGAGCCCAGCAAGGAAGGAGCTGGCTCCACGAGCACTGCTCTCAGAAGATGAGTCGAACACAGAACAACAATCAACTCCAAAGAAGTCTCCAAGAATCATCGAGGGCTCTTTGAATCAAGCATTCCCGCCATCTACTGCTGCTTTGAGCACTGCCAATCCAAGCTCTAGCATTATTCAGAGTTCCAATGGAGACTCGCAAGTCGATAGTCTTAAGAGAAAGTATGGTCGAGGCTTCGTGGTCCCGCTTTGGCAGGACATGGACCCCCAGAAACGAAAATTAGCAGGTCTGGAGAGAACGAACCCTCAATTTGTGGAAGAGAAAACTGTAGGAGGAAGAGGGATCAAGACAAATCAACCCAGTCCTCCAGAGACCAACTTCCATGCTCCCCAGGGCAACCAGGCCTCAACTCGGGCCCCCAATAATTCCATTGTCGATTTCTTCCATGGAAGCTCTGATAGCGAAAGTCGGGCCTCCAATCGACGTGGCGCCGCCCAGGTTCCTGATAGTATCTCGTCTATAACAAAGGGTCTCAATCAGGTCCGACTGGAAGATCGAAATACCGATCCACTCAAAGAGCTCGTTCCTCAAGTCTCTGATTCCAGTGGATCTCAAACAATCAGCGTTTACGATTCTCCATCTGGACAAGGGAAACCATCTGCGGTAGGCTCAGACGCTTTGTCTCAAATTCCAAAGATCGTGGGACCATCAGGTCAGGCTACTGCTCCTCGTAGGCCAACACCCACCGAACTGAGACAGATGCAACCGCAATTGCCATGTCACACCTCCGTGTATCCGAAAAATATGCCTTTCTCAAACGGCCCACAGCCGCGTCCACCTTGGGATAGTGATCGGTCGAATCTCTATTATCCCTGGTATTTTTTCAGAGAAACGAATGTTTCGACCACGGATAGAAACCCCGCCGTATCTCCGGACCCGTTAGGATGTAAAGTCTTGCTTAGTCACAAGCCGCTGAAGAGGGTTTTTACCACTCGACCTTCTCAGCACGCGACTGTTGAGAGCGATACAGAAGGATGAGTGCCACCCGTCTTGGAGTCGAGAATGTAGCAAATATGTCTGGCAAGTTTTTACTCTGCTGTTGAGATATCGCACAGAAGTCTACTGCCAGTACTAGTAGCAGAAGGCCTTTAAAAATTGAAGGGGCTCTGCTCAGTCGTAGTGTTACAGGCCGGACATTCGAGAATATTGATTTCGTCATTGGATTCGGCGTTCAATCGGAATTTTCATGATTTTAGGGATTCTACAAGACTGCTATATGCACTAATTGGTTATTTATCTCCGTGTTGTTGCCATTGACGTGCTAATCATTTGCCATCTATTTACTTTCCCCACGAGTTGCTCCACTATTCCGTTCCCCCTTTTTTAAATAACCGAGACCAGCCACACCCTTGGCAGGGTTCTCTCTGCAGATCTCGTGTTCATCATGCATCACTTCCTTGTTTCTCGAGCTCCATGCGCCGCGTCCGCCACATTACATCACTAACAGCTTCATCAGCCACAGCCCCCTCTACGCCCAGATATCATACTTTTGTCACGTATACCTACCTCGCTCCTTGCCCCTCAATCCTCTCATCCGCTGTGTCTTTCTCTCTTTTGCTTCTACCAGAACATTCAGAATGGGACTCTTCAAACACAAGGACAAGACGAAGCCGGATGCATTGAATCTCCAGGCCCAGTCGCAGGCGATCAACAACAACAACAATAACTCCGCAACAGCTCCCTCGGACGGTCTCGCGACTCCACGGCCTCAGCACATGAACAACTCTCAAAACAATAGCTATAACGACTCAACGTACTATTCCAGCAGCAATGTTTCAACAGCAGATTCTAAAGCAAGCCAATTTCCTGCCCAGCGACCTCAACAACCGCCAGGAACTACTGTTACAACTACGACCACTACCACGACGAGTAGGTTCCATTCCACATCATTGATTAAATCTATAAGTGAATAAATACTGATAAATCAATGCAGCAACGACAACAGTCTCATCAGATGGAACAACACAAACTTATTCCCACCCATACAATCCAACTACAGACCCTCCCCCAGAAGTCTCTGAGACGAAAATCGACCAGAATCTTCCCGCAAATGCCGGTGTAAAACCAGGCATTTCACAGCCGATTCCTCAAAACTCAAACCAAACTTCAAATTCAAGCAATCCTATCCGATCAGATAACACACCAAACAAAATGCCAACTATCCAAAGTCAGGGGAGACCAAACCCTACGATCCAGCAAACTGCTCCAACGCCAGGCACCTCAAATCAAAACTCGTTCTTTCAAGCGCCAGCGCGAAAACCCACACCCAAACAACCGGGAGTACAGCAGTCACAGTATGCTCCACCAGATGGACCGCCTCCTCAACGACCGATATTGCAGACATGGAGCAGTGGGAGCAATCCTCGTCTAGATGCTGAGCTGCCTGCTGTTCCCTTGTCTCCAACTACCACTGGAGGGAGACCTATCCCTCCACGATCTGAATTCAGACATTCGCCTACGATGCAGCAAGGTAATAGCCCGTCTTATATGCCCGACGGTCCTGCTTCGCCAATCATGCCTGAACGATCTGAGAGGAGACGGTCAAGAGACGGAATTGTAGCACCGCTGAATGTCAGTCCTGTACATCCAAATCAGAGCCCAAGTCACCCCCCTCCTCAGGTATCTGGAAGTGGGTACGGCAATGGCGCTTCCGGAAACATTATCCACCAGAGCCAGAACCAGGGACAAATACCGAACCAGGCGACTGGGGCGTACTATGCCAATCAAGCTACTGCAAATAGAGACACAAATGAGCCATTCAGTCCCATGAGTCCGACATCAACAGCAGCTGACCCCCCCGGTCGACCTAAGACACCAAACTTTTCTCGACCGGGAGTATCTGGTGTAGGAACTTCACCATCTACGGGTCCAGGACCTATAAGCCCCTCGTCCGGAGTTGCACCAATGGGTACCACGACCACCATCTCTGGCGGTCCTGGAGTCACACAGCAGCAACCTGTTGGGAAACGCCAGAGTTTCACTGCAACGCTGAAAGGACTTCACGGCGCAGGCGAAGCGCTGCGAGGATCTGTCAATGAGAGAATCGCGCATGTGACTCATGACCAGGCAGAAGAGGAGAGGATGCGTGCTGTAAGAGAGAAGGGGATGGGCGAGTGGAGGGGAAGTGGGTTGGATGCTAGGAGTCAGGGGTTGAGGGAGGGGTTCCGGGAGAAAGCTGAGGGAAGGATTAGGACGAGAAGGACGAGTAGAGATGGTGGTGTGCATGGGAGTGAGGGACCGGGTGGATTGGAGGCTGTTCACGAGAGATAGGTCCGGAGATGGAGATGGAGGTTAATGAATTTGTATGAGAAATGAGAGACGTTGTAATTATATACCGCCGTATACACGAGGAGTACCTGACTTGATATCTGGGATTGTACGTTGGATCATGGGTAAACAGTACATAGACAGGAAAAATGACAATATCTTAAACGTTGACCAGTGTTGACTCTTTCTTCATGGCACCGCGCCCGATCTTATGGTCTGAGAGAAAATCCTTTACTCATCGTCAAACAACTTCGGAACACGTTCATCCAGGACTATTCACCACTGCTCGCCATACTGCGCGAAAGTAGTAGTGAAGTCCTCCGCTGAAATCGAAGAATCAAGCGAGATCGTATGGTCCTTCACTCAAAATAGCATCGCCGACAGAGAAGACACAAAAGCAGCCTAAATTAAATGCTACAAATAATCTCCCTGTTTTCCCTGGGATTCCGAGTATATCAGAATTCTTTCCTTCACAGAAGTCCGAACCTTTTCAACCAAGTAAACCCCATTTGCAGATCAAGCAACATCTCAGCGAACCTTCACACTCAAACCCGCGCTCCCATCAGCACCCACCATTCGTCTCAACCAACAACTCCTCACCACCAATCAATCCCAAACTCATAGCCAAGGCCCAAGCGATCAGTAACCCCTCCAGATCTGGGCTGACATCCCCTTCCACCAAACCCTCCCTTCATTGCCACCGACCGCGAAAGACGAGCCTGGTCCCGAGTGCACGACAAAGCGTAGGACGCGGGAGATAGGGAAAACACGCAAAGACTCAGAGAAAATGCTGCCACTCTCTTTCCTCCTCCTCCTGGTCTTCCTTCATCATCGTCCCATCTTCCGCCACCTTCAACACCTCCTCCACCTCCTCGTTCAGCAGTAGCATTTCCTCCAAAGCGAATCATGATCAAGTTGATCGTCAGTCAGGAGACGAACTCATGGCCAGAGCCCGTCTCGTGTTCCAGTTAAGCGACGAAAGAACAGAAAGGAAGAAAAGAGTGAAGGGAGGAAGGAGAAGAAGACTGCCGATGCTAGCAATCGAGTCGAGAAGACCAAGTCGAAGCCGAAGCCGAAGCCAAGGGTCGAGTCTGGTCGAGAGATCATGACTCGGTCACAGACCAAGAAGATGGGATTGGGTGGTTGAGATTTGGGGAGTTCGTTCGTGAGGCAGGTTGTATGAGGCGTTGAGGGGAGACTGGTTGGACGGATCCTGTGCTCTTTTTCTATGGCTTTTATGATTAAGGGGTGTACTTGGAGTCTGCAGGTATTTATTTCTGCGTATTTTGATGTCGTTGTCTTTTTTGGAGGGCAATAAGTGGCTTTTAGATGCCGAATGAAAGGGATTATCGACAATCAATGATGATCAAAGTTTGACTGAATTGACCTACGTAAAGACTTTGATTCTGATGGCTTGCACCAACTTACTCACGTGTTCATTCTAATTGGTCCTGATCGGTGTCAATCAGTCTTAGTGAAGATATAGATCTTACTCCTTTGTTGTGATATTAGAGATTTTCGGTGTGATGGTGAATCAAGAAAGGACTCCATCCTGATTTTCTTGCAAAAGTAAAGACAAATGGGGGTTTTTCATCGCTCTAGCTCTTGAAATATCTGGAAACGTATTTAGTTGAACCTTCCAAAGAAATCTTTGATAAGATCCTGCTAAACGTATTGGCAGTGGGCGGCTTATCGCGCTCAGATATAAGACAGCGTATGGGGACTGATGAACGGCGTTGGAAATGGTAGCCATCAAGTAAGCAAGACATCATACACAAATCATTCGATAAAGTTTACCAAGGACACAATTGTCTGCTTGCACTTAAAGCATCCCTAGTCGGGTTTCGGTAACAGACCTACCAGGTAGTGTTATGTTGCTTCTAGCTGTCTAAGCATATCAGCTGGGCACGGCTCAGATTATAATTGTTTTTACAACATGCACACCTACGCCGGTTGTACCTGTATTTCAGTTAACTATTTGGTGTGCAAATTGCCAATTGCACCATAGGATGATGTACTAGGGTCGATTCCGACCAGCCAAGGCCAACTTGAACAGGCTCTGGCATTTACTTGCGAATCAGCTATAGTAAGTATATTTCGTGCACTATTTCAAGTCTTAATTGTAGGTCTTTTAGTTCTGCTCTGTAAATGGGGAGTTTGGGATTAATGCTTTAACATAATTATGCCAGGTGTACTTGTCCTACAAGCACTCTAAGTATTATTCTGCACTTTATCAATTGCAAGGATCATATCTCGAATCAGATTGTGATATGAAGCACTGAGATCGAGCTCCATGTATTGATCACAGTTGATACGAGTAATGAACGGACGATACTATTGTGATGTTGTGCCGCAATGGCACTTCTAAGAATAGATTTTCAGGGGCTTCTGATTAGATAGGATGATACAGTAAGTACTGAGGTACTCGGTCAGCAACCGAGGTGAAAGCGCAGAGCACGAGATGTTGCCTTCACCACGACGACCTTCATAACAAACACCATCTTCCGGGAGAAATTCTTCGGGCTGCTGGTCCAAATATTTTTATCATCGTCAACGTTCCCAGCTCGCCTATGATCTGCTGCCAGCCACACTAATCATCATGGGTTCTGGCAAGGCTGTCTATCAGCCTCCCCTCCCTCAGCCGTACAGAGACGAACCTGACCATGCAGAGACATCATCAATGTCTTCTGCAGTCCTCCTAGACGATGTCGAAGCAGCTTTCCCTGACGAAGAACTTCCACCATATCAGGACACTCCGTCAGAAGCTCCCTTGGCACCAGCGGCTCCGACGACTTCAACGGCAAATCAGACCTGGGCACAGTATGGCAATTCTCACTCACAATCTATTTTGCTAATAGAACATTCAGCTTACCGCCAGATGTCCCATTCATGACCCACGACCTCAGCTGTCGTGAATTTCGAACCAGCTTTCCCCACTATTCGAACAACTCCTCGGCCCTCTACTCGATGATTTGAGATCAAGCACGATACCCACCCGGATATTTTGTCCAGCTACACGGCACGCACACAGAGACAAGGCGAAACGGAAACAAAGAGACAAAGGACAAGGTCCAAGATTTCCTCGTCTTAGTCAATATTACAAACCTGCTGGGTGGGCTAGATAGTGGCGAGATCCAGCTCCTACCAGACAACAAGCGCGGGTACAGAGGCACGCGGATTCCGTCGATAAAACCTACAGTCAGCGACGAATCAGATGGAGAAGATGGCGCAGATGAGCTACGGAGATGGTGCGACCGCTATGTGGCAGATAAATCAGGCTGGAAATCATTTACGCTCAAACGCAAGATCCTGAATCATGACAAGAGGAAACTCGAGCAATTGCTACGGTCCGCCATTGCAGAGACAAACTATCGTGGCCATCTGTCTGTGGATTTCCCTGAGCAGAAGACGTCCCTGATCGTGTACAGTCCAGGCAAGATCAACGAGTGGAGAATCACGACCTGGATTCGATGGGTATTCTACTGTACATTCCTCTGGCTATTTTCCTGGCCGTTCCTATTCTTCATTACGGCTAGATACGAGACTGTGAAAGTCGTATATAGTTATGCGGATTCGCCACCCGGAGACGATTTGACAAGGAGATGCACGGTCATGACTGAGGTTGAGTGGTTCCATCGGTGGCAGAGCGCGATTAAGAGAGCGGCCGTTGCAAGGATGGTTTGTAAAGACAGTGCGCTTGATGAGGCGTATCGTATTGCTACAGAGAGGGCGGATGCTAGGGGTGAGGCTATGGGGAGCCAGCCTGAAATTCCGAGGACGGGGAATGCGTTTGCCGATGGGGCAATAGGGATTCTTGGGCAAGGATTGAGGTTGGCCTCGGACTATAACGACATGAGGGGTTGGGGTGCCGATTCCTAAATTGTAATGCTCTCCTCTGTAAGGCGTTTGGATTTGGAGGTCTTCTTGCAATGGAGTTCAGGCCCGTTTTCTGGTATATCAGTGTTTGAAGCTTCAAATGCTCGATCTTCAATCAAGTGATGTCAATTTTCAGGCTTCCAACGGAATTTCTCACGAATGCCGGCCGGACACCCCTCCACTTATGTGGCATTAGTAGGGTTGATCTTTTTCGAGATGCAAGTACAGGAGCTGAGTTGCTGAAGTCAGCTTGTGTTACTCCATAATTTATGATTGATTTTTTACGTCCTGCCCTTCGGACCTTGAGATATTTTGCTGCACAGGCGACGTCTCAAACTCAAAAGGTTGGTCTTGAACGGAGTCATTATATTCTTTTCTCTGTGCCAGCCGGTGAAATCTATTGCAACCTCTCGCAGGTTGCCAACGGGTGGGGAATTCGATCTGTCCCCCACCCACGCGGCCCCGTGGTGTAGTCTAGGTATTTCTGGTGGCTCTGAGGGTCTGTCTCTGCGCCTGAAGAAGCTTTCTGGTGCCAAGGCTGCTAAGAATACCAAAGCCTGAGTGGGCAATCGTGTAATCTCATGAGCACAAGGAGCTAGGCATAGAATTCTCTATATTCAAAAAACCTCAATTCAAGCACAATCTTTACGAAGAACTGCATGAGAGTTAACAATTTTTGACTCTTGAGGAAATGTTGACTCTTGAGTCTATTTTGTAAACAAACATCAAGCGCGATTTTAGTCCAATCTTCCAATCCTTGGAACACTATTTGTCTGCTGTTGGACATGAGAAGATGAAATGAAATTTTCCTCCCACAAACTCCGCAGTCCAAGAACCCGTTCGTTTTCCCTACGAGAACCGTGGGAGACATCCCTCGCTTCTTTTGTACTTGTCGTGGAAACTGTTACTAATGAAGGAATGATATACTTTTCAAGGAGAATATAGATCTTGCTCTAAGTTACCCATAATGCCTTGAAATCTTGGCTTACATCTCTCACACTCGTCTTCGAACAAACCATCGACCCAAGGGAAACTCTTCACAGCCTCTAATGCACCATCCCATGACTTCATACCCATCCAGTGAGCAGCCATGGCAGCAGTCTCTGCATACCATTCCTGGTCCTCTGTTCCCCAAGCCTCAAGCATACCCACGAATAGTACCCAAAGCAAGAGCGGCTCAGAAGAGTTCCACAACGTCTTCCATGCCATGGTTGATGCAAGTGACTTCAGCTTTTTGATGAAAAATATCGTTGACACACCGAGCTGCCCACAAACCCGCCGAAGCTTGAACAAGAAAAGTATGAGTCCGATTCTTGTAGTTTCTTGCACAATACTTGGCCCATCACTTGGTTGTGTTTCTGGCCCTTGGCCTAGAACGTTATGAACGATCGGATCGATCCAAAAGACAATGAACTTTACTTCGATCCAGTCTTCGTTGTGCGCTGTCTTAATCTTGGTGTAATTAATAGCTCTGAGCAAATCGTCGAATCCTTTTGTCAACAGGTGATCCCGAGGAATAGCGTTTGCCCAAGGTCTGGGGCTAAGGTTTGGCGCGTGATTTGGCGAGAGCTTCAACTTGTCACGAAATGCTCTTTGAACAGCCTGGATCAGTCGGTCTGGGGGAGGAAACGTTGGCCTGGAGTCTCTTCGACAAGCACCCGAAAGATCGACCCTGATTCTCCAATCAGATGTGAATTCTTTGAAAGGTGTGGTTACTTACCCAAAGACCATGCACCTCAGTGTTGGGTTATGATCCAATGTTTGCATACCCCCACGTAAGCGAATGATATTTGCCAGGCCATCTATATGAGCGTCGAATCCCACGAAGTCCTCTTGGGTCACCTGCACGTCACATCAGTGGTAAACTCCTCTCTCGATCGATACGTGAAGACACCGAGACACCAGAACATCACTTACACAGTAGCAGACAAAAGTGACAACGCTAGCGATCATGGCATCATCTGTGTTACGGGTGGGATCAGAGAGATTACTATTCACAGTTCGCAGCGCGACTGCATGATGTTCTCCTGATAGAGTTCTGCTCCGTGGCTGGCCTCTGGTTTGATACAAATTTAGTGAGACATTAGCCAGAAATTGATGGAATGTAGCCGGATCTTTGAGCGCAGTGGGAAGCCAAGAGTTCCTAAACGTTCTGAGTACAGGCTCTGTTCCAGTGTACACTGAATTGTGTTGACTTAGTAAGTAATTACTGAGGTGTGAAATTGTGGGGGGAAGGTTGAGGGTTATTACAACTCACGCTGGTCTAAAAGATGCCTCTCGTCGTACGACAATTGGATAGGGTAATTTCCAAACGGGTCTACCCTACCGGCTCCTAAAATTGTCCTCGGATGGGTGATTGTTGGTACATTAGGGAGGCGTTGAACCAAAGGAAAGCCAATGGTATTTTCCAAATTCGGTGGAACTTTCAGTCCACTTTCTAGTGACTGCGTGACTAATCTTTCTACTCCCTCGATCTCATGCGTCTGTACTGTTGCTGATTCCTCCTGCTTCGATCCCGGTGGCTGCGAAAATTCCGGGGGAAGCGTTAGTTCGATTCGATTCTTGATGACCCATCTCCTCGCTTTTGGAATACCCTGCATCAAACGTTTCCGGATCTCCTTTTCGCTTTCTTGGCTGCCAGTGACAGTTGCCGGTCGTAAGGCGACTGGCTTGGGTCGTAGGTTTGGTGGTCCCATTCGTGGCTGATCCGGCAGTCGACCACCTGCACCTGCATCCGATGCAGGTTCACGATTCGCTGTATGGCCAGTGCTTGATGCCATATCCGAGTGTAGCTCTCGTCGATAAGTAGAGTATCAAGGGATGCGATCACTGATTTTTTTTATATAAGCTCTTATAGTCTTCACCAATTGCCCCTGCACCCTGAAGTTTGTCAGACGGGGTGGATCTGAATGGAACTCGTGAAGTGGCACTGGAACATCTTATCAAGCCCAGAACACTACAAATCGAGGGTATCCAATACTTTCAGTGAGCTGGTGCCACTTCGTCACTTGGAACTTTTTGCGGTGGGGTTTACTGACTGAACTCGGCGCAAAATTTTGTTCAGTAATCATGTCTGCACGTACATTCATCGTCTTCATTGGTGGGGCTACAGCATCCGATCTCGCATCTGCATAACATGGAATCTCCGAATCCACTTTGAGACTTTCACAGTTCATAGAGCAACTCAGTGACAAATCAAGAAGAAAGTTGGAAGCTTCCCTATTTAACGTCCGGAGGCTCCTTTGCAGCAAAGTAAACCATGGAAGCTTTTTTGGGCAACATTATCTATTGTATCAATTTCAATGATTCAATCGATTGCTTGTTGCTGGCATATCTCCTCAATACCAGGAACTCGCCGAAATGTAAGAATGTGAAATTGCTTGGCATTTCAAGCCTTCAACACACCCCTATATCTGACTTCTCCCGCCTGAAGACGTCTCAAAGCCTCAGTCACACCATCAACTGACAGAGGGAACTCCTCCAAGATGGGTTTCACTCCGTGAAAGGACGCAAACTCTAACATTTTGTCCACACTAGCAGGAGTCGAGGTGCACGAACCAACGAATGAAATCTCCTTCAGAAGGAAAGGGAGGAATGGGATAACCAGGTCCTCTGTTGAGACTGTGAGAGGATATATGTTCCCGAAAGGTTTCATCACATCCATGTACCTGAAGTAGTCAGCACTTAGTTCAGGAAGCTATGGCATGTTTTAGCTTGACTCACGGTTCCCACTTTGGGTGCTGACTTGTTGTAACGAAAAGGTGATCCAGCTTATGATCCACTACAAGCCCTTCAACACCTTTGGTCACCACGAACTCAGTCGCTCCCAAAGCCAACGCCTCATCCTTCTTCTTGTTGGTGCCGGAAAATGCGACAACTTCACAACCCCACTTCGAAGCGAATTGAATTGCCAAGTGCCCCAATCCACCAATACCTACGACTCCCAGACGGTCTCCAGGCTTAACATACTTGAGCAATGGAACGAAGACAGTTTGGCCAGCACAGAATAGTGGTGCAGCTTCAGCATCGCTGAGACCTTCCGGAACTCGATGAATCAGAGTCTCTGGCCAAATGGCATGTGTCGCAAACGATCCTTGGTCTAAGTCAGTTCCTGAGTAGAATCTGGCGGAGTTGATGCAGTGCATATGAGCTCCGACGAGACAGAATTCGCACACTCCACATCCATCTTTGACATAGCCGAAGCCGACACGCTCTCCTCTGTGGTATCAAAAGTCAGCTGAAACTCAAAGTAAACAGCTTCAGTTCATCATTTCTTACACTTTCCACACGCCTCTGATTCCTTCTCCGAAAGCCTCCACAACACCTACGCCTTCATGTCCGAGCACCATGCCACTTTCCAGTCCATGCAAATCCGTTCCGCATACCCCAGAGTAAGTTATACGGATCAGGACTTCATTCGGCGCCAGTTCTCTGCTTTTGTAACTTCCTTCTTGGATGGCTCTCGAAGGTGATCCATGGAAGGTCTTGAACTCTGGAGAAGTGACCATCGTGGACGCTGATCTAAGAAGGTGACACTCAAAAAAGATGTTGTGCTCGGTGTGGTGATGTTGGCTCTGATGGATGTTGATTTAGAACAGTGACAGACACGGGAATTGTGATCGTGCGATTTTTGCCTTGTTATTGTGCTCACTACTCTCAAATGAACGAAGAATACAGAAGTGAACTGGACGAGCGCGAAGACTGTGGTGATCAGGTGAGCGGAGAAGGGGTGAAAAGTATTTCGCATTCACAACCAGAGGATCAACCTGTAGGAATTCGCAGCCTTCTTATGTACAAATTGTAACCAGAATAAGTGCCAACAATACAACACTATGCCAGAGTCTCTATTTCCCTACATCTGACCATCGCGGCATGCGTGCTGCAACCTATGTCGAACCTCACTGGATGCCGGCGATACCTGTGGTCTATTCGGACTTTTCATTCTGCTTACCTCATACAAGCAATGCAATGACTGGGAATAAATCACCACTCTCGTATCTTGCTGATAAATGAGATCTGTACCATCCCAAAATGCGGTACCATTACGATCGGATATTCAATTCGCCTTCATTTGGTGGCAAGATGGACCCCTGCATTTCGCTTGACAGTTCTAAACATTGGCCAATCACAGAAGCTCTAACCTGCATATTGATCAACAAGGGTATACAGTCGAGAAATTCAGTCATTTTCAGAGCTTTACAAAACCCACAATGTGCATGAAAATCGGATGTTTGTTGGTTGCGAATCTTCTAGAAAACATGCAATTTGATTACTCTTCGATTACAAATCTACGAAAGCGGATTTTGATAATGATTATGATCTCACACGTGCGTCCAGTGTTTGGAGACTCGGAGGTACAATATCATGCTCTCGGGTTTTTGGTTTACCTTTATTTGAACCTCGAAGACTTTGGAGCCAATTGTACTTCGTCAACCATTAAATATACGGCTGCTCATCATGTCGTCCCTGGACACTCTGATAAAAGCTCCTGAAGCAAGTCTTACGCCCCGATTGACACTTCCTGCTAACTCCAGCATAGGGCACCAAGCTATGGGTAAGAGGGCTCAAATTGTGTTTGAATGGATGACTGATGATTAGTAGCTCCTCCATGTTGGCGATATGGAACTTGATGAAGCCTTTGTAGTAACTGGGGTCAGTGGTTGATTTTCAGCAACTCTTTTTTACGGTATCTTCAGAACCTATTTTCTCACTGAGTTCCAGGCGAATGTGGGGACTATTAGCAACCCTCACCCACTTCAACATAAGCGACGTCACTTGGTTCAGATATCTGCACTAATCGAGCACCCGACTGAAGGATTGATTCTCTTCGAGACTGGCTCGGGCGGTAACTGGCCAACGGTATGGGGACCTCCATACAATGACCTTTTTGCTCAAATCGACTACAACGCAGACAAGGAACTCCCAGCAGCAATTGCAAAGACTGGACACTCGATCACAGATATCAAAGCCGTCATCCTTGGACATCTACATCTGGACCACGCTGGCGGACTTGAGCACTTCACTGGAACGGATGTCCCAATATATGTGCACGAGAAAGAATTGAAACATGCATTTTATTCGGTTGCCACAGGAAGTGACCCGGTGGTTTACATGGCTCATTATCTTCGTTTCGATCTGAAGTGGAAAACTTTCAACACCGATTTCCTGGAGATTTTTCCGGGTTTGACTATGCGCCATGCACCAGGACATACGCCTGGACTCTGCCTGATGCAAGTCAATTTACTGGAAAGTGGTACTTGGATTTTCACGTCGGATCAATATCACGTGAAGGAGAATTATGAACAGAACCATCCTCAAGGCAAGGTTTGAATGAGTCCCGTCTAGGATGGTTTTAACTGAATGTAGGATGGCAAGCAAGAGATCATGATGATCGGATACATTCGAATCAGATGATACATATGTTGGCCAGAAGGACAAATGCAAAACTTGTATTTGGGCACGACAAAGAGACATTCTTCTCGTATAAGCACGCTCCCGAATTCTATACATAATCCTGCTTTGGAGATTCTGGAGCTCGTTTTCCGGAGACCTGGACGACGTCCCAGACATGCATGTATGCTACTGCTTCTAATTCAGAATGCTTATAAGCCAAGACTTTCACCAAGAACCTTCAATTTCCTCCGCTTTGATTGCTGCCTTTGCTCCCTCTCGCTGTACCAGATTCTCAACTAATGCCGTATACTTTGGATACTTTTCCTTCATCTCGAATTTCACCTCCACGGCCCATCTATAGAATGCAAAAAGGTATGGATCAACAGCTGTAAAGTCTCCTCCAACGGCATGAATGCCTGGCAACCTCTCCTCAACAGCATCAAGTATACCTTCCACTCTCTTCAAAGCACTTTGTTTGATCCCCTCGTGAGCAGCTGGATCATCGGACCATCGATACGGACGAAACACATGACCAAACCCGCCAGTATGGAAATTAATCGCCAGCCAACTCAGCCATTCATAAACTCTCACAGTCTCCATTGGCGTTTTGCCCAAGAGATGTTTTCCCGGCACGAGGTTGGAAATTGCGGTGCAGACGGCGATATTCTCAGTGATTATATCATCGTCGATTGCGAGTGCTGGGACTTGCATCTTGGGGTTGATACGCTTGTACTCCTCGGGCCAGCTTGAATGGCGATCGAATCTTCTGACTTCGACTGCTTCGAAGTCGAGGCCGGTTTCGTGGAGGAGGATGTGTGGAAGGATGGAGCATGCTCCTGGAGCGTAGTAAAATTGCATCTTCGGCATTCTCAAAGATGTAGAGATATCTTCGGAGCTTTACTCTGAGTTGTTTTGTTGACCTTTGGCGTCTTTCTTGGCCGGAGAGCTCCGTCAAATTGCTGAGGTCCGTCACTGATGAGTTCTGTCACTGATGAGTTCTTTCAATCGAATACTGAGAAATTAAGAAGCAATCATATGCTAGAACTAAGATCGATTAGATGTTAGCAGTCCTTGATTTCTCTCCATGTTTGTGAGTCAATTTAAATCAGCGGTAGACAAAAGAATGTCGTGATAGAGAGTTGGAGTTGCTTCGCTTATTTTCAAAAGTGGGAGCCGAGGCAAACACAGCACCTGATTTGCAGAAGGTCTGATTGACGTAAGACTTACTTGGCACATTGACTAATGGCTCCAGATATATAGATGGATTACTGACGATGTTTTAGCTCATTGTTCAATCAAACATGATGTTATCGAAAAAATCCACCCACCCCATTTTGTAGAAGACAGGGCGTAGTGACTTTAAAGGGCGTCTGCCCAGCCGAAGGTACGTCCAAACTTGGTAGACATAGATATAACTGGTCTCGTAGCTAGTGACGCCTACTTCAGTTAATCCAAAATTCGAAGTTCAACATCACTGACCTCCGCCTTCTTGGTGTTCGGAGCGAAGACTTGTCGACGAATTTGACTTTCGCCTACAACGTTTAGCGAGCCCTATCGAAAGTCAATAAACAAGTAGATCAAAAAATCGTATTGTGGTCAGCTATGAATCTAATCTGCGAGCAGGTTTAGTCGACATCTAATTCCGAGGAAGAGAGGCTCTGTACGGCTGGTCAGGGATCCGTGTCACGCAGCTGAGCAAATCACAGCGTGGATTGAAGGTACAAGTCTTAGACAACAAGAAGGATCTTTCATTCTTAACGGATATTTGATTGGGGGATGCCACCTGTTCCTGTCACTAGCAAAGCAACAAAACTATGCAACACATCGTACAAGAGGGGTATGATAGACCGATCATAACGATCAGATCACGTTAAAATGTAGCAAAGAAACTCCAAACACCAGATCCATATGCCTCGCTCACTCCATTTTACCTCTCATCCCATCTCTCATAACTTGTCCCCTTTCTTCAACGCTTTTTCAGTCCCGGCCTTAAAACGTAATCGATACTCTTCAGTACCTCGGATTCTGCCCTAGAGCACCAAGACCTTGATGCAACTCCAGTCTCGGTACCGGCGGTGCTCCTGATCCAGAAACACTTCTGTACTCCGGTGGAGTTAAGCTCCGCATTGCTTGACCAGCCCCTTCAAAATACTCCTGCTGTCCATAAATAGGCTGATCGGACCTCGGTCCTCCCGGCGTAATCAATGGCAAATTGGCATCGCTCGTCATTGGCTTACTAAATCCTTTCGCAGCTTCTACATCGCGCCCACCTCGTCCTCTGGAGCTCGCGACAGCTAGTAATTGAGCTTGCCGGTTCGCTTTGACTTTGTTCTTGCCGTGGATGATCATGGCAATGACGGCAATGGTTGTGGCTGCTATCCCGACACCGAACGCGATTGCCACGACGATACCGGAGGTTGTAAGGTGGTTGTCGCGGCGCATGCAGGAGTTTGCGCCGGCAGCGGCGGAGAAACATATCATACCAGGGGCGCAGGATGCGATCTCTGTGGTTGTTGCGACGCAGGATTGTGTTTTTCCTGCACTGACGAAGCACATGGACGTGGCTTTTGTGCTGGTAACTGAGCAGACAAGGGGACCTGTTGTGGTTGCGGATTGTGCTGTTTCAGTGGATTTTGTAATTGTACTTTGGCTGGACGTGCTTGTTGTTGAGGTAACTGTCGATTCGGAGGAGGTTGAAGTTGTTGTAGACTCGGTGGTAGACTCGGATGTCGTGGTTGCTTCTGTTGACGAAGGAGCTGTTGTAGATGTCCTCTTCGCAGATGCGGACCTACTTGCAGTCTTCTTGGTTGTAGTCTTTTCCTCCGTTGTGCTTTCTTCTGTGGTTGTCTCTTCATCATTCTGTCTCCTCTTTAATTCCTCCTGTTTAGCTCGGCAATCGAAGGTAAACCAAACAGCTTCCGCTGTCGCATCTGCCATTGAACATCCTCCCGAAATCAAGCAGTCCTCAATCTCCTCCAACCATGCAAGGTCGATATCTCGGTGCAAACATTGAGAAATCTCCTTGTTGGTACCGCAGGATATCCGGGCTACCAGGTCATCGAGGTTGCTTTGGGCGCATCCTGTCGCAGAGACGATTGCGGCCGAGGCCAACAACTCGAGTATTGCTGAACGCATAGTGTTTGATGCTACTCTAATTTGGAACAATGAGGAAAGGAAGAGCTTAGGACAGATTGAGACTTGTCGCGTCGCACGCCTGGAATGTGTTGTTTTGCCTGCAGTGTAACGAGGCAAGGGACACTCGAGTACAGCCGCAACCTTTCACACAATGGAAAAGCAAACAGAAAATTTATGGAAACAGAGAAAATTAAGGTCATGGGGAATCTCACGATACATAAATAAAAAGCGGAAAGAACCAACCTTCAAGTGCTTATTTTAAGGTCGGGGCGAAGTTAATTGAGGCTTTAGCTGAAGGTGCACGATAGGGTCTCGACAGGGCCTGTGATAGGCCTCATCATCACGACAATGAGATACAGCCAATCAGCCTGTGTTGGCGCTCTGAAAGGCGCATGCAATTCGTCGGATCAGGCGCTGGGGCATGTGGGATGCCGTGATGCTGCACTGTGCCTCTTCGACTCTGACTCCATTGGCCGCGTTCTCAACGATGTTGGTGATTGTATCAAGTGGACTGACTATCCACGTCCGGTGATACGTAAGTTGAGAAGAAAAAGATTCAAGCTTTGAAGGACAAGCTGATTGTTAGGCGATGCTGGACCGAGAAACATGATCCACTTGGGGCCACGGCGTGACGAGCGAAAGGATGAGGGAGAAGAAGGTGTGTTGGTGGCTGAGGCTGTCCAGAGATTCAGGAGAAGGCTTGAATTGAGGCACAGTTGAGGTCGGCTTGGCGCTATGTTGGAATGAAGAAGGATCGCAGGCTGAATGGGCCGGGCTGAAACAGAATCATTGTTATGTCAGCCTGCGGTGAGAAAGTAGAAAAAGCTTCAGCATCCATCGCTCTCTTCCGTGTGGTTTGGATGGACTCGTGCAGTGTGATGATGAGTTGAGACGAGACGATGGAGGGAGAGGACCATGGATGGCTGAGTGCAGACGCTTGGAAAAACGTGATGGTCACGTGCAATGACAAGACATTACCTAGGTACCTATGTTACCTACCCGCCTGCAGTCTTCTACTTCTTTTGGGCTTCTCATTCTTCCCTACTGTTCTCTATCGCCGCCTCGTTATTGTGTTTCTGATATTTCAGAAATCTTGATTCCTCTCTTTTTGATATTTCTGGCTGCTGGTACTCTCCAATACAAAGACTTACTTGCTGAGCCAGTGTAGATTAGGGGCTTCAGGTCAACAATTAGCCACGAGCAATGCTGAGCAGCTACCAAGTACATTCTCTGTGCCATCAGAAGTACCACACCATCAGGCATGGTAACATTAATCCTCTGGCCACAGCTTGAGATGCTGGTCTCGAAAACTCCTCGATGACTAAGTTGTGGCCTGGTCATCGTCAAGTGCCCAAAATAAAATTCAGGAGCAATTTCATGTAATTTCCTAGTTTGTCCAAAAGTATTTACTTTACTACTTACCAATATTAGCCAAACAAGAAATCTGTAAACAACGAACCTTCGAGACAAGCGAGGCAAGCGAGCCACCAAGGCTATCCATTCGAGACAATCCACCTTCATTCACGCCAAGGCCCTATTTCACGTGTCGTCTTAATACGTCATCCCTCGCCTTCCTAACATCCAAACAAGGCTTCCACTCCCATAAATCAACGACTTCTTTCTCATGAACACTTACACTCGTATTTTCAAAACCCGACATCTCAAATTAAACACCCTCAAACAGACAACACAAACCAAACTCTTCACAACAAGCAAGCAAGTCAACATGCCTCTCGTGGTCCCAGGAATCAACTCCGGTGGCGAGCAGTCCAAGACGGAGGAGTGGATGAATAAGTTGGTTGGAAAGAAGCTTGGTGAGACGAATGACTCTACGGTATGGTATCTCTTGGTCTTTCCCTGCTATCCTCTTTTTAATATCAAAATGAAAGGAATCGAAGGGAAAACCGGCGGCCTTGTGCTGATGATGTATGCAGACCTTCGCTCGCGCCGACCTGCCAAAGGAACACAGAGTTATTGAGCCCGGATCTATCGTCACCAGAGACTTCAAGCCTGAGAGGTATGTCTGATCTCTAGTTTGAAAAAATTAAATATGCTGATGATTGTAGATTGAATGTTCACCTCAAGGAGGATGGAACGGTCTCACATGTTGACCATAAGTAGAGGCCGAGGCTGGTGGAAGGAGGGAAGTTAAAAGGGGCATGAAGAATGAATCGATGACTTTGCAGATTTCTTTTAGGACTTATGATTGTGATATATTGAGTTATCCGTGATAACTCCTGTGTTGTGTTGAGAATCTGTTATTTGTCATTACCCCGCGAAAGTTACGCTTCAGGTCTACCCAAGTCGCCGTATCGCGGGGCATCTTCGACCCCACTACTCGAAACGAAAGAACATTACAAACCACTGCTATCTCGCTATCTACTGTTACAATTTACCAAAGATAGAGGATGATATGTGCTTCTTCTTGATAACGATGACTATCGCCTCGCAAGCTTATTCATGCAGCCAAAAGTTTCGAACGGACCAAAAGGCCTTCCTCTTCCTTAGCGTACAAAATGATGATCTCAACAGTGGAAGTCAGGGCATGGACAAAAAGTCTCCCCATAGTACGTTGGAGTGCTTAGATCCTCTATTGACAGTAACAGATGGTCTCTCAGTGAACAAAAAAATCGTTGTGACTGAGAGGAGAAACAGGAACTCGCATCTTGCAGCTTGCAGAGGGTAAAGTCGCTGTCAAAAGCTATTGAGACTCAGCCAAGGATCTTTAGTATGCTTGAAACTTGTGGGCTACACTATTTCCAGATAATTTCGATTATTCCACGATCATAGAGACTGTCCAATAGAAGGCAGGATGGCAAAGCCTTGTACTTCAGCACTCGAGTCTTTAGTCCTAATGGTTTTGGGATTTGACTATACTGAGAGACCCTTCGCAAATTTAGCGCTGAGTCAAACAGCTGAAATTTGAACCATTCACCCCATCCAAATCGCAAGAACAAAGAATATTATCCCAGGAATAGTAGCTGGCTTTGTCGCACTGGATGTCACGTTTTCTCGTGGTTTAGCGTGAAACGGCCACGTCTCCTAATTCTGCGAGAGATTCTTTAAGAGTTCCACAGCCTACATCACCAAGCAGAAGTTGAGTACTAAGGTAGTCGAAATACCACCTGCGACCCTCATCGGATCTTGAACAAAATGGACACGACCGCAACCTCCGAAGCTTGGGCTTCGACATCTTCCGAGTCCTCCGAAGACCCTGAACCCTCAACGTGCGCGACATGCCAAAAAACGCAGACTGAACTCTCAGCACCACTCAAACGCTGCGGCAAATGTCACATCATCCAATACTGCTCCGTTGATTGCCAGAAGGCAGACTGGAAGGCGCACAAGAAGATCTGCGGAAAGCCAATCGATCAGCACAATCCCGGGTTTCACGCCGTCAATGGACTTCTCGGCCTCAGTGGGAATGATTACCTCCACTCCCTCCCAGAGAAAGAGGCTATCACGCAAGATCGACTGTTACCGTCTGCGAATCGAGGACGAATATAATTTTGGAGGAGATGCTGGTGGGTTGTATGGTGGGGAGGATCCGTTGCCTGATTTCAAGGAATTCTTGAACAAGGCCGAGAAGAAGGAAGGTATTTTGCCGAAGTGGTGGAATAAGGACAAGCGGAAGGAGTGTGAGAAGGTTGCTACGAGAGATGGCTGGGCGAATATCAACCATGCGGTTGAGAAGTCCGATATTATTGAGCATTACAAGAATCCCATGATGCCGATGAAATTGAGGGTCTTAGGAGAGAAGATCTACGGCACAGGTTTCATGTAGGACTGGATGATTAAAGGCTCGCTTTGGTTCTGTGATGGTGAGATTGATATCAAATGCCGTCCTGGCGCTGGCGGTCCGCATTTTGACTTTTGTACAGAGCTCGACAGATACAGTACGCAACTTCTTTACGCAGGCTTGACTTGACTAGCAAAATAATCAAACTTGAAGCCACATGAAACGCCTGACAAGGAGTCAAAATTCAAAATCGAGTACCTTCCACACGTGACATCAGCAACCATGGCTAAAATCCGCTAGTTCATGTGCTGCCTGAAGCAACGAGCAGTTCCACTGTAAATACCAGATTGCAACACTTGAGCGCTTAACAATATTCTCCATTGTTTCGGGATATCTTCATGATGGTAGACCGCTCTTCTTGACTTCCCTGCCATCCTTTCAAGCCACTACCCCGCCCCCCATATCCTTCATGGCGAACTCATTCCCTAACGCCATATCCTGTACCAAGGCGTGCATCAAAGAATTTCTTGAAGCTGAGCCTCTTATTCCTCATCGATTAACCCTTCTCCTTCAAAGTCGTCTTGCCATTCGTTTGACCTACGTCGTTCAATTCTTCACATCGAGCATTCAGCTGGCATACTCGCTTCGATATACACTCCTTCCTGTGATACCAATATTTATTATATTGTAAGCAATTTTAATCATCTTGCAATTAAAAAGTCTGAGTCTAAGCTTTACAGCTTCCTAGCAATACTCTTCACCCCGCTCCCGCAACCAATTTACACGATCCGCATCCCTGGCCCAGAACTGCGTGGGAAAATATCAACCTCTTCTCCTCTGAGACGCGCAGATATCGCGTATTTACAGTATCCGTGGCCCATTTCTGGTTGGATCGAAAGGAGACCTATCAGATATGCTATGTTCGGCTGTGTTGTTGTTCATGAAGGTACTGCGAGATGGCGGGGCTTGATATTAAATCCTAAGAAAAGGGCTGAGGAGGATGCTAAGATGCGAGCACGGCGTGCGGAATGGGAGCGGAAATCTTGGGTGGGAA
Source organism: Cadophora gregata (assembly GCF_030347475.1). NCBI lineage: Eukaryota > Fungi > Ascomycota > Leotiomycetes > Helotiales > Ploettnerulaceae > Cadophora > Cadophora gregata. Next base: position 1,388,418 of record NW_026695938.1, on the reverse strand, counting down.
AGAAGGTCAGTGAGCTGATTAAGAAATTGTCGTATGTTGGGATAGGAGCTAGGTTCATGACTCTTGGGCTTTTCGTTCTGTTGCTCATGGCTGTCTTGTGAGATGCCACGACTCGGAAACTTGGATCCTTTATATTGTGGACTTTAGCTACACATACATAAGTCTCGGTTGTGGATAGCTACTCTCCGGTCTTTTGATTTCTGTGTCCAAAGTTCGACTGTCCATCCTACCCCTGCCCGTCCTACAAGCGACCTATTGGCAAATTGACCTCTACCAGTGCCTCCATTCATCTGGAATGTCGCATGACACCATGAGAACTGTATTCTGATTGAAATGTTGTACCATGTCAACACATGCAAATGCAGCAATTCTCCAATTTTTTCTTGCGTTTTGTGATGAGAAGGATGAGTGCAGTTGACAGTAAATCTCTCAATGACAACCAAAGATTATGCTGTCACAAACCTTGACTGAGACAGGTGTGTGTTTTATCCTAAAGTCAGCTTCCCTAGTGCCTATTCTCAAAGACTTCTCATCCTCGTCGAAGTTTTGGACGATCAATCACTCTTAGCTGGACCCTATCCACGGTCCACTGCTGCTCATGATATTGTTTGTTAGACAACTCAGTTCCAATGCTGGAATAAGATTTGAGAAGATCTGAATATATATACTGGGTGACTGCATCTTTATTGCAAGTGATCCATGTTCATTTTGCTCAAGAGTCAATATATAGAATCTGTGATTGGCGCAGAGCGTTGAATCATTTTCATGAAAGCGTTATATATCGACACTTCTATAAATCCAGCCATTCACATAAACAACGTGCATTTCGTGAATACCAAATTGACTCTTTCGTGTCCTATGTTTTGCTAAGTGCCAGAATTACTAAACATAGTACCTATTCAAGGTGATGAGCAATGTCGTGGATGTGGTTTACTAGAGTTACTTGAAGTCTGCTCAACTCCCACCTATGATGATTTGAGATGGTGAATCGGAATTTAACACAGAGTTGAGTTTAGGATCTGAAAAGTTTCGTAGTGTCTTTTAAGCTATATGTGAGGGACGAAAATGTTTTGTTATCACTGTTCGTCGTGAAAATCGAAGATTGTTTGACGGGAAACCATTGACCAGTCTGCAACGTCCCAAGAGGATTATCACCACTGTGGAATTGGTTGACACTGGCGAAAAGCCATGCATCTTCCAGCACTGGGAAGAGTTCGAAAGTAAGTTATTGTCCATGCCTACAAAGGAACAAGATTCAGTTTCAAACTTCTTCAAACTTTCGCCTCTTCAACATTTGTTGCTGTCAAGCGAGGTTCTGTTGTCGTTTCTACTGCCTATAAGCCCAAGCAAACCCGTCTGAGCAGACATGGAATGCAAATCGGATGAGAAATCTACAGAGATTCAGTATTTATTCGTTTTGAAGCATTAACAGGCAAGTAAAACTGCCGATCGTTGACGGTTGAAGAATCGTCACGTCCTGCAATTAGGCTGTGTTCCATGAGAAAGATTAAATGATTGTGCAGCCGGCACAGAGAAGTCAGCGCTGCTACGTTTCGGATTAATAACCACATATTTTTTGCACTGTTTAAAGTAGAGCGGCTGGTTGGCTTTCGTTCTGCACAACTTGAATAATATGAAGCATTTGTACTTCTCAAGATTTGTATCCCTGGACGAAGCTCAACAACAAGCATGTGCTGAAATATTGATGAAGGAAGACGCATTGTTAAAAGAGCTGCACGCTGTCATATGCCGTAAATCACAGCAAAGAAGCCTCGAACTGACAAGCATGTACGCATCGCTTCCCACACATCAAGAAGGATGTCTGAAATATGAGAACAGCCTTCACAGATTTGAGAAGAAGTCTTCATACCTTCAATCCCTAATATTAAAAATTATGCTGTCTACGTGTCACACTTTTTGGGACAGTCATTGTCCAAGCTTTTCATATTTTGAAAAGTCAGGCCTGCGAAAGAACGCGAGCACCTTTACCAAGCAGAGGAGAGGCATCTGAATCTTGACAAATACCTTTCCTATAAAATACTAACTGTATCTAGCTGGTCCCCTTTTCATTCCCCATTCACCACCCATCTACAGACCCACATCTCTCCCCGTGACCTACCCGCTTGAACAGCCAACCTGAGAAAACAAGCTAAGCGAGCCAGTAGCTTAAGCCTCCATAGCCTCGTCCTTGCGCGTGAATTTTATCTCGAGTTACTAAGCGCGTCATCGCCTTTCCTATTCCAACTCAGCATCAAAGCGTGTGCTTGTGCATTCGAGAATCATATTCTTTTGCAACTCTTGTCTTGGTGGATCTATTTGCGCTGTGCTGTGCGAACGCGCTCGTTAAAGAAGGAAGGTAAACAAAGGCGAAGTCTCGAAGAAAAGGTGGGAAGAGAGGATACGACAAGACAAGGAGAGGGTACATCAAATCAGGGGGTTCTGCGTTACTTGTGCTGATCGAGGGTTGATCGAGACAAATGAGGGAAGAGGAAAAGGAATAACAGGCGGTTAACGCAGATCGGTGCATGGAAACATGACTACACCACCTCAACCACCAGGAGGAAGTCCTTTGTTCTCAGATCAGAATTTACCCCCTCAAGAACCAGGTCAAGCCCCTTCTCTCCCAGGACCAAGCGCACCACAACTGTCATTCTTTACTCTACGGTCGCAGAGAGGTCGTGGTCCTCGTCTAAACGCTCCTCCTCCTCAGATTACAGTCACCGTCTCAGCAGAAGTGAGTGTTAGTCACGTCTCGAATACAAACTCAAGTCCCAATTTGACTCCTAACCCCTTTCCGACTTCGAATAAAAACACTTATTCAGCTCCGAACCCGACTTTCAATACTCCAAATCCCCAAAGCACTCAAGCCATACCATCAACTCAAGCAAATAAGCCGACCAACATACTCCCAGCTCCACCACTGAACATATATCCTACTAGAGGAAATTCTCGCGACGCATCTGGAGGTCGTGATCATAGACCTATGGCTTCGGGTTCAGGATCTGGATTTGGGACTGGGAATGGATCTGGACGAGGTCAAATACAGGGACGAAAATCTTCAGAATTCACACCACCGACTGCATCATTCACCGCCTCTACTTCCACATCTGCTAGATCCAGTTTCGGTCACAGTGGAGGACCAAACTCTGGCTCCAGTGCTGGCTCTGGGGTTTTGCCTGGTGGACTCGTACCTCCTCAATTTCCTCCCGGCCCAAGCAGACCATATGCCAGAGTGCGAGGAACAGGATTGACTGTTACTGGACGAGGAGGATATCAAACATTCACACCACATTCACCGTCACCCGTTCGCGCTGGTAATGTGAATGTACCTTCTTTTACTACGCAATCATCCAGTCCGCTTGGTTCTGCGTCCGGGTCTGGATCCCGAACCGGAGATGATTCATCTCATCCTCAGAGTCCAAGCACGCCTACTCCCATGGGGTTAGGTCAAGGAACAGATTTGGGGACTGGCACAGATACGGGGACGAAAAGACTTACTGCGACATCGACTCCCTTTCAACCACTTGATTTCGCAGCCTCAATCTCGGCTCCAACTTCAGAATACAATACATCCATGCCTACAAAGGACGGAACAGATACCCACAGCGATGTTGCACCCACCAAGACCGACACGGACGCAGAAACAGAACAGGAAGAAGAAGAAGCAGACCTTGGGCCTGACACAAAGACACCCACCCTCACACTATCCAAAGCAACACAGCTCCTCCAACTCTCCACCTCACCCACCATCGCCGAAGCCTCCTCCTTCCCCACACTCTCCATCTCCGTAGCGCTCTACTCACCCCTCGGTTCATTCCTCCCACCACTCCAGCCGCTGATCCTAACCAGCAGCACAACCCTGAAGAGTCTAGTCCTCAAACTACAAGAGCATTTACTGACGAACTTGAGACATTCCGGCTCGCTGGCGAAGTTGTTGGTGCAGAGTATACAGGTCCGGGTGTTTGATCTGGAGGGTATGGATGGCATGGAGAGATTGGGCTTTGGCTTGGACTCTAAGACGGGACGGAGTCTGACGCTGACGCTGCCGAGGATTGAGGGGAGGCTTTCTGGGGACGCGGGCGAGGGTGGGATGGTGGTGGGAAAGACGAAGTGGGTTGCTTGGGAGGCGACGGGTGGGGAGGGGGAGAGCGAGAGATTTTGGGGGACGCTGGTTAGGAAGTTGTTGGTTGATGTTTTGAGGAGGGGGGATAGGGAAGAGGGTGGGAAGGCGCCGATGTTGAAGGTTAGGACTGTGGTTAAGGTGGGTGAGGTTGTGGACGGAGGAGTGGTGATGGGTGAGAGGGTTGCAGGAGGCGGACATTTGTTTCGTGTTCCTGCTGGAGCGATATTACCGGCTAAGGGCATTATTGCAGAGAACATAATTACACCGAGAGGATCCCTTGCTGCGCAGGGTGGGAAACAGCCTGAGAAGAGAGGTGGAGGGGCAGAAATGAAGGACGATAACGGAAAAGCGAAGGAAAACAAAGCTAAGAAGGATAAGCGAGATACCAATTCCGATACGGACGACAAGGCTGAGGCAAGCACACGACGCCATCAACGAGGATCCTCCGATTCGGCAGATAACTTGTTCGCTTCAACTTCAGCTTTAGATTCATCTTTGCAACCTGCGCTCAGCCGAAAATTTCACAAAATTCACAAACCAACGAAAAGATCGCAAGCTCATCGTGAATCGCTCTACATGGCTCCCGCAGATGACAACGACAAGATAGCTTACGCTCATGACATCTTGCGACGAGCTAACCTTGCAGATAAAGCGAATAAGATGGAGGCAGAAATGCTGACGAAAATTGAGGCTGCGTCTGGCCCCAGCCAGATCGGCAAGAAGGGTGAGAAGGGTCATTATGAGAGATTGCTAGGGGGAAGCGCGTCGCAGCAAGTTTGGGTCCAAAAGGGAGGTTACCCTAAGAATGCTCCGTTCGATCCTAACAACAACTGGGGAGTGTTCGCATCTTGGGGTGAGAAGCCAACTGATCCTGATTATGAGAACAGAAAGGCTCTTCACGAGGCATTCCCACTCAGCAATATCCCGTTCAATGGTCCAACTTGTGAGCCTTGGAATCGACCGGGCAAGGAGATCGGTCCCAGCAGTGATGTTAGCGGGGCCGAACAGAAGAACCAGGGTCCGAAGAAGACGGTTCCGTTCGCTGTCCTCGACGCTGAGGAATTCAAGCAGCAATTGGTCGAGGAGAGTAACAAACCAGAGAACCTGCCACTCCACATCAAGCAATACTGGGAGGAGCAAGAGCGCATCAAGAGTATGGACGAGCTTGATGATGATATCTTCTTCCCCGCAGCCAACCCAGACGGTATCGAGAGAGAGCAAGCCAGCAAGGTTTTCGCAGCCAAGGAGTTCAAGAATCCCACCCGAAACAAGAATCTCGACATTATCTCCAAGTTGCAAGGTCCGATCCAGCGTCGCTCGGTCTCGAATAGCGCTTACTTGAACTCACTGATCGCTGACGGTCTCTCAAACCTGTACGACAACATGCCCACTACGGGTTCGTTCCAGCTTGGTCCAGGTACGACGTTGAACCACTCGCACGCCGCTGCCGACAACACCTTCAAGTCATCTCTTCAGGATATTCCCTCGTTCAGCGCGTTCGCCAAGCAGAATATCAAGTTGAGCTCCCCCGATGCCGGTTTCTACGAACTCTCGAAGGCCGTCATTACGCATACGCCTATAAAGGAGCCTGACTCGTTCATCTCGAACTTGCACGGCCCAGATACTCAAGCACACGAAGGTGAACCCAATCAACAAGCTTCGGGTGCTTCGTTTAGTGATTTCAACCCCATGGATTACGGATATGGAGAAACCCAGACTGCTGGTAGTTACAATGGTTTCAATGCCATGTCAAATGAGCAGCAAGGTGATGGTTACATCGTGATGGGAGGAAACATGATGGGCGGCGGTTTGATGAGTGAGAACATGACGGGTAGCAACAACACAATGGGAGGTAGTAACATGGGAAATAGCATGATGGGAAGCTTGATGGGCGGCAGTAATCAGACTCCGACCTCCTTTAATTCCTTCGGCACTGCTTCAGGCGGTCCAAGTGACTTGAGAGGTATTGTCACCCATGGCTATCTTGCAACACCCAACCTGCCCAATTCTGGGTGGACGTCGATGAATACTGGAGGGGCAACTTACAACAGTTTCGGTGGTCAATCCAACTCGTTCAATCCCACTCCTCGTACCACAGCCAATACTCCTCAAAACCGCGCAACCGGAAGTTTCCCTCAATACAGCCAGTCCAGTCTCCCAACACCCACTCCAGCGGGCCGTATGCAGAGCAGATTCTTCGAGCCGATGGACAATCCTCGACCAACTCATGGTAGTGAGCGTTCTGCATTCAACAACATGTCTGTCCCTCATAACACAACTCACCCTGCCGCAGGATCGTTCGTCAACCCAATGACAACCCCCACTAACCAGACCCATCCTGCTGCCGGATCGTATGTTCACGGATCAGTCCACTCCCGTACTCATGGCTTGCACGTTGGCTCTAATCCAACAGCAGCATCCAGAGCTCGCCGAACAGCCGCTATCCCAATTGTCGCTCCTCCTGGACATTCCAGCCTGCCGGGTTTCCAGCTTCCATCTCCTAGTCGTCAGGCTATCGGCTATGGTGTTGGCATTGGTTCCTCAGCTCCGTTGGGACTTGGCACCCCTGGCAACGTCAGAGGTATTTCCAGCCCGGACAAAAAGGCCAAAGATGAATTCAGTGCTGCTATCGCGAACGCTTTCAACGGTCCTAAAGGTAGTCCCGCAGGTGGCAGTAATGCTTAGATGGTCATTAGATGTCGCGGCATGATAGTTTGGATGCTTTACATGCATTACACATTGTTTCCTGTCTTTTTTTTTTCTTCTTCTTTCATTTCCCTCCTCTTACGGTCATGCATGTTTTTTTTCTGGCGGTGGTGCATATGCGTTGAAGATTTCCCTTGCAAGTTGGAACGTCTCGCTGTTCAGGCGCTGCCTGACCTGTTCTGTCAGCCAAACACACTTGGCTATTTTTCACTCTCGATGCAGGGGTGACAATTTCATGATTCATGACAGATAGATATCCATCCTGATGCATAAGGAAGGTGGTTTTGCCCGTTGCTTCTGTGTACCGCATCTTGAAAGAGGCTTCCTTTATGAATAAAGCGTTTCCGGGTAGCAAAAGGCCCTGAGAAGTGTCAGCGACTGCTGATACACGACCAATGAAATCCAATTTGTCAAATACCAAGTTTCGGCAGTTGTGATATGATGCTAATCTTATTATCTGTCGCGGCTAGACCCATATCTTTCTGTGCTTGTGACTTCGATTGACGCAGCTGTGAAAAATCGCTTTGGATCGGTGAACTTGTTGTTGAAGATACAAGTGCTGCTAGGGCAGTGTAGGTGACAGGTATGTTGTACAGGAGATAGTGCAATACTGGCATGCCCAGTACATACGAGGGCATATAAGAAAGAGCACTTCAAGCATATAACATGGGCCTTAGTGGGGTTTTCAATGTCAAAGCTCCACACTCAACCCAAAAGTCGGTAAGAAGCCCATACTGGAGTCAGACGCTTGTTCTGCTCTTAAAAACGGTGACACATACTGGAACGAGAGGCAAATTTGCGAGATGCATGCAAGGAAAAATCAAAAGCCCAATTTCATGCCTGGTCAGATCATGCAGATGAGCGCCATTCGCTGGATCTGCAAGTTGGTTGGAGCCGGTAAATTTGCAATTGGAGGCCACACTCGAAGATCATCCAGTGAGGGTAATTGAAGCTATCTCGGCCCAGCTCAGTGTGCCTGGCTAAGGCCAATACCGTGCTGACGGGTCAACTGGTGCAACATTGTTCGGCTTGTCGTAGAGAGAAGTGCAGTCGAACCGACAACCACAAGAACGATTCGGCTTCCAGTCCATATATCATTTCCGCACTGATTGGCCGCAATTGTGGGTAGTTCCCTGTCGATACAGTCAGTTGATACCAGCTGATCGTCATCAGGAAGATTCTTTGCAATTTGCGAACGAACGCAGGAGTTTTGACCCTGTCAGTGCGCTCGACGGTCATACCTGCCCACCCAATTATACATTCACCACCTGATATTGGTGTGTATTGCAGCATTGGGCAGGTCGTCACAGGCCATCGTATCTGCGCAGCGTCCCAGAATAGCAAAGCACCGGAGACGAACTTTGGTACCGACTTTCTGAGCCTGTAGATGGATGCAAGGAAGGGTGGACAATGCGATGCGAGGACCAGTCAGAGACCTGCTCCCTGTTACTGGAAAGCAGAATCATGGGTCAAAACGGGAATATCGCTCACATTCAACACTCCGGAGAAGTTGACCGATCCTTGTTGCCCTTAAAGACAACTTTTTTCTCGCGATCTCTTCTGCTCCATCCACTCCACTGTTGGCAGCCAATGGTCAATTACATTTCCAGCTCCGGAAGAACCAGGTCTGCAGGAACACAGCCGTGTCACGTCAAGAACGCATGGTAAGCCCGTGACGGTTGTGACAGGCTGGGCTGGGCTTGGTGGCTGTTTTCGAATCTCGATGGTGAGGAACAGCTGATCCGAGCACCATGGATAATTGTGACAGACATTGAGGAGAAGGGAAAAGAAAGTCAAGCATCCATCGGCCGATGACCTGGGGAGAGGGAATGATGGAATGAGGGGACAATGGGACAATGGGACAATGGGACGATGGGGATATGAGAAAAGTGTGGCAGATGAGAGAAACATCCGCAGGGTTAGAGAAGGGCGAGGGGCGACGGTGCCTTTGTTAGCGGGGCGTGGGGCGTGCTTTCCCAGCTGGCCCAGGTTTGCCGCAGCCGCCAACGGGATACCCTTGATACCCTTACTGTATGTACCCTGGAGCGGCGCCCATGCTCAGCGAAACATAGCCAGAGGCCCAGAGCCATAGCCAGAGCAGAGCAGAGCCATGATCCATCCAGCGTAGCCTGGATGAGGTAGGTAGGCTCGGTAGGGTAGGGTAGGAAGGTAAATCTACCGACAGTAGTTTGTTGGTAGGTATAAGTAAGCACGGAGCAGGCAAGGTAGCGTGAACCGTCAACGATCACTGGCTGACAGAACGCCTACCGCCCGGATGTTCGGTTTTTTTTGGCGCTCTCCTCATCCTGGTCTGGTCTGATGTGGTCTGGCTCAATCCACCTCACCTCAACTCAACAACCAACCTCTCCTCTTCTCTCCTCTCCTCTCCTCTCCTCTCCTCTCCTCTCCTCTCCTCTCCTCTCCTCTCCTCTCCTCTCCTCTCTCCTCATCGGCATCGGTATCGGCATCGTGAGCCCAACACCACACACATTGTGATGAAGCCACCATACGAGCAAGCTTCCTTTCGCACCCTGAGTCGTACAAAGTCCATGTCCTGTCAGAAAGCCCCACTGGCTTTTTTTTTGGTCGATATATGCACAGATGTGCTTTCCGACCCATGAGGTCCATGGGTCTGCCCTGCCTCTGTGACTCTGGCAAGCCGTGGCTGCTGATTTTCATGACTATCTCCCTGTTCCCCGGACTGACCGCCATCACACTGTTACTTTCTTAAACAAGCGCGATAGTAAAGGTCGAGCGCCAGCCGAAAAGAGACATTGGCATCTCCATATTTTCCATATTCCTTTTGATATCGGTCCTAGCTTTCCTTGCCTACCGCCGTTTCTCCACCATCATGCCGCCAGTAGTCGATGTGCGTTTGATAGTAAGTACCACCATTAACCAGCACAGCTGCAGGAACCAGATGTGATGTGATTCGGCCATGGCTTTGTTCACAATTCACAGACTGGAGCCGTTGTTGCCATGGCTCACTCTAGGGGCAAGAAGAAAAGCACACAAAGGTCGAGGGATGCCCCCCCACCACACCTCATAGTGATGCTGAGCATGAAGCTGTTGCCGTTCTGTTCCACCAAAAAGCACCTTCGAACGTGATTGTGCAACACGTCATAACAGAAATTCTTCCAGCTTACGGTAACAAAGGCAGCTGATAGGTGTCGGGACGAGCATTGGAGCGAGCGGCCAATTGAGCTGAGAGTTGTAAGCAGAATTCCAAGCATTTCAAAGCAGACACATCTCACTTAGACATTGTGAGAGAAGAACAGACCAAAAAATCTTTCTCTCAGAGTCAGACGTACATCTTGTCGGAAGGCTGCACTTCCACCTTTGCTAGGACACTGCGCTTGCTTCGTATTGGACGAAACGCCGAGACGGACCAGTGGACCCCACGGATATCCAACCACCTACAATAAACACGGCGCCATATTATCCAGTCAGGATCATTCGAACATTTCAGGTACGTGCATAGAGATCCTACTTTCACTTGTTCCATGCCTCCTACTCATTTCGGCCAAATATGGCCTCGCTTGGCATTGTTGTGTTCACTGCTTTCAGTCACCGTGTTCAGGAGTGAGTCAGTCGCAAGCGGGTTGTTTGTTTGTTTGTGTTGGTTTGGTGGGTGACGAGGCGAGATTTAAGCTCAGGGATGTTGGTTTGCACAGAAGCGACTGTAGAGGAAATGTAGACTTGGACTCTGGTTTTCTCTCCTAACTTAGCTATGGGAACAAGTGTACTCTCTAAATTCCCAAGTGTCCCTCACTACATGCTTCCTATGCAGATGAGAGATGCGCACCTTATTCTCGCTTCGCTTAGATTTCTCCGGATATGGTACCCTACGCCAATTAGTCTGGGACTACTCAGTCAATATGCTAATGTATCTAGAGCAGGCGATAATCTCAGACCACGCCCTAGAAATATAAATACCCCACGTCTCTCACTTTCGTACACCTCACCTCAATTGAATTCAACTCAATTCAATTCACCATACAGTATTCTTTTGGGATTTTGCGTCGCTGGCCTTGCCTTCCATTGCTCTGCGTTGTTCTGTCCTGCCCCTCCTGTCCTGGCTCCTTGCTGTGTTGTGTCCTTGACGGCATCAGCCTCTCCTTCTCTGCCTACCTACGTACCCTACAAGTGATTCAGGTGGTCTGGCCTGGCCGCGAGGTCGTGGTCGTCTTTTGTCGGCCGCCTCTCCACCTATAGGTACACCTTTGTCGCATAGTCGTACCTTCCACCTCAAATACAGACACTACGTGCCTATTCTAGGCAGGTCCCTACCTAGCTAGTCCCGTGGGAGAAAACTTCCACAGTCAGCCTCAACCCTCTCGACTTCTTCGCCTCTCAACTTTGCTGTCTGTCAATCTTGGAACCGCCTCCTCGATCTCAATCTCAATCCCAACTTCACCTCGGTCCTCGATAGACCCGCTGACCGTCGTTACTGTGACAGCTGCGCCTAGCTCGCCTTAGCTCTAGATCCGGTTGCCTCTGGGGACCTCAGCCATGATCACAGCAATGGCTCCAACAGCTCCGGATCAGGTATGAACACTCCTCGAATGTTTCCATTTCTTCTGCTTGTTACGACATAGCTGACTTTCCCACAGCTCTGGACCGCCGTCCGAGCCATTCATTATGGCTTCCCTGCCTTGGTATCGTTGTACTTCCTCGTCACGCTCGCCGCTACTGTCTGCACACTACAAACACGCCAACTCCGGGTCCAAGATCAGCCTGTTCGCCGCGATGTTATGCTTGGACTCATATTCGCAGTCGCCTTGACTTACGTACGTTACTTCATCTTCTACAGCCTACCGTTATCCGATTCAGCTGACAATCATGCGTAGTTACTAGAGACATTCACTACTGTTCTCGAAGCATTCTTCACTGGTAACTATCCAGCACAAGATCTGGTTGTAAGTCCTCAGAAGCCGTTACTGGCCATTCTCGCCATTCCCGGCCTTGGTCAGTAGACATTCCTGACAGTCTTACAGATTTACCTCATCGCTTCGACCATTTTCTTCGGCGTTCAGTGTCTTGCCTTGACTGATAGCAAGTTTCCGGTGTGGTATCCATATTTCGGAACGTGGTTCATCGGCATCGCCGTGGAACTTGTTCTGCTTGTTGTCCCCAATGTTTTTGATCCCCCAAAACACCCTTTCGATTTTGCCATTCTGGTGATCCAAATCTTCAGAACCAGCTTCTTCATCATCCTGCCGTCGCTATATTTTGGCTTGCGCAACGATAACAAGCTCTACGAAGACAGCGACGTCGAGCGTCAAGCCCTTCTGAAGAAGAAACTGGGCCAGAAGCCATCCAGCGAAGCATCTACCTTGAATGAAAATGGTTACGGCACGACTACGGATAACTCGCAGGATTCCGACACTGCCGACAATGCCAGTGATACTTCCGGAGACTCGTACCTTGCTGAGCAACGAAAGATGCAAGCAAGAATCGATAAGCGCTTGGAGCAAGATGGCAACTGGTTCGCATATGCCAAGGGGTTCACGGTTTGTTTGCATATGTTTCGATGACTTACATCTTGCTGATACTTTCTAGATCTTCTTTCCCTACGTCTGGCCTTACCACAACAGATTTCTACAGTTCAGAGCCGTGCTTGTTGGATTTTGTCTCTTAGCAACCAATGCTCTGAACGTATTGGTTCCCAATCAGATGGGTGTCATGATCGACAGCTTGACGAGTTATCACAATGGAGGTGAGAGGACGTGCTCTGCTCTAAGCAACAGCGCTAACTGATACAGATAAATCATCTAGCATATGGCTTCCGATCGCCATCTATGCTGCGCTCCGATTCGTCAGCGGTGGTGCCGGAATTGGTTGGCTCAAGACGTGGCTCTGGATGCCGCTCGAGCAGTATTCATACAATGCTTTGAGTACTGCAGCGCATGCACATTTGATGAGTCTCTCGTCTGATTTCCACGAGAACAAGAACAGCTCCGACCTGACCCAAGCTGTTCATGGAGGCAGAACGGTTACGGACTTACTTGATATTGTATGCTTCCAAGTCGTCCCGATGTTCATTGATCTTGCCATCGCCTTTGCATACCTCTGGTCATTGTTCGGTGCATATATGGGTCTCATTATGGTGTCAACTGTCGTGTCTTATCTCTACATCACTACGAAGTTGTATTCCCGGAGAGCTGGGATCCGCCGCGATTTCATCACGATTTTCAGGCGGGAATGGACGTTAGGGCAACAGTCACTTGATGGCTGGAGTACTGCGAGTGTTAGTCTTATCGATCTGAGCTCTGTTATCGGTGTTGCTGACAGCGTTAATAGCTTTTCAACATGATCCCATATGAACAAGAGAGATATTCTGGAGGTAAGCGATCTCCAATCCACGGGCATCCGTCTTGCTAATCCTCCGAAGCTGTAAAGGATCACATGAAGTCAAAAGGAGCTTACGAAATGTCTTCGCAAGCCATCATTGCCACACAGGCCTTGATTCTTACCCTCGGATTGCTGGGAGCTCTCGGGCTTGGGGTTTATCAAGTCGCTTATGAAGGGCAGTCAGTCGGAAAATTTACAACGCTATTGGTCTATTGGGGCCAACTACAAAGTAAGTTTCCCCAAACATTGTCTAGATTTACGTCTAACTAATTTTCAGGTCCTCTGACCTTCTTTAGTACTATGTATAAGCAGATTTCTTACAGCTTGATGGACGCTGAGCAGTTACTGGAGCTCTTCCGAACCAAACCATCAATAGTGGACGCGCCAGATGCAAAGCCACTGAAGCTTGGAGACGGGGTCGTGAAGTTCAACAATGTCTCGTTTGCTTACGATCAGCGCAAGCCTACTTTGGCCAATGTCAGTTTCAATGTACCTTCTGGAAAGACGGTTGCTCTGGTTGGTGAGACTGGCGGTGGAAAGTCTACGATCCTAAAACTCATCGACCGTTTCTACGAAGTTACCTCTGGATCTATCTCCATTGATGACCAAGATATTCGCCAGGTCACACTAGACAGGTAAGTCCGCTTATGCCCAGATTGGTCTCTTTCTAATACTCTGCAGTCTGCGAGAAAGAATCGGTGTTGTACCTCAAGAGCCAATGCTCTTCAATGACACGATCATGAATAATATTCGATACGCAAGATTGTCTGCCTCGGATCAGGAAGTTCATGAAGCTTGTAGAGCTGCTGTAATTCACGACAAAATCGAGTCATTCCCTGATGGTAAGCGAATTAACACTCTGCCTTCAACAGCCACTGACCAAATCAGGTTACAATTCCAAGGTCGGTGACCGCGGCGTCAAGTTGTCTGGAGGCGAAAAACAACGTGTTGCTATTGCTCGAGCCATCCTCAAGCGTCCTGATATAATTTTGCTTGACGAAGCGACCAGTGCTGTTGATACGGAAACAGAGCAATTGATCCAGGAGGGCTTCAAGACTCTTTGTCAAGGCCGGACTACAATCGTCGTTGCGTACGTAATGTCCACCTTCCGTTTCAGTAAATTTGCTGACTTTATATAGCCATCGTTTGTCAACCATCATGAAGGCTGATCACATTGTGGTCGTTATGAACGGCAAGGTTGTCGAGCAAGGATCTCATGACGAACTCATTCATACGAATGGCAAATATCATGACCTGTGGTCAAAGCAAATCTTTGTCAAGCCCATCAAAAAGAGCCGTTCAAGATCGCGAAGCCCTCAGAAGCGTGATGCGAGCATCATCAATGATCTGACACCAAGCAGGCAGAGGGTCGAACTCGTGAAGGCCATGAAGACAACTCGTCACGAAGAACCGAAGAAGGATGAGGTGAAGCCATCGGTTGACGGAGACAAGCCGGACACCGAGACGAAGATCGAGAAGAAGATTGAGGAGATTGGCCACAAACGTGAGGTAAGTGATTGATCAAATATCATCACCTCATCTAGCGAACCTCATCTGAACCCTGGTTCAAATAGCAAGTCTGCTACAATTTTATTCTGTATTGAGTGTCTCTTGCCGTTCATTTGTGGTCTCGACAGCGAAAGACCATTGCATCTTGCTCTGGGCAAAAGAATCGCCGTGATCTTGTTGCTGCATTTGACTGATTCCTTTTCCTTCGTATCGCTATATCATTGTCTTCTAACGATTCGAAGGGTTCGAAGTTGAAGCCAGATGCGCCGGAATTTGTTCCCGGTCAATCCGTATCATTGTCACTGCCAACGACTCCCATTTCTAAGGCAGAGGCGAAGGAAGCTGTCAAGGCACAAAAAAAGCAGGAGAAAGAAGAGAGAAAGATTGCAAGTTTGACGAAGAAAGCTGAGAAGAAGGCCGCCAAGGCTGCCGATAGACATGGAATGGGTAGGTCTTGCCAATGATTGCATCTTTGGGTTTCGCTGACGATCATAGATGGGAATGCTTCCATTGCGGACGAATCCCAATCTGCCGGTATCTCAAATGATATCGCAGAAGGTGAAATATCCCGAGTT
The DNA here is from genome assembly GCF_030347475.1 of Cadophora gregata. Taxonomy (NCBI): domain Eukaryota; kingdom Fungi; phylum Ascomycota; class Leotiomycetes; order Helotiales; family Ploettnerulaceae; genus Cadophora; species Cadophora gregata. Next base: position 1,373,151 of record NW_026695938.1, on the reverse strand, counting down.
GACAAACCCGGAGCAAAGCGCACCCGCTCCTCTATTCGTCGGCACCAAACCAAGAGCGAACCAGCAAATCGTCCAAATGATTCTCTCGATGGTCAGCAGGATTTGGACATGACTCCTGTCAGTTCAGGTGAAGGACAGCCATTGTTGCCAAATGCAGCAGCGGTATGTCACTTCACCACGAATCCTGCTTGATCTACTAACATTGGCCAGCAACGCCGTCGAGTTTCAGCCCCGAGTGATCCCCCTGCGCAGCAGGAGACTCGCAACACTCGACACCGTCGCAATCGGCATTGGAGATTGAAGAATCGCAATGCTGAGAAACTTGGTGCCGGGAGCGGATCAACGGCCTCCTCTTCAGGAACGTCAATGGATGATATTCCCGGTCCTCCACCTCCTCTTCCTTCTCCTGCTGCTGGTATTCCTCAGAAAAGCAGTGCTCCAAAAGTGAGCTTTGCGATGCCATAACTGGGATACCACCCTTTCCAGCGCCGTTGGTTCTTTCACTTCACGGGTTATCACTTTCGAAATGTAGCGTTTACGAGTTATCCTCCCAACGTCGCCAGTGCGTACATCAATCGCAATTCTCTGCATCAGTTTTATACCTTCATCTTCTACATAGTCAGCCTTGGTCCCATCCATCCGTCTGGGAGTGGCTTGTTCTGATTTGAGTGCCATCGCGCAAAATCACCGGGAGGGAATTATGTGACTTAGAACCAGTTATAGACTTCAGCAGGAGGTTATGGAGGTAAAATTATTGGCATGTTAACATGAATTCAGTGGCAGGCAAAACTGGGGATTTGGGTTTCGACTTGTTTAGGGTCGGTATCAGATATTTGGTATTCCTCTCACGGGGACATAATCAGTATTGAAGTTACCTTAGGTAGTCGGCGAAATTCGTGTTTGTATCTTATTTGTAGCAATTCCACCGCAGTGGAACCCATGGAGTGATTTGGGCAGACGTGGGTGACTACAGTGAACCTCCCCTTGTTGTTTCGTGATAGCCTACCTATATACCTTAAAGGAGAAGCCGGATCTGGTCCCACCGTGGGGACGGTCTCTTTGGAATGACAACCTTGCAAGCATCAAGAGATCCTAATCACTATCCAATGCGAAATTGCACCTCTCGCGATTCCATGGTGATAGGGGAGGGGCATTCGGAGTCACATGATCTCACACGCTAAACCACCCCACCAGCTTTCAGTCGAGCACCTTCCATCCCATCTCCTTCTTGACCCCGTTTCCTTGTGCACACCATCACAACAACTTCTCTCCACAAATACTTCGTTTCTTCTTACAGCAGATTGTTTGTTTAGAAGCACTCCCTCGCCCTCGATCCGCTACCCGATCAAAGCAGTCCTTATTCCCAACATGGCTACCACCAAGCAGCGCCTTGCGCTTTCGATAATCGACTTCCTCAGCACCTCTCTTACTGATGGGACCCTCACAGATGAAGACCGCGAGTCTGTTGAAGTCGCACAATCATGTATCGCCGAATCATTCAAGGTCGATCCCACAGACGCCACTCCCAAGGACTCCCAGACTCTCCTCCAAATCTACTCTGTCTATGAAAAATTAAAGTCCAAATCCCCCGCACCAGCAGCAGCAGCAGGACCATCAACTTCAGCCGCCCCAACTGAAGCACAAAAGAAGGAGGCCGAGTCGCTGAAGAGTCAAGGAAATGCCGCCATGGCCAAGAAGGACTACCCCACCGCCATCGACCTCTACAGCAAAGCCCTGGCAATTCTGCCAGGAAACCCCATTTTCCTCTCCAACCGCGCCGCCGCACACTCCGCATCCAAGGACCACGAGTCCGCCCGCGCAGACGCAGAGGCTGCCGTGGCCGCAGACCCCAAATACACCAAGGCATGGAGCAGACTAGGTCTTGCTAGATTCGCTCTTGGAGATGCAAAGGGTAGCATGGAGGCTTACGGCAAGGGCATTGAGTTTGAAGGTAATGGCGGAAGTGACGCCATGAAGAAGGGTTTTGAGACTGCCAAAAAGCGTGTTGCGGAGCTTGAGGCTGGAGATGACAGCGATGATGATGATGAGGTGGCTTCTCGTGGACCTCCAGGCGGTGCAGGTGCCGGTGCAGGCGGTATGCCAGACTTGAGTGCGCTCGCGGGCATGTTTGGTGGTGGAGCTGGAGGTGCTGGTGGTGGAATGCCGGATCTGAGTGCGATCATGAGTAACCCTATGTTCGCAAGCATGGCGCAGAATCTGATGAGCAACCCGGATATGATGGAGAATCTTATGAGCAACCCACGGATACGTGATATGGCGAGCCAATTTGGTGGTGCTGGTGGTGCAGGAGGCGCTGGCGGTGCGCAAGGTGGGAGAGGAGGTGGAGGCATGCCAGACTTGGCGAGCTTGATGCAGGATCCTTCGATTGCTGAGATGTGAGTTCATTACTGTCCTGCCTATTCCTTGACTTCAAAGATGTTTTTATGGTATTGGAGTAGAGTAGCTAACGATTTATAGGGCACGTAACATGATGGGTGGTGCAGGTGGAGCTGGACGTGGAGCTGGTGCTGGTCGAGGTGCTTAATGCAATCAGTCACTTCCATGACCGTTCTAAACCAATCTCGAGTCTGAGCTGCCTTCTTGAGTTTTAGCTTGTGCTTGAACTTGGGTTTTCTGCTTTATTTATTTGCATAGACAGACAGATCTGCAGGATACCATCCATATACTCATACATGCTTTCAGTTGATGTTGTTGTGGGCGAGGTGAGCTGAGATAAACATCAGATCAGACCGAGTCTTTTCATAGCGCTGGATAGAGCAAAAGCATTATTGATAATAATGGATTATGATCATGGTCCATATTCGCCTTCTTTGCAGTGTCTTTTATAATTAAAGTGTATTTTGGCATGTTGAGCTTTGCGATTCTTGTTGTGACTTGTTATCATGTACTTTTGGTGCTATTGCTTTGGGCTGGACTGGGCAACTTGCTCCGCTACTGTAGCCTAAATCGAACACCGTTTCCGAGATTTTATTGAGCATGATGATATTCACTGGCTTCCTCGAAATCAAGTGAGTAGATACCAGTCGTAAAGCTAGGGAAGGATACGCAACTTGGAAGTATATAAACCCTGCTGCTATTCTCATCACCAAGGATTTTCTGAATGAGGATCTCTCAAGTCCCAAACATAATTGAGCCGCAGATTCAAGAACCGCTCCGCTGTCGATAGAAGGAATGGATGGTGAGCTCCATACACTCTTGATGGGGTGTATGGGAGTAAGCGTTTTGTGATTTTCCTAGGAAGATAATTTTGGATGTTCTGCGTGGTGGGATACAGTGGTAGATGGGACGAGAAGAGACGAGAAAATGGGGGTTTAGGTTGGTGGTAGTTGGATTGTTGATAATTGACTTCCTTTGCTGAGTGGGGATGAATGGATATCTCTGAGTCGAGTGGTCAGGGACGGTGGTCTAAATTTGGAGTGTTGCAATATTGAAGGATCACTTTTGTTTTCGTGATTGGAAGTTTCCCTTACATGGTGAGGAGGGTAAGTTGAAGTTGCAGGAGCATGTGTGCTTTCTCATGCTTACCCCTACCAGTTGTTGATGTTCCTGTTGATGTTGGCGTCATTTCCTCCTCCCATTGCTAGGGATTTTAATATTATATATGCAGATTGACTTAAAGATATGTTTACTGGTGCATGTTGCTTGTTTAATTTTCTCACCCACCTGGTTCTGGTATGAAGTGAGGCTGTGGAGAGAGTTTGAATTGAGATGGGAAAGACAAGAGAAGTCTTCTAAGAGGGCCATTGGTGCAATGGTGATGATCAATGTGGTAAAGGTGCATTTATCTAAGTTCTGGGCTGGCAAAGACTTTGGTACCGTATGTCTATGTCAAAGCACACCAAGATAAACATATGGAGAGTTGGGAAGAAGTGTTGGCTCTGCTGAGGGTTCGTGAAGAATTTGTTCACATTTTTCTGATGGGTGTGGTCTTTCGGAGTATGGAATTGGTTTGGTACCTGACTGGATGGTGCAATACTTTGTTGAGAGGTGAGAAAAGGAGGGGCTGTGAAAGGTGGGTGATTCGACAGTAGAAATGTTCTTGACAACAAATTGAACTTCAACCAGCGACGTTTTGGAAGAGAAGTTCTAGTAGTTCTTCTCCAAGTCATTTACGCGTAGATTATTTTCTAGAATGGTGGTGAAAAGCAGCGAAAATGGCATCCCAACTTCCCTCCCATTCCGACGCCGTCTGAATCCTCTGCTTCGCTGGCCTTTCTCTCTACTTCCTGTCATAGATATATATACTTCCATCCTTTTCTTTATTGATTGAGTTTCGTTTCTAGGATAGGTCAGGTGAATATGGAAGAAACAAATGCCCGGCTAACATTCTTGAAAGAGGTCACAGCTTTGGTGAATGTTGCAGGCGAGTTGAGTGTAGTGAAAAATTCTGAGCAGTTCAGACGACAGAAGTGAATATATATTTGTTATTGACTTTAAAATATCTTGATTTATATACCTGCGACGCGCCGGGATCATCGCATCAATAGTTGTGTTTACATGGTCAGTTCTTTGCGTGGTTGTACTGCAAAAATCTCAGGAAATGTCAAGGTTGATTGAGCAGCGGTGCTAAATCCATTCGAGAAGGTCAGAAATCTCCTGAATATCGTGTAAAACATTTGAAGTATGCTCAGAGAGTGAAATGACAGTGATAGAATGCATGACAGCAAAGTTCCAAGTAAAGCAGAAGCAATGGGCATGGCTCTCGCTGAACAGACTGGTCATATGGAAATGTAAACAGAACGAGAAAGGGTATCGTATTACGTACAAATCACCATTAGATGGGTATTTCCTTGCGAATAGCGGTTGAATCAGCTTGATCAGAGGCCTTACTGCTCTTCGAAGTTCTCCTCTATTGCTAATCGCGAGCTTCCAAGGCACAGCATATATATACCAACAATTTGTCGCCTCCTAGTGGTCCATTTTAAACCAATTCGGGAAGACTGTCAATTCACGTTCTAGAGCTATTTTAGTAGGGAGACAGAACTAAATTAAGTTGGACTTGTATTCATTCTCAAGCTATGAGATCGAGTTTGGAGGATTTAGCAAGCTTCTGTGCCAGACTTTGGTTGCCAACGTTGCAATCCGGCAAGATTAGAGCACCACAGCATGCACCTGACAAATGCCGTCAGGTAAGTATCGAAGGCTTCACTATCGAGAAACCAATTTCTACTCATATGAGTTTCTGTGATGAGTAGATAAGTATTTCGATCAATACACTGATCAAACTTGTAGTAAATCTCGTAGCTTTCAAAATCTTGACAAGTGAAGCTATTTAGATGTACTTCGATTATCTTTCAGCCTTACTTTAAAACCCTAGGCATAGCTCTAATATGGCATCTGTTTATTAATTCTAGAGGAATGCGGTACAGACACGCTTGCGTTAGATGTTGCCGACCATCATATTCCAATCTAAGGTTCACTGTCAAGCTCTGTTAAAGCCCTATCAAGTTCTTTCCACCATCCACACTGCAACCAATGATCTCCTCATGTGAATTCAAGTCGTTCTCATCCAGCCATTCCACTCCTATCTTCTTCTAGAACGGAGCGGCCGCTCGACACCAAGCGCTTACTCTATGTCTCCAAACCACCTATGCTTCAAAGCCTTATCTGCCGTGAGTCTCTGTGCAGGATCAAATTTAGTTAGGCCCATAATGAGGTCCTTGAAGTCATCGTCAATCCCCGTCCACAAAGAGATCGGCTTTCGTGGATTGCTCTTGTTGAATCCATCGCGAAGTACCTCTAGAACTTGACACCATGGGCTATCGCCGAGGTACTTCATAAAAGCGTTCAATCCTTCCTCGTCTGCAAAATACGAGATCTGGCGCTCAAGAATCACGGCTAGAGGCTCTTCACCTTCCTCGAGGTCCCCTTCATCAACCGCGAAAATGACTTGCTTTGTCATAACATATATACACTATATAGAAATGAGTAAGAGAGATATTTCGGAACTCGAATAATTTAGAATGGATTACCGCGACCTACCACAATGCCAAAAGAGAAAATGTCGGACGGTTTGTTCACGCGGGCTTGTGTATGTGCTTCGGGACTGCGCCACATGGGGTTGCCAACTTGTATACCAACAATGTCACTGTCGGGATTTACACGAGTAGCATCCTCGAGGTCAGCGAGTTTGACTTGCTGGATAGATATTCCGCGATCATCTTTATTCCAATTAACGAGGATATTATTGGCTTTGATATCTACGACTCATTAATCGCCACGAATATGCGCAAGGTACCTCCTGACTTACCTGTGTGCACAATGTTTTGTTTGTGCAAAGCTGCAAGGCCGCGGAGCATATCTCGAAGAATCCTTTTGATAAGAACGACAGGTAAATCTTGCCTAGCAAGGTTCAACAGATGGTCAACGAAATATCTGTAAACAAACGTCGATCGTCCCAGAACGACGTCCTCGGAAAGTCGAAGATACTGATTGCCATCGAGGCTCCGGTACATCCCTTGGATATGGTCGAACTGAGCCGGCGGTACATCCTTCAGTATGAATTTCTCGTTTGCGTCACTTGTTCAATGACAATCAGCAAGTGGTACCACGGCAGGACGTTTGAATGGACCGACCTGGCGAGACAGACGCGACAAGGGGGATTGCCTTTCTCTTGCAAAATTCGCTCGATCAGGTATTGCCGGCCAGATTCACCTACTCTCCTGGCAGTCTCTGATATCCCAGTCTGTGGACGCTCTCCACGTGGTATTGTGCTGACATAACGAGGAAGATTGACGATCACAGGAGAGGTATGAGACAGACGAAGAATTCCAGCTGCGCAAAGACAGGACCTCGAGATGTGAGGCCTCAAAGTCACGATTGAGCGCGACAAATTCATAGCCGCAAGCCAAGGTATGTATTTGCGTCTATGCAGGGATTCGCGCACGATTGGATGCAGAACCAGGAACTTCTGCGCACCATACCCCTCGTTTGGAGAAATGTTCCTGTTATCGACGCATAATAGTCGGTTCCCCTGTATGAGGCTGCGGGCACTCGCTTATAGTCGGTGAAAATAAGTGTCACGGGAAAGTAAGTGTCACGTAAGGATTTAGCGACCTTATTAAAATTTCGCTATAAACCCTACTAAAATCAGATCGTTAGATTAAATCTAAAGTAAGATATTTCTTAAATTTACTAAAGTATAATAAAATTAGTATTTCGCGTAATTAAGTTAATAGAGCTAGTATCTGACTTTATATTAGAACTCTTTATATAGACCTACTATATAAGGCTAGACTTAAGATATCTAATACTAACTCTTTTCTTTTTATATATATTTCTTATTTTAAATTTTATATCCTTACTTATAAGTCTTTAATTATACTCCTCTTTAAGCTATAGTATAATATAAAGGTATTTAAAGTAACTTTCATATGTTTTACTTATAGCTTTAAGTAGAGTAAAGTTCTTATTAAGCTCTTTATAAAGAATTAAATCTTCTACTTCTAGAAATATACTATCTACTTTATATTTCTCTAGCCTTTTCTTTCGTTCCTTATTCTCTTTTCTAGCTTAAACCCTAGTAATATAAAAAGCTTTAGTTAACTAATTAATTACTTATTAGAAAGCTTTCCGAGCTTTCTATAAAGTTTCCTTACGTTTTACTTTATTATATATTTATATCTTTTACTTTAAATCACTTATAGTTACTAAGGCGCCTTTCTTATAGATACTTTATTATAATATCCTCTTTTATTAATTATCTGATTTAAGTTTCTCTTAAAGTATTATATACTTAATAGTTATTAGATAAGCCTTTTAAAAGCTTATAGCTATATTTATTATAGTCTTTTAGAAGAACTCTTTAGAGGTATTAGAGAACTAAGTAAGGTCTTTTCTAATAAATAATTAGATAGCGGATATAGTTTACTATAGCTTATCTAGTTATAAAGGAAGTAATTTTAGAAGATCTAAGTCTTAATCTTTATTCTTTACCTTTTAAATTAATCTCCTTTTCCTATTATATAACTATATCTTTTATAAGCCGGCTTTTAAGGAGAGTAGCTATATTCTAGAGGTTTTAAAAGCGTTCTTAATTATATATTCTTTTATTATATCTTTCTTTATTTTAATAAGATCGTAGAAGAAAGAAGTAATAGTATATTTAAACTTAAGATTATATAAGGCTATCTGAATATATAAGTTATAGAAATACTTCTAAGGCTAGAAGATACTAATATTAAGAGGTTATAGAATATATATAAGATATAAAGGAAACTAAAATATCTTAATATAGTTTTTTACTAGCTTTAGTACGAATAAATTATATTAATAAGACTTATAGCTATTATAAAATAAAAGCTTCTATAGCTTATTTAAACTAGCGTAAGAGTACTGAATTAAGTAATCTACGTAGTCTATTATAATTCGATTATTAATATAGTTAGTATTAGAATAATTAATTTACTTATCTTTATTTAAGTTCTTATATACCTAGTAGTTATCTATTATCTTCTTTTTTAGCGTAATTATATATAGAGGAAGTGTCTTTTAGTTATTAGTATATATAATCTTAATAATTATAATAGATTTATAGTTTTTAGGACTAGTGATATAAAGCTCTTTTACTTTAATTAGAATAATAATACTCTCTTTAGTAGAATAGCTAACTTATACTCCTAATTTATCTATATTTAGTAGCTTTTTACTTAAATTAATTTTATATTCCTCTACTACTATTTAAAGCTCCTTAAACTAATCCTTTATATCTTTTTTAATATAATAATTAACTTAGGTATACGTAATTAGCTTTATATGAATTATATAGAGAAAGGGGTTCTTCTTTAGCTAAGCGTTAAACTAGTGTTTTAATAGAGAAAGTAGTAGAGGTATTATTTCTGTCTCTAATATTAGTAATAAATTATATAATAAGATATAGAGATTTATAGCTTATAAGTATATAATTCTATTTAAAACTATCTTATAAGTTATACTTAAGCTAGCCTCCTATTATTTATAATAGTATTATTAAATAGCCTCTTCTTACTATAGTAAGAGGATCTTATTATTTTTATTATATTTATTAAACCCTTTTTATTAGTTCCTTTACTTAGGCTTTTTTATATAATATATTAATTACTATAATAAGTCTTCCTTAATAAAATATATATATATAAAGAAGCTAAGTAGTTCCTTAGGATTATAATAGACTGATTACGATAGGCGAGTTATATAGGTAAGGCTGATATCGTAAGGCTATAAGGCTAGAGTTATATAGTGAACCTAGGACTAGCTTAGTTTACTAGTAGCTATATCCTCCTTACTTATTCTTAAGGCTCCTTAGGAACCTCTTCCTCTTACTATCTTTTCTACTTTATATTATAGCTACTAATAAACTTTTATTATATTATTATATTAGAAAAGATTAACTTTACTTATAAAGGTCTTAATATCTACTTTTACTAAATTCCTTAAGTACTTTTTAAGCGTAGTTAAGTTATATCTTTAGCCCTCTCTTTTCTACTTTACCTCTTATACTTTATTATTTCTTTAAGTACTTTCTAGGTATAACTAAGTTATATTTATAACTTAGGTACTACCTCTTACTTTTTACTTTTATACTTATATTTCCTTATAAGCAGTCTTAATCCTTTTTAGAAAGGCGATAGAATATAATATAGTATTTCTCTTACTATTAAACTTACTACTTTACTAATACTAAAGGAAAGAAATCCGCTTTTAACCTCTTCTCTTTTATATATTACCTCTTATAAATATAATAGTAGAAAGAAGAATAATATTATTCTCCTAATCTCTTATAATAATATTATATCTCCTAAGGAGAATAATTCTTAGGACTAATAGGACTATTCTTAGGAGGAATATACTACTCTTATATTAATAGTTAGAGTTATAAAGAGCTTTAAGGAACTTTAGAGACTAGTTAAGTACTAGAAGAAGTAAGATAAAAGCTTCTATAAGATACTAGAGATACTTAAGAACTTAACTTCTAAGTCTAAGAAGTCTAAGTTATTAAGTTCCTAATAATAAGCTTTTAACTTAGGAGATAGTAATAACTCTAATAATAGTAGATTATCCGGAGATAACTAAGATAATACTCCTTAGGTACTAGTAGAGCTTACTCTTACTTACTAAAGATACTATAAGAGACTCTTACCTGAATTATATATTAAAAAGTTCTCTAGTACCTCTAATAACTTAGAATAATATACTTAGTTCGCTTTTATAATAAGTAAGCTAGATATTAATACTAACTACTACTTAAGTAAGAAAGCCTGATAAGCTATAATATATAATTATACTAAGAGTAATACTTAGAGTTACTTACTCTCTTACTTCGAAGTTAGTACTATAGATTTTTTTATAAATACTAAGGAAATACTTAGCTATCTTAGTAGTATCTATAGTAACACCTTTAAGTAATAAGATACTAAGATAGCCTTAAATAAGCTCTAAATAGTAGCTAGTAAGTTATTTATTAAATACTACCTAAAGTTCTTAAAGCTTATTTAAGATACTTATATCCTATTTACTAGGAGCCTTATTACTCGCCTTTATAACTTCTTATACCTAGCTCTTAAGGATCAGGTAGTCTATAAGTTTACTTTTAATAGAAGTTTCTAGGACTTTATCTCTATAGTAGATTTCTTAGATAAGAAAGTATACTAAACTTAGGAATAATATTAGTAGATTATAGTAACTACTTAAGCCCTTACGCTAGTAGTTCGCCTCTTAACTTTTACTTTCCTAAAAAGAGGCCTAGTTACTTTTCTACTCTCTAATAGTATTCTTATTCTTACTACTTTAACTTTAGTAGTAGTTACTTTAAAGGCGATCCTCCTTCCTTCTAAAGTAGTTACGTGTTATAATTATAAGAAAATAAGCTATATTACTAAGAATTGCTTAAAGCTTTATATAATAATAGTTATAGAAGTTAAGGTACTAAAGAAGTACTTTAGTACTAGTCTCTTTTCTAATAAGGAGGTTAATAACTTAGAGGAAATTCCCTTAGACTTAGAAAACTCGGAACTTTAAAAGAAAACTCTTTCTTAAAGTAGATACTTAATCTTAAAGAGATTAATATACATTAGTTAATAAGTAGTAAAAGTTTTACTATCTCTTATATATTATTTTATAATAGTATTAGAATTATATTACTTATACTTTCTAACTCTAGAGTAGGTAGTTTCGCTTTTATTAATACTCGCTTTACTAAAGACCTTATAAGGAAATTCGGTATAAAACTTACCTCTTTATCTAACCTTATATAAGTGAAAGGCTATAATAGATAAGCTAATAATATCGCTTCTTACGTGATCCTTTTAAATATTCTAATCGACTAATATATTTAGAAGAAGATCTTATTTATTCTCTTAGATCTTAGGAATCACGAGATTATTTTAAGATAGACTTAGATAGCTTACTTTAATATTTAGTTAAATATAAAGGACTATTATCTTATTTAGCTATATAATAAGGATATTCCTATAGTCCTCCCTTATTTAATTCCTCTCTCCTAGGATACCTTATAACTATTAGACTTATTATAGATATAAGTAACTAACTAATAAGATATATTCTAATATTAAGTAGCTATAAATATAGAGGACGCTCTAAGACTCTTCTCTTACTAAATAATAGTTTAGATAATAAGGGATATAAGAGAATCCGCCCTTATAAATATACTATCTGCTAAATCTTAATACTTATCCCTTTCTTCTTAAAGATATTATATAACGAAGTAAGAGGACTAGAAGAAATATTATTAGTTAGAAAAGGAATAAGACTAATAATACTAGGAAAATTAGAGGACTATCTAAGAGCCCCTTACTTTAACTTATAATAGCTAAGTATAAGACTTAATTAGATAGATAGAAAAAGAACTATATAACCCTACTTTATATAAACTTCCTATTATAGTTCCGAAGGATATAGTATTCCCTTATTAGTACTTTACTAAGAAAAGGAAGACCCCTCTAAAGATAGATATCACTAAGATTAATACTATAGTATTCTATTATATCTTATAGCTCCTTAGATTAGAATTCTTTATAATAATACTAAATGAAATTAATAAGGTAATTAACTAAGTAGCTTAGAAGGCTAAGTTATAGAGTTCTTCTAAACCTAAGGAATTATATAAGGATATCTTAGATAAGAAGCTCTCTTACTAGTATAAAGAGTTTACTAGCGCTTTCTTAAAAATAACTATTAACTTTCTACTAGACCTTATCCCGGGCTTAGACTATAAGATTAAACTAGAAAAGGATATCAACTATAAGTATAGTCCCTTATACTAGTAGAGTAAAGTAGAGCTCTAAGTGATAAAGAAATACTTAGAGGAGAATCTAGATAAGGGCTTTATTATCCTAAGTTACGCCTTATTTACTTATCTGACTCTCTTTATAAAGAAGCTTAATAAGGGCTTATAATTTTATATTAATTACCGAAGATTAAATAAGATTACTTAGAAAGATAGGTATCCCTTATCTCTTATTAATAAGGTGTTTACTTAGTTAGGATAAGCTAAGATCTTTACTAAGATTAATATCTAAAGCGTATTTTACCGGATCCGAATAGACCTTATATCTAAGGAATATACTACTTTCTATACTTAATATAAGAGCTATAAGTATAAGGTAATACTATTTAGTCTAATAAATAGCTTAGCTATATTCCAGTAGTATATAAATAATATACTTTTTAACTACTTAGATAATTTCTGTACTATATACTTAGATAATATTATTATTTACTCGAACAACCCCTTGGAATATAAGGTATATATTAAGAAGGTCTTATAATGCTTATAATAATATAGGCTCCCTACTGATATTTAGAAGAGCGAATTCTATATTAAGAAGATTAAGTTCCTTAGCTTCTATATTATTACTAAAGGAATTAAGATTAACTCTAAGGCGATAGTATATATAAATAATTAGGAACCTCTTATAATAGTCCGGGGTATCTAGTTATTCCTAGGGTTCTATAACTTCTACTGGAAATTTATCCTTAACTATAGTAAAGTCACTAAACTACTAGTGGAACTTACTAAGGCCTTAGTCCTATTTAAGATAACGCCTACTTAGCTAGCTATATTCTAAGCTTTAAAAGAGGCTATTCTATCCTTTACTTATTTTAAGTATTATAATATATTATATAAAACGCGGATTAAGACTAATACCTTAGATAAGGTAATCTTAGGAGTATTATCGCAGAAGTATAGCGATAGTTAGTACTTAGTTATATTCCTATTAAAGATAATAAACCCTACTAAACTTAATTATAATATCTATAATAAGGAAATACTCGCTATTATACGTTCTCTTACTTACTAGAGAGCGGAGCTAGTATCGTAAATAAGATATTAATATTTCTAGGTATTCTTAAATTATAAAGCGTTAGAATACTTTATAACTACTAAGAAGCTTATAAGATAATAAGCTTATTAGTCGGAGATCCTAGTAGACTTCTACTTTACTATTATATACCGCCTAGGAAACTAGAATACTATAGTAGATACGCTATCGCGAAAGGAATAAGATATTAATAGGTAAATTAAGACGAAGGATAAATTATATACTTAGACCCTAATCTACCTAAGCTAGCTAGACTTATATATTCTAAAGGAACTAGAGAAGCTCCTAGATATATACTACTTAGCCCTAGTCGAGTTTAAGCTAAATAATAAAACTAATCTAGTTATAAAGCTTATCTATATTAATCGAATATATAAAGCTCTAATAGTTTAATAAGAAGAATTAAAGGAGCTCGATTTATAGTATACTCTTCGGGAAGATAGCTTACTCCTATTTAAAGGTTAACTATAAGTCCTGGATATAGATAATTTATATATATAACTTATTTAGTATATTTATAACTAAATCTCTATAGCTTATCCTAGGAAGTCTAAGATGTTTAGCTTACTTCGCACTAGGTACTACTAGCTTAGTATACTTAAGGATATAGCTAAGTTTATATTGAACTACTTAGCTTATAATCGTGTGAACTATTATTAAGATAAGATACTAAAGTACCTTTATCTCTTACTAATCCCTGACTGCTTATAGTAACACTTAACTATAGACTTTAAAAGTGTATTAAAAGATAAGTTTAGGTATAATTCTATACTTATTATAATAGATTATTTCTCTAAAGAAATAACGTTAATCTCTTATTTCTTTACTTATATAGCTCGCGACTTAGTATAATTATTTATCTCTAACTACTAGAAGTTTAATAGGCCCCTGGAAATAATAGTATTAGATAAAGGCTTATAGTTCGTCTTTTTCTTCTAGAATAAGTTTTACTATATCCTTAGTATTAAGGTTAAGCTCTTTATTACTTACTATACTTAGATAGATAGTTAGATAGAGATTATAAATTAATACCTGGACTAATATCTCCAGCTTTTTATTAACTACTACTAGGATAATTAGTCTAAACTCTTACTAATAATAGACTACGCTTAGCTAACTCTTTTATATAAGTCTCTAGGAATATCCTTATACTAGTTAAAGTACAAGTATAAGCTAAGGACTAGTTGAGATTAGGATAAGCCCTAGCTAGAGGTTAAATAAATAGTTACTAAGAAGCTAAATATCGCTAATATATAGGTATTTACCTATTATTACGAATAGGTCTAAAGAAAAGCCTAAGAGTTCTTTCGCGACTAATAGGAAAAGAAGTAATATAATATAAATAAGTTATACTAGGAAGTCAACTAAGAGGTAGGCGATTCTATATAAGTAATAATAAGAAACTAGAAGATATACTACTTAAAGAAGAAGCTAGATAATTAATTAGTAGGCATATTTAAGGTCTTTAGAAAAAAAAGCTACTTATTCTACTTAGATCTCCTAGCCTTAGTTAAGGTCTATCTTATATTCTCTGTAGATAAGCTTTAGTAGTATAATAATAACCTATTACTTAGATAAGTACTATAAGAATAAGAACTTATCTAAGTCGATATTAAATAAGAATAGAAAGTCTAGGATATCTTAAGGGTATACCTTAAATAAGATAGGACTCTATAGTACTAAGCTAAATAAAAGGGACTTAATCCTAACCCTGAATTCTATCTTATTAGAGACTTTATAACTTATTTATATAAACTTCAGGATTTTTATTAAGCTTATCTTATAGAACTAGGACCGCTTAAGCTACTCCCTGAATAGCTAATCACTTAGGAGGCAGAGAATAATAATATATATAATAGACTAGTAGATAATACTATTATATCTAAAGTAAATCGTAGGAAATTTTTTCATAGCTTAAGGATAAGCCTTCCTTAGAGAAGGGGGTAATATAATAGACTAATTATAATAGGCGAGTCACATAGGTAAGGCTAATATTATAAGGCTATAAGGCTAAAGTTATATAATAAACCTAGGACTAGCCTAGTTCACTAGCGGCTATATCCTCCCTACTTATTCTCGAGGCTCCTTAGGAACCTCTTCCTCTCGCTATCTTTTCTACTTTATATTATAGCTACTAATAAACCTTCGTTATGCCGTCACAAGGATACTAAAGAGCCTACTAGCACGTCTTATTAAAAGCTCTATTATAATTAGCTTTTATTACGTAGATTTTATAGAAGTTACTCTCTAAGTATACTATTTAATAATAAAAGTAAAGGAATTAATATAATTAAGTATAAGGAGTTATAGTCGCGATAGAAAAGACACGCGTTATAGTAGTAATTTTAGTAGAAGTTCATACTTCAGCTATCTTTTGTGTGACACTTACTTTCCCGTGACACTTGCTTTTACCGACTGTAAGTGAGTGCCCGTAGCCTCACATAGGGGAACCGACTATTATACCGTAGTCGTCATTACTCCAAGAGCAAAATTGAGTCTAAGCACAACATGCTCGGGCTAATTGAGGTTTGATTGGGTGAAAACTGCTTGCACAACATGTCTATATATACAGCTCTGTACCCTTGAATCAAGGAAGAGACAAAACTTCCCAAGGTTGCATCTCCTTTTCCAGAATCATTAATATACCAAATAAAGTCCTCATCCCTTACTAGACAATCAACATGTGTCAAGGTCAGTCCTCGGTTGGAAACGTCAGGTGAATCTCTGTGGACACGTCCGGCGGATTTCTCTGCAGCGAAAACGAAGGATGGGTCCGACCAGTTTGTAAAGTACTATCGGGGTTACTTTCACAAGTGCTAACAGTACTGAAGGCGTCCAAGTCGTTCTTTGGTTTTGTTAACTTATTTGAAGTACCGGCAATCTTCGACTTTCCAACTTGAAATCCAGACACTTGTTAATTCTGGCGGCTGTTCGTCTACCTCGTGGGCTGAGTGAGAGTATTCAGGTTGATTTTGGTGACGTAGTGGATCTGGGGAGAGTATG
The DNA here is from genome assembly GCF_030347475.1 of Cadophora gregata. Lineage (NCBI taxonomy): Eukaryota > Fungi > Ascomycota > Leotiomycetes > Helotiales > Ploettnerulaceae > Cadophora > Cadophora gregata. The sequence goes on along the minus strand of NW_026695938.1, from coordinate 1,356,808 downwards.
CAGTGTGGATTCATGTTTCAAGGACTGAAAATGTGCTGGGAGGGACTGGCGATGATACTTCATGAAGATGGTTATGGAGAAGGTTTAGAGTGGAGTGCGTCATTTGGTAGACGGATGGGACGAATCAATGGACAATTGCGAGACAGAGGCAGCTTTGCTTGGATTTGGATTTCATTTCCATAATCTTTGGTACTTCGATTCGAAGACCAGGGTATCTCCCACCACCACTATCACTAATCTCAAGCTGATAGACGGATAGTTAAATCATCGTTGTCAGCAATAAGCGATGAGTCTCAAGAGCTATCACCGCAGCGGTAGATAGAATAGAACTCGTTGTACAAACTCAGCATTGTCATTCGATTATCCCTTCGCAGCTCCAGCTTTGATCAGGATGATATCACCATCCTCCACCACGTAATCCTTTCCTTTCGTTTGGATCTTGCCCTTAGCTTTAACCTCTGCTTCGTCGCCCAATTCCTTGAGAACGGAGAAGTTGTAGACGACAGCCTGGATAAAGGTCTTTTCGAAGTCACCGTGAATGACACCAGCGGCTTGAGGTGCCTTGGTGCCATTCCGAATGGTCCATTGTCGGACTTCATCGGTACCGGTTGTGAAGAAACTGCCCAGGTTCAAGACCTTACGCATGACAGTGATGAGTTTGGGAAGAGCGGATTCAACACCAAGCTCCTTGAGCTCCTTCTTTGCATCTTCGCCTTCGGATCCGCCCTCAAATTGAGTGAGACGCTCCTCGAGACAAATGGAGATAGGTAGGATTGGGTCACCGGCAGCGTGTTCCTTGATCCATTCCATGACCTTTCCAAGATGCTTGTTCTTCTTTCGGATGTAGTCTTTCTCGCTCAGGTTGATGAGGTAGACAACAGGCTTGGCGGTGAGGAGGAAAAGAGGGTTGATGTACTCGATCTATGTATAGGGTCAGCGTCTGGTGTGGGAAGCGTTTCCATAACAGTGTAAGAACAAGTAACTAAATCAGAACGTGTTTCATATCTCAGTGTGCTCTCTACGTTTTACGTGAGGCATTCGACGAGCTGGGATTATCAGGCCTCATGGCCTTTTGTCATCATGATAGTGGGTAAAGGGAAAACTGAAGGATGAAAAATTTTCACATACCTCTTTTGCAGTCCAGTCGCCCTTTCGGACATCACCGCCACCTTGAAGAAGAGCCAGGACCTTCTCGATACAGGCTTCTTCCTCCTTCAGTTTCTTCATCTCAAGACTTTGACCACCTCTTCGTGTCAACTTCTTGGATGCCTCGAGAGCCTTTTCAGTGAACTCGATATCCTTGATCCGCAATTCCTCGCTGATGATGGTCAGATCACGGACTGGGTCGACATCTCCCTCAATGTGAATAATCTCAGCATCGTCGAAGCATCGTACGACTTGGAAGATAGCATCGACGGCACGAATATGTGACAAGAAGGCATTTCCAAGACCAGCGCCGGTGGAGGCACCTCGAGTCAACCCAGCAATATCGTAGATGGTGAGATGTGCGGGAACTCTTGACTTGGGGTTGTATTTTTCGCAAAGCCAGTCGTAGCGCTCGTCGGGGACAATGACACGAGATTCCTCAGGGTCAATGGTTGCGAATGGAAAATTCTGGTATTGGTCAGAAGGGAGCGGTGTGTAGAGAGTGGATATCGGTACTTACGGCGGGGTTACCAAGGTGGCATTTGGTGATAGCTTGAAAGAGAGTCGACTTGCCCACATTTGCAAGCCCGACCTGCAGAAATTGTCAGCTGCATTGATCGAGAGCTATGGCGGTAGCAGAGGGGGAATGGAGCTGCATACAATTCCACTCTTCAAATTGTTGCCCGGCCTGCCCAGCAGGAGCTTCTCCTCCTTGACGGCCTTCTTGGGACCCATTTTCTTCCTTACGGCGAAGAAACGTTTTTGTGTGGTTGTTGTGGGTGTAGAGGAACCAGGAGAGGTGAGTAAGACCGTGCAGCTAAGCAGGCTCTGGTGTTGATATTGGGTCGCAGTTCTTGCCGCGGACCGTTGTAAAGAGAGGGTGAAAGAAGAGAAAAGACGCGGGGCAGTGAAGGACGACGTCGTGAAGAATGAGGGGTGGGCTAGGGAAGGCAAGGTAAGGTAAGGTAAGGTACTTCAGCCTCGTTGAGTGCAGAGTGGGAGAGATGGATAAACCAAAACCACCTCTCTGCTCTCCTGCGCGAGTGTTGTGCGACGAATGAGAATTCGGGCTTCTGCCCTGACGAGCGAACGAGAGGGACTCAAAGGGAAAAGCTCTGCGAATGAGAAGAGAATTTTTATGGTAGGAAACAGTGGGGGCCTCGCTACATTCACGGCCCGTCTTTATGCCCGGACGCGAGCCCTCACGGCTCCAGTTCGGCTCTGGCCCGGGGCTGATATCATACTTGCGCGCTCACTGACGAGGTTCACCTTGGCGATAGCATGGACTTCCACCTCGTTTTACGTGTGGCATTCTATCTTCGCGCTTTCAGACGCCGATTGCAGAGCAACTTGGAAGAGAAAACTTTCCAATAGTCTTCCAATCAAAGCACAATGGCTCCAAGTAAGAACTCGAGGAAATCTAATCATCGCTCCACGCTCTCGCTACAGAAGACAGAGATAAAGATCAATGTCTACGACTTACTTCCAGTAAGTTACCCCTCCTTGGACATTGCGTCAAAACAATATTCCCATGTTCAAATCAGCTTCAGCTTCATCATTTAGTCATTTAATGGGAAGCAAGCTTTGAGTTCCATCATCACTGGGACCGAGTCTCATGAGGATCGTGCTAACTTAACCAGCCTGGGAAATTAGCTTCCATATTATGGACAATCGGCTCTTCACTCCTCCACTCCGGCGTCGTTATAAACAACAGAGAATATGCGTATGGAGGACACGATAGAAGAGGACTGACTGGCGTCTATTACACCCCGCCTCGAGCTGTGCCGCCTGGAGGGACATTCCAATGTGAGATCCTCCACGGCTTCACAGTCCAGCCACAAAATGAAATAGACGCAATCATAAAAGAAGCTTCCGACGTCTTTCAGGGCACATCCTACAACCTCCTCACTCGAAATTGCAACCATTTCACGGCCTACCTCTGCGAGAAACTTACTGGGCGAGCTGGGCCAAGCTGGTTGAATAGAGCTGCTAGTATTGGCGTTGCGCTGCCTTGTGTGGTTCCGAAGGAGTGGATTGCTCCTCCAGATTTCGAAACTGCGGATGGAGAGCTAATGGATGACGAGGAACGACATGAAAGTCATGAGAGGTCGGGGATGCTGAGGGACATGGATACGAGTCTGCAGAGACGGAGCGTGGATTTCACAGAGGATGACGAATGGGATAGTGAGGAAGAGAGAAGACAGGGTGGGAGTGGGAAGGGGAAAGGCAAGGTCAGAGATACGTCCGGAAGGGTTGTACCTCCTGCCGAGAGAGCTCCAACCAAGAAGACTAGGGCGGCAAACTTGTCATAATCTGGCATTTGGTGCACAGGCAAGTAATTCGTTTCCCCGGCGTTCAGGACGGATGATACCAGCCAGATTCTATTTTATGTTACAAGTTTTCTACAACATCCCATGCATATAGTGTACACTTATCGATCCAACCCAAAGGTCCATCTAACCCAGACGTCTTGGTTTCTTACTCCTCGTTCCACCAAACTTCAGTCTTGTAGCGTCCGATACCTTCACCACCTTCCCTCTCAGATATCTGCCCTCCGTACCCAACAATGCCTTCGTAACAGCCTCACGTCCAGCTCCAAACCCTCTGAGGAAGACTTCTATCTCCTTAATCCAAGAGTTCAGTCCAGATTCTTGCATCCGGCTCATGACGTACGACGCCAATTGGAACGCAGAATCGTAATGCTTCCTCCCCGACTTCCTGAACCCTAAATTCCCAGCTGACAAAGACAGAGCCACGGTCCTGTTATCCCCCTTCTCAGGATATCTCTTCCCTGTCGAAGGATGGTACCAATTCGGCGGCCTCACAAGAGTGATGTGCACATTATGTCTGGTAGCGTAGATATGCAACTGCCACGCAGTGTCGACATGCTCCCCTTCTCTCGCCATCAAGTTTCCACTTCCATCAGAGGAGAAGTTCGAGTCGGCAAACCTCATCGTCCGCCTCGCTGTGTCGTTTGCTCGCTGGCCTTTGTTCTCATCGATCAGCTTGCTGAACATGTCGGCAAGACCAGTTAGGTCGGAAGTAGCTGCTTTTGGGTGGATAGAGGGCGAGGCAGCGCGTGGGGCTACGGCAGGTTTTCTAATGGCGCCGAAGGATGGGAAGGCTCTTTGGGCTGGAGCTGGTTTGGGAGGATCTCCTTCTGCCTTTCTGGAGGTGGTTGTCGAGAGTTGACGGAGACATTGTGAGTTGATCCGAGGTGCCGGTGATGCTTCGAGAAATACATGTAGAGGCGATTGGGCCAGCAGGCGCCTCGAGGCTATTCGACTCATGGCTGCGTGTTGTGCAGTGAAGCTCTGAATATCACGATGCACTGTTGACGAGGTTCTTGAAGAAAGTTGATGCCAAGGCGGATAATTCCGCGACCCTGGAGAGACGAGAATCTGTCGGCGAAAATGTTTAGAACGCCGCTGTCGCTTGCTCTCATCTGATTTCTTTGCATGCGACCAAATCAAACTTCTGTCTTGCCTCAGCCACTCTTCGTCCTCTCCTTCTTGACAGTTTGATTCGACTTGAAATCTAATCTTGAAACATCCTGCGATTGTTTTTCTTGTCAGTCAATTCTTTGAAGCAAGCACACTTGGTCGACATGAACAGTCTTCGACACACAGCGACAAGGACGCCTTCCAATGTCCAGTTCCTTTTAGTAGCAAGGCCTGCTGCCCATGCGGCAGTATACAGACGACTACTGCAGCAGTCCCAGAATTCGAGTTTAAGCTCCTTGTCATCTAATTCGAGATCCGCAACGCCCTTACAACCATCGCCTCTACGGTCAAGATTCCTGCCAGACGAGTTAGCAGGGCCGGGGCTTGTATCCTCTAGAAGTTTCCACCAGAGCTCAAGGTTAAGAAAGGAGGAGAAGCGAGCAGAGGAGGCCTCGAAAGGAGAATCTACTGAAGGAGATTCTGCAAAGAAGGCTTCGCCTGAGGAGGCGGAATCTGCTTCTGGTGAGAAGGACAAGAAGGAGGGAGAAGGTGAAGGCGAGGAGGGCAAGAAGGAGGAGAAGGAGAAGGAAGCTCCTCCACCACCTCCACCGCACGGAGACAAATCGCCATGGCAAGTCTTTACCGAGACGCTGCAGACAGAGTTCAAGGCGTCGAAAGAGTGGAATGAATCTACGAAGGCTTTGGCTGCTGGAGCTCAACAATTTACTGAGAATGAGTCTGTAAGACGAGCTCGCGAGGCATACGAATCTACTACTGGGGCTGTTTCATCAACTACTGCCAAGGTGTTGAAGGGTACTGCTGGAGCTGTTGGAAAGGGAGCTGCATGGACTTGGGAGACACCTGTTGTTAAGGGCGTGCGAACTACCGTCAACGCCACCGCGAGTGTGATTGAGAAGGGAACCCGACCAATTCGAGAGACTGAGGCATACAAGAATGTCAAGAATGTCATCGATGATGGAAGCAGTTCCAGATATGGTGGATGGGTGGAGAAAGAAGAGCGGAGAAAGAAGAGAGAATTGCGGGAGGCACAAGAGGCTGCAAAGCTCGGTATGCACGGCAAACGGGTTGAAGTCGCCCAAGAGGACCCAGAGTGAGTATATATTGAAATTCCTTTATGTCTACCATTACTGACCAGAACAGCGCCGGCACAAACGTCACTCTGCACAAAGACGCCGCATGGAAAGAATCATGGCGAGATTTCCGCGACTCGAACCGAGTCCTACAGGGCCTCTTCTCCATGAAATCTGTGTACAATGAATCCGAAAACCCCCTCATCTCCACCGCACGCAGCATATCCGACCGAGTAGCTGGCTTCTTCGCCGAAAACGAGACAGCTATGGTCATCAAAAAATTCAGAGAAATGGACCCAGGCTTCCAAATGGAGCCTTTCCTGCGCGAAATGCGCGAGTATATCCTCCCTGAAGTCCTGGACGCTTACGTAAAGGGCGATACCGAGACATTGCGACTCTGGCTCTCAGCGGCTCAGTTCCAGGTCTATGACGCTCTGTCCAAGCAATACACCACCGCAGGCCTGAAGTCCGACGGACGAATTCTCGATATCCGGAACGTGGAGATCTTATCAGCGAGAATCCTTGAGCCAGGAGATATCCCCGTGTTCATCGTGACGTGCAGAACGCAGGAGGTGCATGTGTACAGAAACGCGAAGACGAATGATCTCGCTGCGGGCATGGAGGATAAGGTTCAGCTTGTTACTTACGCCATTGGTGTCACGCGGGTTCCGGAGGATGTCAATAACCCTGAGACGAGAGGGTGGCGCTTGATCGAGTTGCAGAAGAGTGGCAGGGATTATATATAATCCTTGGACTTGGACTCGTTTCTGTTTCGTTCTGGTTCCTGGATTTCATGCATATCACCACTTCTCCTTTCCCACATGAGGTTAGGTGACTCTTGGGTAGTGGCTGTCGTATCAAGGGTACTTTCCGTTCCGCATGCATAGCGATGAAGAGGAGAAAAGAAAAGCTGTCTTGGTGCTGGGAAGCGTGATGGAAAGTTATCGATCGCTTGCTCGGCTAGGCTTGTATGTGTAGTGTATGTTGTGGTTGTGTTTTCTATACGGCGCATGGAGTTCGAACGGTTGCACCACGGAGCCTTTATGGGGCTCTAGAGATGGATTGGTCTGATCTGACCGATTGTTTTGGTCGTTGGTCTGATTGTATAATAAAAATTTCCCCTTCACGCCACTCTGCGATGAAAATGAGACGAGAGAGATATGAGAGGGGAGGAGAGAGACATAGCCAGGACTTGAAAGGATGAGTGGAGGAGAGGATAGGCAGGATGGGATGGGTGGGGAGGAAGCTTCTTCTTCTGTCTGGGTAACTAGAAGGAACAAGGTGAAGCTTGTAATATTAAGTGTATAAATCAACGGCCTCCCGGCTGGTGTTCAAAATTCTCTTTGTTTTTTGCGAGTCTTGTCTTCATGTCGCTGCTTCTGTGGTGTCTATACTTCCCCTGTCCTTTTATTCCTTTTCTTAGTGGTGTTGATTTCACTGAATGCTCGTCTTCCATTGACATTGTTGATTTAGCTAGGCGGAACTTCTTGAGTGATCTTTGATTTATGTGTTACGAGCACGGTGAAGCTTATGTCCTAAAGCCGTGGAAAGTTACTCCGTGTGTTTCTAGTCTTCTCCCTCTTTCTATATCTCGTGTCGGAGCCGTTCAGTTTTGCGTATAGGTCAGGTGGCTGTTTCGGCTGCTTTGGATATTATGCTATTTACTAGAACAGAGCTGTTGTCTCTGAATCTACGGCGGAGACGATATCTTCGATGTATTACTGCTTTCATCTGCGGAAATCAACAAGCAATGCCCATGTGAGGTGTCTGGCTCCGAACGCAGATGAGGTGGGGTAACTGCTAAGAAACAGTCCGAGTCATAGTTATTATGCTAGAGGCAAACTCGTGACTTGGGTAGCTTTAGTCTCATCTACTCACAAATGTCGTAACTTGCCGCTTGCCACACAGGAGAAAGTATAATCTTGGGATTGGAGACCACTAGCCTCCGGCAAAGCTGCTGGAGGACCCACGATTATCTGGTAAGCTGGCCTCACAAGTTGTGACCAGCTCCTTGCCTCGCTTGCCAATGTTTTCAACGTTGAAATAAACTCTCGCGAATCGCCAGGAGTCCGGTTAACGGTTGGTAGCTCCAGGATCTTGAATATCGGACTGGAAGGGAATGGGTCTGTGTGGTCTGCAAACTTTCTGCTTGCCGTTTCAATTCTCAGCGGGGAAAGTATAACCTGAGCTCTGCGGTGCCGTGGATGCGCTTTGGGCGTGTATTTGAACAAGTCATGCTCATCATGATATTTTATGAGATGCTTGAAACTTGGGATCTTTCTTAATGGCGAGAAATCTTAATTCAGTCCCGATAGATTACCTTCAATCCACTTCCTTTCTTTGAGCAGATTTGCCACCTATTGATTAATATACGACACCAAAAACAAAGCAGTTTCCAATCTTGAGCCCACGACTTGGGAATGATGGTTCTAAAAGCATGATGGGTGGATCTGGATCTGAAGGCCTTTCGTCGACGTTGTCCTCGACTTCAAGGGTATCAATTGAAGCGAAGCGTCCGACTACTTCCACAGCTTCAACGTCGCAGCCTCAGACTTCGAGAATAACACCAGCTCAATTAACTGGCAGCGTGTTTCTCATTTCTTCTAAAGGAAAGACATTGAATCTTCCCATTCCGGCGAAGTCTCCCCACGATCCGCTGAATTGGACCGCCCGAAAGAGACTGGTCTCGTTCCTTGTCCTGCTGGTCTTTGCAACGGTGCCACTGTTGACGATACTGGGGCCCAGTGTCATGTTCGAGGCGCTTGCAAAGGACCTTGGACCAGATGTAAGTATCAGGCCCTCTTTAACAAATTGCTATGTGAAGTTGGGGATGATGAAGTCTCCGAAGTTTTGCTAACGCTCTTACAGGCGACAGTTCCATTTGATATCACACTATTGCTTTCGGCCCCTTCGCTGTTCCAAGGCATGTCAGCTTTCCTCTGGATTCCGCTATCGCTGGCTGTGGGGAGGAGACCTTCACTGCTTCTTGCAGCCTTCGTACTGGTCGTTGCGACGATCTGGGCTGCTGTATCGACCACATTCTGGTCGCTTTTGGCGGCGCTTAGTCTCGTGGGGACGGTCCAAGGTGCCATGATGAGTCTCGTAAGTTCAAATACTCAAAGTTACTATGAACTGTGTGTAATAGATCTAGGTGCCAGTCATTGTCATCGACCTCACTTTCATCCACCAACGACCCCAAGCAATCGCCATGATCTGGTCGGTCGTAGGAACCGTAGGTCCTGCACTCTTATCACTGTACCATGCTGTCAACCCAAGATCACAATGGCGGCAATTTTACTATATAAGCATTATACTCAGCACCGTTTCCTTCATGCTCGTCTATTTCCTCTTCACTGAGACCTATTTTACTCGTCCGACCGTCGCCTTCGATGGACACATTATAGTACAGAACTCCACAGAAGACATAAAGATCTATAGTACATGGGAGTCTGTCCCCGGTGCTGTTGGGGCGCGCGACCTTCCCGACTTGCCTGGTCAAGGAGTATGGAGATGGTCAACAAAGGAGCTAAAGCTCTGGGGCAAGACGCCTGGTGGATGGAAGGCCATGTTTGCATGCTATCCTCAGATTCTTCTCTGTCTGCTCAACCCACTCTTGTTCTGGGTGACATTACTACAAGCTGCTATATTCGGAAGCATGGTATCCCTCGCGCAGACATATGCACACATCCTCCGCTCAGAACCCTACAATTTCCCTCCCCACGTCATCAACCTCGTCAATATAGCACGCGCGATCGGATCAGCGCTTGCGTGGCCTGCTGCTGGGTTGATGGTTGCGCATATTATGAAGAAGTTGGCGATGAGTAATAGAGGTGTGAGGGATGCGGAGCATTATCTCTCTGCGTTTGTGCTACCAATTTTTACGGGTGCTGCCAGCGTGATTCTTTATGGTTTGACCGCACAGCACCAGTGGCATTGGATTTGGATATATGTGGCGACTGTGTTGAATGCTTTTAGTTTTGCGGCGATGGCAACGGCAAGTACGCTGGTAGGTGGTTGTTTACTTTTCCGATCCGTTTTCGCTTGTTGGATGGAAACACTTTGCGGAGCTACGATGGCCTGCTCATCTTCCCATTACCCTCGGTGATCAGAGAATATACTGCTGACAGTTCAACTTCCAGTGGATCACAGAGGCTTTCCCACGCTGGGCAGCGCCAGCGATGGTAGCGGTCAGTGGCGTCAGCTATATCGCCAGTTTTGGTATAAGTTGCAGTATTATGCCCTGGGTGGAATCCCAAGGTTTTTCCAATGCCAATATGGAGTTGGCATGTATCATTCTGGGTGTCGGCCTGATTGCTGTTCCGATTGCTTTCTGGGGGAAGAAACTGAGGCAGTACATTGATGGAAAGTGGGCGCTTAATGAGATGGGGGCATTGAGGCCACAGTAAAGATTGATAGATTGGTACCGACAATACCTTGGTGGGTTCAGCGAGGTCCTTTGGGTTGTTTTGAAGGTTGTCGCTAAACTACACATTTCCATCAAAATAAGCATCGAAGTACATTTGTATTTCCTTCATCTACATGATTTCATCTTGCTTGTCGCAATTTTACGCTGCTCCAGAATAGCCAGCCCACAACCCCGAGGTTAAATATTGATGGCAATAAATACAAATATGACAGCGGATTGCTTGGGCCAAGCCTAGTTTTAGAGTACGACGTTGGCGCGCCTGCTATCAAGGTCGTGTCTGAGCTGCAGTCAAGATATTCAATACCCATAGTGACAGCAGTGACTGCACCTAAAGCATCCTCTAAACTGTTCGACGAACCTGGAAACACACCTTTCCGAGTTTCGACGGGATCGCCCCCATGAAGCGAACGGGATGACGCGGCAAGATACATCAGAGTGTCGAAATACCCATCGTCGAAAGAGTTCTCCACGAGCAGAGGCCACGAAGCTCCAGCTGCTGTAGCAAGCATCCCAGGGTACTTAAACTGTTCTATTTCAATGTCCTCGTCCGAAATCTCATCCACCATCTTGCAAGTGTCATTCGAAGTTGCTGAGACTTGGTACCCGTAACCTGATCGGTGTACAGGCTGTGATTTATCTTGGGTATTGGTGCTTACTGGAGCTCTCAAATCATCAACACGTGAGTAATTCAACGACCGAAGACCCATAGCACTGGGGACATCAATGGTACAGGTTGCAGAGAACTCGCGGCCGTCCAAAGGGCTTAGATCCAGGGCATCCTTGAGCTGTTGTGCATAGCTACCGTCTTTGACAACCAGTCCGTTCCTTTCGAAGCCGAATATCTCATCAACTGCACCAATCAAAATGGTAGCGGTGCCAATGTCATGCTTCGCTGTGCATACACCCATGACAGTGGCTGCGTTGGTTGATGGCTGTACCCGCAGTGCATTACTGGTCACTGTGCAGTCGCCGTTGCTGACTGTGAGTGTCCGATTCGCATCTGATACTGTAACGGTTCCGCCTTGTTTACAGCTAACAGGATTTTTAGTCAAAACGGGCAGGCATCTCGACGCCCATCTGAACTCTGGCGTCCTCTGCGCGCCGAAGACATAATCCACCAGATCCGAGTCCCATGGCATACCAATGGCGCTCTGGGTGATAAGAGTATCCTCAAGAACATACGCAGCGTTGCTGGGAAGAATTTGTGCGATTCCTGTAGTCAGAAGGTCGATTGCAGGTCGAGGGCTACAATATGAACGAAGGTTGGTGGTGTTCTGGTCGAGACCAATTAATGTGCCATCTGGTAAGGTCCAGGAAAATAGCTGTCCTGCTGTTGATCGTCTGGCAAATTCATTCGTGCAGAAACCACCTGTGCTGGTGCATATGTGACCAGGAGTTCCAATGTCATTTGCTGTACAGAGTTAGTTCATGCCGTGAGCGAAATGTCTCCCAGATATTTGCCGAACTGAAGAGACTCAGTCGAGAGGGTCAACACACTTACTGGCTGTTGCTCGGGGTGTCAGCGCAACAACAACAACAGTGGTAGCCAGTCCGACGATCAAGAACGCAAGGAATACCGGCCAGGCTGTTATTTGCTCTCTCCACTCAGCGAGGCCAGTTAGAGCACGCATCTGCGATCGCCCTTTCTTGTCATTGCTTGATGTCGTCGGCTGAGAATGGGAGATGCGATTAAACCACGCTTTGCGGATGCTGCCTATCGTCAATGCAGTAACAATAGTAGCTAAGATAGTCGTTCCTGTGGTATATAGTAGGCGTGTTCTTTCGGTCCATTCAGACCAGTAAGGAAGAATGATGTCTACATTTATGACTGTAAGGACAAGGGCGATGACGGCAATTTGAAGAACGGCCGCTGTCGCTAATCCCCAGAAGTCAGAAATAGAATAGGTGACATCAAAAACCTGTCCTAGTCTTTCCGAAGTTACAGCATGGTAATCGACTTGAGAATCGTCTTTTGCCATATTTGCCGAAGTCAATCACATGGAGTTCCGTGGCATTTGAGAAGGTTGCCAGGCATGGGGCCAGAAATTTCGAGATTCAACAAGTTGCTTGTACATCACAGCAGGCGAGGGGCTGTCAAAGACTAAATTGAGTGGACGAAAGTCGAGGCTCATCGATGCTTCGGCCCCTCCGGGGTGGCTTTCTGAACCTCGATGTCTTATTCGCTTAGAAATCAATAAACCCTAAAGACGCCACAAGTTTCTCCAAAGCCTTTCCGAGCAGGAATGCGGCTAGTACAAGACCCTCTCGAGACCCTGAAAGCCCACACTTGCATCCTGGTGCATCGTGTGGCGTCCTATGACATTCCACTCCACATATCAGGTGCCTGCCTCATACTCACTCGCAAGGCTGTGTGCCACGACGTGGCTGTAGCTTGAGGCTGTCATTTCATTCTGTGATAGTAGAATGTTTTCTATTGGACGCCATTTAGAGACATCTCCAGCATTAGTTGCCGATTTAAGCTCCAGTTCGCGACGCCAAGCAAAGCTGAAGACTGACGCCCTCGAACGACGAATCCAGACCCGACCTCCAGACCATCCCAAGTCTCAGGGCACGGGTAGTTGAGGAGCCTCACTGTCTCAAGCCTTTGCCTTAAAGCTTATGCCAACGCAAGAAATCTCAGTTCACCCAAATTTCGTCACTCTGCTCTTGCTTTTCGGTTTAGCGAAGAAAACAAAGTAACCATGACTTCTTTTCACACCTCACGAAAATTTGCGCAAACAGCAAAAATTATCTATAGTTTTCTATACATCTTCTCAATCCTCGAATTTACCGTCGGTCAACTCACAGGTGCCTGTCAACGTCCCGTTCTCGGACAGTCATCCAACAGAATTCCAACCACTGGACAGGTCAATGTCAGCGTAATATTCATCGACTTCCCCGATTCGCCCACGAATGGGTCAGCAGAAGCTCTACTTGAGACTTTGCCATTTTCTCAAGTCACGAACTTCCTGAATGAAAGCTCGTTTGGACAACTAAACCTCAATATTACTGCATATGCCGACAAATTCTATCATATGCCTGGTGCAAGCACGTCCTACCGCTATGCTTTTCCATTGACCACGGAGGCCCATCTGGCATATGCTTCCGATGCTGTAGCTGCCGTGGGTACGAATATATCGTTTGACGACACACAGATTCTTTTCATAGTGCCTCCACCTGCCTCATCGATACCTTTTTCCACCACGGCTTTCGTTCCATTAGTTACGAAGAGTGGAAAAACGATTCCTAGATTCGTTACATTTGGCGCTGATGCCTTCACGAAGTCCACGAGATTTGATGCCATGACCGCAGCGCTGATTGGCTATGATCTTGGACTTCGGCCAGCATGCCCTCCTGCGGCAGGACAAGGGGCAGGCGACCCGAATCTGGGAGGATTTTCTCCGTTTTGTATTGCAACTCCTCTGGTACCAGATTTCCTGGCTCGGCAGAAGTGGACGCTTGGGTGGTTAGATGGCGAGACGCAAGTCACTTGCGTTGATCGTAACGGCAACAGCTCAGATACAGCGGTGAATAGCACTGTGACGATCGGTGCTGTGGAGGTCGTCGAAGACACGACAAAATCTCAAACCAAACTCGCGGTAATGGCTTTACCAGGCGGGTTGAGCTTGTATGCTGAAGCTCGGACATTGAAAGGACTGGATACAGGCTCCTGTCTTTCCGGTGCTGGGGCTGGTGGTGTTCTTCTCTATTACGGCCTGGCTACCAGCGATGCAACTATGACTGATACCATCTATGTCATCAATCCTCAGCAGGGTAGCGACACAGCAACAACCGGACCTGAGACTTGCGCCAATGGACTTCCTGGTTTCCTGGCACCTCTTGGGCTGGCTATCAACCAGGTCAACAATTTTACTATTCCCAATACGGGAGTTCGTGTCACTGTGCTTTCGCAGAATCAAGAAGAGGGTACTTTTGATGTTCGGTTCGAATCCCATGTACAGGATACTGCTAGTCCTACGACGACAACAGCGAGTTCGAGTACGAGCTCTGCGACATCAACTTCTACCGCTAAGTCGGAGGCGACGAGACTCCCGGGGGCTGGGAAAGTGTTGACTATTGTGGTGATTCCAGGGATCATTCATGTTGCAAATTCGCTATGGTAAATATGGTGTAATTGATTCAACCTGGTGATTTTTCATTGATTCGGTCTTCTATCATAATAAGCGCTATTATCCTCCATTGAGTGGAATACTTAATATGAACTCGATATTTGTCATATATTTCAAGTCAGCATGAAAGCTTCGACTCAAAGTCAACAAATAAATCTCGGTAAAGTATCCAAGAAAGTAACACGTGATACACTGTATTTATTCTGCCTGAGGAGGCTTACTACCAACAGACCTTCTCAATATATATCCTGGTTTTCCTACCAAATTCATATGATTGACGTTTCACTAGGCTCTATCTGGACGTCGTTAAGTGGTGTATCAATACGCACCTTAATTTAAGCGAGTTGTATCCCATTTGGATCCAACAGCCACATCTGAAGCGAATGATCTCATCATCCAAACCCTCAACTCAAGAAAAAAGCGCGGAGAAAATAGAAACCATGCGCATCCAGCTATTGGACCTTGTATTTCTCCCACTTCGAATAAGTTTCAGACAGTTGAGGATGAGGGAGAGTAGAACGAAGGTAAGCGAGCTAGCACAACTTGGCTTCGGGAAGTGTGAGATTGAGTGGAAGTTACAATTCATTTGTATGTAAGGGGTCTATCGAAGTGCGGGGATGTAAAGAACAGAGCTTCCAGCATCACTTCTTCAACATAGCTCCCTTCTCGGCTGGCATCACTGCTCCAGCTTCAGGAGTGTTTTTACTCTTGAAGTCGTCTGTCATCTTTTCGAACGTGACCCATTCCACTCCTTCGTGCTTATTAATGTGATCGATGATCCTATGCGACTTCTTTAGCATTGTAAAAATGTCTCCGTGAGGTTGACATACCTTTGGTGCATCTTGAGCACGTGTGGCCGTCCCGATACATCAGGATGGATCGTCATAGGAAAACAGAATTCGTCATAGTTCTCATAGAAGTAATCAAAGTGATCCATCCAGAGTTGCTCTACCACTTTAGTATCTACCCATCCATGCGAATTTGGCGAGTTCTTGATGAACATCATTGGAGGTAGATCATCGATGTACCACGAAGCGGGAATCTCGACCAGGCCCGTGGGTTTGCCCTTTACCAGCGGCTTCATCCATTCCTCAGCCTTCTTTGAATAGTCAATTTTCGTCCACGTGTCTCCGATTCGTAGCCAATACATCTGAGCATCATCATGGGACATGCTGTGATCGTATTCGATGCCATAGCTCAGGAGTAGCTCGGCGCCTTCTTTACTTGTTTCCCACCATGGTGCAACACTTCCCCTTGGCGGCTTTCCACAGAATTCAGAGAGCATACGATATGTCTTATCGAGGACATCTCTCTGTTGCTCGAGGGTCATATCGGCGGGATTTTCATGGGAGTATCCGTGAAGCCCAATCTCATGACCACCGTCCCGAATCAGAGCGCATTCTTCGGGGAAAGTATCTAGTGAATGACCTGGAATAAACCAGGTCGCTTTGAGTCCGTTCTTGTCGAATAGCTTCAGGAGACGGCGCACTCCAATGGTGCCTGCCCACATCCCTTGTGACCGTGTCAGTGGCATACTTGCAATCACCGAATTGAAAAGTACCTCGACTAATGTCACTGCTAGAATCTTCCCCTCCATATGAACCTAGCCATCCGGCCACAGCGTCAATATCAACCCCGTAGCCTACCAGAACTTTCTTAACCATTGTAGCTGCAAAACAGAGATAAGAGAAAGGAATTGTGAGGACTACGGGCTGAAATGCGAAATGTACACAGTGCTACTCGAGTAGAAGGAGGAGATTGCTGGCATCCGCTTGGATGAGGGTTAAGAGGAAAGATCAACTTCGTCAAGGAGGGGTAGAGCTATATTGACTAGTACATGACGGCCACTGCCGTGACTCTAGCGAGCATGGCATACCTAGGTGAGCAGCTCATCAGTAGTGGGGAGCTATCAAGGTCCAACAGTGGGGGACCAATTGTCTTAAAGATGAGGAAGAAAGGATATGCTCGAGGTGGTACAAGTACTTTAGAAGGACAGGAGCAGGAGTAGGAGAACCAACAAAGCGAGTTGAGGGCGATAACAGCTGTTGATGTCAGCGTCTGGAGATAAGACACCCCGATTCTTGGCACCAAACATCACATCACATGCTGGTGCACCCAATCCTGCCCCTGCCCTGCCCTGCCCTGCCCCTGCCCTGCCACGGCTGGCTGCCCAGGCCAGTCCAGCCCGAGCCAGTCCTCCTCCGCGAATAATAGGTGGAGATATCAACAGGAACGAGACGACGTACGAGTACGATTCAGGCCTCCAGCTTTAATTCTCAAGCTCCTCACGAACGAACGAACGAACGAACTACCAGCTCTCCAGCTGCGTCCCTCCATCTCCCTTCAGCATTATCAAAGCCGAAAGAAGAAGAACAAAGAGAACAAACAGCCCCCGAGCTGCACCTATCATTCGATACTATCCAGTATCCTGCATCAGGCCAGCTCCCTTCCCACCACTTGCGCGCATCAGATACACGGCTTGCGATATCAAGATCCCGGCTTCACCACCTTGCAGGACAGCACGCCCTGCAACTGTTCATGCGACGCGCGAATGTCGAATGAATGCAACCCTTAAACCCTTTCCTGAGTGCCTTCTTCAAGAGTGCTGTGCCCTCTCAGTGTACACCTGTCCACCACCATGTACGCTTCACGGAATCACCACGATGGCATTCTATCGTACAAGTAGCTGACCAGATCTCCAGATTCTGCTAGTACCAACAACTGAAGTCCTCCTCACCTCCCGCGATCGCGAGTCTGGAGTCCTATACGCAGACCTAGCCGGATCTGAGGAATTCCTTGGTAGCCATGTCTTGCGAATACCAGCCAACCATGCGACAGCGGGAGGGAAGGATGCGCCGAATATGCGAGAGAGTCGGGGCAAGGCGAAACAGTATACAACGATCAATGGCAGAACAGTGGTAGTGAAGGACGCCTATGTGTACAGCAATAAGGGTGTGTTTCTTGACCTTGCAAGCGGGCAATGGAAGCTGATATGGCCTTGTAGGATTTAAAACCCTCAACCAGGCACAACTCTTGACAGATACACTTTGGTACCCGGACTCATTGGAACCAAGGCAATGGCTCATATACTACATTTCGAGGCCCTTGCTAGGCATATACGAGGAGGTCAAAATTACACCTGCGATTATACCGAAGCAAGCTCCAACTAGCAGACCAACTCTGCCAATGCGGTCGCCCTCTCAAGCCGAATCTCCAACATCGCCAAGCAGTCTTCCCAAGAAGAAGGATATCAGATCTTTCAATGACTTACTGAATAATTTCCCCATGATTGCGAGACAGATGCAACCTGGGCTCGAACGGCTTTTCAAGGAATTCAACACCGTCTTCGATAAGCCTTTACCTCCCCCGCCATCTGCTTCGAATATACCAGATCCAGTGCCAGATGGGCCAATAGCTACGGCAATGAAGAAGGCGAGGTCCAATAGCACAAATTCCGCGCCAAGCTTCCGATCGAATGGACATGCGGACAGAAGGGCGATAAAGGACTTTTATGCTGAAGATGATGAGGATATTATGCGAGGGGCTTTGGAAACCGCAGTCACAGCTGCCATTGATCTGTTCCAAATGGTCGACAAGCAACAACTATCCCTGCTCGGAGCTACAACGGATCTCACGGGACCAGTCGTGGAGCGTCTGATCGAGAGATACGTAACCGAGCAAGTCCATGATACCGTGTTGTACCCCCGATTGTGTGCTATGAAGCGGCCAGAGGATCTTGAATTGGAGTCCAAAATCAGGCAAATGGAATTCGTAGACATTTCGCAAGTCGGCATACTGATTCAAGGCGGTCAAAGAGGGAAGCACGAACTGACGCTGAGACTGGGACGAGCTGTGGAGGAATTCCGGAAGCTTGGAGTCGCTGGGAGCCCTCAGCAAATGATGGATGTTCTTTTATTGACTCTGAAGACTGTTACTCAACTTGCCGATGTTCCAAATGTCGCTTTGAACGGTTCGGGTCCATCCTCCGAGAAGGTCAGCCCAGTCCTGACTATCAATGCGGATACCCTGGTATCGTTACTTCTGGTTGTGGTTATCAGAGCCCAGGTTCGGTATCTGCAAGCTCGTTTACTGTACATGCGACACTTCATCTTTATTGATGATGTTGAAAGTGGCGAGATGGGATATGCTCTCAGTACTTTTGAGGCCGTCCTTTCTTACCTTGCAAGAGACTCTGGCGGTCTCCGTAAAGCCAGCCGAAGGAATCACAAGCTGTGGCAGGCAACGAAGAAGGGGGATATCAAGGATATGATGACAATCATGGAGCCGGAAAAAGGCTTTTCTGACGATGAAAGCTCTAATGAGGCAATCATTGATGATACTATTGACGAAGATGCTCCTTGGACCTCTTCAGCTACTCACTCTAGGCGAAACTCTTCGCGGTCGGGCGAATCAGGGAGATTCTCTCAAGCGTCGACGTTGAACCACGTGTTTCCATTCCAGATCAAGCACGAAGACGAGGAAGAAGCTCGTCTCCCACCTCTCCGGAGACCCAAACAGGTTACAATGGATATGCGCAGCATGTCAAGTAGCTCCGAGATGTCATTTCGATCCCGAGCAACAACTATCGATTCTACAAGTAGTGGCATAGAAGGCGATACATCGATTGAAAGACTCACGCAGACGGAGGACTCGTTCGGAGAATCTGTCCCGATGATGGCTATCCAGAACGAAAGACCTGAGTCTCTCAAATACTTATTGTCATTGCGCAATTACTTTCCACTCGATATGATTCTGGACGATACAAATAATGAGGGCACCACTCTCCTCAGTGCAGCTGTTCAGCTTGGGCATACAGAGTTGATTGACATCATTCTCGGTTTCGTGTGTCAGGCTGAATCTGAAACGATTGTGGTGGAGTACCTTGCAAAGCAGGATATTAGGGGTCGGAGTGTTGCGCACTATTTATTCAATGCTCCAACATTGATTCCTCGTGTTGGACGACTCTTACCTTGGCGGCAGAAGGATAGAAATGGTCAGACTCCACTTTTCGCCCTCTGCCGTTCATATGACCACGCGAACTACAGGGCCATGGTAGAAGCTGGTCTGGGTGCTGCCACAGCTTCTCAAGGAGATGGACAGCAGCTGCATTTGGATGATCACGTTGACGCAAAAGGCAATACCCTCCTGCACATCGTCAATGATCCCCAAGTTGCTTTGCGAATCCTTCTGCACTGCGATTCAGACGTGAATGCCACCAACGACAAGAAGTTCACGTCGCTGATGGTTGCAAGCAAGTATGGGAGGTTAGACATGGTTCGAGTTCTGTTTGGAGACCCTCGAGTCGACCTTTTTGCTAAGGAGCTTCGTGGACTTACCGCTGTTGAGCTCGCGAAAGACGACGATGTCCGGAATCGCATCGATGATTTGATTCTCTTCTCTGGCCAGCCTGCTGCCGATGGAAGAATCACGGCCGTCGTCCGCTCTTTCTTCGTCGAAGATGCTACAATTCGTCTTGTCGTCAAGTCCGGTGCACCCTCTGTCAACCAAAGCTTCACAGTAACGACTTGTCGTCGCTCACTTGCTGACTTTGAGCATCTTGCAAAGCTACTTGCACTAGAGAATCCGGCGTCATGGCTACCTTCAATATCTGGAATGCGTTCGCCTTTCCAGCTTCCATCAAAACCATCAAGAGCTGTTCTTAGGGATATCCAGATTCGCCTTGATGGATTCTTGAAGATCCTGCTCGCCCACTCAACATTCTCAACACATGAGATGCTGTGGGAATTCTTTCTTGTTCCCGATATCCAAGCAGACATGATGGAGCAGCGCAGCAAGTTGAAAGCCGAGACAAGAATAGAGACAGTCAGAGAAGAATATGAGCCCGTGGAAGATGGACGAGATGTCGAGAGGTTTGTTGATCATGCCAGAGATATGGTTCGTAGTGTCAATTACTCCACTAAGAGCGTTGCACGACGAGCCAATATGGTGCGAGCTACCACCACTGGTAAGGCTCCCTATCCCCATGCAGTGCCATGCTAATATTATCAGATCTCCACAATGCATGGCATCTAGCCTCACGAGCAATTTCTACACTCGAAGGTCTACCCACGACTCACACATCAGCTTTGGCAGCTTATGTGCAATGTCTCGCACCTCCATCGACATCGCCTTATTCAGCATTTCACTCAACGATACTTTCTATACACAGCACAATCATCGCGATGTTATTATCACTCTCGCGTCCTACATCTCTCATATCCTCCATCAATTCTTCCCGCAAAGCCATAGAGCGCAATTACAACTCCTTATCACGGTCAACTCGATGGCCTCTTGGCCTACTGGATGAGACTCGTCAACGACTGAATGAGGAGAAAGAAGACAAGATGAGAAGAACAAAGGAGGAAGCAGATGAGCTCGGCAGAGAGCTCAGATACACACAGCAAGTTGTCGCAGGCGAGCTCGCAGGATGGCAAGATCTGCACGAGAAGATGGGTCGGAAAGCCATTCGCGACCTTGCAAAAGGAATGTTAATCAAAGAGCGAACAACACTGGAATGCATGAAGCGTGCAATGAGGAAGCTGAAAATCACCCCGGTTGTGATTTCCGCAACTCCTTCAATCATGAGTGCGGAGGTTGAGGTCAATGGGAGTAGTAATGCGGGTCCTTCCGGGTCACTGTGAATAGTAATTAACCTGAGGGGCTTGGTTGAGGTTGACGCTGTAATTGGATAGACATGTGAATGGCGTTTGGGACCTTCCTGCCTGGGTCACTGGATGGATATGATATGAGAGCGGCATTTTGATTCTTGAAGCGTGAAGCGTGCAATTCAATATTGTTTTGGTGGTGGCTCGCATCATCTTCATTGTGCTATGCCCCCGTGAAATATGGTAGAGCTCGAAGAAAACAGTCGCAAAGAGATGAATTTCATTGTCAAACTTGTACATCAAGCGTATATGTTTCACAGCCTGTCTTTGCGCCAGGGGGCTGAGCTCGCTTACATTGTTTACACCAGCGTGTGAGCACTTTAAGTGCCAGCAGATCAACAGCTTGAAGCTGTGCATTGCTTTTTTTATTTTTTTCTTTGGCTTCTTCTTCGTGTGATGATGCTGACTCCATACCTCGTATTTCCTCTCAGGAGCTTTTCCATCTCTCTCAATGATGGTACCTCAGACAATTACTAGTTTGACAGGCTCAAGTCTGTCAAAGAGCTTGTCAAGCTCCTTGGAGGCAATGATATCATCAAACTGATACAATGCATCGACAACCTCGAGTTGTTTCCCAGCGTCCCTTACCATAGTACCTGCGGTGACGTTCTTTGCATCATCTTCAATTTCCGTATCGTCTTCCGAATCTCCCGCCCGATTGGGATCTGGCCTGAGCTTGTTCTGCCTATTGCTGATAATCCTCTCTATATCCTTCCACATACTTTCCTTCAGGTCATGTGTCATCCAGTATCGCATCTTCAACGCAGGTGTATGCTTGAACACTATAGTCCCGATACGTCGGAATGTCTCTTCTGCACCATCGACATCTTGTAGTAGGAGACAAGAGAGGTCTCGGCTTGCGCTGCTGTCAAACCACTGCTGAAAAGCGACGAACAGGCACCAACAGTCAAGAATTGGCTCTTCGAGCTCGCTGTCAAGACTCAGGACACAAGCTTCCCCAAAGAACTCGTCCCAGGAAGGCCCAATCTCTCGCCAAGTTTCATAGTCGGTTTCATCGTCATCGTCCTCAAGTACTTTGACGTCAAAGTCTGGCGTTTCTGGATCTGGGAATAAGATCTGCAGACGTCTGAGAATCCCTTCAACCTCCAAAGCCCCGCTGTCAAGAGAGCCATATGGATCGTTGTTCTTAAGCGTGGTACTTACATTCAGGATTGTGGCAATTGGATGTTTTGTGGCGATATTGGATCGGTTTGCGAGCTTTACACCAGTACCAGATGATAACCATGACCATGAGGGGGCGATAAACTCTAATTCAGGCTCCTTGAATCGTGTGGTATTCCAAAGGAGACTGTGTGGTAGCGTTGATCGCCAGAGTCCCGCAATGTATGTATCCCCTGGAAGGACATTGGCGAAATCTTTCGCAAGGCCGGAAAGTACCATGGGCATGTCCGAAGGTTTTGTCAGATCCTTCTCTGAGAGGTTTTCACACACGTCGTTCCCTGAATTACAGGTGATTTAGCAATCGCTCGACTAAGAATTTCGCGGTCAAAGCCATAAAAAGCTTGCAAGCTGAGAAGAAATGTTATCAGACACTCACAAGTGGCGTAAGTCTCCTCGTCACCTTCCATCAAACCCTGTTGCAGCCTTCCAATTTGATATTTGTGATCCATGTTGAACAAGCCATTCTCGAAGGGTGCGCCACCAGGAAGCATCTCGCTTGCAAATGAAGTTCCCTTGGTACCGCAGCATTCCCAAACCAACTCTCCTTCTGTGAAATGTAGAACGCGCCTCGCAAGCTGTCGTTCTCGATGTATCCACGCCCGAGATAGAGATGTAGCTTGCGACATCCAGTCGAACATGTACGTGACATCTGGTAGAACCATCCACGTCTTGGAGATTTGCGGAGAGCTGATCTGAAGAGGTGTGATGTCAGTCTCATCACGTTCGGTAAAACAGCCTGCACGAGAATCTGCGCCAATATCTGCTGATGCGTTGAGTTGTGCGTTTTGGTAGATTTGAGACATCATGCCAGCTTCATGGAGCCAGTCCTCTTGAGAGTCTTGGATGATACACAGACAATCTATCCATAGCCAATTGACTGGCGGTTTGTTAGTGTGGATATCGTGGTCAGGAGTAAACTCGCCACTCACTTCCGAACCAGCCAGCTATTTCGATGGCATCTTGGAATGTCTGTGGAAGATCGGCTACCTTCAATCCAGTTTCCTGTCTCTCTTTCAGGTTACTTTTGACTAGAATCGGGTTTTCCCTGGCGCCCCATTCCCCCCAACAGTGACTCAGGGTCATCCATTCGCGGTCCTCTGCAAAAAGTTCTGGTGTGATATCTGAACAGACTAGCCGCAAGAGTGACTTCTGTTGCGCATGTCGGATGTCGAGAAGTCGAGTGGGGATATAGTTACTGTCTCTCTTGTTGCACTCGTGATGCTTCCCATCCTTGTTGTTTTTACATTGAGAAAGCCATGAATTGGCGATTGTTTGAGAGTTCGGGGAGCCAGTGCTAGTGAAATCCCTTAGACTCAGTTCTGACAGCTGAGGGATTCCATTAAGATCGTTGCCAGGTACAGGGTCGTAGTGACGAGGAAGAGAATCAACTGACCACGCTTCCATTCGATAGAAATGTGAGAAGTTCCAGTTGTCAACTGGTTTTGACGGATCAGTCATGACGAAATACAAAATCTCTTTTTGGTCCATAATCACTGCTTGAGACCAGCACAGCTGTGTGCGAAAGTCCTCGTAGTTCTGGGCATGCAAAGAGCGGCCAAACTTGAAGCTGATGTTCTTGAGCAGTGTCTGGCATAGCCAGCACTTGTCGATTGTGGCCCATGCGAGCAAGGAGAAAATGTTGAAGTGATGCACGACTGCATTGGGAAGAGCGAATTCATTCTGTTTTTCTTTTGGCTGATTTTGGTAGTGCTTTTGAGGCTCGGTGTTATTTATCAAACATCAGCCAAGGGCAGACCGACGACTTACCTCTAAGCGAGCCTCCTTGTATCGACAATAGTAGTTGAAGACATCACAGCAGGCCTGGCACATATGGTGGTCCGTATCCAGTTTGAAAGAGTTCCAGTCATACTCAGGTAACTGTGTGGCATTATTCAATGATAGAGTAAATACTCCTTCGGCGTTGATCGAATATTGTACACCTGTGTGAGCTGGAGGCCGCACTTCGTATGGGGCACGCCGGACTTGAAGATTGCCTTCCCTGGGCAACCGATAAGATTCACTGCGATTATCATAGGTCATGATATCGTAATCCAAGGGTATTCCACGCCGCTCCATCATCTCGGCACCTTCTCTTTCCATCTTCACGGCTAACGTGATCTCTCTTCTCGACATTCGGGGTGGCCGTCGGCCAGGGAGTAGGGTACCCATCTTAGGTGCTTGTCGGCTCACTGATGTGGATGAGAGCCTTTTCTTTCCAGATTCTCACAGACCTGAATGGTAAGGATTTATTATATCATCGTACAATAAGATGCCAGTCCAGGCAACACTGAACTGAAGCTGTCGATCAACCAGCCTAAAAGCTTACACTCGCTAATGCACTTGAAAGGCGAAGCGGGGCATTTTTAAGACTAGTAATAATACTTGTTTGAGCTTTCAATCTCGCCGGGTTGTCCATCTAAAAACCGTTCACTCCTCTATGAAGTACTTCTGTTTGCTTGGTCAGGCGAGGCTCAGTATAGTGAATTACGGCGAGAACGTGGCCATTGCACCTTCACAAAGTTTGCCGAGAAACGTATGCATTTTCAGAACGCCATTTCAAAATCCATCGGTCCATGAGAGAATGGTTGATGTAATATTTCTCGGAAACACCCACGCTTGATCTTACAAAAATGGTGCTGATAGAGCTACCGTAGTACCAGGTGCGATTTCATAGCCTTACGCAAGTAATGCAAGGTAGCAATAAACGCCTCCATATGCCCTAGACGCCGACCCAAGCCCCAAATTACCTGCCTCTGCATGCTCTGCTTACTTCTTTGGAAGTGGTGGGGGAGCCATGTCTCCCTTTCCTTTGCCCGTATCAATTTTCTTGTTTGGAGGCAAAGCAGGTGGCCCCATACTGCCACCTCCACCGACCTGTGTGAAGGTTCCACCTTTGAACCATCGATCTTCCTCGGCCTTCCGCTTGCGGCTCATCTCAGCTTGCATTTTAGGATCAACAAGCTCCAAGCCTTGGACGGGTGTGAAAGCCAAACTTGATGCCGTTCCAGAACCTGCACCAACAGTGGTTCCAACACCAGAAGCACGTAGACCCTTTCCACGAAGATCAATGCCGGAACCAGCACCTTGACCAAAGCCTCGCAAAGAGGATGCAGAGCCCCCAATTGGTGTGGCGCCTCCCCAACCCTTGTTCTTTGCGCTGAGTTTTGCTCTCGTGCGCTGATCAACTTGTAAGTTACGGATCCGACCATCATTCGCCTGACCAATCATGCCCATTCCTTTTGTACCTTCACCAGTGCCGTAACCGACCTCTTTCTCTTCTTTGCCGAATACCATTCTGTTCTGTGCCTTTCGCAGATCTGTCATCGCAGTTGCTTCCTTAGCCTTGCGAGCTCTACGACCACCACGCTTACGGGCTGGCTTGTCATCTGGTGCTGGCAGTGCTCGCTGGCCTTTATTTGGTGGTGGTTCGGTAAGCTTCTCTAGACGTTCTAAACAGGCGGCTTTCAATTCTTCTCCAGTAGAGCCATCCCGACTGTTGTGGACGCGATCCACCCTTGCGGCAAGAACTACTTTCGCGGAGACGATTCGCATGGCTTGGCGCTTGAGATCGTTTGGAATGCCTTTAATTATAGGAGAGTGGTAGAGGAAGCCTTGTTGACGGACACCAACATTGGTTGCGAAGCCTGTACCGGATTGTTTCTTGGATCCTAGGGGTGGGAGATTGCAGGCTGGTGTTTTGGCCAGACCTGTTAGGCCACCTGCGAAGTTAAGAAGTTGTGCCGCTGTGAGGGAGCCAATAAGTGCTGTGAGATTAGGGGCGAAAAGATTCATACGGGATTGCACGTAGTCAGTTAAAGTCCTCTTGGCCTTATCCAGAGCGAGAGTCATATCGCAAGCTTGCATAACTCGGTCTAGCTCTACTGGTGACATTTCCCTGCCCTTGGTTGTGGTGGCCTCGACTGTAACAATCATAACGGAGGGTCCATCCAAGACTGATCGTAAAGTGACTCCCAGTCTGTTGTCTTTTGAGGTCTGAAGAGCTTTGATACTGTCTCCGTCCATCGGGCCATTTCCAACAATGGTCACTACTTTTGCATAGTCCAAGGGATTCGTAACCAAAGTCTCTAGCTCGGGAAATCGAATCGAATAATGATCGCGTATGAACTTGTGGACGATCATAATCTCTGTATCAATCGAGGTTGACAGAGTATTTGACAGCGTCAAGAGGTGGTATTCTGGATTGTCCTCGATCGAGCCAACGAAAGTGGTCTGTTTCTCCGGAGGTAACGATTGAAAGTGTGCGATTTTCTGTAAAATCGATTGCACGTCAGGGCTAATGCGCAAAGGTATAGATGTAAACCTCGTGTCTCTAAACAGATGGGGAGGGAAAATGAGAAATGTACTGACCTCAAGAACTGGCTCCAAAGTCTTCATCAAACGCGCAACACTCCGTACATCGTCAACGCCACCCAACTCCATCTTCTCCACCTTGGCTTTAGTTTCTTCTTCATCTTCCACATCGGGGCCTGTGTCGGCGACACCGCTCATCTCCTCGTCTTCGTCAACTTCTTCCTCATCGCCATCCAGCTCCATACTGCCGTTTGCGCCTGAGTATGGCGCATTGCCGTTAAGGCCGTCCTTGGCGTCTTCATTGTCTGGAAATAGTCCTTCGTTCTGTCCCTCGCCCTCTGATCCCGAGTCCTCGAAGTCCTGCAACAATTCATCTGCGAGAGTCGACATCTTCAATTTGGCGCGAAGTTGAGGCGTGAGCGTGCAAGTCGAGGTTGCAGCCTCGAGTAATTTATTTGGTAGCTGCACTAGCGTGCATTTTAGCTCAGCCTGATCCAAATTTGACATCGCAGCCTCCTCGGCCAGACCTGTAAACATCCAACCAACTATTCACCACAGCGCAGTCTTGGAACAGACTTAGACAGTCCTTACTACGAGCTGGGGAGACTTTCAGATCGTAACGGAACAAACCTCGATCTGTGCACATCTCAAAAACAACCGCCATCATGGAGTCTTCTCGTGGCCCTCCCCGGGTGAAAAACAAAGCCCCTTCCGCAATCCAGATATCCGCTGAACAGCTTCTCCGAGAAGCTGTAGATAGACAGGAGCCAAAAAATGATGCACCTACTCAGCGCTTTGCTGATCTTGAAGAGCTTCATGAGTTCCAGGGCAGGAAGCGGAAGGAGTTCGAGGACTATGTGCGGAGGAACAGGATCAACATGAACAATTGGATGCGATATGCGCAATGGGAGCTGGAACAAAAAGAATTCAAGCGTGCGAGATCGATCTTCGAGCGAGCTTTGGATGTGGATGCGACGTCTGTAACATTATGGATCAGGTACATTGAGGCGGAGATGAAGACGAGGAATATTCAGCATGCTCGAAATTTATTGGATCGCGCTGTTACTATCCTACCTCGTGTCGATAAGCTATGGTACAAGTATGCCTACATGGAGGAAATGCTAGGAAATATCCCTGGTACCAGACAAGTCTTCGAGCGGTGGATGTCCTGGGAACCAGATGAGGCTGCCTGGAGCAGTTACATCAAGCTAGAGAAGAGATATGGCGAGTTCCAGAGGGCACGAGAGATCTTCCAGAGGTTTACAATGGTGCATCCGGAGCCTAGGAATTGGATTAAGTGGGCTAGATTTGAGGAGGAATATGGCACGAGCGATCTGGTGAGAGAAGTCTTCGGGTCTGCTGTTGAGGCATTGGGCGATGACTTCATGGATGAGAGACTTTTCATCGCATATGCTCGATACGAAGCCAAATTAAAGGAGTACGAGCGGGCCAGAGCGATTTACAAGTATGCCTTAGATCGTCTTGCGCGATCCAAGTCTATCGCTCTTCACAAAGCATATACGACTTTTGAGAAGCAATTCGGTGATCGTGAAGGAGTTGAGGATGTCATTCTGTCCAAAAGAAGGGTCCAGTATGAGGAGCAAGTCAAGGAGAACCCCAAGAACTACGATGCATGGTTCGACTATGCAAGATTAGAGGAGACAGGAGGTGATGTGGATCGCATACGAGATGTCTACGAGAGAGCCATCGCCCAAATCCCTCCCACGCAAGAAAAGCGTCACTGGAGACGATACATCTACTTGTGGATCTTCTACGCCGTCTGGGAGGAGATGGAGTCCAAGGACACAGAAAGAGCTCGACAGATCTATCAAGAGTGCTTAAAATTGATACCCCACAAGAAGTTCACATTCGCCAAGATCTGGCTGATGAAAGCTCAGTTCGAGATCCGTCAGCAGAATCTTTCTGCCGCAAGAAAGACTCTCGGCCAAGCTATTGGAATGTGCCCCAAAGACAGGCTATTCAAAGGCTACGTCGAGCTGGAGCTGAAGCTTTTTGAGTTCACTCGCTGCCGAACCCTCTATGAGAAGCACATCGAGTGGAACCCAGCAAATTGCCAAGCCTGGATCAAATTCTCTGAGCTCGAACGTGGTCTCGATGATCTCGAGCGAACACGCGCCATCTTTGAACTCGCCATCGACCAACCAGTTCTCGACATGCCCGAGCTCCTCTGGAAGGCTTACATCGATTTCGAGGAGGAAGAGGGCGAATATGAGCGTACTCGGAAATTGTACGAGCGTCTGCTTGACAAGACGGACCATGTCAAGGTCTGGATCAGTTACGCTCACTTCGAGATCAATGTTCCGGATGACGAGGAAGAGGAGGCCGAGGACGAGGAAGAGAAGCCTGTTAGCGAGGCGGCAAAGGTGCGCGCCAGGAAGGTGTTTGAGCGTGCATTGAAGAGCATGAGAGACAAGGATCTCAAAGACGAGGTAAGCACAAACACTCCCGTCTTGTCATACTTACCAGATGACGGTACTAACGATTCACAGCGCGTTTCTCTCCTCAATGCCTGGCTCTCATTCGAGCGCACTCATGGCTCGGAAGAAGATATCGAGAAGGTGCAGAAACAGATGCCGCGCAAGACCAAGCGCCGCCGCAAGCTGGACGACGACAGCTACGAGGAGTACATCGACTATGTGTTCCCAGCCGACGATGTGCAGACGGCGAAGCTGTCGAATCTCTTGGCTATGTCGCAGGCTTGGAAGCAGGCTGGTGGAGGACTTACAGGAAATGGTGCGGGTGGTGGAGAGTAAGATTATGATTGTGAGCGCGATGAGCTCTTAGGGACCGGATAGGATGGGAGGATGTGTATTTGTGTAAATTGAGAATTTATGGCACTTGGTACTCTGTGCTTGGTGCCCTTCCTGTGTATGTCGACGTAACCTCTGCTTGATCATGATCGTCACTAGGAGTCCTCGGATTGCCTGCAAGCCAGCCTGAGCTGACGGCGGACATGCAAGTGAAAGCGATGTCATCCGACGCGACCACGACTCTCAACGCTCGTAGCACTCACTCACATCCTAGTAATTACGCTCTTGTACCTCGAGTATTATCTACTAGGTTGAAGACAACCGGTGGAGTTTGCATGAATCTCACAGCTTGTTTTCACAGCTAGTTCTTATTATCACTTTGCTTCAATTGAGTGTATGCATCAACAAAGCTCTTGTATTGGTAAAGTCCCAGGTCATCTACAATCATATATTCATCAGGTCACAAAGTCTGTCACACCTGAGCCACAAGTCTCAATTCATCTTAGTAAAGCTCAAAATGATGTTGTGGTATATTGCTTGAAGACAAATAGACTAACGCCTCTACGCTTTCCCAATCGCTATCTCTCAAAACGCCATCCAGGCGATGTCAATGAGTGGCCGGATTTCGGCCGCTCATTCACTTCTTTAGTTCTTGAAATAACGCCACCGGTGGTATAACCCAAGTATGCAGATGCCCTCGCTCCCTCGTCTCCTTCGTCCGCCATATGCCATCCAATCTCAAAAACCCCCCTTTTCTCGCGAGATGTAAGAATTACCCAATATAAACCGGCATACGACTCCCCTTCAAATCCGCAGGCACAATTTTCGCATCTGCCTTGTCAAAATCATGCAACAGCAGCCAACACAACATTCTAAAAATGAGCGAAATCCAAATAACATTCCTATCCTCCTCTCCCTCCTTCGGGCTCTCCGTCCCAACAACAGCCGGGCGAATAGTCTGGAAATAGTATGTCATCAGCGCGTCCTCCTTGTTGGCCAGCACGATGACATTAAGCGGCGAGACGGGATCATCGAGGACTTCCATCACTTTCGTGATATGAGCTACCACCACAGCGAGCACTTCTGCCTGGCTGATGGAGAGGAGGTATTCGGTTTGGAGGTCTAAGGCGCGGTGGATTTCCTCGCGGACTTCGAGAGAGAGGTCTGCTTCGTCGGGGCAGTCCATGGCTGTGATGGCTGTCCAGATGGCGCTGATCTTGGAGAGGCGGTGGGTAGGGGGAAGTGAAGAGGTTGTGATGAATTTGGTGAGTTGCGAGTGGAAGATGTTCATTAGGGTGGTGATTTTCCAGGAGGCTTTGGGGCCTGGCTTTTTGAGCCATCTGTCGTTAGTGGGATTGGGGAGCATGCGGAAGTTCGAGCCGCGGATGCGAAAGACTTTACTGAGCATGCCGATTATTTCGAAGGAGACTAAATTGCCGATACGTTAGACTTCTTCCATGAACAGTTAAGGAGTTGGGGATGTACCTGAAAAGATATGCTTGTGATCTTTCCGGTATCTTTTCAATGTCTCGGCTTGGCAGCCAATAGACTCCAATGTCGTTTCAACATCTTCAGGAGCTCCAAATACTAGGTTCAGACTCTGTGTTTGCGTGTCCCGATTCAAATACGACTCATCGTCAAAGATATTGGGGACAGTTCCGAAAGTCAGCTCTTTCACAGCCTCGCATGGGATTACCCGATTCTCTTTGAAGCTCGACTTCCCCGTCGTAGCAAATGTTACCATGACCCCGAGGCCATGGACCGTAGTAGAAGTCAGAATGAATCCATTTCCTTCAGCTCGCAGGTTCCATATTGATTGGTCGAAGACTTTCCAATATAGACCTAACATTGCCATCATTTCTACTAGATGACACATTGCCGACGTGGCGTATGGTTTCGTGATCGAAGAGGGAATAAAATCCCAGGACCGGGTCTTACGTTGAAGTCCGACTGCAACCTTGTATTTGGGATCCCCGACCTTCAAAAAGCCTGCTCGCGGTGGAGATTTAACGCTCCACTCCTTATCCCACGCTCTTGACTGCTGCTCCTTCAATTGGAGAGCAGAGAGTAGATTGACCCATGAAGCTTTCTCATCATCTGCGGTATGCACTCTTGCCGTAGCTTCTTTGTCGGCCTTTTCCCTGGCTTGTGGCAGAAGCACCCGCGTATTATCATAGGACTCGTCCGTCCCATCAATGTAGTATATAGGCCTTCCAGCAATTGGACCCCTCTCGTTCGTAGGAGGCGCCACGAATATGACGGGAGTTTCGAAGATAACTTCTATGCGGAATTCTTGCAGTCGAAGCTTCCGCTTTGTGCCATTCGACCATGCTCCCATTACTGACTCGGCACATCGTCGATACCCCTCAGCGCTTGAGAAGTATTGCTGTAGCACTTGCAGGACGGTCGTGAGGAGGGCGACGAGTGAGACTATGAGTGCTGTGAAGCCGAAGACGTTCTGGTTAATGTTGTCGAAGGCCATTGTGAGGCTGACGGTGTGCGGAAAGGAGAGTAGAAGGAAGCTGTCTGGAAGACGATCAGCTGGAAATTGAAATGTGTATCTATACTCATTATTCTCAACTACCAGAAATCATGAGGAGAAGCTGCAATTGTCTGTTGAAGACATGAACAAAGAGAATTTGGCACGGCTCTGGCTTTGCGTTGTTCAAACTTCCAGCCCCCAAATGCAAGTGCTCAGCCATTCCTAGTTCGGAAATTCATCTGCAGCCACAGCGGCTGAAGAGACAAACACTGCCCCTGTCTTATAATACCGTCACTTGGGCTTGGCTATTCTGTGGACGAGGTTGATTTTCTGTACAGAATGTACATCATGGCTTTGGAACATGATGATATGTTGGGGATTGAAGTGCTGAGTTTGATGTCTGGAATTTTGATGGGTAGGAGCCGGGTAAGCTTCAGGGCCGAGCCTAGCGTCTCGGACTAAGCCTGGCATTCCTATCGATGCGAGGTGAGAGGTTCACAGCTCCGACTTGTTAAGGCTAAGAAACATGGGGCAGGTATAAACTTCAACGGCCAGTCAATTATGTTTCAGTATCGGTATAGAAGATAAAAAGGGCAAACCAAAATTAGTTCGATCCCAAAAGAACTTTAGCTTTGAATAGCGACAACAAGGCAATATGATGATTTCGAACATGTTGACAAGAAACGTAAAGGTTCCGAGGTATTAAATATTATTAAGTAAACTTCCACAACACCATACTCCATCATTCATGCATATCATCATTGACCTCCACCGAATTCATTACAAGACAATCATCATGCCAAGCATTCCAATAACGCCAGCTGCTGCTCCAGACACACCAGTTGGGACAGATCCACCAGCAGTAGACGATGAGGTGCCTCCATTCAAAAGACTGCTAGCCTGGTCCACAGCGCTGGACGCTCCGCCAATCAAACTAGTGATTGCAGTCGATGCCTCGCTTGCAACACTGCTTCCACCAGCAGAGATTGTTCCGGCGACACCAGTGACTCCAGTCGAGATATGGCTGGCAACACTGGATCCTCCACTTGAAATCGTTCCTGCAACACCAGTCACGCCGGTAGAGATGTGACTAGCTACACTAGATCCTCCGCTAGAGATCTCGCTTGCTACACTAGCAGCTCCAGTGACAACGGTGCTGAATACTGAAGTGACGCCGTCAACAACTTGAGTGGTAAGAGCTGAGTATGTGCCTGCAGCGGCTTGTACTCCGGTTGGTCCAATTGATGTTAATTGATGCTTCCGAAAACAATACGGAGTAGGAACTTACGTTGAGAAGGAAGTCGAGCTTGTAGTAATGGTATTTCCATCAGAATCCGTTGTAGTGACTGGAACGACAACTGGGATTATACCGCCACCGGGAGAAGCAGCGGTAGGACGGAGGACCTCGATGCTTCCCTCGAGAGCAGCAAATTGGCTTGAATACTCTGTTGGGATTGCGGATGCTAACCAGGCAGGTGCGCTCTGAGCAAGGATAGCTTCATACAGAAGTGATTTCGCATCACCTGTAACTGAGGCTGCGGCTGCTGCTGAGCTGACCGCCGATTCGAGACCAGGGAGCACTGAAGAGGGGATGTACTGCTCAATGACCTGGCTTGCTGCGGAGGTGAATTGTGCCCCGTCTGTCGCCTGGCGTTTCTCTGGCTGAATTGCAAGGGTGGTTGAGCTCAGAAGAGCGAGAGTCAAGATGGAAGACAACATGATGAAGAACAACTAGCTACGTGTTTGAAGACTTGTTGGAAAGTGAAAAGTCCTGAGGCTGATTGATTGACTAATGATAGGTAGACGATTAAGAAAAGAGAAAAGTTAAATGAAAAGGCAGGCATCTCATTGAATTTAACATCGTCAACTCTGCTCCCAGCCAAGGTCCTGCAAGTTCATCGCCAAAAGGCGTCATGGTCGCGGTGAGGTGCAAACAGGGTCAATTCAAGGTACCATGCAAACATACGATCATAACGATCCAATTGCAGAAGGAGGGCATCGCGAACCGACGAACTTATTGCCCGAACCATGGAATAATGCTGGTTGTACCTGCCTTGCAAGCTTGTGCTATTTGTTGGTTCTGGGGAGGGGGTTGGTGGTGGATCATAGGAAATCTGGTTTTCTGGTTTTTGATGCTGGATAAGCGAGCTCCCCGCTGTGGCGCTGGACTTTTAGGTGTGGCTGACGTGTCGATGGATCTGATTTCGGGTTGCTCCATCAGATCTCATCGGAAAACCAGACAGCGGCAAGGTGAGAGTGAAGTGAACTGGCAGACAGGTCGAAAGTGAGTTTATAAAACGTGGTACACTGGACACACTTCCTTAGCCATGTATCAATGTGCGAGTTCGCTACTCGTAGTGCTGAGGAGTACCGAACCGAGACAACAAACAAAATACACCAACCAGGATTACCCCTCCCCCGCAATTCTGCGACTCATGATGGATGTTTTCGAACAACGCGGAACACAGGAGACGGAAGAAGTACATACACACGAGTAAACAAACCTGGATGCGTCCTTCTCGAAGAGCCCAAGCCTGAGCCCTGGGCAATGGTTGTCAATTTACCTACCTACCTTTCCTACCTGGTCCGATATGGAGGTACAGCAGAGAGCATCAGTCACATGATAAAGTGACGTCACTTGCCTAAGTCTCCCGCTTTCAAGAAGCCCCCGCCTTCCTCACACACCCTCACCCTCACTCTCACCCTCACCCTCACGGCCTGAGCAATAATGAGCTTGTGATGTGCTCTCATGGTCTTGACTATATCGAAGACCCCAGCCTTGTCAGTGCTACCAACCCTCAAATCTTGTGAGAAACAGAAACATCTGTCTAGGACACAAGTCTGAACTCAGCCATCAAACGAGGCGCAGTGTGGCTGGCAGAAGACCCCTCCTCGTCAACAGGCCAGGAGCCAGGCCAGCCACAGCCCTCAGCAGTTGATCCGTTGGGATGATTTAGAGCATCCGCAAAGCGTGGACACAAGCATTTTAGTTGCCGCGAATCTGCCGCAGTCAAGTCAAATAATGTGTCTGTTTGTCGGTCTCTGCCTGTAGCCGTTTCTGTTGCCGTTCGTTCCCGCTTGCGTGACATTCGAAGTGATAGCAGAGCCCAATATATGGTCCATGACGTCCGCGGCCCTGAGCTGAGAATTAAAGCTGCAAAGGAAGCCCCAGAGAATCGGGACCCTGATCTGTACTCACCTTACTGTAGGTACGGTACGGAGGTAAAGTAATCTCTGAGGCTACCTACTGTCCGCTTAGGGGTCTCTTAGTTGCCGTGAAAAGGAAAAGTGGCAGTGGCAGTGGCAGTGGCACTTGGCTTTTTCTCCCCATGCACGATGATGATGATGCCCGTGGCCGTTCACTACTGTACAGTACCTACCTACAGTAGGTAGCACACTCGCTCCCTTCAGCTGTGGGTTCGAGGTAGACCACTGAATAGACGCTGAAGCTGGCCGACTGGGACGACAAGTACATGCCCCAAGAATGAAACCACAGGTAATCGAGGCAATCTGCGCCTCTGTGGATAGACCCTGTCAGCTAGTCAAGGTCAAGGCTGCCCAATAGTAACTGCTTCTTTGTTCTATGCGATGCGATGCGTGCGTGGAGCGCTGTGCGTGCCCAACCTCCCAACCCAACAGCTGTCCATCGAATGAAGGCAAATCAGATTGCTACTGCCCTGTACTCGGTGGAGTTCGGGCTCACGTCGAGTTCCCCAGCCCCAGCCACCCGCACCTGTCACCTTGCCTCACTTCACCGCAAAACCCACCCCTCTTCTCTCCCCTCCTCGTCATCGTCGCAATCTATTATACCAAACTTCGCTCTTCAAGACTCACGATACATCAACAAACCCGACAACAAAACAAAACAAAACAACACATTTGAAGGAAGCGGTGCGGTAAATCAAATCAATAAAATTGGAGAGCGGCTTTACAACAGACAAGACTCAAGACTCAACACTAAACTAGTCTTCCGATCTTGAAGTTGAAGCCAGCCTGGGCAGGGACCATAACCTCACCTCTCTCTCCTTTCCCATAGAGAGCAATCCTCCTCATCAAACATGTCGACTATCGATCCCTACGACCGAATTGATGACCGTCGTCGGTCCCATCGCCATCGCGATTCCAGAGATGAGCGTGAGCCACGTTATGTCGAAACTCAAGAAACCTACGTTCGATCACCCGTCTCTGCTCCTGACCCTCCATACGCAGTTCGAACCACCGACGTTGTTCGCCGCCCAACTCGTGAAGATAGCGACATGTCGGTCGAGGAAGTCAGAAGGGACTTTCCTCCACCCGGTGCGGGCACTTACACCCAGCGTACCATGGTACGAGATGATCGGTACGGCCCGCCAGTTCGATCTCGCTCGGCCGAGCGTGGCTCACATTACGGAGGAGCATATCTCGATCCGCGACGATCGCACAACGAGCTAGACAGACGTGATACCCGCGGAACATATGTTGAACAAGAAGTCATCAAGCCACGTCGTCGGTCGCTATCGAGAAACCAGAAGATAATTGCTGCAGTTGGAGGGGCCGCGCTAGCAGTTGGTGGCAAGGAACTTTGGGACCGCAAACAAGCAGATGGACGTCCAATTCAACGGAACCCTCTTCAATCCGCAGCTGTTGGTGCCGCAGGTGCATTTGCTGCCTACGAAGGTGCCGAGCTTTATGCCAAGCATGGAGGCAAGGCAGAAGAGAAAGTCAAGACTTACGTTGCTCACCGAGGTCGGGACGGCGAAGTTGCCGAATACTATGCTTCTGACGAGGAACCAGTCAAGCCAAAGAGATCAAAGAGCCGTCGCAAGTCTATTGTAGAGGGCGCTTTGGGTCTCGCTGGTCTCGGTGCTGCGGCAAAGGCTACAGGAGGAAGCAGAGACAAAGGAGGACGTAGCCGCCGCGGAAGCGACAGTAGCTATGACTCAAGAGACAGATCCCGAGGAGGACGTGGAAAGTCTCCTGAAGGAGCCGCCAAATTCCAGCAGGCTGCAAAGGCTGCTCTTTTAGCTGGTGCCACCGAGGCTTTCCGTGTCCGAAACGAGCCTGGTGGATGGGGAGGAGACAAGGGAAAGCGAATTCTTACCGCGGCGATCGGAGCTGGTGGTATTGATGCAGCAGCTGATCGTGACCCTGACAAGAAAAGCAAGCGTCACATCCTTGAGGCTGTGGTAGGAGGTCTTGCCGGAAATCGACTCATCAATGGTTCAAGAAACAACATTGAAGACGACGGCCGTTCAGTCAGATCTCGATCTCGGTCTCGTTCTCGATCAAGAGGCCCAGGTGGTGGAGCATCTACTGGTCCTCTAGCTGCTCTGGCTACTGCTGGTCTTGGAGCGATTGCTGGCAAGAAACTTCTGGACCGATCCCGCTCAAGATCTCGAGGAGCTTCAAGGTCTCGCGGTGGTCGTGGTAGCTCTCGAAGGCGCAGGGACAGTTCTGATTCCTACGATAGCCGAAGCCCGTCTCCCAGACGAGGTGAAAAGAAGGATCGTCACAAGAGAAGCAAGAGCGTGACAGATTACGCTAGGAGTGGTCTTGCAGCTCTCGGTATCGGTGGAGCCGCTGCTGCAGCAGGTAGCGACAGGCACCGTGATCGTGGAGTCGTAGAAGAGGAAACTACTGTTCGACGCACCTCGCGTCGCGGTGGAGGATCCGATGATGGATATGGTGGATCGAGACGTTCCCGAGACTACGGATACACCGATTCTCGTGATCCATACGGAGACGCAAGATATGCTGATTCACGATCGAGCAACGTAGGCTCAAGGAGTGGAGGAGGACGACGCAAGAAGGATCATAAGAACAGAGATATTGCGGAAGGCAGGAGGGACGCTTCAGACTCGGAGAGCAGTCTGGGATCATCGTCAGGGGATGAGAAGAGAATCAAGAAGATGAGAGGTAAGCAACTTCTTACGGCCGGTTTGGCTACTGTCGCCACCATCCATGCTGCGCACAACGTGTATCAGAGCATGGAGAAGAGAGATGCACGTCACAAGGCTGTTGCGGAGGGAGACATGACCCCAGAGGAAGCACGAAAGCTCAAAGCCAAAGCGACTCTACAAGATGTAGCATCAGTTGGCATTGCTGCACTTGGTATCAAAGGGGCATTCTCTGAAATTAAGGAGGCCAATGAGATGAGGCATGAATGCAAAGAGCTGCGAGAGAAGAAAGAAGAACGACACAAGAAGCGATTAGAGCGACTTCAGAATTCCCCTCAAGGGTCACCTCGCAGAAGCGCAGGCAATGAAATCGCCAGACGCAGAACCGAACCACGCTACGCACCAAGCTCAGCCAGTCCTCGCTATGATAACTACGGACCTCGCTATGTCGATGACAACCCGTACTCGGCAGCTTTACCGGCTCCTCCTGTTGGCTATGACAGGAGGTAACGGCTCTTGGTCACGGACACTTCTTCTTCCTTCGCTTAGCCATGTACCAACAGCCGTCGAGCTTCATTCTTCGCTGTAAGGCCTCATGGGTCACGACGTTACGAATTTACGAGGTCACGATAGTCATGATATTCGTTTTTGGCATGAGGTCGCTTGCAGGCTTTTGATGATTGATGAAACAAGATTTCTTCACGATAAGCAAAGCCATCCATCTGCCTGCCTACGCACACTTCTTCTCCTGTTCTGATACATAACTGATACATTATACCTTTGTTTTCCTTCACCTTTTCTTTACGTTCTGGGCGGCGGCGTTCGTGGGGTAGGTCAAAAGATTATCAAGAGAGAATTGCCCATAGACCACCCACCGCAAGCAAGCCTTCTACCTATCTAAGAAAGTCATGTCATGTTCAAGAGAAGAAAGAAAGAATCATAACTGATAATTACCAAATGTTCACAGCTCCACGCTACTAAGCATCCAAAAGAACTGCAAGTGACCTGCCTCACCGCAAGCTTGTAACCATCACACATCGCACAATTTCCGAATCGGGCACGAATCGAGGGACGGAAACGATTGGTTTGGACTGGATGAGTACACGATAGTGGATATATGGACCAGCGGGTAGATTGGGGGATATGCGACGATACACATACGCGATACGACTCGGGTTGGCTGGCTGGATGGGTCAATCGGGAACGGCTTTGCATTAGTGTGGTTGGTTGGGGGGTTGGTTTAGGATTTTGTCGGAACGGAAGGCATGGATTGGGAATCAGGAACGAACGAACGAACGCTTTACGACTCTCCTCTTATTTTTTTTTGTTTCTACTACCGGCAGTTTATCTATTTTCTTATTTTATTTTCGTTTCCCTTCTTCTCGTGTTGGTATTTGAGGGTGCGAGGGCTTTTGATGACTGGATGTGTGCGCCGCAGTGCTTGGTCAGGAATTACATGGATATGATATAGTCCTAGATTAGGAAAATAACGAATGAAATGCCCAACGAAAGGCAAAAAGCACTTCACGAATCACGATGATGGTGATGGCGAATTGGAATGGCGGTCAAGGAACGCTCTAGTTTAGCTCCACAATACCTTGGTAGATAACGTGGCGGTCGTGTCTAGACTCTACCTAGACTCCCTGCCAGTAGGTGTGACGGCGACGGGCTTGCCTCTTCCCGTTGATAGTGCCGATCTTTTAATGCTTGTCTTGTTTGCTCTGCACTGCACGAAGGAAGGAAGGAAGGGAGGAAGGAAAGTCACGCTCTTGATAGTTTGGCAGAGTAGTATTCGGTTGGTCTACTTAAGAGATAATAGGTTGGGACGTATGAGAAGAGGGCGAGTAATCGAGTTGTGTGATGGGAAGCGGAAGAACAGGTGTGTTGTGTGTTGTGCATGAATGATGACGACCTTCCGTAACAATTGCCGCA
Source organism: Cadophora gregata (assembly GCF_030347475.1). Lineage (NCBI taxonomy): Eukaryota > Fungi > Ascomycota > Leotiomycetes > Helotiales > Ploettnerulaceae > Cadophora > Cadophora gregata. The sequence continues at coordinate 1,317,353 of NW_026695938.1, read as the reverse complement.
ACAGTCAGGGTTGGACGGCTTCTGGTTCTTACAGCACAGTATCACGAAGCTTTTCAGTACCTCACCTAGGTATCTACTAATGGGATATCTACCTGATTACCTCCTCACACAGTCAAGTTCGTGTAAGAAATCGTACTTACCTGTGGGGATAGACATGAGGGCAGAGACGTGATGCTTCACCTCGCTTCGCTTCTCTCTTTCCTTTTGCGGACGCAGATGTGCCTGATTTGAAATGCATAATGTGGGGCAGTGAAGTGACTGGCCCACTTAAGACTACGAATGGAGAGAGTGATTCGTTGTAGGTTTCTGTTTCTCGGAGGAGAAAGCACTTGTAGCTTGAGGACGAGTCGGTCTAGTCACTAGTTCAGATGTAGATGGAGATAGCTGTAGCTGTCTAAAACTATACAGCATACTGATACCAGGAAACGCATAACCCCTGGTAGAACATACTTAATGGAAGCTCAAAGCTCAATATACCCATTGCTTTCCAATCTCTTACTCACACCCTTCAACCTCGGAATTCCCCACACAGTTCCGGCTTCTTCATCCCATGTTGAAGACGGACATTATATCAATACCGATATCTGTATACATACCCATATTGAATATGTTGGAAATGCAATGCCATACTTTTGAGAATGTGGTAGTTCCAGATGCCCACTGTAAATATGCAGTCTTGTGGGTAAACCCTTATCTCACCGCCTCTTTGTGGATTCTCTCTACCTGCAGTGCGTTGAAATGGAGGGGTCTGGGTCTTGGGTCCGGAGAAGGTGCTCCTATCCCAGTCGTTTGTGCATTTGCTTCCAGGACTGCGTTCACGATGCTTTTCTTCCTTGTTCGCCAAAAGATCTTTTCATATGAGGGTATAGTCATCAACTCGGATCTGTGGTTGAGAATGCCGCAAACTCAAGTATCGGCTGTGAAACATAGGAATAGACACAAATAATGTAGGACTTGGACTTGGGGATAATGACCCCGCCCTTCCTGCATTTGCCTATGTCATGGATGAGTTGGGAGTGATGGCTCGCTGTGAAACTCGTTCTCCTTGGTTGAGTTGAGCGTAATTACACACTTTTCGTCCCAGTCATTCAAAATGAAGCTTGAATATCAAGATTATTATTCGTTAAAGGGGAAGGAGTCTAGGTGAGCTCAGGCGGGCTCGGCTACGTCATTCTAACCCCGAAATCTGGGGAAGGTCACCCATCACATCTTGGCACCGGAACTTCTGAATCGAAATGCCGACATCAGTATCAAAGCTTCAACTTTGAGCTTCAAGCTCAACAGCGACTCACATCTCAACCACACAATGAGTTTCGGAGCACCAGGAGGCGGAGCTACGAGTACGAAGCCTACTCCGTGAGTAATTTACTGCTTCCAAGCGGGGTCTATGAGAATTTGAAGGCGCAATGAGCTAATGCGCAACAGCCCTGAACGTGGAAGTTTTCCTCTCGATCACGATGGTACGATGCTCTCCTCGCACCCCTAGGTCGACGATTGACAACGACGATATACGAAGCGTGGTTCTTTGACTTGATTGAGGCGGGCAAGGGAATATGTGGCTGATGTAAAGAGATAGGAGAGTGCAAGGATGTCATGATGAGCTATCTTTCGTGCATCAAGCGCGTGAAGGGCATGAACGATCCCGAGTGTAGGCTACAGGCCAAGGAGTACTTGTCCTGCCGGATGGATAGGTGCGTTTGGACCATAAATTCTTCCTTCTTAGCAGATTTAGTTGGGGAATCTCGGAATGTTGAGGGGCGGATTTGTGATGGCGACTATGGACAAGATGATTGACTGATTTTCTGAATAGGAACCTTATGGCAAAAGACGAGTTCAAGAACTTGGGGTTTGGCGACGATAAACAAAAAGAGAAGGGGCAGGCTGGAGTAGAGCCAAAGAAAGATGAAGAACAAGGTGTGAAAGGGGAATTGCGGTGGTAGCAGGGCGAGAACTCTCGAGCAAATGCATACTCCGAGGTGTATCATATGCGGCGTTTGGGGTGGAATTGGTCAGCCTTTGGGTTTATATCTATGATCACGATGAACATTACACGGATTTTATAGCTTCTCTACTCATAAGTTGCAGCTTGGATGCTAGGTGTCAGTGCACTTGGAGTTCGATATTTTGCTGGTGGGTCTTATATATGACCGCCTTGTTACAATCGATATGTGGCGGAGTCGTCCGATACTCTATGTAAATAACTCTTTAAAGAACTTTTCTTGAGCACATCACACGCTATACGGCTCCATGTTTGTAAACAAGGAATATAGGGGTATCTGGCTTCTATCCTGGAGAGTTTCTTTTCGGCCCAAACTTGACTAGCTCCGCGGTCGCTTCGATCTCTGCAAGGGTTTGAACGTCCTCGTCCTCACCTTTACCTTGAACTAATGTGCAGCATCTCGCAATTTCCACATGCTAGCTCCATCGGTATCAAGCAATGGCCTACCCTACGGCAGCGATGGAGTCAGGTCTGATTGCAATTGCTCTAATCATCAGATCTCGAGATGGCCCACGCTTTGTATTTCACTACCCTCCACACCCTGATACCAAAACCTCCAAACGAAGAGGCCTCTACGGAACTGAGCTCGACGAAAGCGATTCGGAAGATGATGCACCGCAAATCGACAACTCAGATCTCGATGATGGGAACATCCTCGCTCATAAAGCTCACAAGCTAGATCTGAGCGATTCCGCAGTGACAGAGCCTAAAGATCACGTGGAATCTGTAGAGGAAGATCTCGATGAGCATTATGACAATCCCTCTGGCGAGCATGTTGTTCCCTGGGAACATCTATTTGATTTCCATACGACGGACTTGGAGAGTATCCTGACGCCGTCGAGGGCTTATCATAAAAAGAAGTTCGAGCTCTCGTTGGATCCGCTGTATTTTGTTTCCTGCCCTATGCATATCCGTCCGGATGGGCTGTGGAATAAAAGGAAGCCGAAGAAATCTAGGAAACCTAAAGTTACTGATACCGAGACGGTGGTTTCAGGGAAATCCAGGTCAAACCAAAGTGAAAGTAAGGATAAGTCTGGCACTGCTACGCCGGCAGAGACCATTTCAGAGGATGGAGAAGATCATGGTGGGATGACGATGTTCAATATGGTGTTCATTCTCAATGTCCCGAAGGATGAAGCAGATGAGCGTATTGCTACTATATATGACCATGTCATCAAAAAGCTCAATAAGGCTCTAAAGCATGGTCAAGCGTCTGCAAATTATGTGTGGAAAGAGTCCGAGATGATATTGTTGATGAAGGAGAAAGCTCGTGAAGAAAGTAAGTTGTGCATTTGGTGCTCAAAACACAATTTCTTACATTTGTGCAGGACGTCCCATGAGCTGGCTGTGGAGTGAGGTTCTACTCAAATCCACCTTGGCTGCTACGATGCGAGACGTGTTCACTTCGATATCGAAAAACAAGATTGCTACTTTCCGCATCGGAAGTAAACCACCAGAGGACATCTCACTTCAAATCCCGGTTCCCTCATTCTTAGTGAGTATCCCAAGTTTCGCAGAGAGAGGAGTACCCGGTCTTCTTCTCACAACTGCAAACCCGTATATCGATGAGGAAGGAGTTGAGGACCCAGCATATATCAACAAACACTTCGCACTTCTCCTCCTCGACGATGAAAGTAAGATCATCTCTGAGATCCAAAATGACGACACGGAACTCTCAGCACCTCTGATAGAATGCATACGAATCTGCAAGCCAACACTTTCCTTCCTCCAAGTCGCTCAAGCCCATTCCATAGAAATAGGCAGTCTCCTCATTCTTGCCAACCACTTAATGCAATACCGCCGCGCAGTCGCAATCCCACCTCTCCATCCCCGAGAGATATATATCGTCTCCCCGAACTGCGACAACCGCAAGTTACCAGTTGCGAGCATCGCCTGGAAGAAAGCCTTTCCTCTTGCTCCATCCCTCTCAAGTTTTCTCGCAACCCTCTCGCTCGTCCCACGCCCATACAAGATCCACGCGCCTAGCAAAGATCACAGGCCAACCTACTTGGACATGCTCGCCTGGCTGATCCGTGGCGGTTGGGTCACCCAGCTACGTACTTTCGCGTGGATCCTCGTCTGGCCAGAGATAATCTACGAAGTGGAATATCAACTCCGTGCGGAAGCTGTCGAGAAAGCAAAAAAAGGCATCAAGTCGAACAACGGATCCAGCGAGTCGACAGGTTCAACGGACGATTCCGGCCCGGATAAAGGCAGCGACGTCGATCCCAGTGCACCATTAACCACCGAGCAGGTAGCTGAAAACGCCCGCTTAGAACGCCTCGCCTCCAAAGTCGCTAAAGCCGCCGCTGAAGATGCTGCAGAGTTCTCGAAGATGCCTAAACCTGAAGCTACGGATAATCCTTCGAAAAACACGGCGGAGCATCTGAAGAGCATAAGCCCGTACATTATCAAGGATCCGCACAAAGTGAGCCATGAAGAGAGTCTGTATATTGCGGCTTTGGGGAAGAGGTTCAAGGAGCAGAAAGTGAAGGAGTGTTGGTTGAGATTTGTGAAGTATTTTAATGGGACGGAGGCGCTGGAGATGATTGCACTACGGGAAAATATGAAGAGGAAGGAAACGTGGGGGATTGTGATGGCTTATCAGGAACATCTTTTGGTTTGTAGGCATTGGTGATTGAGAGAGGTAGTGGGTAGATTGAAGGATTCGTGAAGTGTCGGGTTTGATGCGTGACAGTTATTAAAGGCCCTGAACTCTCCGTTCAGGGAGCAGTACATAGATATACCCATAAGGAAGCTATGAAGAACAATTGATATCTGATTATATGAGACTTAATTACCAGTATTTTATATTTCTGGATGGACTGTGTATCAAGGAGATAGTTGATTCTGAGAGAAGGTGAGTATACTCAAGTAGGATATAATTCTGAGAGCGCTCTGTGATTTTTGCACTCAAAGGCATCTATCTCAGTCGTCAATTATCAGCTCTTCATCCGCCTTGTATTGCATCACACCACATATCAGTGCCTACCTCTCCCGTTCTTATCACCGTATCGTGTTTCTATCCCGTTCGCCCACATACCTTCACAGTCTTCTATCTTCCGTAGTCTGACATAACCTCTGTTCTGCTAACTAGCATAACTGCCGAGGCCATCCTCCTCCTTTGGCTTCCTACACCTACCACAACTCCAAATCATCTCATCTACCGCATTCCAACGTCTCCCTCCAAGACAAGCATCGTCATAACTCACCCCTCCTCAACCCTTCTCTCACCCCTCATCACACGCCTCACCTTACCTTAACCCCCCTCCATTCCTGTTCTTATCCAACACCCCCTTTCCACCCACCCCTCCCTTATCAGTCCACCGCACCTCAAAACACCCTTACCATGCTTTCTCAAACAGCATTCCAGTATTCCAAGATGAAACACACACATCCCACGTGCCCACCCTATTCCCTCCGAGTCACCTGGGGGGTAGGTCACATGCCTTCGTGAAGGATGCAACTGAAAATGTATTGTGGGTGTGGGTGCGTGATGAGTCATGACATAGCTTCCAAGATACCTTAGCAAGAGAGAGTGTGTGTGTGTGGTGTGGCTCAAGCCATCAGGAAGCAGGGAGGTGAGCAAGCAAGCAGGCAAGCAAGGGAGTGAGGAATGTGCCGAGCGGGATTTCTGGTTTGGGGAGGATGGAGTGGGACTTTTGAGAATGGGAGTGGGGTTGCTCGTCTACGGACTGAGGAGGTGAGCGCTTTAGTAGCCAAGATCACCGAGAGGTGTGTATTGCTTCGGAACCGAACATATTGCAGTACCATATTAGAGGAGGCGTTTGTTTACTTCAAATGGCGTCATTGCAAGACACTGGAGATACTCGAGTACGGAGGAGGATGAGAACGGAGTAGAGCGGGATTGAGGTGATATATTGATTATCAGCATATGCCTGTCTGCATATGGCAGACAGAGATAAGATGAGCACAAAGCAAACTGGGCACCTATTGCTAGCTAGCCGGAGCGAACGGTGAACCGAACCGAAACCCAAGGGGTTAAAAACAATAATAGCAGCAAACTACAGAAAGCTAAACGCGTATGCAAAGGTATCATAGGGGCACGAATGCCAAATCAATCAACAGGACAGATAAGGATGCAAAAGGAAATAGAACCGTGAATGCCATAAATCCTAACCAGGAATCATCGAATGAACAAAAGAACCATCCAAAAATAAACCCCTGAAGATGTCGTACCCCATGCTAAGCTCGTATTCTGTAAGCAACGCCATCCGACCCACGCCCGTACTCAAAGCTCCAAAACTGCCTCCAAATGCAAGAACGCCCAGATAAAGTTAAAATCGATACGGCAAATGGATAGTAGAGAACCAGAAAATGAAACTGTCTTGAGTTCCAAGCAAGCCAATATGAGCCAATAGGCAGGAAATCGCTAGATTGGTCACCGTGCCCAACGCGGTTGAAGCGAGAGCAGCTATTGCGTGAGGTCCATTCCATATTCATCTTCTTCCTTGAAGCTGATGGATCCTGCCCCGCTTCCTCCACTATTGTTGTTACTCCAGTATTGCCCAGGTCCGCCCATACCAGCTTCTCCTGTGCTGTGGTTGTCTGGGCTGAGGGAGTTGTCTAATTGACCACCCTGACCTAAGCTTCCCAATGCATCACCTCTAACATCGGTGTGTTTGGGTACACGCAAGCCTGTACCTGGAGCTCGAGAGTACTCAAATTTGGATCCGTCATTCTTCACCATGGCATCCATCAACTCGGTATGCATACGCTTCTCATCTTCGGTCGGCTGGAAAGGGAAAGTCCCGCCCAGAGTCTGAATTAAATCTGCAAGTTCTTCTTGTTGCTGAAGCTTGGTGTGAAGCATCCACATCAGATCGCGAGTCCAGCTCACAGCACCGTTGAGAATGTCTCCCTTGTTTGGCCCCTTGTCTTTCTCTTCAATGGGGATACCGGTTGTGATATTGCCAGCTGTAGCTCGTCGGGCACCTGGTCCAGCAAGACCTGAAGTAGCTTGGGGAGGACTCATCCCGCCAGGCGGAGCTGAAAGACCAGCAAGTGTAGGCGATAGTGGGGAATTGTTTTGAAGTGCTTTCCGAACTTTCTCGTCCTCTAGACGATGCATTGGAACAAGGTGACTGAGTTCTTGAATACGTTCATTGATGTTGTCTCGCCGACGACGCTCTACAAGGTTGTGAGATTCTCTTCGTCTCCTCCTCTTCATCTCCTGCGATTGGAGCGCGGGAGCACTGCCGACTGAGTGGCCATTGTTCAATTTGGTTGGCATCGACGCTCCTTTCAGAATATCCGAGATCTGAGGGTTTGGATGTACACCTTGAATTGGCGAAAAATCCGAGCCAGGAAACGATGTAAGACTACTGGGTGTCTGATCCCACTGACCAGAGAGCGTTTTTTGATGCCTATGAGAGGAATGGGTCCGAATGGGTTGCGTAAAATTCGAATTCTCAGCTGATCCGATGTGAAGCGCCGCCATTGTGGAAGTAGTCTTTGGGGTGAGAGGACTTCTAGTGGAGCTCTTCCTTCCTAATGAAGCATTCAGTCTTGGTCGTTGTTGTTTGGGAAAGCCCCCATCTGCCAAGCCATTGTTCATATTTGACCCAGCAATAGGTGACCCAGTATACGAACCTGAATGTAAAGAGTTTCCAAAGTTCTGCTGGGGGGCCATATGTCGGAAGTGCTCATGGTTGAAATTGGTGACGAAAGGGCTCTGGATCGGATCTCCATCTGGGGTGTTCGAGTACCCGTTAATGTGATTTGGGTCAACTGCCAGTCCAGAAGTGCCGTTGTGACCAGCGTAAATCGGATTTGGTGTATAATCAAAATCCAGTCCGAAATCTTGACCATTACCCTGCATTCCAGACTGATTCGAGTGCATATCGTTCGTCCCAAGACTGTCGAGTAGTTCATCATCTCCGAAGGTCGAGATTCCTTTGGAAAAGCTTGCATTAGGGTTTGAGGCCTGATTGTTGTAGTTGTTCTGGTAGGACGATCCATATCCCCCATTTGGAATAGCTATGCCATTTCCGCCCATCGTCAGGTCATTTGGATTGATGCTACCACCGTGCGAGTTTCCGAATTGATTGAAGTGCTGCTGAGGCTGAGGTATGTTGTAGCCGTTGCTACCCAAGAATCTTTGATTGTGGGACGAGAAGAATTGGTCTTCTGGCTCGTCCTTGATGAAAGGGCTGGACGCGCCGGTGCCAGCCATTTTTTAGACCTTGACCTGCAGATGCTTATCGAGAACTATGCCACTAGCAGTATATGATGGCTAATTGTTTAATTGTTTGTGGGATCGGTGAGGGTAGAAGCAATCGCTGATATCTGAATTGCGTGTCAAACATTAGCCATCGCTCTAAGCTCAAATGCGGCATGCAAGGAAAAAAGCAATCATAGAAAAAACTCTAAAAAGCCTCTGGCTACGACGAAGGTAGCAACAGGAGCTGGCTCCTAGGTTCTGACAAGACATATGCTCGGGGATTGCTTGATAGACACAACCTGCAGCACTCCTTGCCGCCAGAAACTTGATGGGATATGCGCATTATACTCGATAGAAGAGCGCACTTACATCGGCCGAGATTGTCGCGACTGTCGCCGGGGCGAACTTGATGTATATTCTGCACAGCAATTCGTTACAAGCTTTTTCAGAGCTTGCAGAGTCTATTCGTAACTTCCTATGCTGCCACGAGGGATTGCGTGTCTTGGCGAGGGTGCTGTCGAAGTTATTAAACCTAAGTTATACACTCCCTGGTCTTTTTGGGGGAGGAGGGGTTCTTGTCTAACAGACCATCAGTTAGCGCTTCAGAACAAGACCAGAATTGACAACTCTGACGGGACGCCGGCAACGGTGACAATGGCATTTGCGGAGGTTCAGGTACTTACCTATCTGAATGTGCCTGGAAGGACCGATAACAGGAATCACTAGGAGCGGGATTATGTCCAAACAACCGCTGTGTTGGAAGAGTAATCCCACCACAATGAGGCGGACGAAAGATACGGTGAGGGTCGCGGTTTGGCTCGGCTTGGAAATACCGAGCTGGGTGATACAGTTAACGATAAATTGCGGGACAGCAAAGTGTGGAGATGTTGATAAGATGCGATGCAGTACAATGCAGTGTTGTGTGCTGTTCTGTGCGACAGCGATGGGGACGTTGAGAGGAGGGGGGGTTGAGGAGGAAGAAGTGATGGTGAAGGGCTTCAGCTGTCCTCGAGAGACGGAGTTTCGGAGGCGGCAGACGTAGTCGCAGTCGCAGTCGCAGTCGCAGTCGCGCAGTCGCAGTAGTCGTTGTCGCAGGGCGCTCGAGGATACGTGGGAACTCGGCGGTCGGTCGTGGGTCGAGCGTGGGATTTTTAAGGATTCGGAGAGATGCAGGTCGACGAGGTGAGTGAGGTGAGGTGAGGTGAGGTGAGGTGAGTGTGGGAAGATACAAGTGCAGTGCACGAAGGCAAGGCGAGGCAAGGCGAGGCAAGGCGAGGCAGGGCCCTTGAAGGCACTACTCCCTCCCCACTGCTACTGTACGAGTATGAGCACTTGCCTGCTTGCGCGTGAAGTGAGGGCGGCGGGCGAGCGATGATGACTCGCTAGGCTTCGGCTTGGGCTTGGGCTTGGGCTCGGGTTGAGGTAGCCAGGCGGCCGGAGAGCGAGCGAGGATCTCCGAAGGACCACTTCTCCACACTCAAGGGTCACTTCGATTTCAAACACACACCCAGAGAGAGAGAGAGAGAAAGAGAGAGAGCTCGGATATAAATGTCAACACGGCTTTATAACAACCTTAAGGGACGAGGGTCTCCTCTCCTCTCCGAGATGTTGCATGCACCGTACAGTGCTTGCAGCTGGCAATAATTCTCGTTTGGGTCAGAGCCGTCCTCGCTTTCGTATTGGGGCAGGCCAGCAAGGCTGGACGGAGTTGTGGCGACAGGATAGGCTATTTCGAGATGCAAACCGCGGGGCTTGATTAATTCTTACGCCCACAACCTGGAGAAGGAGGGCGAGGCTCGAGAATTATAGTGGTTCTCTCGTAATCAATAATCCGCTCCTGATCGCTTCTGTTCTGTTCTGTTCTGTTCTGTTCTGTTTCGTTCCCGTCAGTCAGTTCTCCGCACAGTATCCGTCCAGCAACCCTCTAGATCTTGGATCAAGATCTTGCCTCCGCACTAGCGTCTGGAGTCTGAGCTAAGTGTTTAGGCGGCGGAAACTACGGCTATCAGAGTTGATCGAGGGTACGGTACTTACTGATGATGTGCTGCCTCGGTTTGGATCAATAGATAGATGAGAGACGGGTATTTGTGGGTGACTTCGGCGGTCGATTGGGAGATGCTCTTCGCTCTGGCCCAGTCGACTCCCAGATCGTGGTCTGTTAGCTCAAGTTCTGGAACAAGTGTAAGCTTCACTATAGATGGGAATGTGGTTTTGATTTACGAGTAAGGTTCGGCCGGGATGTCGAGCAGTTGAGGACACCAAGCCGGATATTCAAAGTATTATTGGTCTGGGCTCCTTAGACTGCCTCTGACTCGGGCGTTGGCGTATGGTATCTCAGTTGGTACTAAATGAAGGGTATAGAGTTGCGATTGATGGAAGCGATGGACGAAGTGAGCACTGCAACTTAGATTGGAATATATTGACACGGTCGAATGAGGAAGCTGGTAAGCTTGATGCTGTATATCCGTATCTTGTCAAGATGACCGGGGAACGATAGATGATGGTACTTCGGATACTGGATATCAGAGTCGTACGAAGCGCTTAGTATGGTAGCTTTGGGGCTCTTCTTGAAGTGATGGTGCAGCCACTCAAAATGAAGGCAAGGAAACGGGATATCTGCAAAATGGGACGGGAGAGAGAGACGGATGGGAGCATTGCTTTTATGTCGAAGATCCGTTCCTGCTTCGATCGAGCATCATGGATCCTCCTGATTACCTTTTCAAAGACGGGTTTCTCATTACTCAGATGGCTATCAGACCATGGGGCCCTCTTTGGGAGTCCAGGGTCTCAAAATGTGAAGGACTCTGGCAGATAAGGGGGGTGGAGGATCAAGGAGATCCGAGTCAAAAGCAGGCTAGAATAAAAATCGCCGCTCAAACTAACTCCCTTCTCGCAACCTCTCTCTCTCGGTCATTGTGCGAAGGGCATCATATCCATTTCTTCTCTACCAATGATGGTTGCCATGCCCTCCTTTCTCATCCCCCTCCATGGTCTCTTTCGGAGACTTTCGCTAAATATCAGTCATCAGCCAGTCAAGTCAGCCTGGCAATATGTCTCACCAGCCTCGATCCTCCCAGGATACATGTGCTTGTCTTATCGCGATGCTGCGGACCGCTACCGTACGGTGCGGTACTGGTTGTACCCTTCTTTGAACGGTGCGAGCCGACTGCCGGAAGGTTGAGAACTGGAGTGGACGAGAGCTACCTTAAGGTACTGTAGGTAGCTGGAGCTGCCCAGGTGGAGGTGGAGCTGGAGCGAGACCTGGTCCCGGTCCTGGTCCTGGTCCTGGACGTTGCAGGTGTGGCTGAAGCCCTCCATGATTGGTGGCAGCGCTCAAAGGCTGCTCTGACCCCCCAGTCTACGCAAGGCGCGGCAACTTCACTTCACTTCACTTCACTGCACTGGCCAGTTTGTGAGACCTCCAGACCTCGCCAGACCTCGCCAGACCTCGCCAGACCTCGCCAGACCTCACTCCAAATATTTCTGGCTCGTTGCCTTCACACCATCACACCACATCATCGCGCACACGTACTCTGCCAACATTCCCATCTCGAAAAGATTGGCCTTTCGCACTTCTGCCTACCGCCCAGATTCCCTACATATTCAAGTTCTCTGTCTGCGACCAAAGCCCAGCGCCGAGAGCTCCATCGTAAACGACCAGACCAGCCCATAGCTACCTACCCATCTCGACACCCCCTCTACCACCTCTTTCGACGAGAGAGCTAGGTATCCAAGGATCATTCGGATCACGAGTCCAACCTTCAGCACATACACACACTTCTTGTTGCAGCCCATTCGGCTCTTGTGGTCATTGGGCCCCTCCCCAAACCAGTCGTATTCATTCCACGCGGTCGATCGACGCATAACATACTTGCAGCGTATTCCGCAGTACGACCGATACAGCGTCCTTTCTCTCCCCACGAAGCAACCCCACCTACAAATCGCCTGCAGATCTTCTTCCCACAGGCCACATCTATCTAGTAACACGACTGGCTCGACCAGGTTTCTGCAACCTTAAATCTACGACTACCGGCATCTGGAAGCTAGCACAACTCGGCCATGGCATCCTCGTCCTTCAGAGATTCTATGAACTCCCTAGGCTGGTCCCGCCGCGAGTCGGACCTCCCCGTCAACACCTCTCAGCAGACCGGTCTCTTATCGTCGATCAAGTCTTTGAATCCTTTTGGAGACAGTGGTTATGTCAGACTTCCAACCGTTGAAGGACCTGGAGCGCCACTCCCTGCTCGAAATAGACGAGAAGAAGATGAGGCATGGTTTGCTCGTGAGTCAACTTCCTACACCCCCTTTCTACGTTTCACCACCCCTGCGCAAGCCTATATCATGGGCATGTGCGACATGCAGCACCTGTGGCTGGATCTTGCTCGTATTACTCTGGAGAGGCACCGAGAGGCTGACCTGTGATGCTATTCAGTGAGTCGATGGGATCGACTTCTGATATTTGCGGGGTGCAACATTGGCGCCCTCGCCTGCTTCGTCCTAGTCTTTGCGTTGTGGCCAATAATGATGGCCAAGCCCCGGAAGTTCGCTCTTCTGTAAGTCTTATTATTCCTGTTTTGCTGTCAAATCTGCAGCTTGTTGCTCGAGACAACCCCCCTCATCGGCAAGCTCGGTTCATGCAGGTATCCGCCTCGCATCATGCAGCTCTAGTAATATGCCATTTCTAAGCCACCATGATACCGATGGTGTGGGAATCCAGAAGCTCTCTCTGATCTCGTCCATCATCATGATTCATGATATTCCTTGTTTTCTTAGACACTGACTGGATCTTGTGACATATCAGATGGTCTTTAGGGTCAGCCTTGTTTCTTGCTTCATGGGCAGCCATGATGGGACCCTGGACATACGCCTCGCACCTGATGTCCTCACAACGATTACCATTTACCGCAGCCTACTTCGGATCAATAGCACTTACGCTATATTTCAGTCTCGGTGTAAGTTCATCCTAACTCTGATAACATTCATGTACTAATTTAGAAATTTCTCCAGCTTCAAAGTACTATCTTGACTTTGATATCGGCTCTCATACAACTAGCATGCCTTATTTGGTACCTTGTCAGCTATTTTCCCATGGGCTCAAGCGGGTAAGTCTCCCGCTTTGCAATAATTTTGCCATCAAACCGTTGAAAATGGAGGCGTCATTGTCTAACACCTCAGCAGATTACGACTCGCTACGAGTTTTGGTGCTCAAAGAGCCGCAGCCTGGATGACCGGTTAAGAGCTCGAAGTGGAAGCTGCAATTGTCAAGATAGCATGTACATCAATACACACCACAATTTTTTAAATCACTTTCCACTTGCTTTTCCTTGCACGATATTTCTATATGTTTACGTGGAACGAGCCAAAGAACTCGGAAGGCACATCTGATATGATAGTGATCAGTGATATCAATATGCCACTCCATCTGTGTCCCAAGCTCCACCTGGCTATGACGCTCGGTGTGAGCCGCGACGCTGTAAAAACGCAAAGAACCCTTTTTATCTTCCTTCATACCCTTACAAAGCATAACTTTCTGTAATCCTTAAGATAACGAGACATTGGGAGGCGTATGAAACCCCTGAATCCAAACGTAGTGTCAAGATTCAACTCTGGTGTCCAATAATCCACGGTCCATTCTAACAAACGAAAATTATTACATGCTGTTCCGATACGTTGAAGGGGAATTTCAAGCTTTTCTCGGACGAGCGATGTTATGCCGAGCCTCAACTATGTTATCACCTGTTTGACTGATGGCCGCATGAAGATCATGCATGCTATGGGGAAGTATATCCTGAGATCCTGGCGACAGAATGATTTAGGAAACAGTAGCCCGTGATGACCGTCGCGACAGATTTGTAAAGCAATAACGATAAGATTTGACTACCAGTAGCAGCTTGTGCCCCCTCGACGCCATACCGCTCTTCCTCTCACTTTAAGCTCGAGAGAATATCTGGAGAAGAAAAGGCTTGAACCATCATAACCAGCCAATGCCCAAGTTCCAGTGTTGATACCAATAACGCCAGTCCTTGCTTTATTTTCTCCAAAGATCTGCAGCCTTCGTGCTCTCTTTGGCCTGGTATATGGACAAGACAATATTCTCCTACGGACCCTCTCGAGGGACTGCGATCGTGCATATCTAAGCTTGAAACCTATTGCTTTGAAGAGCAGCAGCAGCACCGTATAGATGCGGAGATGCAGAAACGTCCCTAACAGTTGCAGCTAGATACGCAGCGTCATTAGCATCGGTCTCTCCGATTGCTGCTCGAGTTGGAGAACGGATCCAAGAATCTCGGTCATTAAGGATGGACTCGCAATTGCATAAGCAATGTTCTCCCTGTGGCATTTCCAGTCAAATGCGAAGGCCCGGAAACACATGCAGCGATAGCTGCAGCATCCCGAACAGACTCAGCGACAGCTCGGAATGAATGCCCTAGTTGAGCAACGAGTAGGTTCCCACGTTAGGAAGTGGATGCAGTAACGGAACAGAAGACGTGCGTTGTGCATGCATCGCTGCTTCTGAGACATCTGAGCTTCTCCCCCGAGCAACTGCTTTCAAGGCTTTCCATCTATCTCACTCTTCCAATCGATATGGCCAATACAGCGTGGCCCGGAGTCGTTTTTCGTGAAATCATACTAGATGGTCAGCGAGACTATGGTGAAAGAGCCGTAGTGCGATAAATCCTTTCCTGACATGTCTTAAAATCTAGTATGATTTTCAAGACTGCCGCTCGGAACAGCATTCCCCTTGTCCCAATCCCATGCAAAGCTACTCATCCTGTTGATCAACCAAATCGACCTCGATTCTTCAATCAGCCTTCAACTCACCCTAAAGTGGAAACAGCATGAAGCAAATCGCATTGTATTATCCATGCCGATGCCAAAATGATTTGTATCTCTACACGCAATTGACGTTAGCCAACTCCAGGTGGAATTAAGGTAAGGGGGAGTTTTTCCATTAGAAAGGCAGACCGAAATTGCAGTAACTTCCAGATTCTTATGATCTCAATGTCGAGCCGAGGTCTGTACGATATGTACCACGAAATTTAAACTGGTCAGTCACCTTGCCGCTGCTGCTGCCTGTTTACAGTCAGCACGGGAGCTCTCAACGCCGCGGTCAAAAATGCCAGGCGTCTTCTTGTGCTTATTGGATATCGGCCTCAAAAGATTCTGGAGAGCAGCGCCTTGTTGCCCTCTTAGGTAACATCAGAAGGCTTCCCTTCCTTTCCACCGCCAAAGTTTAGGCTGCGTCCAGTTCTTCCCGAGGCGTGAGACTCACTGCTGCAGGGCTTTGTAGCATGCAAATAGGGTTCGCAGCAGTAGTTAATAAACTTCTTGCAAGCCTGAAAACGTCCGTGGCAAATATAAATAGAATTTCTTACTTTGCAACATACTCTGTCAACGGCAAAGCGGACCCCCTAGAAGCTTTCACAGCTCAGTTATTCTGTCCCTCGCTAAGGCCAGAAGGAGCCAAGCCCGCAGGACCGGCAGACGACGTGGATCTGTGAAGTTGCCTTAGTGGGAATGCCTGTGGCCGACATCTTCCCAGCTGCTTTCGTTTGGATTCTGTCGGGGATCGTCAATGATTGTATTCTTTTGATTCGATTCGATTCGATTCGATTCGACATATAATGAATCGGTGCAAAACATATATCAGCGGGAAAGGATACCTATCTAGGTAGGTAGCTCTTGCATCCGAGGTTTGCGAGTGTTGTTGTGTTGTAGTACCTTAATTACCTTGGAGGTATCGGCACCGTCTAGCCGGAAAGCACCTTCCAATTTCCCACCCAGAGGAGAGGGACGAGAAGAGAAGACAAGGGAAGAGAAGAAAAGAAAAGAAAACTAAAGGGCCAGGCAACTCGCCGTACTGTCAGATGGCAATACTCGTACCTAGCACCTTAGGGTTGAATTCGAAATGTCTCACATGGCTCAACACAACTGCAAAAAAGAATATAAACAAAAAAAATAGGGGGGTGATTCACTTCCATATAATAGAAGCAAATTAGTTGCACGATAGAAACCGTACCGTATGTCCCGTAATCCACCGTCATT
This sequence comes from Cadophora gregata, assembly GCF_030347475.1. Taxonomy (NCBI): domain Eukaryota; kingdom Fungi; phylum Ascomycota; class Leotiomycetes; order Helotiales; family Ploettnerulaceae; genus Cadophora; species Cadophora gregata. Next base: position 1,301,124 of record NW_026695938.1, on the reverse strand, counting down.
CACCACCTCAGTCCAGCCGAGTACCTTAGGCTTAGGGTAGTTGAGTGGAGAGGAGAGCAGAGCAGAGCAACGGAGCAGTGGAGAGGAGAGGAGAGGAGTGGGCCGGCAGAACTGTCCGCCCTAGAAATTTTTAACGAGGAGAGGCTACAACCTCACTCTCACTCAACTCAGACTCTTTCTACCAAACTCTCACCAAATTCCGCCTCCATTTCTCCCCCCAACGTCGCTCAGCCCAGCCTTTCCTTCGCCGCTGGGAGCTTCGAGAGGCGTACCTTTCCTTCGATCATTCGAGTCTTCTCGACATTTCCCACTGCCTCTGTCTGACATTTCCTGCGACGAGAACGTGCGACCAGCCGTGGTACTTGTCAAACGCCTCGAGAGACAGACTCCTACTGCATTGTCGACTCTTTCGCCGCAATCGTGGTTCACGAAGCATTTCACATCAACTGGCTTGCTGGTATTGAGGTGTTCTGAGGTGCGTTCTGCTGTTTTCTGCGACATTTCAAGCTTGTGTGCGTGTCTCGTTATTCGCGCAGCACTGCATGCCCTCGGCCTTTACTCAGCCCATTCACAAATTGCCTGCACTCCCGTCTCATAGTCATGCTACGTTGGACCATTCAAGCTAATATTTGTCTTCAAATCAGGAATTGTGCGGTCCTGTGGTCGTTGCCAGCATCATCCGTGTCAACAGACAAACCACTTCGATCCGCCCACGCGAGCGGTTTTCTCGATCTGCAAATTTTTTCGACGAGCCGTCCTTGATACCCACTCCGTTTAATTCATCTCTTCCGGTATCGTTTTCTCGAAAATCGCGCGACCACTTTCACCGATCGTTGAAGTTTTACCCCTCCAACGAAAAACCCGACGACAACCAAGAACCTCGAACCCGAACTCACTGTTCGATTTCGCAGCTCCATCCGCCACATTTCCACCCCGGTGATATCGGCGTAGTGGGAAATCGTGCGGAGGGGTCATATAAACCTCTCCGGACATCCAAACCTGGTGGTGATTCTGAATCACCGTCCAGTACAGAGAAGTCGAGCATTTGGTGAAAGCCAACCCTTCTGCTCCGTAGACGCGTCCTGAGATATCCCCATTGATATCTTACGTGTCAATCATAATGAGTACCACACCCTCAAGACCAAACGGCGATGCCGCGCCGGCTCCACCGGTATTCTCATATGCACAAGCTGCCAAAGGCCGTGCTGCTGCTCCTACAGCTTCGGCCATGCAGTCACACCAATCAACCGCATCCGGGGTTAGTACACCAGCTAAGGAAGCACAATCTACAACCAATACTCCTTCTGCGGGCTCCGAGAGAGGTGATAGAAGTGTCAATGGAAGTGTTGAGGCACCAAATAAGGTCGATACCGCAGAACCTAGTCACAATACAGAGACCAAGGCTTCGGCTTCATTAAAAGCCACTTCTTCTACAGCATCCCCAAGCTTTGGCACTGCTTCAACGTCCACATTACCGAAGGAGGACAAAGATGATGATTTTGTGTTAGTTGGAGGACCTGATTCGCATAAAGACCGACATAGTTCCGCCACAGACAAGGCTGCTGAGGGAGGTGAAGGTCGGAGACCTAAGAAGGGCAAGAAGCAAAAGAATGCCGAGAAAGAGGCCGAGAAGGAGACCGAGAAAGAAAAGGAAGAAGTCAAGCCGGAGGTTTTCATCCCCGCTCCGCTACCGACAGTGAACTTCTGGCAGCAGCGAAAGGAGGAGGCAGCTAAGGTAAAGCCGAGCCCTGTGGTCGGGCAGAGTCCACAGACCGGTGGACCAAGCTCAGGCGACTTGTCCACGCCACATAGCAAGACAGCTGAGAAGAAACGAGGAAAGAGTGAGGAGGCTTTGAGTCCAGCGCAAAATGGTACATCGAAGGATGCGCCAAATGCCAACAAGGGACAGAAGAAAGGAGGTGATACTCCTGGAAAGAAGGATGATCAAACTGGCAAGCGTGTAGGAGCTCGAGGCAGCAGAGGGAATGAGAAGGATGAGAAGGCACCCACGAGCCATTTACCACCGCCAGTAGAGGATGCTACATCGTGGCCTACTCCTGAAACAGCACTCGAGGAAGAGAAGCGCAAGGTTCAAGAAAAACCCGCAAAGGACGAGAAGGACGAGAAAGATGAGAATGCTTCCAACAAGCCACGGCCAAAGGAAAAGTGGGTCCCGGTCCCATACATCCCATCTGTCACATTCAGCACACCTCTCCCGACTAGAGGAGGTCGAGGACGTGGTGGAGCTCGCGGTGGCAGAACAGAAGCTGGTGGACGTGCAGGCCATGCATCAAATGGCACAGGTGAGAAGCCGCAGGGGGCTTCCACCGAAAATCCATCGGGTGACCGTGATGCTAGATCTAGCTCTGTTCCTCCTACCACCAAGAACCGGCCATCCAACGAGCAAGCAAGTACACGTAAAGCCTCGGTTGCACAGGGAGGTGACAAGTCAAAGTCCAATTCATCCAAGAACGAGTCTACCAGCGATATTCGAAATCTTCCCAATGGTGGTCAGCCAGAGCAAACTTTCGAAGTTAGCCAAGACTCGCGTGGTGACAACAAGGGTCAGAGGCAAGAGCAGAGTTTCTTTGAGAATCAGGCTTATCAGCGATCAAGTACTGACCGTAAGGGTGACTCAAACATCAGAGCACCTGACCAGTTCAAGGACAGCTCAAGCTTCAATAAGGATGGCATGAATCAAAATCGTGGGAACGATGGCCAGTCAAATCGTGGACGTGGTGGCTTCCGAGGGAGAGTTGGTCATGGTACTTTTGCAAACGGGCAACCCCATCCCCAGAATGTCTTCACCAATGGCCACGGAGGTCCACCACCACCTAACGGATATCCTGTTCGACAAGCCTCAGGTCCTTACAGTCCACCACTTCAACCTCTCCCCTTTAGCAACCAATACGCACCACCACCTTCTCGTGGAGGTCGTGGCGGATCCCGATCACAGTCGATACCAAACAACAATATGTATGGACGCTACCCACCAAATGGCAGTCTCGCACAGCACATGTCCCCTATACAAACCTCGAACCCAATGTATGATTTCTCGCCCATGCAAGGCCCCATGAGCGCACAGCCATATCAACCTTATATGGACCAAGTATCTGTTCTGGCAATGGTCACAATGCAGCTTGAGTACTACTTCTCCATTGACAACTTGTGTAAGGATGTCTTCTTGCGAAAGCACATGGACTCTCAAGGTTTTGTTTTCTTGGCCTTCATTGCCGGCTTCAAGCGCATCCAAGCTCTTACTCAGGAGTTTGAACTGTTGAGGTTTGCATGCCAGGAGTCCGAAATCATCGAGCTCGTCAGAGGCGATGATGGGCTTGATCGGCTGCGAAGAAAGGAGGGATGGGAGAAGTGGGTTTTGGCCATGGAGGAGCGTGATGAGTCTGTCAGAAATGCCGGCCCTACCGTTCATCAACGCTCGCAACAAAATCAGCACAGAGGATCCATGGTTATGCCAAACCAGCATGCAATGTCTCCGGTAGCATTCCAAGCCAACGGCACTGACGCAGGATTTCGCCACTATCCCAATGGCAACGGTGTCCCAGCACCTGTTCTAGCTAACGGTACTGATGGAGCATACTTTCCCGACACCCCTCTCTCAGCTGCTGTGCCCGACTTCTCCCCTGGTATCATGACTGGCCGTGGCCGTCCTACTGAACCTTTAGACATCGAGACCACCTTTAGTGACGAAGAAGTTGCTCACTTGACTCTTGTTTTCAAGGCTCCTAAAGGGAGTGAGGATTCAAAGCCAAAGTCTCCTTTCCACAGTATGCCGTCAAGAACTTTTTCCAACGGATCAATTGATGGCAGATCGATCGCTGAAGAACTCTATGACGATCAACGTCAAGGCCGATCTCTGGCAAATGGCTCCCATGCGTCCGAAACGTAAGAATACCGATCTCTCTGGAATTCAGCTGGCTAACCTATTACTAGCGGTTCTCCAGATGGCCTACGTCGCTCGAGAAGCCCATTTGGTTCTCTATCCCCCACTCAAACCTCTTTCAGCAATGGCCCCCCAGTCATGTGGGTGAAGGGTCAAAAGCAACAAGCATTCGTTTCTCCTGGTAGCTCGGAAGAGTTATATACCAAGTTCCGTGCCCGTGCTCTGCAACACCGAGAGACCTCGCCACCTGGCGAGAGCCATGCTGACATGAAGCTGCTCTATGAGTTCTGGTCACATTTCCTGTGTCGAAATTTCAACGCAGCCATGTACCAGGAGTTCCGAAACTTTGCATTTGAGGATGCTCAAAGTAAGGCCATGAGCGGTGTAAACAGTCTCATTAGCTACTACGCAGAAGTACTCAGCAGCAAGAAGAAGGTCATTCCAAGTGTCCTTGCCCTGCACTACGTGGACTTGGTCAAGAATGAGGATCCTAGCGGTCCCCGTCCCGCCTTGGAGAAGCTCCGTGTCGCATGGAGAGATGGAGCCCTTGACATGAAGAGCCGAAAGAGAATCGATAATCTAGTTGATTCAAAGCTTAGGGAGGAGCTTGAGCGTGCGCCGCATCAGAAGTCAGATTTGTCTTAATCAATTTAGTTCTTTTGGACTTTGCTGGCTGTGGTCGTCTCTCAGTCCCCTGCAAGAAACCTGGACTACTACCAGGATAGCTCTCTTGCCCTACTTCTTCAACGTCAGCCCGCATGTGCTCACATTTCCTGCTGTTATGCGGGTCTTTGGTTGAGCCACTTACATTGATTGTATCTACGAGTTTTGTTTGACGGTATCACGGCGTTTGTTAGGAGCTCACAGCAAGATTCCTGGTTGGAGATCTTCATGGCATCATCTTCAACTTGGTGTTTACACTCTTCGCCTTCACGGAATGGAATCTGATGGTCATGGGCATGCACGCACTGCTGCACGCTCGGATTGTTTTCCTTGCCGCCATTCTTGTTTGCTTACTGTCTATATTTCTGCATAGCCTCTTCGCCTCCTTAAGTATTTTCCCTCTCCGGCTTCCAAAATCAAAAGTCCAGGCATTCATTCTATTCATTCGGGCAAAAGAAAAGCGTTCGTATCGTACCTACTGCTTTTTCGGGTTCCTCCTGGTCTGATCTAGCCTGACACACACATGCTTCTCTACTCTCGATTAATGGGGTTGAGTTGAGATGGGTTGAGTCTTGGAGCTTTCTCTCACACAAATTAAAGGCATCTACATGAGTTTCTGCATGTTTCGGAACATGCACACCCACCACGGCTGTTCGGTCTTCAAGAACGCGAGTTCTTCAGAGGGTGTGTTAGATAGAGAGGAATGACTGACCGAAAGCATGGAAGGAAGGATGGAAACTCATAAAAGGAATTTGCTGCCACATGTACAATAGCAAGCAAGAATGGAGCCAGCATTCACAGATGCCTCTCTCTGATGGCGTGATTTGTGACTTGAAGATGGCGATCTTGATTCTTTGTTACCGAGACTCGGAAGAAGCACACCTTGCTGACATGTGGTAGGTGAGCAAGTGTTTTAGCAACGTGGATTTTGCTGCATATGATCGTACTCTGTTGGAATTACCGACAACTCCATAGTGAACTTATCCATATATGGCAATCGAGTAAACACATTTCCAGCCCCACGTCGTTGTTCACTCATATGCAGCCAAAACCTAACCGGCCTATCTGTTCCTATGCTCTCTGCCAACTGGCTCGATGCACTGACATGAACAGTATTACCCAGCCTCATTTTAACATGCTAGGTCTAGCCTACGACGCAACATCACAGCAGACTGTTCGTTTGAGGGTGATTGAACCAATTTCCTTAGTCGCCTAGCAGTGTCCGTGGCCCTCCTGATTCTTTTAGACACAGATAAATGCCAAGGAAGCTCCAAGGTGTATTCGCTAAGTATGAGACTCAACAATCCCAAACTTCCACTTCAATTTAAACACATTCTTTCGCATACAAATGTAAGTCGTGGTTGGGACCTCAAGTAGTTTGTCCATTTGAGGGACCACCATCCCGAGAGCTGCGGATACCCGTCCGCGAGAAAGTCGAGGTCTCACCGCGGATCGACTTGCTAATACTTCTATCCTCGGAATAACAGCCATTGGAACGAAAAACTACATCCTGTGTACTTGACAATTTCAATTTCATGACCTCGGACTTGTACTCGAGCTTGAGGTAGTGAACCCCTGTCTCCTGCTGCGCCAATTGGGTTGCCATGCCCACCGGCCATGATGGACCCCTGCCGAAAGTCAACAGCAAGAAATCCCAAGAGCCGACTGCAGGAAACTTGCTTTTGACTGCAACAGTAATTGATCTCGCAGGATTTTGGGAAGTGATTTTTCTGCTTCCGCAATCTGAACAATCGCATGCTCACGAGGTGCCACAATTGATTTATCTCGTCAATTGAAAGAACTCGAGGATTCTCGAGAGTGGCGTGCTCGTTGGTTATTAAGTAAGTGGAGTAGACATCGTGGAATGCATATCAGGTCAGCTAATGTTTGTGGAAGAATGCGGTCCTCAACCACAACATATCTATCTCTGCTCCTCCTGCCAGTATCCGCGCTGCAGATACCGTCGATACTTGCCCCATTCTACGAACCGCGTATCGAGGACTCAATCCTCCTCTCCAACGAGTCACTCTCCACATCACTCGAGGAGCACTCGAACGACCTCCGCAAACGAGATGGAAACTGCCCAATAAACTTCAACTCTTGTAGTACATTCCGTGACTCGGCGGGAGGCGCCTGCTGTACAGCCGGCACATTCTGTACCACCGATAGAGCAAGGAACATAGCATGCTGTCCCACAGGCGCAGCATGTACCGGTACTCTTGACGTCGCAACAGCCACGACGACTGGGCTGGGGGGAGGAGGAGCAGTGTTCGGTACGGGTACTACGACAACAGTGCCTACGACGGCCATAGCGACGATCACAGACGGCGCAGCCGTATCCTACGTTGCGAACGCTTTCTTCCCTTGGCCATACATACCCACCACGTACGCCAACTCTGCGGCTTGTAACTCCGCATACCAGGACTGTCAAACCAACTATGCTGCCTGTACTTCTGCACTCGATGGGTCTGGGGCGGGCAATCTAGGGTTTGGAGTTACAATTGTGGCGCCGAATGGGGGCATTACTGCAACGCCAACGATTCAGAGCCTGGGTATTGCGAGCGCGACGAGTATTTGCTCGAGCCTCAGCTCTGAGGGATGCTATAATATTGTTAGTGAAAACTGTGCGCAGTTTGGGACTGGCACAGAGGTTAACTTCGTGCCGGGGACGACGGTAAACGTTGCAGCGAGGGCGACGGCGGGGTGTTATGCTGTGGGTGTTATGGCGGGTGTTGGGTTGGGGTTTGCTGGGCAAATGATTTAAGAGCGACGGCGGTGTGTGACATGGGAGGGAGCCTAAGTTGATTTGAGTGATGATTTTGCATGGCATGGTGTTTTGGTTTGGATTTCTGTTGATAGGGTATGTGTTACGCTGTCATGAGCTCTATTAGTCTGCCCGAGGAAGGGAATGAGTAGTATATACTTAGCTAGTATGACAGAATTCAGAGATGGCTCTACGTAATCATTATCTTATCAGTGTACATTTAACCTCTTCGGTACGGGTGCAAGACCGGCTAGTGTTGAATCACAACTCTTCAGTTGTCTCGCTGTTCCTTTCAGACTCTCCATATTTCCATCTGCTGTGTAGAATAAGTATTACGACCTTGAAACAATGACAATTGCCACATATTTGACAAAAAACGCGACCGGGAGAAGGTCCTCGAAATCTGGCGTAGAAACAGAAAGGACAGTATCAACAAAGCTGGTTAGAACATCAAAACTTCTCGGCTGTTCCCAACCCTCAGCACAACATGCTAGCAGAGGATGACATATTCACGAAAGTATAACCCACTTCTCATGCTGTGGCGAATCAGTAATCTAAGTGTTATTCACAGGGGTTCAAGGGGCATAAAGGTATCTACAAATGTAAGGATTTTGAAAGAGCATAGAAGGATGTTTGCGGTGAGACGCATTTTGACCCGCACGGGGAAGTGATGAATACAATCAAACTTGTATTTGACAGTAGTGGATCGGAGTGATGATATGGCAAATAGTCCCTTGGTACTATTCTCGTACAATGTATGTCTCGATATTGACGACAGGAAGAAAAGTCCGAACAGATAACTCCGTTGTCATTGGTCCACGAATTGCTTTTAAATGAGCAGCATATTGGTATCTAATCTACTGAGCAGAGTACTGTAATTGTAGATAACTACAAAGTGTCATTCAGGGGCGGAGTCCATAACCACCCCCACAGAGATCTAATTCAAAGCTTTTCAGGGACATCGTGACCCATCCCATCCGCGCGCCGTGTCCTTTAACGTGAAAGAACTCCCTTGACGACACCATCAATAACGTGACGGCCGCTAATAATCACCTCACCAATGCCTGACTCATCACCACTGCCGACTTCTATCCAGCGCTTCAAGAGATCGTTGCTCTCCTTCGGTTTGACATCATCACCCCGAGTACCGACTGTGATGTGTGCGACTTGATTAGTACACTCCCATCCTTCGTCAACGAGTCTAGCAACGATAGCCATAATGCGGTCATCCCACACGATCTGTACCATATTAGTATAAACTAAACGCAGTATTATCACCGGGTGCATACCTTCTCCAACAAGACTTTGCAATGTCCTAGCTTGGTATTTGGGTGCCAGGGGTCTCCAGCAGCAACATGAAGATCGGTGTATTTCTGCCAAAGCTCAGGATGGGCCTTCGAAGATGCACGATGAATCAGGGTCACATGGAACTCGGGCTGGACACGGCGATTTTGCCCCAGCTGACGAAAGAAGCGAGCTTTATTTGATGAGACGGAGCCGAAAGCATTTTCAAGGACATCGAGGATTTGGGACTTGGGGAGTTTGATGGAGATATACTCCAACGGTTTCTGCTTCTTCGCTATCGGAGGTGCTTGCTCTCTCTTTTATGATGGTCGTTAGTACGTCTACATCTTCTTCGAAGGATGGGAATATCTTACAATCTGGTTCTTCTGGTTCCTGTTGCGGTTATTTTCTTCGGCTCCTCGCTCACCAATCGTGTGTCTGATCTCAGGCTTGTACTCGCTCAGTGAGACCTTGATTGCCTCATCGAGATCGTCGCTCGAAGGCATCTCGGTGATGAGCTTAGGGTAGAGATTGTGGAGTTGACCAACAACAGTTTCGAGGTTCTCGCGAGAGTCCAGAGTGGGATCCAGGTCGATAACAGCATCGAATCCGTCGTCGGGTTTGGTCTCCGTGTTGAGTGCTTCGAAGCGGTGAATGAATCCTTCCATGATTCCAACAACCTTTTGCGAGTCCGAAGCTGCCTGAATGGTCTGATGGTTGTCGCCACGGGCAAATACTCTGTCTTGGGTCACCTGTCTGATCTTGGGAATCGAATCTGGGGTATGGACGAAATTGAGTGCAACCAGGCGAACATGAGGATGAGTTAGACGAACGTCTCCGAGGATTTGCTCGCGCTCATGTCTCTGCGCGTTGTTCCGATCAGCGAACACCACTGGAACATCTTCCAATTGAGCCAGCACCTCCTTTGTGAATCGAGGTGGTCGGCCCTTGCCAGTGATGTTGTCATTTTGGACATGGCCCCAATTGAAGAGCTGGGTAAGCGCGACAGCAATGGTTGTCTTACCGCAGCCGAGAGTAGCAATAGGTACCAGGATGATGTTCTTAGTGGCATCTTCTGGGGCACCTCCAATCTCAGCATATTCCGCCCGGATTATGTCTGAGCCCTTCAAGTTCTTCTCTTTTAAAAAGTCGTCGCGCAGCTTGATGATCCCGTGGTTTTGTCCGTAAGCCTTGCCCAACCGAGAGTTCTCCGCAAGCATCTTCCGAGCATAGAGCAGATATTCCTCGGTGATCTTGATATGCTTCTTGTACCGAGGTGCCTTCCCAGAGATGATCGCCTTTGTACACTCACGCCATTGTCGGTACATGAGGTATGGCTCTTCAAACTTGTATTTGAAGAACCAGTCTGTGAATCGATTTGAAGAATTCTGGCGAGCCTTACATCGAATGACAAAGCCCTCGATATCTCGTCCATTGTAGTGACCAGTTTCAGCAACATCATCGAGAAAAGTCTTTGTTGCATCGATATCCTCATAGATCAGGAAATCTGTCTTTCTGAAGCCCCATTCTTCAGCGAACGCCTGAACTTGAGTACCCGAATAAGTCATGAACTCGGGCAGGTTGATGTTGATACCATGGAGGTACAGTCCAGCGTGCTCTCTGTCGTAAGCAAGGATGTGCTCTTCGAACTCGTCATCACACAGCTCGAACACAGCAGTTGCATTCCTAGCTCGCAGCTCCTTCGCAAGATCCTGTCGAGTCTTGCCGACTGCTGCCAGATGCTTGTCAACCCATTTCTCGCCTGCCATGGCATGGCTGAGCTCTTCGTTTCTAGGACCAGTTGAGTGCTTGCTACATACCAGTAACGTGCCGTCGTGAACACCGCTTATGAAGATGATGCAGCCGTTCTCTTTCAGACTCAGCTCGTACGGGCCTTTGGTAGCTTGCTTGATGTTGTGCCACTGGGTGGCATGAACCTCACCGGTGTTGAAGAACTTGTCATAGCCTCTAATGGAGATCTCAGGTTGACCCTTTTCATTCTTACCGGTGAAAAGTCCCCGGGCATAGGTAGGAAGGTCGTCACGCTTGTAATCCCAATCTTGGAAGCGCCATGAGTTGACTACAAGGCTCCCTGGAGAACCCTGAACATTGAAGCCAGTTTTCTTACAGCTGTAAGTCTTCTTGGGTCCTTTCTTGGTGAGCCCTGCCTCAAGATTTCGTAGTAAGGTTTGAACTTCTTCCACATTCTGGGGTTGATAGGGAATCTGCCCGTTGTCCGCCATGATTGCAGGTCGAAAGTTTCTGCGGGAGATTGAGTGAAGCACTTTGCTTGAAGTGGAGTGTTGAGGAGAGATGCGGGATGATGTGTTTTCAGACGTTGATGTAGAAGGAGCAGTGCAAACAGAGCGCAGAATCTGGAAGATGAGTTTGACTCCCTGAGAATTGTGAGAGCGAAACGCGTGCTTTAATAGCAGCATCAAAACAAGAGCTAAAGCTGACTCTCCGACCGACTTTATAGTAGCCTCGACTCTTGAAAGCAACAGCTCTGCAGTGAATATGAAGGAACTTGTGCCAGAAAACCACCGTTGGAGTAAATGTTAGTCACGCCGGTGGGGGGCCTCTTCCAGACAGAACAGAAGTCCGCTCCAGGAAAGAACAACCTGTATAGAATAGAATAGAATAGAGGTCAGGCTTGAAAGAAGTGGAGGAGCCAGGGCGAGGCGAGGTGAGGCGATGAAGGTCAGACCAGAATCCACAGCCCACAGCCCGCAGCCCGCAGCCCAAAGCCCAAAGCCCAAAGCCCAAAGCCCAAAGCCTAAACAAACGGACGTTGTGGTGGCCCGGCACAGGCGAATGACTCTTCGGTAAGGTAAGGTAAGGTACGAAAGTACTTTCGTACTGTAATGGAACGAGGGTGGCTCGGGTGGGCAAACTTCGCTTCGTGAGGGCAGGAGGCAGGAGGCAGGAGGCAGGAGGCAGGCTAACGTAATGAGCTGGAGCGGCCGCCTCGCCCCTGTACCTACAGTAGTACAGTACAATACTGGACTGGATTGTACTGTATTGTATTTTCAGCCTTGTGGCGCGGGGCAGGGCACGCCACGCCACGGCACGGCAGGGCAGGGCAGGGCAAGCATGGCTTCAAAAATTAAGATACTGTCCATCACATCTCTGTCTCAGCTTTCCATTGCCGCACGGCAGCACAGACCGAAGCCTCACAATACTCTTCCAACCGATCACTCGTACAGTTACAGTATACATCATGAGCGCCACTGTCAACGTGCTCCTCCTCGCCGCAGACAACCCCGCCAAAGTCCTTCAGTATTTGCAAGAAAACCCTTCGAGTGCATCTATTCAAGACGAGCATGGCTACTCTCTCGTACATGCAGCCGCATCGTACAATCACATCGAGCTTCTGAGAGCAGTAGTTGAAGATTACCATGTCGACGTGAACATCAAGGACGAAGATGGAGAAACTGCTCTATTCGGAATTGAGACAGTGGAGATCGCAAAGATATTGGTGGAAGAGCTACACGCGGATATAACAGTCAGAGGCGAGCCGGGACAGTCTGCAAGAGAGCGAATTGCCGAGGATGGCGATTTCCCCGAGGTCGCTGTATACTTGCGAATGAGAGAACTCCAGGACCAGGTCAATGGTGCTGGTGGACTCAGATCGCGCAGTGCTATAACACCAACATCTCAACCAGACAACAGCATCGAGCGACCTGCGCCTCTTCCTGAAGGGATGTCTGTAGAATTTGGAACTATGGTACCCGAAGATGCAGGCGAGCTAGTGGACCCAGAATTCAGGCGCAGGATCGACGAATTGGCCGCTAGGGATGATTTCAACGAAGAAGAAGGGCAGGAAGCCTTACGGAAACTGGTAAAGGAAGCTCTTGGGGGTGAAGTGGGAGAAGAGAGAAGCAGTCGCCAACGAACAAGTTGATTGGGTACCCTCTACGCTATCTCCCATGAGACATACTCGTTCTGGGCATCTGGCAGCTTCAGTATCGTACAATGTTTGCCATAACCCGGAGAACCCTTGCCAAATCCGTCCACGAAATAAGCAAACCATCCGGACTTAGGGGTCGCTAACAACATAAGCACAAATATTCTGTGTGCCCACGTTGGGGACAGAAAACCTCGCCATGTGACCCTCACCAGCTTACATGACGTCTGAGTATCTCCTGGAACGACATAGCGTGAAAGATATGGATCTATCTTGTCACCGGGTGTGATTCTGGGACTGTTGAGTAGGATGAGAGAGAGCCACTCTTGGGTCTCAACGGCATAGTCCTCAAAGTCTCCGCCGTACGACTCGTCTGGATCTGTGGGTGGTCTAAGCGATGGCGTATTGACATCCATCTTCTGAATCCTAGGAGATACAGTCTTTATGGCTGGAAAATGGGCTTCGACGGGACTGGGCATCGGGGCTACTGTATGTTAGTATTCACTGAGAAATTGAAGTTAGAGAGCAATTCCATACTGTCTGATGCCAGGTCCACAAAGAGCCATGTGACGGGTCTATTGAGAACGTTTTTGAAAGCATAAACAATCCTGTCAAAGCCCTTCTTACCATGCAACATAGAAGGAAGACGGAGCTCTATCTCCACGACTAAGTCGATGTCAGCGTAATCTTTTCAATGAAGTATTGCAGTCCCCTACTCCACCGAGGTTTTGTCCCACGTTTACCCTTTACACCATCTGGCCTTCCCACTATACCAGCTCGTTCGTAACTCTCCTTGTCCAAGTGCAATGTTAAGGTTCCTGGAGAAGGATGAGCATTTAACTTATTATCAAAGAGACGTTGATCTATTGCTAGCATGATACCTTCTTGAAGCGAATACACGTTATCGGTATCCGATCTCCCCTCTGAAAGCATCAAGATATTGCCTAAAATACGTTAGAAGCCTAACATTAAACCAAAATTTTGAGTTTTGGTTGTTTGCACTCACCTCTCTTGATATATTCATTGAAAAATTCGCCCTCCAAAAGAGCACCTAACGGTAGGGTAACACGGCTGTAGACAGGCCCGGAGAGATCCCTCAAAACGTCCTCCTGAATAATTTGATAAAGCTCTTCCGGTAGTATAAGCTCAATCTACCTCTCCTTGTCAGCTGTGCTATTCATGTAGGGACTGTAACTGCTGACCTTCTGGATGAAACTCTGGCTCAAAATGGCCGCGAAAGGTTTTCTCTTCACAGGAGGCTGGCTGGGGTCCAAATGGCCCATAACACCGTGCGTGACATTGCATTTCTGTTCATTTTTCGTTTCAGAAGGAAAGCTCAGCATCCTGACCTGTTTGTCTGGCGTTCTGAATATTGCGCGGAGTGATGTTGTTTTGAGGTCACAAAAGACCCGAAGAAGCCTAGCCGATCATTTTCAGGGTCTTGCGCTAGCGAGGTGGCAGCTAAATTTATTTCAACCGGGTGTGAAATGCCTAGTACCTGGTAGGTACAGAACTCATGATTCAAGTGAGAAAATTGGTTCCAACCCAAATTCAAATTCACAAGGGACTTTGAGATCTCATGGACATTTACAGCTCACCGAACTTTACACTCATCGGACTTCACGATGGAGTATATGATCAGATTCACACAAACTCATGAAACTTTTCGTCTCGCGGAAATCAAAGCCTTAGCTGTGTATGAGGGTATTGACCTAGAAATATTATCTTATAGTCCTAGCGTAAGTCTTCCCTCACATAGAATAATGGCTACACACTCACAGTCTCACAAGTCGCCATACTGCTTTATCAAGTTAGCCTCAGAAGATGAGGCCATCAGACTTGTCCGTCGAAGCATCCTTGCTAAATCCATCTATGAAGTCTGGGGCAATGGATCCACCTACGACGACCTGCATGACAATGCACGAGGCGTGTCGCAGCACCTATGGCCTCTTTACAAAAAGTGTTCATTCAAATTCGTTATTGACTCGTTTCAAGGATCTAGATCTACTACCGAGCAGAGGAAGCTTATCGAAGGCTTCAAGTTCCTGGGATTGGAAGGACCGATTAGGATGAAAGGTGCTGAGCAGGAGTTTTGTCTGTCAGAAGAGTGGCAGTACGATGCTGCTGCTCTGGGCGTTCACCAGCCGCAGTCGGTACATCTGGGCCGCTTTCTGGGTGGAAGTGATAGGGATGTCATACAGAAATATGATCTCAAGAAGCGAAAATACATTTGTACCACTTCTATGGATGCTGAGCTCGCTCTCATTACAGCAAACATGACATTAGCTGGGCCAGGAAAGCTCTTTTACGACCCATTCGTTGGCTCCGGCAGTTTCCCTGTCGCATGTGCGCATTTCGGCGCTCTTGCTTTTGGAAGCGATATTGATGGACGTAGCATCCGTGGAAAGGGCAAAACGAGTTTACATGCAAACTTTGTGCAGTATGGCATTACAGATCAATTTGGAGATAGCTTTGTTGCTGATCTTACAAATACACCATTGAGAATCGCTAGGATATTCGATGGTATTGTCTGTGATCCTCCGTATGGTGTAAGGGAAGGGTTGAAGGTTCTTGGCAGTAGGGATCCGACGAAGGGAAAGGAAATCGTGTATAGAGATGGGAAGGCTCATCATCTGTATGATTATCCTTGCTGTGGGCTTTGTGCGGCACTAACAATCTACAGAGAGGAGAAATATATTCCGCCCAAGAGACCTTACAGTTTCCTAGCCATGCTTGACGATATTCTCGAATTTGCAGCACACACGTTGGTTGAGAATGGGCGATTATCTTTTTGGATGCCAACTGCGAATGATGAGGACCAGGAGATTCAGACACCGGAACACCCCTGTCTTGAGATTACCAGTGTCTGCACCCAGGCCTTTAACAGATGTAAAGTTGCTTCCATAGTGAACTATGAATAGCAAAATAACGTGTTATAGGGTCGAGGAGACTTATTACATACCGCAGACTTCCGAATTCAGAAGTCAAGGAAGCTCCTGTTCGTGAGGAGAGAGCCAAGGAGAATGGTGTGAGCGCTGATGACCTCAATCCATTCAGAAAAAGCTACTTTACGGGGTTTAAAGCGGCCTTCAGGTAAAGATTAGCCATAGCTTGGGATGGAATACATCAGAGCTCACTTCAATACCTGTTAAATCCAGAGACTCGGCTTACAAGTACATCGACATTTGCTCCGCCAAGAATATTGTCACGAGCCTCGGACAGCTGTTATTCTCCCCACACAGTTAGTAGTAAGATCATAGACAGTAGCTTTCCGTCGGTCATCTCGCGTGTACGAAGGAATGCAGGATGGCATTGTCCAGTTCATTGAAGGTTGTACTTCAGAGTACAAGATCATTTGTAGCCCAATAACAATGCATTGAAAACCTTCCAAAGAACTCTCCAGTTACAAATTTCAATCTTTGGACTTCAGTCGGTGGTTCGTGAAAACAGTCTCCTCACACTCCCTCTATTCTCATATATCTAGGCCAACTAGCAACCAACATCTCAGATCATGCCAGTTGCTAGCATCAAGTCGTATCAAATCCGTCTGGAGATCTCTTCTACACGTCTTTTGGTCATCTTTCTCTTCCTGAGCTCCAAAGTCCTACACATCTTACAGTTTGAACGCCATACGCCATCTAAATAGCCCTTTATGATATCCCATATCCTCGACTTCAAATACTGACGCATGGCTTATGCTTGCCCTTTGCTCTTCATCTTGTGTCCTGAGGTTTCGCTTCCAATACTCCTATATTTTGCCTCTATCCCTCACCCTCCCTATCCTCTCCCTCTCCCTGCTAACTTCCTCCCTCACCCTCCGCGCTAACCTACTGGCCTCCTCGTCGTCAATCTCACTCCTCATCCCCTTCCCAAACATCGTAAAGCTCCTATTCCTCTCTTCGCCATTCAACTGCGGCCTTGGAATCAAATGATAGTGCACATGCGGCACGACCTGGCTCGCCGCCGCTCCATTGTTTTGCACGATGTTCCAGTCCCAAACGCCGGTTACATTCGCGAGAGCGCGGCTGAGGAGGGAGACGTAGGAGCCCAGCGAGCGAGCTTCGGCGTCGGTTACGTCGGAGATCTTCTCGCGGTGTTGCCGTGTGGTTATTAGGATGTGGCCTGGGGAGAGGGGCATGACTAGGAGGGTTTGTTAGCTAAGCTGTATGCTGGTTCTTTCAAGCGTAAAAATGGACAGGGCATTTGGAGTCTATGTAACGTATAAGAGGGGGATGCACAGTTCCTTAAATCAAACTTGTAATGTTAAGTAAATGGAAGCACATACTATCAAGAAAAGCAACAACGAGGGGCGCACTCAATACAACGAAGGCAGAGGGAGATATGAGTCCATAGTCGCCTGAGGGATTGTCGGATGGTGGCCAGTGGGTTGCTATGTTGCAGAATGGACAGTTGGACATGGCGTATACTTCACTCGAGGCTCATGCCCTGCAGAGGGACAATATGTTAGGAGTGAGGTCGGCGCATAGTGAGGTGAGGGCTGGAAAGGGTAATGGAGAGCATGGATTGCTTGCTGCTATACTTATACACCAGTTGAAGCGAGCCGAGGTTAGAAGGAGACAGGCGAGACAGGGGTGGGGAAATCTTTGGTCTGTTTACGGAGGTACAGTAATTCTGTCTCGCATTCGGTAGCTTCGCGTCTGAGAATAATTTGGGCTTCCAAGTTTTTACTCTTTGAAAAGTGTTTAGAATATGTAGTATTGCAATTTGTGAAGTCATCAAACTATTACTTACGACCTGGTGCACTGGGCCGGATTCAAGTTCAGCATAGACTGAGCATTTGCTACAGCGATCAAGCTCACGGATGCTCATCAATTGTGCACCCTTTCATTTTTGAAGAACATCGGCCAAAATTCCTTCGGTTTTAAAGACGCCAGACACTGCACCGCTTACACACACGTACTCCTTGTTTGTCTTTTGGAACACTTGTCGTTCTCGCGATGTATTTTGTACCACAAGGAAGCAGAGATGGTTACAGTATTGGCTCTCTCTCTCCAGTTGTGTCACAATTTCCTCCAAACCACCAAAGGTCAAGTTGCTTCGGTATGTATCCTTGTCCGTCAATAATCGTCATCTTCATCAGAGCCATAATCCACCAATCCTGAGGCGGGTTTGGGAGCATCCAGTGAGCGCTTACTCTCAGAAACTGCTATTTGGGAATCTAATGGCTTTTGGCTTCCTTCATCTTGAGGTTGTAGCTTCTGGGACTCAGGTTTCTCCTTTGGCGACTGCAGGTCGGCTCCAGTAGGCTTCTTCTCGGACTCCGTGGATGTTGAAGCTCGTCGTATCTTCACACCCCTCAGTACCTCCTTCTCCTTTGTCCTCTTCCGTTTCCTTCCACCGGCAATCCAAGACTCCTCTTCCGCTTTTTGCGATCTTTCCTCAGGTGCACCTGTGTTGCTTCCAATCCGCGCTTTCCTGTCTGCTTCTTCCTGTTGTTGGCGAAATAATGCGAGTCCTTCTGCTGTCTCTTTCTTCACCCGATCTTCTTCGGCTCGAGTACTCTCTAATACAGAGTCCAACCATTCTGCCTCATCTTCGTCGACACCGCGGAATTGGTTTTTGAGTCTGTTCGCTTCTTCGAATGCTTCTTGCTTGGCGACTGTGTCATTCAAAGCACCACTACGTGATCAGCCCATGATCGGAGGAGTGCGGAAATCGAGTGTCCTGGAGGTAAATACCTTTGTTAGCTTCCAGTGTCTCGTACAAGCTCTTGCCGTCCGTTTGTCTTGCTTGTTCAGCTCGTCGCAGGGCGTTGGCCTCGATCTCTTTCTGAGCAGCCAGCCATTCGTTACTTCGCTCTAGAGGAGCATCGGTGGTGCCCCCGGATATGAAGCCAGAAGACATGGTTGCTCAGTTATTGAGGGGCGAAAGATCAACTGCAATACAAATAATCTCAAGATGGACTGCAGCGTGCCCACTTACATTCGTTACCTCCCGTCGTCTGAAACAAAAGGCGCCAAGAGTACTCTGAATCACGTGTGAGGGGCAAGCCGCCCAGCCAAATTTCGCGCACATCAAGTAAAGGGGGTGGACACATGATATTCATAGTCAAAGTTAAGGACAGCCACTGTTGCTCCTCTGTTGCTATGAAGTAACCCTTAAAAGTTATAATTCTCAATATCTGATTCGATGAATTGCTTCCCGGCGCCGCGTCTTTTAGAGTTTGGCTATGAATATTCTGTGTCCACCCCCTTTACCTTATCGAGCTTATTTTGCTTCACCCCGGGTAATGGTCCTGAGCACTGGCGTCGCATCTTGCAACCCGACGACAAGTACTCGTACAACTGCGACTTCAGGACAAGGGCAAGATCCGACATGCTTCTGCTCATGTATCCTCTTCCTCCGTACCTACCTTAGCAGTTCTTGTCCGAGCCGATTCGCGCACGAATCAGACAAAAGCAATGTTCGCAGCCCCAGAAATAAGTACCCCGCCACTGAAGACTTAACCTAAACGTCACTGGCGCTGTGTCGACAAGGGCCCCAGTGCTTCTGCTCGTTCATTCGCGCGCATGGCCTTTTTCTATTTAGGCTGAAAGGATCCAGGTCCACCCTCCGCTTGGGTTGAACAGGAGTGGAGGGAGGGGTTGTTTTCCGGTGGATTGACTGCTTCTCGAAGCAGCGTAGCTCTGCTGCATAGTTGCGTTTCGAAGGCCCTTCTTTGGCGCAATCGAATAATTTTTGTTGGAGCGGCTTGGGGAAGCTCCTGTGCTGGAGTGTATAAGTAGCAAGACATCTCCCACTCTTCCCTTCCCATAATTTCGCTCTCTCCTCTTTTCTCGACGTACTCTCTATACTTCACATTTCATAGCAAAAAGCACCACCAAAATGGCTTCTCCCAATGTCACCTCGTAAGAATTACCCCCAATTCGCACCCCGCACTTGATTTATGTTTGGGAGCAGAAGTCTGCGCAGGCTGGCAACCCTCTCTTCACAGCTAGCCCCAGCTCGTCGCTTCAGCTCACAATCCTTTGCTACCAGAAAGACTTTCACTTTGAACACTGGCGATAAGATCCCAGCTCTTGGTCTCGGAACCTGGCAATCGCAACCCCGCGAGGTTGAGAAGGCAGTTGAGATTGCCCTCCGCAGAGGATACCGTCACATCGATACGGCTGTAAGTTGATCACACCCCCGGATTGTGACCACCAGAGCTTACCAGAACAGTTGGCCTATGGCAACGAAGCTGAGGTTGGGTTGGGAATCAAGAACTCCGGCGTCCCCCGTGAGCAAATCTGGTTGACCACCAAACTCGACAACCCATGGCACAAGCGAGTCCAGGAGGGAATTGACTCGTCACTCAAGTCTCTCGGAACAGATTACGTTGATTTGTACCTCATGCACTGGCCCTGCTCTACCGATCCTACCGATCTGAAAAAGCACTTGCCAGACTGGGACTTCGTCAAGACATGGCAAGAACTGCAAAAGCTAGTCGGCACCGGCAAAGTGAAGAATATTGGTGTTTCCAACTTCGGCATCAAGAACCTGGAAATTCTACTCAACGATCCTTCCACAAAGGTATGTAGACTGCCAGAGAGAAAAAACAGACGGAATATGACCGTTGCTATCACCTGAGTAAGAAACGAGGCTAATCCAGTCACTCATTCAAGATCGTCCCAGCAGTCAACCAAATCGAACTCCACCCCAACAACCCCTCCCCCAAACTCGTCGCATACAACACCTCCAAAGGTATCCATAGCACTGGCTACTCTTGCCTCGGCAGCACCAACTCGCCCCTCTACAAAGTCGAGACTCTCCTCAGCCTCGCCAAAGCAAAGGGTAAGACTCCCCAGCAGATACTCCTCGCCTGGGGACTGCAAAAGGGCTGGTCCGTCATCCCCAAGTCCGTCAATAAGGAGAGAATAGAGACAAACTTTGAGCTGGATGGTTGGGAATTGACCGCGGAGGAGGTCAAGAAGTTGGACAGCCTACCAGATCGCTTCAAGGTCTGCGGAGATGCTTGGTTGCCGATCAAGGTCTTCTTTGGGGATGATGAGTAAAGAAATCCTTTGTATCTGATAAAATAAACGGACAAGATTGAATGAAACCCGGCATGGTGCTTGTTGGTGCATATCATATATTTGCGATGTAAGTACTGGGAAACTTCTGGCATTTTAGTAGCCGAGTTCTCTGTCACCCCTTGAAAACCACTACTTGTGACTATGTGCTTCGAGGAGCATCAGAAGGTCGTTCTTCATTGCAGTATAGTAGTTAAATCTTGCACGGGGTTGGAGTTCGGAGTTCCAATTTTATCCTTGAAAGGTCCTAGCGCCACGGAATTCTGCCGTACGAAGCCTCGTGATCGAGTTCGTTTTACAGGATTCGAAATTCTACAATTGCGCTGGCCGTTCCTCGGTTTCTAAATGTTCACGTGCAGAGTCCAAGATCCAACTTATGTGGTCACCAGCGGCGGACAAATATGATGGAATCTTAGAAGAATTTGAGTTTATGAGTGCCTCAACATACTAAATAATCACTAGATATTGGATAGCGGAACGAATGTATTCCCTATGCCTCATGCTCGGGCATAAAGACGACCCGTAGTCAAACTGATTCCCAACCATATCTTACCCTACCTCATCCGAGAAGCCCAATTCGCTGTAAACTAACACAGTCCAAACAAAGGAAGGAGGATATTTGTAGATCATATTCGTCGCGAATTATCGCAGTGCTCCAAAAATCGATAGATGCCTTCCAAGCCTTCGTAGTCCGAGGAGTTAGGCTGTCCACTGGTTTTGGTGAAATATGCTGATTCTCCGTCACTATCGTTTTCGAGACTCTCGTAACCTTCGATCCATGAATTGTGTATAATGTCTTCCTCGAGCTCTTCATAATCATACTCGAGGTCGTGGCCTGTTTCGGATCGTAACGAGCCGCCAGGTGATGAAAGAATATGTTCAGAAGATGGCGCGAAGGGGAATAGTAGAGCCATGTGAGCTCCCGCGCTGGACTCAAAGTCCTCATCCTGCATGATAACACCACGTTGGACGCCAACTTCATCGCATAACCTATCAACAGTCTCGGCATCGCATCCTGGAAAACGAACACGAAGAATAGATTTCTGCTCCAGGGTTATTGGTAGATCGCCGAGAGCCGATAAGCGCTTCAGATCATTCATAGTAGCCGCAAGATCCTTTAAGGCTCGTGCGAAGTCAACAGAGAGAACATCCAATAATCCCTCAGTATTCAGGTTCGTTGCTGAGGCATCCATGTTAGAGCCGAAAGCAGCACCAAGAGGAGAAAGAGCAGTAACTGTTGGATTGACGTGAAAGTCGATGAATGAGCCGGGTGTTGTTCTTGGGACCGATTGCATATTTCGTGTAGCCTGCTCCTGAAGGTTGCTGACTCCACGATATCTCTTCTCTCCAGCTGGAGTCATACCGTCGAACTGAGCCTTCTGACCAGACAGCCAAAATGCTCGCACAGCAGCGGACACATTATTCACTACTTGTACTGGTGCAGCCGGGGTATGAGAGAAATAGCGCGCCCCGCCAGGACGACTGCCTCCGAGACTGTAGCCTCCAGAGGTTCTTGGTAACGTACCACCTGTAAGATTCGGTCGAAGGGTCGAGGAGAATGGTGTTCGGATGGTCAAGCGCGAGACCGCAGTAGCAGTAACAGATTTTGGTAAAGCTGCTCGATTAAATCTTGTACCCTGGGTTGGCCCAGTGCTCATAAACCGACGAACAGTGGCGTTAATGGTGCTGTGAGTTGTGTACCATCTTCCTTTGGACTGACGAAGAGCTGCGTTTGGGTGAATTTGGTGCCGCGGAGCAGATCGAACAAGAACTGGTTGAAGTTGGCTATCGAGAGGTCTTCCGATGTTTGCAAGGCGAATCCTTATAAAGTTCGACGTCTTCTTGAGAGCGTGCCTTATTAAGTATTAGTAGGTGCGTTATGGGATATTGACATAGCGGACAGCTGCGTCAGTCCTGGAAACTTGCTTTTACTTACCTCATGACTTTTACGGCAGCAGGGCCAAACATGCCTGGTGCCGGTGCCATATTTGAAGAACACTTCAAAGTCGGAGAGACTGTTAATTGTTGATTGCATGAAATGGGAGGCCTTAATCATATACTCCGCATGTGGCGAACTGTGGCGGTGCTCAGAAAGCAAGCTTGTCCTGATATTTTCTAGTGGACTTTCCGATTAGCTTGGCGCTAGCGGCCGCCTTTCTCAGCAAAATACTTCAAAGCATTTTGTTCCTCAGAAAGCTTCCTTCTTTTCCCGCCAACTCAACAACCACCTCCAACACACTCCTTCGCGCAGCTTCAACGGCTTGCCATACTCTTTCTTTGCCTTCACTATGCTCCATGGCCGCTCCTACTTACGTCTACATTGCAAGTGCCTGACCGCATAATCGTAAGCTTCCCAATCCCAATTCTCAAATCCCTCGTCATCCACCGCTGTTAATCCATCCGATGATGAGAGTAATACATTTTTGAACAATCCAACTCTTATTTTAATATGGGGAGAACTATATACCATTCTGAGTCAGGATTTTCAGCAAGACAGCGTCATTCTTCAAATATCTCGGGTCAAAACGCAAGCTAATCTGTCTTCAGTCAACTCGGCATCATGTGGTCACGATACCTGCATCAAATTACAACTAAAAGGTTAGCACATCGAATTTCTTTTCTTTTTCTTCCGTACGCCTCGAAGGGGGTGATGATGAATCGACACAATAGGAATTCCTCATTCTGAAGATATACATGTTAGATACTGTCAAATTAAGTTTCAGCCTTGTCTGACCCTTCAATTATCTATTACTGATGTCAATGGAGATCACAAATGAATCTTGCTAATCATCCAATTCAATAGGTACATACACACTCCCTCTCCGATATTCCCATAATCTTTCTATACCATGATGAACTTTGAACGAACGGGCGGACATAAACGCACTCCGGCTCTGCTCTCATCAAAAGCAAGGCGTACAAACCTTGTGAGGGTAGCTGTTAGGAAGTGATTGATGAGAACTCGTCACCTGATATATTGCACGATGTTTTGGGATTGATGGAATTCGCTCGAAACCAAACATCTTTGCTGACCCTCTGTTCCTAGGTAATTATAAACACTTCTGTCTCTTCACTCCACAAGACCAAAATGCATCAAATGATGAAACTGTTATTCACACTGTTTGAGCAAATTTTATTTGCAGATGAACGTACTTACAAAATTCTGATTTAATGAGGTATGTTCTCCCGCCCCAAGTTTCTGAAGCCAACTAACTGTCCCCAGCCTGAAACCTGCTTTGGTTCTTCAAACTTCCTTCAAGAAGCAAATCATATTGTACCTCGAGCGCTGCTAATAAATGCCTTCGCCTAGGTATGTGCGATAAATGACGTCGAAATTTACGCAAGCCCGCTTGGTAAGCCGTCTCATTTTCTTGTCCACGTCGCATCCTTCCATAGCTCTGATGAACTCAAATATTCGCTGTGTTCTTTCTGAATCAAATCTTGACGAATTATATATTTCACCTTTGGAGAACTGAGATAGTTAGCTCACTGTTCTGTCTTGATCTTCTTGCAGTCTACAGAAAAAACTCGTTGCTAATTTTCTTCAGGCTTGTCCTCGTAAGTGGAAATTGGAATAGAACAAATGACACCGAAATGTATTAACAATTTCTATCAACCCTTTTTTGCTTCGCTCGTTGTTATGCAGATCTTGTGTTGTGATTTTGGCCTCTGTCTTTAACATCCCTGAGATCGTGCCTTCCTCTGCCCTATTCGCAGGCTACTGTCCTGGCCAATATCTCCTGACTGCTTTCTTTTCTGAGTGGTATATCAATCCTGAAACCGAGCGTACTTGCCATCCAGTATGTCACGATCTTGGAGACTAACATTCACAATAAGGTCGAGATGAAAGCTACAAAAGTGGTGTAAATCATGCCTCTCAATGTTCGAGTAGGAATTAAACATTGACGCAAAGAAACTTAGTCCTGTATAATTGCCAGCTGCAAGCCAGCAAGAACGCTAAATTGCACGACTCAAGCCAGACTAACGAAGTGCAAGGTTTGGTATTCATCCCATCCACTCCTGCCATCAATCGAGCATTTCCGCAACCCAAGCCGTGAATACTTTCATCAACCTCGTTATAACGCCGGGGTATTACCCAAGTCCTCACTTCGTACGTCAGACCAAAAATAAGAATAACTTGGCATGCTGTGCACCATGCCATGCTTATGCGCCGTTCGTCCTTCACTCTTTGTCACCGTATAGAATGTGCACACTCGTGCATATGTACAGTAGCAGCCCTCATCCAAGTACCAAGCCATTAAGGACGTTCTGTTCTTCCCAGCCTTGGTCTTTCAGTGTTTTGTTGTCTTTGAGGATCTTGCCAAGGTAGGCTATGCGGATGTGTTTTGGGGCCTCGAGCTGGTCTTTTTTTAGCCTGGTGGTAAACGGCAAGTTGGAAGGAGATTCAGTCAAACTTACTCCTGACTCCTCGTAGATCTTCTTCGTCACTATTCGTACAGTATCTTGTTTGCTGACTGAGACAATAAGCGGTCGATTGTCGCGGTCACTGAGCTTCACCTTGATATCCACCATGTCATCAAGATTGACCACCGCTTTGCCTCTCCGAATCTCATCTCTTCTCAAAAGCTCGGCTTCATCAGCGGTCTCTCCGTCTTCTTCACTCTTGTCACCTTCATCGTCCTCCGTTCTGGTGGGCATTTCAACAATATTGGTAGGATCGCAGACGATATGTTCTGGTAACTCATATCGAGCCCCATTGGCATCATACACAGCAGCGGTCAAATCGCCACTAGGAATTGTTACGCCAGCGGCCCTTAAAATAGCTTGGGCAGTAGCCAAACCCCCGTCATTATCTTCAGCATCGCCCCCAGCCCACAGAATTTCTAGGGCCGTGCGGATAGCCTGCCATGTCTCCTCCCTCCCACTCGTCCTCGTATCAAAGAATTCGATGCGTTCTGCGTCTAGCTGATCACGGGTCCATGTCCGAGTCTGGCTCTTCCAGACATGCAATTTGAGGTCCTTGGTAGGGTGTTTCGTGAGATCTCGATTGGGTCTATGGTGTGTTCCACTGTGAGTCGAAGCATTTGTTGATGGCCGTGTCGGAATCATAGCCTGCGACGCAGGTTGCGACGAGTTTATGGCGCGAGAGGAGGAATTGCCATTATTGGGGTTCTGGGCGGGGTATGGATTGGCCTGGACGGTGGAGGCACAGCAGCCCTGGACAGAACGTTAGATTGATGTATTATGATAAAGCATTGGGAGGATTAATACCATGGCTGGCATTCGCCACAGGGCAGAAAATTGCGTGCGCAAGATATGAATGCTGGGTCGTCGTCGATCAGCAGTGGTGCTGCCCACGGGAGCAGTGTGTCCAGCTCGAATTTTGGTGACAGTGAATGGATACTTTGAGAGGTATGGAGACTAGAACCCTGCTATCGTGAAGCCATCTCTGGGTTCCAAGCAAGAGACAAAGAAGATATCAATGGGAAAGAGAATACGGTATCAGGAAATCAAATCTCAGTCATGTCAAGGTCCAGAGCTCAGGTCCGCGGCATGGCATGCCATGTCGTTGTGGAGATAGACAAGGATCATGACTCCAACCCCGCTTGGCAGTGAATTGCCATGGTCCGTGCACTGGACGCCGGCCGCTATGCTCCCGGGTACCGGGTGAAGTGTATGTCCGCCCGGTGCCGGTCCCGGTCCCGGTACCGGTCTCACTGGAATCATGGCTTGTTTGTGTTTGTCTTATCTTCTCCCCACGACACCAGTTTAACACTCAAATGACAACACCGAATGCCACAATGGTTACGTGGCACATATTTCTCACTGTCTGTTCTCACGACAGACGCTACAAGTTGCGTAGATCCTTCTCGCTGGCGGCCCGTATATTTGCGAGATTCCAGCCCATCCATCATGCTTGCGGCTCTGGGCTTGACTCTCGGCGTTCGTACTATGCACTTTCGGATTACATGTATTTTTCTCCATTTGTTAAATGCTTGTGGAATGGTCGGTGCTGTCTTCCTTAAGGGCAGCAATGCTCCCGTCAGTAGGTGCTCCATCAGTTTTGTTGAATGCAACTCGCGGAAATTGGCGACCCTGTTGTTGCGAAAAAGGAGACAGATAGTTTGGTCGTTCTTGACACCCAGCTCTTGAACGCGATTCCTCACTGTCGATAGTCGATGTACACAATTGAGGGTACATGAAGCAGGGCAAGTGACAGCTGAGCTCGCATCAATTTTCTAACCCAGACGTTGATGGAGACATGGGCAAAGAAGAAGGTCTGATTCAGAGTTCTCAGCCTAAGCAGCGTGCTATAAAGCTCGGCAACAGTCCAAATTCATAAAATATACAACCACAGCTTGACCATGACGAGAAGCTGAACCCCGAGTCCCTCCCCTGGGATTGCAATGTATTGAATACGGAGGATTCAGCTGGAATAATGGCTGTCAATATGAGGAAAAGGGTCAAAGCAGCTTCGCAAGGACTGAACAGCTTCTGGCGCGCGAAACAGTTTCTGATGATCATATTGCCAGCCCAATACCACCTCCAGCGATTTCAGTTCGGCACTGTATCGTTTTCTGTCCTGCAAGCAGATAGATCATGCCTACTCCCTGGAATTACAATCCCAGACGCATTCCCAGACCGTACTAGTCAGATGCAGCATTTGAGTTCCCAATCCCCTCCAATTGAGCGATTCTGTGTTTCAATGAGACGTCACGAGTGTCGCCAGGTTCATGGTCGGAAACAGAGGTCTCATGAATAATAAGTTCAAGGCACTACATATATCACAGGTCTTGCCACTAGTATCGAAAGCGTATTGTAAACGACAAATATCAAGGTGTTCGCTGTTCGCCGGTGGGTCCATCAGTACTGCAGATTTGTAGCGACACGCAAAATGCAATTCATGTGTTCCGATCCTGGACATTGATATATACTCAGAAACAAACAGAAGACGGCTTTAATCTTTCGTACCAGGCAGGTGTTGTTGCATAGACCTTGCTCGGCCTGCGTTGCTCACATTGGTTGTTCAGCTCCCTGAGCGTTTGTCAAATTGGGGCTGGCTGCATGGTGTGCTCTTCCTAGCAGCACAGTATATTTAATTTCAAACAAGGGCTTGTTTAGAATCGTTGTTGCCTCCAAACAGGCTCACTCGTTACAGTTTCCCGTTGATATCGATCGCGTTGTTAAATAACTTGAGTCATTTACTCATCTGGGGCATCCAAAATTTAAAGACTCTAGAGCAGATGCACAGTGCTGTCACGGCAGATCATTCCACATTTGTAGCACTGGTCTGCAAAATCCCTAAAAGTGAACTATTCCGTCAAGCTACAATTATCCTCAAAGTTATCTACCAAGTTCTGGTCTGTCAACAAATTTAATTGACTGGAAGCACAGTCGCAGCAGGTGGCCTTCAAGGTGTCGGGGTACGCGCGAGTCTAGAGGCTTTCAGATGAGAACCTTGAGTTAATTTTGTGATTGGACTGTACAAGACTTTGTTAATAGTGGGCATATATTGGACAATCTGGTGCCGGGTAATTTCGGCAGAAAGTTCGCTTCGACAGGTAAACAACAGATCACTTCGTTGTTTCCAAATCCACAATTGAACTCGAAATTGCATTGACTTGTCAGATCCTTTAGCGTTAATATCCATGAGTAGTACCGCAATTTTACGACTTAGACCGGTACCGACTTTACGAGAAGTACTGCACCCTCGCGCGTGATAAGAGAAAAACGAGATCTCTCTTCGAATCGACGTACAGAGATTGAATGAAATTGTCCGCGCCTTTCAATGTTTCACTAGTGGTGTATTTCTAATAAATACTACCGGGTCATGGTTACTCATATCAGTGGGGATCTCTAGGACATTGGTCCAGCTCGGTCTTTGTAACCTGCGCTTCAGCCGATCGCCAGTTTCATCTCCGCCTGATGACGCTTTTCCTAGAAGGTGACTTGCACAAAGTCTCAGCACTTATGTAAAGATCTATTCTGCAGTACTCTGTATTACTCTGTATTACTCTGTATTACTCTGTATTACTCTGTATTACTCTGTATTACTGGTTTCAGAGAAGTAATCGAAAGCGTGCTAGTGCACTCATTCAAGGCTTGTCAACAAATATCTCCACAGGAACTCAAGCGCGCCCATCTACTTACAACCACCTACCTCATTTTAGCATGATAGGATCCAGATTGGAACATGCAACCCAACTTTGCTAAAGCGAAGACACTTCCAATGGCGCCATAAGAGGGCGAAAACATTGTACGAGCAGCTCCCAGCAATGCGGGGAAATTCGGTTGCTCAAAAACAAGAGTAGATCCGAAATTAATGGACAACCTTGAAAAGGAAAGAAAGGTTCTAGACCGGGCCGCCAACACATTTGCGGCGTTAGCTTTCCTGCTCTGTGATTCTCTTTATACGATAGCCCGGGCTCGTTCTCCTTGTGTTAGGATTTGGTCTGATCTGTAACATGTGAGTAGTACTGTTGTTATTAGTATGTGCTTTTCTATCCCTTGATAGATGACACGCACAAGTTAAGATGGCTTGTTGGAGTACTTATTTTTGGCTCATCTACTAAAAATTGATTCTATGCACATAATTGCTAATCCTTTACTGACGGTTCTTCTTCCACCAGTGCTCACGACTTATACAAATCGCGAAACGCACTGGGCCGATTTAACAATACCTGAGGGCTATCGAACTCCTTCAACTCCCCTTCACTTAACAAAGCAATCCTATCAAAGCCCAAAATCGTATCAAGGCGATGTGCAACCGCGATGATCGTACACTCCTTAAACTCTTTTCGGATAACCTCCTGCATCAGCTCGTCGGATTTCGTGTCCACATTACTCGTTGCCTCGTCGAGAATAACGACTTTGCTTTTCCGTAGGATCGCCCTTGCAAGGCAGAATAGCTGGCGCTGACCGTGCGAGAAGAATTCGGCGTCTAGTTGGGTGTCGAGTCCGCCTTTCTTTGAGACGATACCCCAAAGGTGTACCTTCTTGATAGCCTCAGCGATTGCTTCGTCGGCATGTCGATGCAGAGGATCCGCGTTTGCTCGGACGGTACCACGGATAAAGAAGGGCTCTTGAGGAATGGCGTTGAGCCTTGATCGAACAACTTCCCTAGGCAGTTTGGTGATATCGATTCCATCAATGGTAATCGAGCTGTCTGCTGTGACTTCTAACATCCTGAAAAGGGTGGTAATGAGTGAGCTCTTGCCACTACCACTGCGTCCACAGATACCGATCTTCTCTCCCGGCCGAATCGACATGTTGAGATTGCGGATAACAAGATTGTCATCAGAGGTATATGATGCCGATACGTTCTTGATCTCGATAGATCCATGCATAGGCCAGTTCTCGGGAACAAGTTGATTCTCCCCTGGGAAGTTCTCAGATGCAGTGTGTCCGGTAAAGGCGATGAGGCGTGAGATAGCTCCCAAGGATGTTTCGAGCATAGTCCAAGTCTTGATAATGTTGGCTAGGGATTCGTTGAAACTCATCACGTTTAGTAATGCGAGACCTACAAATCCTGCACTGATCTCGGATCGCTATGAGATAGTCAGCATACGTCATATCCAATCTTCGAGGATGGTTTTGGGGTTATTTACAAGTTTGACGACGAGAGACATGAGGATTACTGCGAGTATCGTGACCATCAGATCGAGGGCAAGTGCCAGCCAGCGCTGGATGCAGAACAGAAGATAGTAGGGCTTCTGAGATATATCCAGTAAGGCGAGATTGCGTTCCTGCATGTACTAAGTCAGCTCGGCCACTTACAACGCCTGCATCAGGTACGGCTTCAAACTGTGCCGAGGAACTTACTTTGAAGTTCTCACCCCAGCCGAAAGCCCTGATAGTCACGAGCCCTGAAAGAGACTCGATGAAGTGAGAATACAACGGAGATTTCGCTTCGAGGTCGAGAAGACGCATTTGACGAGAGGTTCTCAGATAATATTTCTGCAAGACTATGTACCCTCAGTAGGCGCCCTTGTCATTGTGAGAGGTAAACTTACTCCAGACCAAGAGAATGATGGGTGGCACTGTGATGGCAAAGTAACCTGCCGAGAGGCACATCTGACGGACAACGCGTCAGTATTTAGTCAATGGAATATCGCTAGGAGAAAATATGACCTACAAGGATGGCACCCATGATAGTAACAATTACGGACAACGAGAAGTCGATTAGAGAATACGGGAGCTCGGTATCAATAATTGTCATGTCCTGGGAGAATCTGGACACAGAGTCAGCTAAGTGCCGGGCATCGACAACTCCAACTCGCCTGTTGGTAGTGATTCCAGTGTCCGTCGTGGTGAAGAATGACAGTGGTGCTCCCATAACTGTATTGAGCAGCCTCTCGTGTAGGAGCTGTGCACTGCTAGGCACCATCCTCAGAGCGAGAATGTAGGCAGAAACACAAAGTCCAAGCATTCCCGTAATAGCAAGCATGGCGTAGAGGCCCAAGTAGAATCCGTTGGCTTCATTCCCCCTGGATTCAACTGCCTTCGTCCAGTAGGTTAACATGAACTCCGTCATCTTTGTTGCAACACCAAATATCACCACACTCCCGAAGAATGCCACGGTGTTCGGCCATCCGGTGGCCTTGAAATAGTATTTGTAGACTGCGATATCACCGGACTGCCTGTTCAGCTCGTCTTCTGCTATGTCCAGCTCTCCATCTGCTGAAGTGGAAACAACTTTTGGAGAAGCTACATTTCCTGTTTCGCTGGCCTTCGCAGTTCCCTCACTTTTTAGCTTCGATGCAAGACTTTGGACGTAGCCTCCCGCGCTCCTTAAATTCTGGAACGATCCTTGTTCAATTACATGCCCGGTGGAGTCCTGGGTTTAGGTCAGTTTGCTCATCGTGATGCTTCAGAATGCTCATTCATTGCCAGAAAGTGCACTTCGATATTTTCAGCTGTCGCGGACATTCAAATGGTACACAGGATATGGCGAATGATTTCAAGGAAAGTTCACTCACAAGCGCAACAATGTGATCAGCGAAACCTAGTCTCTGCACAGCGTGGGTTGCCAACAGGACAGTAATGCCCATCGATCGGAACAGACCATCTTTTCCAAGAAGAGAGGCACAGATGTGATCCTCAGTGGACGCATCGAGGCCAGAAAACACATCATCAATGATGATGAGCTCCTTCCGAGCGTACAGTGCTCTCGCGAGAGCCAGTCGCTGCTTCTGCCCTCCGCTCAGCGAGATCCCTGCACTCCCAACAGGTGTTGCTGGCATAGTGTCAGTATTTATTCCGGCCCTTAGCACGAGCCGAAATGATATCTACTAACCGTGACCTTTAGGGAGGATCGCTATGTCGCCCTCCAGTCCACAGGCATGGACGACTTTGCTGCTACAAGAGGCATTAAATTAGCGTCGCTACTTCGGGGGATACCTAAAAGCGCCGTAACAGAATCGCAATGTGTGAAGTGAGACCTGATGGGAAAATATTAAATCGGCAACACTTACTACCAAGGCTCTTCGAATGCTGAAATACCCAATATGTTCTGCTGGATAGTGCCGTTCCTTACCCATCTGCCACAGAGGTCAGTCAGTGTTACTCAGTTCGAATGTCTCGAGAAGCTGTATGTGATGTGCAGTACTTCAAGCTAATAGAACAGGGCTTACGAAGTTTGATCGACAAACGCTGTGTCGGGCGAATCGCTGTAGATAAAGCCCTGGGATGAAGGAGTCTCGCCCAGCAAACCCTTCAGCAACGTGCTCTTGCCACAGCCGACAGGCCCTATGATGAAACATATCTGATGTCGTGGCACGATCAAGTTAAGATCTTGGATAGCAGGTACACCGCCTTCACTCCATGCAAAAGTAGCATTCTGAGCTAGCAACAGAGTCGACGATGAATCCCGAGTGGTCGATTTGAGCCCCTCGAGCTCGATGTCCCCGTTCTCTATCGACATCGAAGAAGTTTTACCGCTTTCGAGAGGTTTTACCAGGGGTAGTCGGTGGTCTTTCCGTGCGTCTGACTTTAAGAAGGTCTGTATACGGGTAAATGACGCCATCGCAGCGTTCAACAAAGGAACTGACAACACCTGAACACCCAATTAGCAATATTCTTCTGCTCAAAGAGGAGAGAACAGACTAAGGTATTCATCGGCTCTGCCTGTCATGATGTTAGCACCGCTCTTCGTGGAGACCTTGCTGTTATGTTTGGGTGATTGGGGTTGGGAGGTTGGGCACAGTGTCGCCACAATAGGGGATGTACACGTACCAACAGTGTAATCAGCGACAGTGCCGTGTAGGCAGAGGACGTATTCAAGGTCTGGCCAGTCGTACTGGCAATTATAACGAATATCGCAAACGTTGCTAGTGGTGCAAGTGTTGAAGTGCTGTTACCTGGAAAGGGCCAGGTAAACATTGGCTCGCTTAGCATTTTTACGTATCTTTACCTAAAAACACACGCACACAGAGAAGTCTTCTGAACATATTCGATAATCTCACTTCGGTAACCCGCAGACCTTGGATGACATCGGTTAAAATGCTAGAAAATCCGAGCATCTTGCATGGCTACCTATAAGATCAGTTGTGGGCGCACAATATCGGAACATGGAACTGCGCATGCCTTCATCGAACCAAGCATAGAAGCTGTAACGTCTACTCTCGTCTGTATACCCTCCATCCATACTTTCTGTGCCCGGCCCTTTGAAGATATTAGTCATGGTCACGTTCGAATGTTCTAAGATCCCCTGACGACATTGGAGGCGCTTGAACGCGATTTGAACCAAAGCAGACCTTGCCCGGACATACTCACCATATATTTTGCCATGGCCAAAATTCCGACCGTGGAGAAAATTGCAACAGCTGCAGGGGCCAGAAATGCAAGTCCCAGTTGCCGATGGAGCAAGAAAAGTGCTATAGCTAGCTCAATAGGAACTGCCCAAAACTCATGAAGAGTCCGGTAAGACTGACATATGGCTTCTAGTAATGGATATTAGGTAAGATGTTGGACATAGGCCGAGAGACATACCTACCTGTATCGTTTGACATCAACGTCACAGCAACGGACTCATCAAGAGCGGTTATACTCAGATCCATGGTTTTCGCATAGATGAGACCTACGAGCGATCCCCGTGTGGATGTGACAAAGCGGTAGTTCATGTGGTAGTAAGAGCCACTCGAAATTGCTAATCCTAAGAAGACGAGACCGAAAGCTGCGGTCAGCGCCCAGCCAACTCGGTCGGGGTCCTTAGAGTTGTTGGCAAACTCAATTGATCGTTGTAGGAGGAATGGCTGTGCGTAACGGAATCCCATCATACATATTCGAGGAAAGACGCAATACAAGAGAGCTGCTTTGTTCGCCCTGATCATGGCCCAAAATAGTGCTTGTGCGCGCTCTTGATTGGCAGACTTCCACGCCATGTCCGCGCGAGCCAGAAGAACACCCGATGCCATATCGTCGTCAATAGGATACAAGTCATCGTTTGCAAGAACCTTGGAAAACCCAGTCCGCATCAAATGGTTGAGCCAAAAGAAGAAAGATCTGTTGTAGATTCCACTGGTAACTTCTGGAGAAATGTAGCGATACTGGTCTAGCAGGATATTCCGCTTTTCAATCGCTTCTGAAATGAGTATCAAAACTTTTATGGCCAGAGCACTGGTAAACACAGCGCCAAATGTCTGTGTCGTCTCATGTGTCAGGAAAGTTCTGGCCCTGGCGACGTCAAAGGGGAGCGTGATGATGAGATAGACATTGATTATTGCCGACGGTCTGATCGAATGCATATGTTCCATATGGGATAACAGACATAAGCCAACAGCATCCACCAGCGTGAGAGATGCGGCAGCAATTGACGAGGGATTTCTGAGAATTGGAATTGCCGCAGTCATTATTAGAAGTGCGGTCTGCATACATGCAAATGCCATGAGAAACAGCTGGTTACTCGGTTAATTTAGGGAAGCAGCGAGAAAGGAAGCGAAAACGAACCAACTTGTTCTCGTACAGGAAGCTTTTCGATACTTTCCTAGACTTTCCATAGAGGGCAAATATTCGAAATGGAAGCACAATGAGTAGTAGACTGGATGGTAGGATAGAGAGTATAGTGTTTTCGAAGAGGATAGTGAAGTCAAACTCGTTTGGGACAGTAGGACCAAATGAGTTCAGAGAATACTCGAGTGACGAGTGATTCGAAGCCATCATGGCTTACTGGAAAGAGGTTCGAAGAGGAGGCTCAACTCTACAACTGGAAACCGATGCATTTAGCAAGACAGGAAGGATGAGGACCAATATAAAGCCGACGAGCGGTGTTCAGCTCCGAGCACCGGGAACGCAGGGCTGCCTTAGTATACTGCCTGTCGGCGACAGGTACGCAAGCAGGCGAGGCAGCAATGAATTAAATTCACTCTAGTCACTCTAGGTTATGGAACTTTAATATTACTCGGTGATGTTTTTAATAAGGGCCGAGCTGACGTGATCAAGTAACACCAGAAAATCGCGCATCGGAATAATACTAATTCTATGTAACGTTTCTATCTCGGTCGGTGTTATAAGTATAGACTCGTCGGTTAGTATCAGCTATAAAGTAAGGTAATAAGACACTCGATTCTTAATAGGAATTAAGACGTTACAAGCAGTGGTAAACTAGGTGTAAACTTACTATTTAATTTAAGCACGAAGCTCTACTATCTAGGAAACTACTTACTTGTTATATAGAACTTCCGACTTCTTATATAAGCCGTGTAAGATATCTTATAGGGCGCGTAAGCCTGTAAGCCCGTCTAGTAAGCTAGTATATCACGTGACCTATATCTACTATAATTAATATAACTATTATTATAATAATAAGCGTAGAGTATAGTACTACTCGCTAATTTATACTATTCTCTTATTAGTGCTATTCTCTTAATAGTACTATTAACCCTTTAGTACTAAATACTGACTAGTGCTATCTACTTAGTAGTACTATTAGTATTATAGTACTAACCCGTGACTTATACTAAGACTAAGCCTAGTTCGTGATACTATCCCCTTTCTAGCTTAGCGTATCCTTACGCTTAAGTATACCTAAGGAAATATTAATAACTACTTATAGCTATCTTCTTCTTTTATTATACTACCTGAACGCTTAACTAAAAGAGTTGATTATATTACGCTTAGGTAACAGATTAAATTAAGTGGAAAAATTATAGCACCTTATACTAGATATGAAAATGCGAATTATAAAGACTATATATCGCCTTACGATCCTAAACTAACTCGGTGTAGTTAATATGCCTGTTTAAATAAGATATATGATATACGTACTATGAACTATATACTAATAGTATTAGATTAGGAGTCTCTTAACTCCTAGATTAAGAAGTTAGATACTAAGAAAGAGGAGGTAATAGTAAAAATCCTTCGTTTAAAGAAATAGAAACGTTTCCTCTATAAAAGGCGGTAAAAGATAATTACTACCGGGCTAAACTTAATAGAAGAGCTTAATACTCTTGAAGCGTTAGAAAAGGAAGCTAAAGAGAAGCGGAAAGCAGAAGAGGTATAGAAAAGTGCTAAGTTAGTAAGCGCGGAATATCCTAGTTCCGGCGATATCGACTTCTCTTATAATCTAATAGTCAGCTTTCTCTTTAACCCTAAGGACCTGCTTTAAGTAGACCTGGGTTTCGTTAATAGAAACTAGTAAGTAGCTTTAGGTAGTGAAGGTTTAACTTAGGTTCTTAAGTGTTCTTGAATTATAGGTAATCCTTCTATTTCATTAGGTATTTAATAATACTATACTTATACTAATAATCTAGTAGTTCCTCTACTTCGTATTCTTTAAGCGGATTAATAGGTTCTGCGATTGTTTTTAGGGCTAGTAGTACGCCCGGTGGTACTTTTTCTAATAAGGATATATAGAATACTAGGAATACCTTTTTTATTATATTTAGTAGTTAGAGTTCGTAATTTAAAGGTCCTTTAACTTACTTAATCTTAAATAGTCCTAATTTCTTATAGTCTAATTTATCGCTTAGCTACTACGTGTTGATGTTTTTCTATAAAAGATAAACCTTATCCCCTTCTTATAGCGTTAGCTCCTAGCTACGTGTTTTATTATAGTAGTATACGTTTCTTTCTACTACGAACTAGAGTTCCTAGGATAATTCCTTATATAGGTCCTAAATCTTCTAGACCTGGATACGAGCTATATTATTATCCTTAATTATTAGGTTGGGTTCTCTATATATAATAGGTTCATAACTATAGTTAGTAAAGAATAGTATTATATTAGTTATTTCTATAGTCGAGCTATTATAGGCGAACTCTATAAGTAGTAGTAGTCTTACCTAGTTATCTTATTAGTAGTTAATATAGTATTATAAGTATACTTTAATAACTTAGTTTATCTGTTTATTTCCTTTATTTGTCTAAGGGTAAAATACTATTAAGAGTTTTCGTTTAGTTCTAAGGAAACTTATTAATACCTTTTAGAATTTAGATATAAATAGCTTATCTTAATCGGATACTATTTCTTCTAGTACTCTACGCTTAGAGATTACTTCTTTAAGGTATACTTACACTAGGTCCTCGGCTATAAGCGTTAATTTAACTAGTACTAGGTTTATATATTTAGTAAGTCTCTTTATAATAACTAGTATTATATTATAGCTAACTCCTATAGCTGGGTCTTTAGATATAAGTAATAGTCTAATAAAATCCTATAATATCGATTTCTAAAGTTATAGTAGTATAAGTACTATAATTATCTACTTATAAAGTATGTGCTTAGTTAGCTTATTCCTGATACAAGTATTATAATTTCTAACTACCTCCTTAACTACTACGTGAAGTCCCTCGCCTTAGTAATATCGCGAAATCCTTAGGTATATTCTTTATACCTTTTAATATCTATATACGAGTAATTTATATTATTCCTGAATATATTCCTTAGTTAGGCTAAGCGGGAGCTATAGCTTCCTATTTACTCGCACGTATCCTTTCTTAACTATAGTATAGTTATTAGTCTTTAGGAGAGACTTTTCGAGCTCCTAAGCTTTCTTTAGTATTTCTACTTAGGGTCCCTTAAGTTCTAAGGCTGCTACTTCTCGGATATAGGGGATTAAGTCCCTATTATCTAATTCCTTAAGTAAGGCGGTTTTATTATAGATCTTATCTCTTTTGTACTTTAGTAGCTTACTTAGGGCGTCGGCTCTAGCGTTATCTTTTCCTTATATATACTTGATTATAAGATTAAAAGAGGTAAGTTCCTCGACTTACCTAGCTAATTATCGATTATTTAAGACCTTAGTAGTTATAAAAGTTCGAAGATTTATATAATCGGTGTAGATAATAATTAGATACTTAGCTCCTTATAGATAGATCTTCTAATGTTTATATGCTTTAACGATAGCTATAAGCTCCTTCTTATATATATTATAATTTTATTCGGCTAGGGATATTTTTTCGGAATAGTAGGCGACTAAGTGTAGTTAGCTTTCCTTGTCTCGCTGTAGGTGAGCTGCACTAGTACAGGTATCTAAAGTGTCGGTTTCGATTATACTTTCCTTTTCCTTATTAAAACTATAAAGGATTAGTTCCTTAGTGAATTCCTTCTTGATTCGTTAGAAGGCTTCCTTGCACTAGCTAGTTTAGGTGAAAGAGATACTCTTCCTAGTTAGGTTAGTAAGCGGTTCGGCGATTTTAGAGTAGTTTCAGATAAACTATTAATAAAAATTAGTAAATCCTAGTTAGGATTATATATCCTTAATATTCTTAGGTGACTCCTACTCTTTTACTGCTCTAACCTTTTCTAGGTTAATACTTATCTGTCCTAGGTTTATAATATATTCTAGGAAAGTGACTTACTTAACTAAGAATTTATACTTTAATAGTTTTAGTCTAGAATCTACCTTATATAGGGCTTCTATAACTTATAGGACATGTCCTTAGTATTCCTTAATAGTTCTTAAGTAGACTAGGATATCGTCTAGGTAGTATATTATGAATTTTCTAATAAAGTCCTTTAGAATTTCGTTATTCTACCTTTAGTATATGGCCGGTGTATTTATAAGTCCGAATAGTATTACCGTGTGTTCCTATAAGCCTAAGGGTAAGATAAAAGCTGTTTTCTATTCGTGCCCTCTTTTAATTCGGATTAAATTAAACGCGTTATATTAGTCTAATTTAGTGTATACTATTGCTCTAGCTAGCTTATCCCGTAGGTACTAAGTATTAGGTAAAAGATACACGTCCCTTATTGTCCTATTATTAATTATATAATAGTTACTATAAGGTCTTCCTTTAGGATCCCCTACTTTCTTAGCGACTAATATATTAACCGCGTATAGTGATTTAGACTTCCGAATCTATCTTTTCTTTACTCCTTATTCTTACTATTCCTTAAGTGTCCTTATAGTAGTGTAATTATAGTAGTGAAGCTTCTTTGTAATAGGTATAAACCCTTCTTTAAAGTTGATCTCGTAGTCCTAGGGTTAATATTTAAGTAATACTCTTATATCCTGTAGATCCTTAAATATCTTTACGTACTTCCTATAGGGTACAGGTAGCTATTCTTATATATTATCCTTTTATCTAGGATGACCTTTAGATTCCTTCTAGCTAGGAATCGGACTCTTCTGTGTAGAGTTAATCAGCGTTATCCTTAAGGAGGTAGCGCTAGCCTCCTTTTCACCGGATAGTTAACTACGGCGATAGTTATATCTATTAAAAGTAAGTGTTCTTGCTTTTTAGTTAATACTAGGGTTATAGCTATTTATTTATATAGTTCTGAGGATAATATCATGTCGTCTAACTAGGATAATATCGAATAATAAGTATTCCGTGTAACTATTAGGTATCTTTATTTCGATACTCGCTATTTTATCTCGTACTTACTTATTAATCTCTACGTTTTTCCTATCTAATAAGGTAAGTTTATAAGGGTATGAGTTATGTATAATAGGTATATTTAGTTGTTCTACTAGTTGTAAGTAAATAAACCTTCCTATAGCTCCTAAGTCGATTAGAGCCTTAGCTATATTCCTATTTAGCTTTACTTAGACTACTAGTTAGTCTATCTCTCTAGTAGTAGTGAGTTCAGGGTAATTAAGGTGATCAGGGTACTCTTACGGTTTTACGGGTAAATCCCTTTATTCCTTAATAATTCTTCTTATTATCTTATCTATCTACTTCCTTAAGCCTTAGTTATAACTAATAAGGGTATATAGGATATCCTCCTTAAGGTTAACTTAGCTCTATATAGGTTCCTCTCTTATCCTTTAGAATTAGAGGGGTTCTTATACTTACTATCTTTACTTTTAATACTGTTTTCCGCTAGCTATTATAGTCACGACTTATATATCTTTAACTTCTAGATAGTTATCTAGCTAGCTATATTCCCGAGGCTTAGGTTCTTCTATAAGGCTAGCTATATATCTTTTAGATCGTTAGTCTATATACTCGGTGTTTTTTTAGAATACGATGATCTCAGCGTCTTAGTAGATAATAATATAACTAAGGCCTTACTCTAGGGTATCGTGAGTTCTTCGCTTTTTTACTAAGTCTAGCTTATCTCCCACGTGTATCTAGACTTATTATTCTCTGTTATAAGAGTAGAGGGCCTAATTTTCATTAATACTAGGTAGCCGGTTTACCTAGTGATTATTAATTACCTGGCTTTCTTATTAGGTATCTAGGGATTCTATATTACTAATTCGCTAGTTTTTAAGGGATTCGGTTAAGACTTCCTCTTAACTATTATCCTTACTAACTCGTTTAAGCACTACTACTTCACAGCGCTCGGTCTTTTATTTAGCTAAAGCGAATTATTATTTATCTTTAGGAGAGGCTTTCCTTCTGTTCTTATTCTAAGAGTAGTCCTTAGCGAGGTAGCTGGCCTTACTATAGGTATAGTATAAGCTCTTCTCTTATCGTTTCTACTTCTTAGCTTAGCTCTTACTTTCTCTCTTAGCTTTATCTATTTCTATCGGGTTATAATAACTCCGTTTATTATTAGGGTAGGGTTAGAAGTTTCCTTTTCTCTTCTTATATTATTCTAGGAACTAAGGCTTCTTATATTAAGTAGGGGTAAAATACCCTCTTTTTTCCTTCTATTATTCCTGGATCTATTCGTTAATAGTTATAGCTGTTTTAATTATTTCCTCTAGGCTATCGGGTTTATTAGCCCTAGAGAGTTCGTCTTTAATATAGTCCTTTAGGCCCTTATAGTACTAGGCTTTTAAACTACTATCTGTCTAGTCTAGTCGTATAGAGTAACAGTGGAACTCAGTAGTGTATTCGTGAATAGATCCTTATTAGCGGATACTAAGTAGGTGTTTCTCGGACTATTCTTTCTCGTTAGGGTCTCTAAAGACTCCCTTAATAGCTATAGTAAATCCTGTGATAGTGCGGAAAATAACGCGACTCTTCTTAGTTATAGTAGTAAAGTAAGCTCCGGTTATATATTAGTTAAGAAGGTAGTTGCTAAGGGCTAGTTTAATCTAGTGTACTATAGTGTTATAGAGGAATAAGGCGATCTATAAGACCTTAAGGGATTTAGCCTCGAACTTATCTCTATTAAAGGCTAGGTATATCTAGTATTAGAGTACGAACTATCCTAGCTTAGATCGTTAACTATAGAAGGTATCTAGTAGGTTAACTTAGGGTAGAGTAACCTTATCTTTCTTCTTACTAGTCTAGGAGTTTTCTCTTATAACAGATCCTTCCTTAGGGGCTATTATATCTTACTAACGATACTTTAAGTGAGGTGCTTAAAGTGTAATATTTCTAACTCGATTAGTATCGTAAGTATAGACTTATTAGTTAGTATTAGCTATAAAGTAAAGTAATAAGACGCTTAATTCTTAATAGGAATTAAGATATTATAAGCAGTAGTAAACTAGGTATAAACTTACTATTTAATTTAAGCACGAAGCTCTACTATCTAGGAAACTACTTACTTATTATATAGAACTTCCGACTTCCTATATAAGCCGTGTAAAACGTCTTATAAGACGTGTAAGCCTATAAGCCCGTTTAGTAAGCTAGCATATCACGTGACCTATATCTACTATAATTAATATAACTATTATTATAATAATAAGCGTGAAGTATAGTACTACTTACTAATTTGTACTATTCTCTTATTAGTGCTATTCTCTTAATAGTACTATTAACCCTTTAGTACTAAACACCGACTAGTACTATCTACTTAGTAGTACTATCAGTATTATAGTACTAACCTGTGACTTATACTAAGACTAAGCCTGGTTCGTGACATTCTATACCTAAATCTAATGCAACTCCTTTATAACTAACTTGTAAAATATCTAATAACTTACGATACGAATATAAGAACTGAAGCTATTCAGAGAATTAAAAAATACTATACTAACTCGTATATAGCTATTATAAATAACTTTCTAAATAAGAGACTACCTCTATAACTTAATAACGTTATTATACTATATAAACGATATTCCGATACTAACGAAGAGCTTAGAATTGCTCTAATTAATATTAATAGTATATTCTAAAGCTAAGT
Source organism: Cadophora gregata (assembly GCF_030347475.1). Classification (NCBI taxonomy): domain Eukaryota; kingdom Fungi; phylum Ascomycota; class Leotiomycetes; order Helotiales; family Ploettnerulaceae; genus Cadophora; species Cadophora gregata. The sequence continues at coordinate 1,259,133 of NW_026695938.1, read as the reverse complement.
GAAGTGTTTTAACTAATTAAGAGCCTATATTAGTGATAAATATAAGGTAGTTTCAGTAGAGGATTATAAGTAGGAAGCTAGAGAAGGCATATGTTACTATAGAGAGCTCTAAAAGATATAAATCATGGAATATTAGCTATAGAAAGTATTATCTCTATTCGAGTCGATTACTCTTTAGTAAATATTAATTATATATAATATAACTTTATTAATTTCCTCTTAAGGCACCTTAGACTACTCTTCCTTCTAATAAGCTATTATCTCTTAATTATTCCTTAAGTATATACTATTCTAACGTCGAGCTTTAATTCTCCGGCGTATATACTTCTATATCTACTTAATTAGGTTTATATCCGGAGATTAGAAGAGCTAGGAAAAAAGGATAATATTCTACTTAGTAAGAAGGTAGACTGTATAGTAAGAATAATAAGAACTAGCGTTATCTATTATAATTCTAAAGAATAGATAAGTTCTAGAGAGTTCCCGGTACTATTAAAGTATTATAAGAGCGATATATCTAAAGTAAAATCAGTACTAATTAACCTCTCTTTTTATAGTATTCCGAGTAAAGTAGTGATTTCGTAAATAGACCTCTTACCTTAGTAGGGCTCCTTTAAATTATACTCCACACTATTCCTTGTCTTATAATCTTACTATAAGAGACTACTAATATATCATATTAAGCTAGCTATTCTATTCGAGGTTCAGTTGTTTAAAGTGTTCCTTAGCTTATTCCTTTTACTTAGAGATCTTAGTAATAAAGACTTAATATAGTCTATTTCGCTCTCTTAGGGTGATAATTCTAAAGAACTAACTATAGGAATAATTATCGTTCTTATTTATTCTAACTTTTATATCTTTATAGTACCTCTTGTTCTTCCTTTACTAGTAGAGGTTAAGTTAATCTTTATTTAGACGGATTAATATAGCGTCTATAAAAGTAATACTCTTAGGAGCTTCCTTTAAAACCTTCTTTAGCTCTTTAGCTTCTCTTTTATAGTCTTTCTTATAATCCTTACTTAATCGTAGCTTATATTCGGATTTCTTTCTTAATACTCCTACCTTATAAAGAACCTTTATAAAAAGGTTAGTAGAGATTTAAATATTATATAATTTATAGTACTTAGAGATATAAAAGTAAGTATCTTTTCTTCTCTCTTCCTATGAACTTAAAGCCTTTTCTATAAGATATTCCTTCTATAATACACTTAGCTTCTTATAGCTCCCCTTCTAACTATTTATAACGTATATTATATTACTAAAAAGCTTCCTTCCTTTACTATTTCATAGACTTTTAGTTTCCTAACGTTTAATAGCTTTATAATATATCTTTTATATTATTCTCGCGGAAAGAGAGTTATATTATCCTACCTAAAGGGCTACTTCTTCCGTAGAGCTGTTTTTTCCGGTTTGAGCTATAATTTACTAGTAACGATTAATAGGTTACTTCTCGCGAGTAGTCTTTAAAGGCTTTAGATAATAGCTAATCGATCGGCGCGGTTTTCGAGGCATTCTAATAAGAATTAGTAGAGATATTAAGAGGTAATAGCAAAGGTACGTGTTATTTATTTACAAAATTATAGTGTTCCAATTACTTACGTCAGCCCGGCCCTCATTAAAAACATCACCGAGTACCCAGGTACTGATTGCTGTGCCACGCCATTTTGATAAGGGACCCCCAATGCCGCCATTGGCGACCAACAGCAGCACTAAGTGGTGGTGCTGCTGACCTAGGCGGCTCCACAGGGGACTGAATCTGAATCTGAATCTGAATGTCCCTATTCCCGAAGGTGACAGACATCCGACAGGACATGTCAGTCTCGTCGGATGACATTTTCTCTACTCTACCCTCGGTTTCTGTCCATTCAATTACTCTGTCGCCCTGATATCCCGGCTGTCCCGTTCACCACGCAGTCTGAGCAGTGCAATCAGGGTTGCCTTCGAGGGTCGGGTCCATATGGCGTGGAGTTAGTACTATAGCCAGGTAGGGTAAAGCTGTGTGTGAATACCTTAGCTACAGAACCTGAATGTAGCAACGCCGATCACTTGACTGGTACAGTACTGTACTATGCTGTGCTGTGCTGTGCTGTGCTGTGCTGTGCTGTGCTGTGCTGTGCTGTGCTGTGCTGTGCTGTGCTATGCTGTGCTGTGCTATGCTATGCTGTGCTGTGCTATGCTGTGCTATGCTATGCTGTGCTATGCTGTGCTGTACTATGCTATGCTGTGCTATGCTGTGCTATGCTGTGCTGTGCTGTGCTGTGCTATGCTGTGCTATGCTGTGCTATGCTATGCTGTGCTGTGCTGTGCTATGCTATGCTGTGCTGTGCTGTGCTGTGCTGTGCTATGCTGTGCTGTGCTATGCTATGCTGTGCTATGCTATGCTGTGCTGTGCTATGCTGTGCTGTGCTGTGCTGTGCTATGCTGTGCTGTGCTGTGCTGTGCTGTGCTGTGCTGTGCTGTGCTGTGCTGTGCTGTGCTGTGCTGTGCTGTGCTGTGCTGTGCTGTGCTGTGCTGTGCTGTGCTGTGCTGTGCTGTGCTGTGCTGTGCTGTGCTGTGCTGTGCTGTGCTATGCTGTGCTGTGCTGTGTGGTGGCGGCTGACATTCGACCGAAGCTGACACACAAAGCCGGAAGAGGAAGTTGATAAGAAATAGAAATCGCTCGACAAGACAGAATGGGGGAGGGTGGCCTTGACAGAGTGGGCATGACCATGACCATGACGAACTCAAGACAAGCTAAAGTGCCATTTTCTAGGAGTATGAGTACGAGTACCAGCCACATACGAGTATGCATAAGGTGGGTATAGAGCTACATGCTTGCAGATTAGGTAGGTAAGGTAAGGTAACTTCGTAACTTACTTACAGTACTCCGTATGTATGATATGTTAGCGATTGCGAGTCCACTCGCGCTGGGGCAGAGGCAGACACATGCATACGCATACGCAAATTGCACATGGACATGGACATGGACATGCACACGCACATGCACATGCACCAGGTAAGAGTTCTAGCAGAATTCGTAACGAGCACTGCACTGCACTGCACTGCACTGAATGCACTATATGGCACTATACGGCACTGCACTGCGCTGGGCTGCAGCGATGCTGTCGTCAGCCCACGATGCGCGGGCGGGCGTTGGCTTCAGGGCCAGCAACAGCAACAGGAACAGGCTTCCATTCCATCCTATTCGCTTACCTAGTTTGCCTACCCTACCCTACCTCCCGGTGTACGTAATTATCCGCACACTAAAAATGCCTCACTAATAATACTACGCACCTTGTAAATTTAATAACTCTACTACTACTTAACTAAATCTCTTAATTTTTAAAGTAAAATGAAGCTCTCTAATAGACCTTTAACTCCTAACTCTATAAGAGCGATTAATCGAACGATTAGTACGTATAAGCCTAGCGAAAAATACTTTATCTTATATAAAGTATCTATAAAAGCTATTATCTAGTAGGAGTCTTGAAAGCTACCTCTTAAACGTACTTTAAAGACTGAAATCTTCAATTTAATTAAATATAAACCTTATTAGGTATATAAAGCTCTTTTAAAGTAATTAGATAGTATAAAAACCTTATGAACCTTTTAAAATAACCTATTATAAGATAAGTACTAAAGGCGTAGTCTGAAAGCTAAGATTCTACTCTCTTAAGTTAATAAAATAGAAGATATATTAGAGAATTATAAATAAGAAGGTTATACCTTAATTTAATAACAATTAGAGGAGAATATTAGATTAGAAGGAGTTTCTAATCGCCTGATTCGATAGAGGCTAAATACTTATAGATAGTATATTTATAAGGTATATAAGAAGCTATATTATTACTTAGATCTTTAAGATAAGCGTAAGAAGTAGGTAAAAGATATAAAAGTAAAGTATCTAGAACTAAAGGATTAGAGTAAAGTATAGTTTTCTAATAAATACTATAGTAGTTTTAGTTTATAAGAGAGTATTAATATTATCCGGAAAGCTAGGATATAGTATTATCCTAACTATATCTTAGAGATTAAGAAGCCTAAGAAGAAGAAGGATAAAAGTAAGAGGAAAAGGAAGAAGTAAGAGAATAATAAGAAAAAGAAAGATAAAGATATTACTTCTTTAAAACTCTATTAGTAAGCTATAATTAAGTATAACTTCAAGTCTGATATTATCTTTTATAAGGTCCCTACGAATAATAATAGAAAGATAATATATAATATATATATTAATTAGATCCTTAAGCTAATTATTAAGCTATAGATTAATACTAGCTACGATTTTATACTTAAAGAAGATAGTAATTCAGGCTATAGATATAGTAAAAATAATACTAATAATAAGGTTAAGTAATAGAAAATATAATACAGCCTTATAACTTATAAAAACTATACTAAATCTCCTAATTTCTCTCTAATTAAGAATAACTAGTTTTTCCTAAAGAATAAGTTACGAACTATAGGCTATTAGGACGTAGAAACTATAAAGGAATTAGTCTTAGAGGAGTAGGAGAAGCTCTCTTAAGAGACTATAAATAAGTAAGTTAATAAGATACCTTAAAGGCTTTAAAAGTATATTAATTATAATAGTAAAAGAACCGGCTACTAAAATACTACTTATAATACTATAATTTATTAATCCTAAATATCGTAGTGTATTAATTTAAGTAGTAAATAATAAGGGGGTTAGTATTATTGAATGCGGGGCATTTTTAGTATGCGGATAATTACGTATACCGGGAGCCTACCCTACCCTACCCTACCCTCCCCTACCTTACCTGAGGCACCCAAGGCACCAGAGGGGTCCTCTGCTCCGCCCCGCCCCGCCCCGCCAATCGGGCCAAGCACCGAACCCCCCATTTCCACTCCATCCACCTGCTCGTACTGTACTCCTACCTAGGCACCTGAATCCAACATCCCCTCCCTCTCTCTCCCCACCCAAAATCCGAGATGCATCAACTTAATAACCTTAATCTCCACTTGGAACTTCCGTGCGCTTTTGAAGCTCAAAGCTGCGTGACACAGGGCGATTTGGGATTGACCACGGACCAATTGATAAATTACAATGACCATACCACCACTGACGATCCGCAACTTAACCGTTACCCCTCTCGAGTTGAAGGCGGTGGAGCGATTCGAAGCTGGAGGCTCGACCAGGAATAATGGCAATGCTGGTGGCGTTGCAAATATTACACGAGCCCTCACTGGGCTGATGAACAACTTCACCAGTCCATCCTCGCCCGATCTTGCTGCAAAGTCAGACAGTTTCAGTGCCCAAGACATCTCCATACCTATTGCTCCATTTGAGTCAAAGACAACCGACATCCAACCAATTGCCAATCAAGTCTTGCGATTAACGGTGGAAGCAGACGGGCAACGATATAGAATCGATACCCCAACACTGTCACAACGTTCTACGCTTCTGTCGCCAATCTCGCCAGACCCTCGTTTCGAGTTCACCGGGGTGTTCATACCGAGCTCCTCGCATCTTGCTTTATATTCTTCCGCAAAGCTAGAATCATGGATGAGCAAGCTCAAGGACGAGATACCACTCTCTGCGCTCAGTATTCCAGGGACACATAACTCTCCAACACACCACACTGCTCTTCCTTCTGTTCGGTGTCAGGCGGTAGGTGTTAAAGAACAACTCAACAACGGTGTACGATTCCTCGATCTTCGAGTTCAGCCAGAAAATCCGGATGATCCTTCCAAGGACGGACTGGTACTCGTCCATAGCGCATTCCCCATTTCCCTCACTGGTAACAAGTACCTCCGTGACCTCCTCAATACCGTTCATTCGTTTCTGGATGCCAATCCCAGCGAGACTGTCATCATATCACTGAAGCGTGAAGGGGTGGGAAAGGCCACAGATCAACAGCTGAGCAAGATCCTCCATACTCATTATGCAAATGATACAACCCGTTGGTTCTTCGAGAACCGTATTCCTACTTTAGGCGAATCCCGGAAAAAAGTTGTTTTGATCCGGCGGTTTGCTCTGGATGAGTCTTTAAAAGGAGAGCAGGGTGGTAAAGGATGGGCAATCGATGCGGAAAGCTGGCCAGACAACTGCGCCGATGGGACTTGTTCCAGTGGAGAGATTCGAGTCCAAGACTTCTATGAAGTTGCAGAGAGTGAGAACATCCAGAAAAAGATCGGCTTCTCAACCGACCAATTGGCGAGAGCGGCTCAGGCAGTATGTGCTTTGCCCGGACATGCAAATGCTGCCGCTGGGGAGGCAGCAAAGCAACCGTTCTTTATGAACTTTCTCAGTGCCTCAAATTTTTGGAGGGCAAATTGCTGGCCAGATCGGATTGCTGCGAAAGTAAATCCATCGATCGTGGAGTATCTGTGTCGCCAGCACAATGCTACTGCCGGGCAACCTGGCGATGGAAGTACTGGAATTGTAGTTTGCGACTGGGTAGGAATCGGCGGAGACTGGGATCTTGTCCGTTGCATTGTAGGTATGAATGCTAAACTTCAAATGAGGTAAAATTGGAGCTTCCGCATAAAGTTATACACTGTTTGATTGATATGGATCTACACATAGAATACAATGCCTCTATGGCCATAGGCAGCCATCATCCCGCCTTTGTCTCTTCCTTCCCTGGCTCAGATACACCCTTCTCTTTATCCTCCAGCATAGTCCTTCTGCCTTCTACGGTAAAGTAAAGACTCTTCCCAGCACTCTCCAGGGTATTAGTAAGACCAGCACCAAAGCCTTGCAACATAGAAACCAGCTGCGCCTGCAAACCCTCCAATCCACCTTCGATGCTTCCTACCCATTTCGTTCCATCGACGTCGAAGACTTTCCCCTCCACCCTAGCCCCTAAAAGTAACAACTTCTGCAATCCAGTTTGCACAGGAAGGTCGTGCCAGCCCGGATTCGCCCTTCGAGTTGGAGCTGGAAATTGCGGCGCACTAGGCGCTAAAATCGACAGTGCTGCTTTCATATGCTGCGGCGAGACACCGGGGAATGTCAAAAGCATCAATGGCCCAGAGAGTAAAGGTGCCAATGCATGAGCCGTCCTTGTATCCGCCACTGCTTCATGAGCTGCCTTTGACAAAGTATGTGTCAACTCTACAGGGGGTGGTGCAGGAGTCTTAGGATGCAATGTTTGCGAATCCGGCTTATAAAACTCAACAACCCGTAAAGCTGCAGCAAAGATGCCCGTCTGAATGATCTGAATCTTGATACCTTCAGCCAGATTCTCCGGTGGATGACCAGCGGCCACTCTCGCATCGTCCACTTTCTGCAGAGCTTTGGATAATTCTCGCCTTATGCCGACCCATTCCATAGATTTCAGGTTGTTGTGCTGGAAGAGGAGCATGAGAGGCGTAGAGCGAAGAAGGGAGGCATATTGACGAAGGAGTTGAGACTTTCGAAACTCGGGCGGCTTGTACGATGGAGGTTGCGTAGAAGGATATCGAGCCACTGGAGGTGTTGATCTTATCATCTGCTCGTGAGATGCAGCAGGTGTAGTTGCTGCTGCTGTTGCATATTGGCGTTGGAGCCGGAGTGGCCGTTGGCACCGTAAGATGGATGCAATCGCCTTTGAGGGTGGATGTATTCGTGGCGGCATTCTTTTCATCAATGTTAGTAAAAGTGTACACCGTGCGTGTTCGTGCCGTATCGCAATTAGGTGGACGAACCTGGGTAGGAGGATCATGGAAGTGTCGAAGGACGATGCTTGAGCTCAAAATAATTGTACCTCGATATGACGGAAGAGGTTTAGCCCGGGTTTATAACTCCCCTGCTAACGGGTAAGTTGGGCTGGACACCTATTAACCTTCTTGAGTCACGACACAAACGCATTTGTCTTCTACCTACGTCGTTTGCATACGGTCTCGCTCTTATTCGGACTCAATTGACGGCTAGGACAGAGAAGATGTCTTCTGGGGTGGACCTAAGTGCTTCTCGGAATGTTACAATAACCCCATTGCTAAGGAGGTTGTGGCCGTCGCCCGGTGAAAACAAAGTCACTGCGGACGAGATTGCTCTGGCAATTGCACATATCTTCACAGACCAATTGTCTCCAGTTCAGACTGGAGCTCTCCTTACATGTCTACATTTCACAGGCTGGGATCGGAGACCAGATGTCATCGCAAAATGTGCTGCTGCTATGAGAGAGGCTGCTTCTCAGATTGATAGAGTCGCTTTGGAGAAGGTCGTCAATGCACGTGGTAGGCCTGAAGGTGATTACCATGGTGGTCTTGTGAGTTGTACTCCACTCTGTCATATCAGAACGGATATGCTGATTGATTGTAGTGTGACATTGTCGGTACTGGAGGCGATTCACATCATACATTCAATATTTCCACTACATCGTCGATTCTGGCTTCCTCTCTACTTCTCCTGAGCAAGCACGGTAACAGAGCCTCCACCTCCAAGTCTGGCTCAGCGGATCTGCTCACTTCCACCCTTCCCACGGCACCAAATTTGAATGCTGTGACCCCAGGGACGATCTCCCAGGTCTATGAGAAGACCAACTATGCCTTTTTGTTCGCCCCAGTCTTCCATCCAGGAATGAAGTATGTTGCTCCTATTCGTAAAGAACTCGGATGGAGAACAATCTTCAACCTCCTTGGACCTCTCGCAAATCCAGTCGAAGGCAACATCGAAGCTCGTCTACTCGGGGTGGCCCGTAGGGACATTGGTCCTGTGTTCGCCGAGGCTTTGAAGATGAGTGGTGCTAGGAAAGCTATGGTTGTCTGTGGAGAAGAGGATCTTGATGAGATCAGTTGTGCCGGTCGGACGTATTGCTGGAACTTGATCGATCGATCAACAAATAAGGATGCATCCCCCAACAACGTTGGTGTTGAGAGTTTCACCATTGCAGCGTCTGACTTTGGGTTGCCACCTCATGAGCTCAGAGACGTGTCTCCAGGCAAGGAGCCGCATGAAAATGCAGCCATCTTGACGAACTTGCTTCAGAACCGCTTACCACAGGATGACCCAATCTTGGAATTTGTCCTCATGAACACAGCTGCGTTGTTTGTCGTATCGGGTATCTGTGAGGCAGATACGAGTAATATGGGTCACGGCGATGATGGGAAGGTCATCAAAGAGCGAGGTCCTGGCGGAGGAAGGTGGAAGGAGGGGGTCAGGAGAGCAAGATGGGCCATCGAGAGTGGTGAAGCTTGGAAACAGTGGAGCGCTTTCGTAGAAGTCAGCAATAGCTTCAACAAGAGCTAAGCTGCCCGGTCTCATCAAAGCAGAATCCTTAACTTGCACCATTTATTGATAGCACGTGTGCTCTGTGGATGGAGGGTTGTTTGCTTGACCACATCACCACAGTTTCATTCGCTGAATATATCTCGGGGTTTGACGGTCCGAAGTTGCTGAAGCCATCATCATCGTGGCTGTCCGCACCTGAATCAAGGCGACAGTTCGCTATTGGAGAGATGAGGTGTGTCTAGGTATACCAGAGAAGTCGGGACGAAGATCGGACCTCCCATGCAAACACTTCCGGTCCGCTCCCACTTCCTTTGCCAGCAACAAAACAACAGACTCTCCCGTCTTAAATGGCAGTCTGTTTACGAGACTTCTATTTTTTGAGCCCCTGGCCTTATATTTTGCTCGCCATCAAATGCCCCGAGGTTCTCCATTCCCAAACCTTGTCTAGGTCGCTATTGCATCTTCCAACGCGGGGCACTTTCTAACCCCACCATTGACGTCCTCAACCAGGAATCTAGGTATCAGTCCCGTCTGTCACTTTGAAAGCAAGAACTCTTCACAAATCTTGACATCTACCACTCCTGTTCCAAGTCCACGCCTTTCGATATCTTCGGAATGTCCAAGCCAACTGTTCTTCTCCTAGGAGAAATCGACCAGTAAGCGGTCCGATCCCCCAAGCCTTGATCCACTCTCTTTCCCCTACCGTCGGCCCAAGCCTTCTGAATGTTACTGATCAAGCCATTGGCAGCGCGCACAAACAATGGCAAGACTCTATTGCCTCGATAGCGAACGTGATCGAACCCAAAGCCAGATCGCGAGCCGAATTCATAGAGGAATGTAAAGCCGGAACGTTCGACTCAGTAGTTGCCGCATACCGAACATTTCTTAGTGTAGCCATCACAGGGCCATTTGATCAGGAACTTGTAGCTGCACTGCCGAAGAGCTTGAAGTTTTTATGCCACAATGGTAAGAGGAATCTGCTCTAGGTGTATACGGTGTGATCTCTTGCGTATGGGTTATGCTAACGGGGGCAGGTGCCGGGTATGACCAGATCGATGTACACGCGTGCACTGCAAAGGGAGTTCGGGTTTCGAATGTTCCTACAGCAGTAGACGATTCCACTGCAGACACGAATATATTCTTGATCTTGGGGGCTCTGAGAGGCTTCAATACGTGTAAGTTTCGCATCCTTTCTTAGCAACAGTACACATAAGTAACACAACAACAGCCATGATGGCTCTCCGCGAAGGACACTTCAAAGGATCTACTCCGCCACCACTCGGCCACGATCCACAAGGAAAGGTGCTGGGGATTTTAGGAATGGGGGGAATTGGACGGAATTTGATGAAGAAAGCTGCGGCCTTTGGCATGACTACTCAATACTATAACAGATCACAATTGCCGGAAGAACTTAGTGGCGGTGCGGAGTACGTGAGCTTTGAAGAGCTGCTGAAGACCAGTGATGTACTGTCTTTGAATCTGCCATTGAATGTGAGTCAAGGCTACCTACGGGAATGGTTAGACGACTGACAAAGATAGAAACAAACCCGCCACATCATCTCAACGAAAGAATTTGAAATCATGAAGCCAGGCGTCGTTATCGTCAACACAGCTCGCGGGGCTGTAATGGACGAAGATGCTCTCGTCAAGGCTTTGGGTAAGGGACAAGTTTGGTCCTGCGGTCTCGATGTTTACGAGGAAGAGCCAAAGGTGCATCCGGGCTTGATCGCTAACCCTCATGTAATGCTTGTTCCTCATATGGGAACGTGGACGGTGGAGACGCAAACAAAGATGGAGGTTTGGTGTTTGGATAATTTGAGGAGTGCGATTGAGAGGGGGAAGTTGATAAGTCCTGTGTTCGAGCAGAAGGATATGTAAGTGAGCATCTTAGAGAAAAAAACACTCGGAGGCGGACATGGGGTGTGTTTAGACACGTTTTATTTAGACCATCAAGAGGAAGTAATCTAAAGATCCTGTAAAATCTCCCGCTTTTCGGATTTATCAGAGGAAGATGAAATATGACTGTCGCCGGCAAGCGAACCTAAGACCTACAGAGGCCAATCATACTGCGAAAACACGCGAGCAGGTCTCCAGCCATAGAATCAGCAAAGTCTTAGGCGATTCTGAACGCTGAACGCATAGGTAGCACCAAACGCTTCCGATCCTTCTCACAGAATTTTCAGAAGAAAGCCAAGATCATCACGAACCAATGTGCTCAGAGACACATGGCACATGGACTCGGTGTAATAAACGGCGACTATTTCGAAATCATGGCATTCTCGCATTTTTTTGGTCCTGTGACGGATGGAAACTAGAATACAGAAGCAGCACCTGAGGGACATGCCAGACTAGACTGCTGCAGAACTAAATCAGCCATCCAGCATCAGCATGAAAATGAATCTTCTTCGCAAGCGCCAGCTCCGTTCACCCCCAATGCCAATTCCCAATTCTGGTACCGCAGCAGCAAAACATACTGGGCAGCACAAGCCAACCATGAAAGCAATGGCACGTCTCTCTAACTACTCCATACTTTTACTCATTTTGATTCTTTTCCATGTTTCCTGCTGCAGTAAGTAAAAAGGAGATTTAGGAAAGTGCAAGCGCGAGAGGACGAAAGAGAGAACGACGAGGTGGACCAATGAACGAGTAGAAAGTCGACTGTCCATCCATCTAGAGTACATCTGACTTAGCTGCATAACAACGCGCGCTCCTGCAAATTTCGATTCCACCGCCAAACCGTCCATCCATCCATTCATGTTTATGCTGATGTAAAAGAAGGGAAGAAACATCTTTCTAGGTAGGGCCATTGGCAATATTCTTGGACACCTGCCTTGCCAGCTCAGACGGGAAGGAAAAGAAGATAGACCCCCATATTTCCCTTCCATGCTACAAAGAATGAAATGAGCCATATGCAATGCGACGCCTAGAAACACCTTTGTGACGCCAGATTATGGACAGATTACTTCGCCTCCGGGGAAGCTGTGCTATGAATCGATGGTGGTGGTAGGGAGGGAGTGGCCCAAGAACGAGCTGCCAGATCACACAATCTCCGAATGACGTTGGTTGTTCCAGATCCGGCGGCCTCATCTGAGACAAACTTCTTCGCAACCAGAAGCTTGCTTTTGTTATCACTCTCATCTAAGTGGAGTGGCGTGTCATTGTCGGTGTACTCAGAGACACGTTGACCGAGACCGCGTATAACAGCGATGGAGTACAGGACATCACGGTTCTCCCGACCATCAAGAAGGTTTCGGAGAGCGGAAAGTGTGTCATCGACGTCCTTGACCGCATTGCTATCTTCATATGGGAGGACGACAAAGTTGCCGAGAGTGTGCCAGAATTCCAGCTCGCGGAGTCTGTGATGATCTGTACTGCCAGGGATAGGTGCAGTGAGAGGATTGACTGCGGCCACGCGCCCGGTCAACAAAGTCTCAAAGACATCCAGACGATTGGTTGCTTCAGTAACATCATCACTGGCTGGGACGGTCTTCGATTCTTTAGCGACGTTGACCTCAGATCCTCTCACCATCGTAGCAAGAGTCCAGACAGTCCGACTTTCAACACTACCGGTGTATACCATCTCCTTGGGGTCCTCTTGCGACGTCTTTGCAAAGTGGAAGAGAAGACAGCCGAATTGATCCATTAGATGCTTGGTGCTGAGAAGTCTGTTCAAGCCCTTGGTGGAATACCACTTAGACTCAATAAAGTTCTCTAGGCCTGGGGCATAGATGCTGTAGTAAAGGTGCTTGATTTCCTCGATTGAAGATGGATCATTGGTGATGTCACGGGAAATACGAGGAGGCTGAGGTTGCTGATCAAGAAGTTCGCTAACCTGTCTCTTTGCTGGAGGGAAGTCAGTGGTTTGTCCAGGGACATATGCAACAGGAAAGAGCTGAATGAGGAAGACCCATCTCTCAGGCGCATCGATATCACTGCGATGCCCTTGCGAGGCGGCCAACACTGCGTCGAAATGCTTGCCAGTTGCCTGGGATCTGCTCGGGATATTTTACATACCTGGAGATGTGGTTTGGTATGTCGGGGCGGTCGTATTGACTGGAGGTGCTGCGGCAACATCCGCCAAAGCAGGATCAATTGCGTTGGTGTAATCGTATTGTGGGTGGGCAGAGCCAGGTGAACTGACGCCGACAGAGAGAGCGGGATCGTACGACGACATATTCGCAGGAGGCGCACCGTAATTTGCGAGCATCTGAGGTTGTTGTCCGTATGGGTTCGAGGTTGCTACCATGCCACCAAGAGAGGGAGCAGAGCTTGGGGCGGGCTGGATGGCAGCAGGACCTGGTTGTTGCTTAAAGATAGGATCGTAGCCAAGACACTCACGCTTGGACTTCTGGCAATTACGGCAGGCTGGGTGTTGTTCGTCGCACTGAGATGCGAGTTAGCAAATGATCGAGGGTAACGACAATGTCGGGCGCGAAAAGCGAGGTCAGCAGAAAACGGACTTGGAATGGGAAATGAGAGTCGGTAACGGCCAAGGGCCCGCCCATCCATGCATCTCCAGACTGGCTTGAGTAAAGCGACCTCATGTGCTCACTCGCCTACTTAGGTAGATTCGCTTGATGTAAACGAAGAGAACCCTTCGCGAAGAACCGAAGCGCCCAACCTCTTCTCTTCTCTTCTCGCGTACATCATTTTCAAGCTGTTGCGCTCGAAGAACACGAAACGAAAACGCACTGTACTGACCTTGATTCTACGCTTTCGGCATGTGAGGCAGCCTGTCTTGGTTCTGCGTTTGATTTCCTTTACGTCCAACAGGAGCGTCAGCATTTGCATATGCGGCGCCGGCTTTTGAGATCACGGAAATGCTCACCTTCTTGTGTCGGCCACCGCTCATGACGCGCGAATCCGCAGAAACTGGGAGAGCATATCGCATCTGGCCCGAAGGATCAGACGTGACATTTGCGTACTGGTGAGAGGGATGTGGCAAGGTCTGGCCTTGGTTGTGATAGTATGGACCGCCCATGTGCGCAACTGGTGGTGGAAGACCCGAGCCCATATTCTGCTGCTGCGATTGCTGGTCGATGAGGCGCATCGAGGGAAGGGACATCGAGTTGTTACTGCCGGTCGAGCTGGCGCGATATGGTTCGGTTGCTTGAGGTTGGTTCGGAGGAGGATAATATTGGGCGTTCGAAAGGGAAGGTGATGGATAATTACCATTCGTAGGACTTGGGTAGCCAGATGGTCGCTGGCCACCTTGCTGAGGTTGCTGAGAGCCCGACATCGATGGAGAGGGCGGCGCAGAGCCGTTCTGGAGATGGGAGTTGTTGTTGGAGAGGTGCGGGCTGTTGCTGTTGCGATTATTATTCTGCTGCGCCATGAGAGACGATGCTGACAGTTTGTCGGCGGGTTAGGGAGGTGTTTGCAGTTGGAAGTTGAGGTGATGAGATGATGGGACGCAACAACACCGACTAGTCGCGAGCGTCAGTGCAGTGAATCGGAATCGATTTCGTCGACGCTCAATGTCGCCGCGCAGGCTGGTATCTCGAATGGTCTGTAGGACTTTCGAGGCCCTCTCGGGTAGGTCGCTCCCTTGATGCTGAAGCGAACCGAGATACAGTAAACTTGATGGAGAGTGGAGCAGAAATATAGATAGGTAGGTAGGTAGGTAGGTAGGTAGGTAGGTGGCAGGTGTCGGCAGGTCAAGTCAGGGCAGGTTAGGCCAGGTCAGTCAAAAATGGCTGTCTCGAAGACAGGGCAGGGCAGGACAGGGCGGAAAGGGAGGGCTGGGCTGTGCTCAGGCTCAGGCTCAGGCTCGGTCAAGGCTGACCGGCAACGTAATTCGTAACGGACGTGCAGCAGCAGCCAGCGGCAGCACGATGCAGTAGGTATTAATGCGCTGCAGCTGGGAGGTAGACTTTGGGTCAAACTAAACGGATGCCAGGGCGTTGTAAACAGGGAGGGTGATTCAAGGCAAAGGTAGGTAGCAGGTAGGTGGTACCTTTAAAAGCAGACCATGCCAGTTCTGCAGGCGCGCGCGGCGGGCAGCGGTCCACTTGAAAAATCTTCTGGTTGTCTGCCTGCTTACCCCTTATTGGACTAGCGCGTTGGAAAGACCTTGTCGTATCGTGTTCCTACCTAGGCAAATTTGCCTTACGAAGTTAGGAACCTACCTACGAGATAATTTACCTAGATACCTTAGGCAAATTAGGTAGGTAAGGTAGGTAGGGAACGATAGAAGTACCTGTCCTTACCAACATACCTACCTACCTACGTGACGTGCCTGTAAAGCGGCATACCTATTTCTACGACTTACGAGAACTTACTTGCCCCTTTTCCCACGTGCAGCGCAGCGCAGCGCCGCGCAAGAAAAGGTCACATGGTCAGTCAAGAGCATTCCAATGGGCAGGCTTACATCTAGGTAGGTATAGGTAAATTAGGTCCTCCAGATTGCAGGTGGTTCTCTAAGTCAACAAACAACAGGGCTGTTTTTTGCGAGCACGCCCTCCTCGTCTGTGCTTCGCATCAGCCAGTGTGTGCCTCGGGAATTGGAGGGAATGAGTTGGACTTTGGGAGGGCACTTTGAGGGCAATTCAGTCCTCCCTCTCCCCTCTCCCCTTCTCCCCCTCTGCCATCCCCCCGAGCCCGAGCCTGTCTGCCTGTCTCTTGCCCCGACGTACGGAGTAAGCGTAGGCGTAAGCGTAAGCGTAAGCATAAGCGATAGAAGAATAGAAGAAGTCATGGAAGACTCGGTAAGGTCAAGACGAGTTACAAACCCCATCTTGAACACGGATCCGAGGGAGCTACTGTAGCAAAAACGATCATGCATCGGGGATATATTTGCAACAGGGCAGGGCCGGCCTTGGGGCTGGTTGGTTGGGCACGCTGCTGGGCTGGGCTGGGCTGGGCTGGGCTGGGCTGGGCAAGTTGGTGATGTTGGATCGTGTGCTGTAATAATATGGCAACGTTCCAGCAGCTTTTCAAAAATAAGAGCATACCGAGCATACCCCAACTGGGATCGTCCGGGGATACTCATATCAGCATCTGCTCAGAGACAACTACTAGGCAAATTGCCATATCTTGTCAAGGTCAACAATATTCCTGCGCGAATAAAGGAAGCTGCAGGTGGCCTGTCCTGTGACCTGTCCTGTCCTGTATGCCCTCGCCTGCCGACCGCATACTCGCTTGGAGGCTAGCAGGCGATCAAAATCAGGGGTATGGTATGGTGTTCGCCAGTCAGAGTAATTTACAAACTTTCATAGATCTAGTCCTCGTGTCCACCACGTCTCAGGATTGCTGAAGGACGTCCTACCACAGCGAGCACACCACTTTGTACTTGCAATCTGGCAGCGTGCAGCGTGCAGGCTGCCTCCCAGTATCACTGCGTAGATTGTACTGTACATACCTACCAAGGGACTTGTTGGTACATATGCATGTCACTGCTGCTGATGCCACAGCGCTATGTTTCAGAAGGCTTTCCCCGACATATGCGCTCTAGGGTGAGGGAGAGAAACAAAACATTTAATTTTGCAGATTCTTTCAGGCCAGATATCTTGCATCTTTAATGGCCTCTGACTTCTCGACGGCCTCCTACTATCGGGGGTTTTTGTGTATTTCCTCCCATCTGTTGTCAGCCAGCTGAATTTAGGGTTGGTTTCGATTCATCCATTTCGGCTCTCGCATCGCCGACGAAACACGTGCAATGCGGTATACGAATCCTCGAATCCTCCCATGATCTCGCAAACCTTTCAGTGCCTATATCCATGTGTTATATGAAAGACTGTATTGTCTCACCTCTCAGCCTATGCCATTCCGAAGCACATAGATATGGCATCTGCAACTTCGTGCATCCAATCGGCGCTTGTCAGTCTGGGTTCCATTTCCCTTGCTTTGGCTTTTGCCTCTGCTGTCATATGACTGGCAGCGAATGGTATAAATATCACAGTTCCGGTAGGTAGGCTTTCCAAGGGTTTGAGGCCAACCCGAAGAAACGATTACTGGATCATGATCAAACGCCATGTGCGACTTCTGTTGATGCGATTATACCACCTTCGTACCAGAGCAAATCGGCGCCATGAACGCAATCAATCCTTCGACTAAATTATCTCAGTACCCACGCAGTGGCATGCACACACATCCCTTGCTGGAGACTGAGCTCAACAGGCGAGCCCAGATTGATCTGATGCCTGTCATAGTCAGGCATAGTAGTCATGGTTGCACCAACAAGAACAAGGCATTACGTTGCCGGTTAAGAAATATGTTCCTAACCAAGGAGTGGATATCATAGGCAAGTATCGGAATCGATTAAACCGTTATGAGGCCACAAGGCACACCACTACACAAATTTACCCCTGTATCAGGTACGAATGCCACTTTAATAAGCGAAGAATACCCCTCGTAAGACACTGTTCTAGCTGTAATGTTATCAAAACAAACACTATTTAATTGATTTTTTAATTATTAAATAATTAATACACCTTTAATGCGATTTAAACGTATCTTTTAAAATTTTTATTATATGCTGTTTTATAATATTACAAATAACATATACATATGTTAACTGATTTTTTCTAAGTCAATTGCCTTCGCGAATAAAAGCGGTATAGGTGCTTTTAGGTGTGTTATGCGAGTGTGCCTTATCCCCTCAACTGCCGTATCAAACACACCTGTAGCGAGACCCTGTAATTAAGCGAAGAACGCTGGAGTTCGTTGTCGTCTAGGCAGCCTTAGCGCCTCGCTTCAGCACCGTGCCCTGGAAAAATGTGTTTTCGGCAGTTGAGGGGATAGCCTTATGACGGTTTAATCGTATCCCAAGTATCGGATGTGAGGAAATTGTTGCTAATCTGAATTATGGGATTAGCATTTCATACTGCGTTCAGCGTAGCCAGCCTCCCTTCATTTCTAGCCTCTTGTCATTTAAGTGTTATTGAGATTTCAGGGGTTAATAACTTGCAGTTATCCATTGAATGATTAGATCGACTTGACGCAGCCATATACTCTGATTGACTGATACCATGAAATTCGTAAACGTCGAGTTCGGGCGGCAGAGCACAGCACTTTCTTTTTTAACAAGAAAATGTAGATAGGTAGCCGCAAAACATTCGCAGGCAAGGATGTCACAATTATGTGCTTTTAATCAACACGTTGCTTCGCAGACGAGGCCTGGCTCTGTTGTGCTACTAACACTATCCCCGAGCTTGTTGGACAGCTGCATAGCTGTATCATGGAGGGAGACGAGCCTAAATCGTCCGTGTACCTCTGTAACCAAACACTGTACTTGTAAGAGGGCGCAATCTGCCTTTTACCGGCACGTAGTATGCTTTGAATCTTCACTGTCATTTCCCAATGCAGTTGTAGATGTTGTTCCATATACTCGAGTGAAATATCGTTTTCCCGGCAAACGGGCCGAAGAACCACTGACGAGCAGAGCCGAGAACCGACCAAAGCAGTTACATTTGACTTTCGAACAACCGACTACCCATCAGTAAGCACTCTCGTCCAGTCGAACTTTTTCCAACGCGCACGGAAGTCATCGAGGCGTTTATCCACTCGGTGCCAACGACCTTGCCTCTTTATCACATCAGGCTCAATGTCGAGCATCCCTCCAATGATCTCCCGTGCAAACAAATCTCCTTTCGGCCATCTATTTGAATCTTCAACAATATGGCCAAGACCTCCATCCAGATTGAACCACGCATGGAAGTATGGCATCTCCTTGGCAATTGAACGGCGGAAAGCCGACTTGCCCAAACCGTCTCGTGCTCGTGTAGCCGTATCTATCAATTTTTTGTGTTGTGTCCATTCTTCGTCGGATGAGAGGATCGCCTCCTTGAAGAAAGCTGGGGCTGTTTCACCAAGGCTATAAGGTAAGGGCACAGCCTGCATTGCGGCGTGCATTTTTCTGTGCGGAGTTGCCGCGTTCTCGTAAAAGACTACATCACGGCCTTGGTCGTGATACATCCGAGTGAGGCTCTTCATGAAGTTCCGGATCTCTTCCCATTCATCGTCATCACAATCTAGGAGATTTGTTCTGTGCTGAATTGGAACAATGACCGCACCACCTTCACTGAGCTCAGGCTCGGTTGGCAATGTTAGATATACTCGTGTACCCAATGATATGAGGGGAGCGACGGGGGCTTGATTTTTGTCTTCGTGATGACAGAGTTGACAGGAGTCCAGGATCCTGTTCATCTTCTGGAACTCTCCTACGGCAGCGTTCTTAAGGTTGATCTCAGATTTCTGTACTCGCTTGGCGAGTTTGTTGGCGTTGTCGTCCATATAATCCAGATCATCATCAAACTTGACGTCTTTAGCGATTCTCTCTGCAGCTCTCATGCCCTCACCTCCAGCTTGACCCCTTGTTCGACGTTCTTCGCGGACCATGTCATCAATGCTCATGTCCTCATTATCTTGAACAAGGCCTCTCTCTCGTCCTCTTTTGTTGTCAATTGACTTGACTTCCCCTCGGCTACCCGCTAGCATGCGATTATCCATCACCCCTAACACTACCACGCCTGGGTCCGATCGATTTCTGGTAAAGCTAGCCATAGCTTCGCCGTACTCTCTCTCAAGTCTCTCGGCGTCCGGGCTCTTCTTGAGCTTCGCCTTCATGAGTTGGGCCTTCAACCGATTCAGAGTAGTTGAGTCCGATACAGCGGCAAACTCAGCAGGCTCTTCCTGCACAACTGCCCGTGGTAATTGTATTGGCTCCTTTCTTGTTTCTTCGTGCTGTCGTCGAGTCCCCAATCTCAGCATTCGTTCCTGGAATAGCTCCCCACTTGGTTTCTCTTTTCCTACGTAACCTTCTCCATAAGTCCGTCGACGATCCAGTTCAATCTGCTCTTCTCGAGCGTCATCGAAGCTCTTCAAATCCCCAAAGCGAGCCAGGGCAACCTCATCGATCGATTTTCCACTTTTGTCAGCCTGTTTATACACAGCCTTGAGCTTTGTCATCCTCCATTGTGCCCCAGAATCACCGAAGGTGTACTCAACGTCTTTTCCTACCTCTATATCCTGGAGCTTCTTTCCATCCGCTAGGTCCTGTAGCTGTAGATTGAGCTCATTCTTGTGGATTTTCAAGTCGTAGTCTGGCTTCGGAGGTGGAGCCTTGGCTAATTTCTTTATACCCTTCTGAGTGTAATCGATATCCATCGCAGAAGGTGCTTCCATCCAGGAATCGCGTGTCGGTTTGGGGGTGATGTCTGGCTGCTCATCGTCTAGGTTTGGCAAATCTTCGTGCGGATCCGAGGCTTTTGCGTGCTTGTGGCTTCTTCGGTGGCCTTCTTCTTCACCGTCCCTTGATGCTCTCGACCTCTTGTGCCTGTGATAATCCCTAAAGCGTTCCTCGTCATGAGCATCGCGCAGCTTATGACCTGATCTGTGTCTGTGTTTCCCAGGATCCCGATCCTTCTTCCTGCCATATTTCTCTTCCCTCTCCCTGGCTTCCTTCTCCTCCGCTAGAATTTTCTCAAATTCGTCAAGGCTGTTCATTTCGTCTTTTTGAGGTGAATGGGAAAGAAAATCTGGGGAAGCGAGTGGATCACCTTGACCAACTACCTAGCTTTGGCGAGCAAGATTTAGTTAAAAGTAGAAACCTGGAAACGACAGCCCACCTCGAACCCCGCCAATCTTCACAGGCAAACTAAATCTCAACATACGTTTTGCTTCACCTGCCTCTCAAAATCCACTTTCCTTCGGGCAGCAGGTGCCCACGAGGCTTTCTTCCATCCTAACCTCGGCGCGACGCGTGTGTAGTCCCAGAATGGCGACTTCCCAGCTTCTAGTGCCCACCCCGCCAACAGCTATTGTCTGCGTAGGCATGGCAGGTTAGTAATGGTCCATAACTTCTATGCAGCTGGATAACAGTCAATAAGGAAGCGGAAAGACGACTTTCATGCAACGCATCAACAGCCATCTCCACGCCCAGAAAGAACCTCCATATGTAATCAACCTCGATCCGGCAGTCCGCAATGTTCCCTTCGACAGTAATATCGACATTCGCGATTCGGTGAATTACAAGGAGGTAATGAAGTCCTACAATCTTGGTCCCAATGGCGGCATCCTGACATCACTTAACTTGTTCGCAACGAAAATTGATCAAATCCTTGGACTGTTGGAAAAGCGCACGACACCAGATCCTGCGAAACCTGACGCAAAGACTATAAAGAGCATATTGGTGGACACACCTGGTCAGATTGAAGTGTTTGTATGGAGCGCTTCTGGTGCCATCTTGTTGGATTCTTTGGCGTCGACATTCCCAACGGTCATCGCATATATCATCGACACTCCACGAACTGCTTCTACAAGTACCTTTATGAGCAACATGCTATATGCTTGCAGTATTCTCTACAAGACTAAGCTTCCTATGATTCTGGTTTTCAACAAAACAGACGTCAAAGATGCCGAGTTTGCAAAGGAGTGGATGACAGACTTTGAAGCTTTTCAGGCAGCTTTGAAGGAAGAGGAAGAGTCTGGCAGCTTTGGTGGAGTTGAAGGTGGGAGTTCGGGGGGTGGAAGTGGTTATATGGGCTCTTTGCTTAACAGTATGAGCCTAGTGTTAGAGGAGTTTTACAGTCACTTGAGTGTGGTTGGAGTGAGCTCCATGACTGGAGCCGGGATCAAAGAGTTCTTCGAAGCTGTACGAGACAAGACCGAGGAATTTGAGCGCGATTATAAGCCCGAATTGGAGCGAAGGAGGATTCAGAGGGAAGCTGAAAAGCTGAAGAACAGGGAGAAAGAATTGGGCAAGTTGATGAAAGATATGGCGGTTTCTGGGGAGCCTTCTTCTACGAAGTCGGCGACGAAAACACCCGACATGGATACTTTGAGCGACATGGAGGATTCCGGCGACGATGATGGCGAGGATCAGACTGGGGAAGGTTTGACCTCAAGATACAAACAAGCTCTGGAAGAATCTGGCCCATATGCGTCAACGAATGAGGATCATAGCTTCACAAGATATCTTCGAGCAAGTCAGATGAACATGTAGAGGCACGGAGGGAATTGGAGCAAGGGTTCACGGCGTTAGATGGTAGCATTGCACTGGCGCATCTTTTGAGATCAAATAGGATACCTGACATACTTCGTAGGCATGTCGAAGTACGCAAATAGGGATCCCCTCGCAAATGCGGGCCCCCTGATATCTCCGAATGAGACAGCCTGCATTCAATTTGCGAAAAACCATACGCCCCAGTCGTTCCCAAAACGCCCAATCCGTCCAGTGTCCAAGCATCAAATTCCATCATCATAACACATATGCCTCGCCTTCAAAGGTCATCTCGCCTCGAATTGAACCATTCTAGTAAAAGTCAGCAACGAGCCTCTGGCAGCGTATAACCGAGAAGACTCACCTCTTAGTCCGCTCTTTATACAAAACGCGATGCCCACACTCTTTGCATCGGATTGGATCACCTCTCTTCAGTGGCACCTTCGCGCTGCAATCGCCACAAGTGTATATGATGGCTGGGCCTTCGATAGCAGTTCCGGCGTTGAAAGCGTCGCGGCCAGGAGCTGGCGCCTGGGTAGGAACTTGGTACGCTTCTCGAGACATGGTGGTCTACCTGGTTCTTGTTTGCGAATGTGAATGTTGGGAAGGTTCTTTGTTGATATCGAAGCTGGATTTTGCGAGGCTGATAAAATCCCGTCAGCTCAGCACGAATTCAACATGGTGGTGCAGGGGTGGTGGTTAACCTTTCCTCTTGTGGCTACAAAATCAGGTGAATGGGTAAATATTTTTCCGAGCCGCTCATGGTGCCTGGCGAGCCTGGCAGCCAGGGCAAGCAGCTTCACTGTTACGGTCACGTTCATTCTTACCAACGAAGGTACCAAGGTACCTACTACCTAGGTACCTTAAGTATCTACCGACCTTGAAGGCAAATGCTGGGTTCTTAGAACCGTTCGAGTGGCACGAGACATTGTAAGTCTGGAGCGGTTCCTGGAAATCAGCGAACGGTCAATTGATAGTAACAAAGATCTAGAGTCTTTGACGGAGTTGCGAGGTTACTATTTCTGGAGAGTGCCTCCCCACGGTGAGGCAAAACCTGCCTTCTCCCAGGGTACTTACTTGCCTACCTACCTGCCTACCTACCTATTAGGTAGGCAGGTAAGGTAACTCAAATGTGCATTTGTGCACATGCTGCCACCACTGCACCTCCAGTCAATCGTCCTCTTCAATCCAATGCTCTTATGCTTTTGACAGCGATGAGATTCTTGGCTGTTGCATGCCAATGTCATGCCTAGCGAGTTCTGGGTGTTAAGGTGAATATTCGGCTGTTCAACCGTCTTGGATGCGTCGCTGTTAGGTAGAGCAATAAAGCTGACAACACCTGGCTTCACCTCCAGAATATAGAGCGCCTTCCTCCGCTCCCATAGGCCACAAACATGCCTAAAGCCTCAAAGTCTCTTGCGGGACATTCTCGCTATGGGACCAAGTTCACGCCACTGGTGATAGTGATCATCGTAGTATTGATTTTGGGTAAACTAGGAATGTAGCCGAGCATTATTTCTTGGTCAAAAATTCATCCGCTACAGGTGACATGAGTTCGATAGATGGAAATGGGAAGCAGAGCCGTCGAATCCGTGTTCTTTCTTTCTGTTACTTCGGTATTGGCACCCTTTGCTCACTTCTGGCTGAAGATACAACGCCGAAAGACACTACATACTTAAGAGGGCCAAGAGCAAGAACAGGGGATTGATTTTGGTTTGTGCACCACATCTTCCAATTAGTTGCCTGCTTCCACTATAGGGCTCAGCAACCCGACCCTTCCGCTTCGGTATCTCGTTTCACCATAGGCTGGCTTTCAGCCTTCAAGGCAAGTCGCTCACCACAGACCCAGAATCCCGCTGCTTCGACGATACGGCATATAACATCCAACTCAGTACGATCTCTCGGGGCGTAGATCATGATGAACTCCCGAGGAACATAAGCTTTCATCCAACCACCTCGAGCAAGTGGATGTCTCTCACCCCATCCCTTCTCCAGAACAACCTTGGCATCGTCTGGATGGAGATTCAGATGCATGCTTCGATCGCTATGGTGGACGTGACATATCTCTCCCCTGCATGTAGCATTGATGGGGGTTCGCGCAAAGAGAGCGAGTCCTTTCTTCTCAAAACATGACGTACCAATGCGGAATGCATCGGGATGTCTAAAAGCGAGATTCTCGAGACTTGTTCGCAGAATTCGATTCATCTCAGCGCAGCCGGGCTGATCAAGTTGTCGTTGTGGGGCGATACCTGCAATCCTCGGTCGAGGACCTGTTCGTTCCGGAAGCCAAGATTGAGCACGTTCGTAATACCCTGTAATGGGATATATCTTCTCGGACACTATCATCACAGGGGTATAGGGGTCGGATAAGGCAAAAAGTCTGAGGTAGGTGATTTTGAGATACCCAAAAAAGGTTGAGGGAGTTCCACCCGGGCCAAGACTGAGGAAATTGACATAGTCGTTGTGGATGATCCATGGCAGAGGAGCCAATGCCAGAAGTGTGCATGTGAGGGAAGGTTGCAAAATCTGGATGGCAAGAATCGTTGCGAGGATCGTCAGGACCAGACCAGGTCCGTTGAGAGTTATCTGGAGGATATCATGCTGTGTCATTGGTGTTGGGGCATCAGACTGATAATCGGGTTCCCGCACCAAGATCTGGGTCGTTGTGGTTGTCATTGCTGTTGAGCTAGCCATTACTATTGCCCGTTAGTTATGATCATCACCAGGGTTTCCATTGCTCACTTAAGAATAGTTCGGGTTCCAAACTGAAGTCTGACACCTAGCACATTCAGTAGCTCGAGTGCCAGAGAAAGAAAGTGAAAGCCGAAAGGCGAAAATTTTAGCAGTCACGTTGGAAGTCTAAGAGCTTGGAATTGCTACAGCGACAGTGGGGCTTGGACAAATTGATAATGGGAGCTGACAGCTTGGCTCAGTAACAACACAAGGTCTCAACGACTGATCTGAAGCAACGAAGCACAATGGGAACTATTTGAAATCGGGTGAAAGATGAGTTTGGTATCCCTGATAGGATACTTGGTTCTTGAGATGAATGAATGAGAACATAGGATCTATGGCAATAGAACAACGAGACACAGCAAGTTCTCGGAAGAGGGAGTTGTAAGACCTTAAATAAAGCTATGGGGATCAGCACTGGCTGCTCGTAGGCTCGCTTCTTGCTGCACAAGTGAGGTAATCCCACTTCCTCTCCGCGACTTAGCATGTGGACAAAGTACGGGAAGGGGAAGGAAAGGGAAGTCGTTGTCAATTACAACTGGCCGCAATCGGATTGCCATGTCACAGCTGGACAGAGTTCTGACGCTCAGGGAACCAGGAGATCGTCACTTGACAAAACAGCACTGTCCAATTGGCTAGAGACGCCACCAACACTGCTGGCGGCTCCGATGGTCGTATGATGTACCTCGATCCCTACCTAGGTACTCAAGGGAAGCTTTAGGGGCGGTGGAGGAGTAAACGAGCCGTCACGAACAGCCCTCACTGTTCCTATCTAAATTAGCCTTACGTAGAATCTTCCGCTGTCTTCCAACATATTTCGATATCAACTGAGCAGATCCGGGTCGACACAGTAAGGTGAAATTCTTTCCATTCAATGTTCTAGGATCAGCTGGCAATTGGTGGCACATGTTGTGAAGTGAAGCAGAAGCAGCCCAACATGACATTGTTTGCGGGGTTACAAGGGCGGCGGCTCGCTACAGGAGACAGCTGGTCTGCTCCTGAGTGGCCAACTGGATACTGCCATGATTCCTTCCGGCCGTGTCATCAAGGTTCCTGGCAAATAAACTTGACAGCAAGGAGATACGGTGCACTGATGGCAGATGGGTAGCGCGAACCTTGGGACCTGGCAGTCGCTGGAGGGCAATGGGTTGGGCATACCTGTTATGACGAAAGTGATTCCAGGCCCTCGAGCAGTAGGCATTTTACCTTTTGTAGAACGACAACGGCAACGGCTGCAAGGCCAGCGGAAATGTGAAATGTGGTCACACCGGTTGCAGCTCAGGTGGTTAGTACTTAATATTACTGTAATGAGCCAGAGATGATCGTGAGTCCTGGCCGTCGTGTTCCGGGCTGCGGGGATACTCCAGCTGGCCGGGCTGGGCTAGCTACAGTACCTGCTAGGTAGGCTAAGCCCAGAATTACCTGGCTGGCCAGCGCCAGGCGCTGTGCTGTGCTGTGCCGTGCCGTGCTGTGCACTCAAGGAAGACTAAAGTTACACGCAAATTTATTTGTACTAGCAAACTCACAATACTTGTACCTTGGGCCACGACAGGTTCGTGCGAGTTGAAGATGGGGGAACGCCTCCTTTCCCCGACCGTACCTCTCGCTGGTAAGAGAAGAACACAGAGCCGAGTGGTTAGCATGGCTCAGCATGGCTACGCGACCCTTCGAAGCTAGGCTGCTGAGATACGGTGCGATACTCTTTCCTTAAGGTATACCTGAACTTGCAGGCATGAGCTGTGTAAGGAGCGATAAGAGCTCTGGCTAATCCATTGTTTTCTCGTGCCCTGTCGAGCCTGTCCAGAAGGTGCGCGGGGCAGTCCTAACAAAAACAACTCAGCATCCGAGAACGGTCCTGGTGGTCCCTCACGTAGCATGAATGAATGAATGGATGAATGAATGCATGCGAAGATTCAGCAGTGAGTTGCAGCAACGATGCGTGGCACCGCATTGCATTGCATACCTGACAACTAGCCTTAAGCTGGACATAGTCCAAAAGAGGAGAAATGGTCCAGCTGAGGGGCATTACTCTCGCTTTGTGCACGTCTTGAGCTCGATCGACTTCGACATAGGTATCTTACTGACGCTCTAATACATACAAGCATGTGCGAAGTCCTCACTGGACTACCTACATAGGTAGGTACCTTAAGTCCACAGTCTTGTCAGTCAGCTTTTTATCTGCCTTCTGCTGCTGTGTTGGGGGTTTTCGTAGCTGGCGCCGCAGATTGCCCGGCATGGAGGCCGCTGATGAGGCATGCCTATTAACAAAAGGGGCTTGAACCGTGGTGATCATGTCTACGACCCGTGGCAATTATGACAGACTGCCAGAGGCAGTGGCAGTGGCACCTCCAAATTCCCGTGGTCGGCTCTTCCCATTCGCTTGTGTGTTGTTTCCTGGATACCGTACCTACCCTACCTAAAAATAAAATAAAGTTGCCCGCCGAGCCCGCCTAAAAGATACATGGATGGCAACCGACAAGTTTCGTAAGCGACGCGATAAGGTTGATAAGGTTGCTAGGGGCAACCAGGTAAGATGCTATGTTTTTCTCATATCCTACCTAATACAATATACAGGATGCCACACTCTCGCTTTGCTCAGATCTGTCATCTTGGCAAATACCAATATCTCTACCTATCGAAGCACATATCGCGAATCTCTGCCCATTCCTAAACTTGTGCATAGAATCACCCAGTGTGCAATCTCAATCACCATACATTCCGCAGGACGTGGCTGACTGATTCGAGGCAGACGACAAACATTCCATTGAGCGGAATTTGGGATGGTAGGCTTCAGCGCCCCCGACACGCTGAGCGTGACAAAACGATCATCTCCCTCTAAATACTCCACCCTCAACAACCATAACCAGCGTCGGTTGAAGAATAATGTCGACCTCGAAAAACATCAGTACTCTTCAGAGAATAGCGACGACGAATCAGAAGATGAATCAGACTACTCCTCCGTTGTCTCCTCGCGAGAAACCTCTGGTTCATATTCATCTAATAGGCCGATGCTGCGGAGGAAGTCACCACCTGCAAAGTCATCAATGGCATACCGTCTACCTAACAGAGTCACCCGTTATCTCTGTTTAGGGTTGATTTCGACTCTTGTTGTTTTTGTGCTGGGTCTAGTGCGTATGAGTATTGTATCTTCACGCAGAGTAGAGGTCGGGGATGTAGGCGCACGTCCAGCACCACGTCCTCCAACTTGGGAGAAGTTTGAGTTCTTGACACGGTATTATGGTGGAATTCGAACGCTGGTACCAATCTCTGAGAACAAGCCAGAATACCCATCTCCTGAGGACGAAATGGCCTTGGTGAATAGTACAGTTGTCACTAATATTCGAAATATCCCAGCGAGCAAGCCATTCGAAGCATACAAGAACCATACGTCCCCCAGCTATCTGAGCGAATACATGCCGATCCAAGAATGCTTCTTAGATGAGCAGTCTACTGTCCGTATCCCCAAACTTCAGTTCTACAGTGGAAGACCTAGCGGATTCCCCGACAATGTCATGGGATCCTATGAATTGCTTGGATTGCCGGAGGATATCTGCTTTGAACGATTTGGAAGACTTGGTCCTTATGGATATGGGTACTCTTCGAAATATGGAGGGACTGGGACTGGCCAGCACGGTGATATTGAGGGCTCCGAAGCAGTGTGGGCCGGCAATTCTGGTGTTGAGGGCGGCGGTCAAATCGATTATTCCAGCATCGACTGGGGAGCTGCACAAAAGAGATGCTTTATTGCAAATGCTGCACGTTTCAACGCCGAAGCTTCAATGTCAAACCTGACGATGGCCAACAAACAATTGCCACGAAATGCCGTGGTCATTAGGACCTGGGATACGTTTGAATACCGTGAGGAAGATATTCTGCATCTCAGAGCATTGATATCGGAGCTTTCTCTTGGCTCGGGTGGGGAGTACGACGTTCACCTGCTCGTTCAAGTTAAGAATGAGCCTGCTAATCCCATTTGGGCTGATGCAGAAACATACCAGGCGCATTTGAATGACTCGGTGCCAGCTGAGTTTCGTACTATTGCAACTTTATGGAGCGAGACACAGATGCTCATGATTTACCAGGGAATTTTCGACACCTTCATCCGAGACAGGCCTGTACACGGGCCATATCGTGGGTTACAGATGGCCATGCAGTATTTTGCTCATACCCATCCTGAGTACGACTTTTTCTGGCATTGGGAGATTGATATTCGGTATACTGGCCATTATTACAGTCTTTTTTCTAACATTGAATCATGGGCCAAGAAACAGCCTCGGAAAGGACTCTGGGAACGAAGCAGTCGATTTTATATTCCATCTGTTCATGGGTCATGGGAAGATTTTAAACAAATGGTTCGAGTTCAGACGGAGATGGGTACCGAGAGTCCGGATAATATCTGGGCAGGCATCAAAGGGTCCAAAGCGGAGCGTCCTAAACTCGACAAGCCAATTTGGGGACCTGAACGTCCAAACGACCCAGGGGATTGGTATGAGACAGAGAACGACCCAAAACCTCCTACTGGATACGAAAAAGACAAGTACAAGTGGGGATTAGGTGAGGAAGCTGATCTCATCTCCTTCAACCCACTTTTCGATCCCGAAGGAACGACCTGGCTTCTGGAGTCTGATATAACCGGCTACAATATAAGTAACGGACTCCCACCACGTCGAGCAGCAATTGTAACGTCATCGAGAATGTCGAAGCGTCTACTTGGCACCATGCACCGAGAAACCGCTTTCAAGAAGCACCATGCTTTTTCTGAGATGTGGGCACCCACTACGGCTTTGCACCATGGTTACAAAGCGGTGTATGCCCCTCATCCAGTTTACGTCGACCGAGAGTGGCCCACTGCATACCTTGCTGGAGTCATGAATGCAGGGAGGAATGGAGCTACTGGAGGTGCCCGCACCAGTGTCTTTGGAGATAAAGAACACAACCTTCTTGGTATGTCATGGTATTACAATGCCGGGTTCGCCCCAAATCTGTGGAAAAGATGGTTAGGATTCAGGGTGAATAACGAAGGGGGCGAGGAGTTTGAGTTGACAGTTGACGAAGGAAGAGATGGAAAGGGTGTAAATGGTATGAGGGGTGGTGAAGGAAGGATGTGTTTGCCACCGATGCTCATTCACCCTGTCAAGGGTGTAGAACTACCAGTCGAAGAGTCCCCCGAGAAGGATGACATACCGGAGAGTAATCCAGATGCATAATTTAGCAAATTTGTTTGGGCTGGCGTTGAGCGATTACATGATAGCGTTTCTGGAATTTTGGCAGGGAGTTAGGCAGCACCGGTACTAGGATCAATTCTAGGTTATTACATGACCAAAACGTTGGCTGTTGCAAAGTCACCGTAATGAAAGTCGATGCTTCCTGATAGATCTGATAGTGGGATATGTCTTTGCCGCAGACAATGTCGAGGTCCACGATCGCCTCACTGCCCTAGAGACCGTTTCAGTCATGAGCTAATAGATTCACATTTACAAAGAAAGAGTCTTGTTACGAAGTTGTATTGGGCAGTTCTTAGTCGTGTCTACAAACGCCTACTCCTTGGGCTATCATCATGGATGAAAGTTATTGAGTCAGTAGCCTTGGAAACGGGCCTGCAGTTGCTACAACGACTTGGATGTGATGCGACTACTCTAAAGGTTGGAAGACTCACAGACCTATCAAGGTCAGGACCTATGTAGGTGAAAATGGCTGGGTAAGTCTGGATTGACATCCTTGTGAGCATATCCTCTGTTCTGCCAGGCTGTGACCAGTCGAAAACTATGTTTGTTTGGACAGCTGTAAGCTTCACCGCTCGCATTGGTGGTTTATAGTCGTAGTAGCCAGAAGGTGGATCCAAGAACATGCTATGGAAGATGCATGGCAACGGAGAACAATCTGCTGGTATCTTTCTTGTGGTCTGTGATGGACATGTCTTGGAATAGACCTCACGAAGGGCAGCCGCCAATCAGCAGCTCGTCTGTACCATGTGGGCGCATAGAGTCTTGAGACAATAATGGAACTCATTGATGTAGAGCTCACAGTGTAGCAAACCTGAGACACCAAGATGCCAACTCGAAGCCAAATTCTACCAAGCCGAGTTGGGGCGTTGCAGTACTGTAATGGCAGCCTGGCAGCTGCTTCTTCGCTTTTTTGTTTTTGGCATGGAGCATCGCTTTAGCGTACAATACTTTGAGGCTCTTCAGCGCATATCGCGACACTTCGGACCTCAGCGAGCTCAGCCATATTGTACCTACGGCTCATAGGGTAGCGAGAGCCGGTTCCGGTCAGGTCATAGCTCTACTGCGTACAGAGCCTCTTTTGGAAGCCTACAGGTACTGTAACAATTGTGATCGACCGGCACTCATGCCTAAACCTCGTCCCGATCCGCAGCACCTCTCGCTTGGCGTTCAAATGAGACGTACGAAACATGTTCGTCACTTCAGCCAAGGGGCCAAGAACTATATGGATCCCAGACTACTACCAGGAGAGGAACATTACTCGCAACAAACAAAACAAGATCAGGAGCGGCCAAGCCCATTGAACAAGTCTCGAGGAAGTAAGAGTACTTGGCCAAACGTCGATCATTTCAGCCAACTATGTTGATCATACTTTGTGAAAATATTAGATTCATTCTTAATAGCTATTTTTGGATCACCTGTTCTCTGTGAACTTTGGTGCCGATACATGCCAGCTCGCATATATAAAGCGAGGTTTCCGTGGCTGCAGATGCTTCTCTACACAGCACGACTTCCTCTTCGCAATCGCATTCCATAATATTTCAACAGACAACTATACGATTGTCATCCCTGTTTTGTCCCCAATAAAAAGTAGCAGAGATGTCCAGTCAAACTCAAGCCACCATGTCCCGGCCAGGTACTTATTACATCCATTTGGTATTCTGAGAGTGAAAGAGGCTGACTAAACGAGGCCGATCGTCTACTGCCTCCTCGACTTCTTCCACTGGTAGCTGGCTTGAACTTACCAGCACCAATGGGTTACAGTATTTAGATGCAGATGCATCTGATAGAGCATCCTTACCAAGCAAATTCCTTCAAGTGCGTTGTCTGATGCTTATGAACTTTCAAGTCCACATTTCACCTCTAGAGTGATTTGTATTATGCAAAAGAATGATGCTGACTGTAGTAACGAAATAGCTCAGCGTTGCTGCTCCATCCAAAGAGAGCAAGTTATGCCGCCAAGGGACAATAAATGAGGAGAGTCAGCGACTTTTCCTTCTCCGCGCGAGGGACAGCTAATTTAGCTATTACTGGGGGAGCCTATCATACCAGCCGGACTGTGTTAGCAATGTTTGATTTTAACGTTTATATCTATGTTTATGTTCTAGAAACATGGCTTGGAGGGTAGGGACGAAGATTAATTAAAGACCTCGCGAGCTTAAAGCGTAAGAACAGTGTATTGAATTTTTATCTAAGGTGAAAAGAAGTAATATTATAATAAACCTATTAAGTTAACTTTTAAGAGGAAGCTTTTCCTTCTCTCTTCCTATTATAATAAACTAATTATAATCAGCTAGTTATATAAGTGAGGCTAATATTATAAGGCTATAAGACTAGAGTTATATAATAAACTTAGGATTAGTTTAGTTTATTAGTAGTTATATCTCTTTTACTTATTTTTAAGACTTTTTAAAAACCTCTTTCTCTTATTATTCTTTTTATTTTATATTATAATTATTAATAAATCTTTATTATATTATTATATTAGAAAAAGTTAACTTTACTTATAAAGGTCTTAATATCTACTTTTATTAAATTTCCTAAGTATCTTTTAAGTATAATTAAGTTATACTTATATTTAAAGTACTTTTTTTACTTTTACTCTTATTACTTTTTTATAAGTAAATCTAACTCTTTTAAAAATTTACAAAAAATATAATATAGCTTTATTTTTTAGTTACTCTTATTACTTTTTTAATACAAAAAAAAGAAATCCTTTTTTTAACTTTAATTAGCTTCTTCTCTTATATATCTTATACTTTAATAATATATAATAAAAGAGAAAAGTAAAATAATCCCTTTAAACTATTATAATAATACTATATCTTTTATTAATAAAGACTTTGAAAACTAATAAAACTACTTATAAAAAGAATACCTTACTATTATACTAGTAGTTAAGGCTTTTGAAAGTAAAAATAATATTAAAAAGCTTTTTAAATATTAAAATAAATAAAATAAAAATCTCTAAATAATAATAGAAATACTTATTAATCTTATTATTAAGTTTAAAATATAAAGTTATTTAGCTTTTAATAATAAGCTTTTAACTTAAAAGATAATAATAACTATAATAATAATAAATTATCTAAAAATAATTGAAATAATACCTTTTAAATACTAATAAAGTCTATCTTTATTATTTTAAATATTATAGTAGACTTTTATTTAAGTGATATATTAATAAGTTTTTTAGTACCTTTAAAAGTTTAAAATAATATACTTAGTCTACTTTTATAATTAGTAAGCTAGATATTAATACTAACTACTACTTAAATAAAAAAAGGCTTAATAAGCTATAGTATATAATTATATTAAAAGTAATACTTAAAGTTACTTACTTTTTTATTTTAAAGTTAATATTATAAACTTTTTTAAAAATGTTAAAGAAATACTTAACTACTTTAGTAGTATATATATAGTAAAATTTTTAAGTAATAAAATACTAAGATAGCCTTAAATAAGCTTTAAATAGTATTAAGTAAGTTATTTATTAAATACTACTTAATAAAACGCTTACCTTATAAAAGGTCGGTATTACGTAGTAATAGCGATCTTATATATTTATAATATTAAGTAAAAGTAATTAAGATTCTCTTAGAATCTATAACTAAAGTAAAAAGAAAGTAAAGAAGATAAAAAGATAATATATAAAAAGTTAAAAGAGATAATCTCACTTAGCTTAGGTTATATTATCTTAATTAAAAATAATAAACTAAGCTATAGAAATGCCTCTGAATCGTTATACTTAAGGTTTTTAACTCTTATTAAAAATACTTATATCTTATTTATTAAAAGTCTTATTACTTATATTTATAACTTTTTATACTTAACTTTTAAAGATTAAATAGTTTATAAGTTTACTTTTAATAAAAGTCTCTAAGACTTTATATTTATAATAGATTTCTTAAATAAAAAAGTATATTATACTTAAAAATAGTATTAGTAAATTATAATAACTATTTAAACTCTTATACTTATAATTTATACTTTAACTTTTAACTTTTTTAAAAAACACTTAGTTATTTTTTTAATTTTAAATATTATCTTAGTTTTTATTATTATAATTTTTATAATAATATTTAAAGTAATATTTTTTATTTTTTTAAAACTATTATATATTATAACTATAAAAAGATAAGCTATATTATTAAAAACTACTTAGACTTTAGTATTATAATAGTTATAAAAGTTAAAATATTAAAATATTACTTTAATACTAATCTTTTTTTTTAAAAGAAAGCTACGAACTTAAAAGAAATACTTTTAAAGTTAAACAACTTAAAACTTTAAAAAAAGACTTTTTTTAAGTAGATACTTATCTTTAAAGAGATTAATATATATTAATTAATTATTAGTAAAAGGTTTGTTATTTCTTATATATTATTTTATAATAATCTTAAAATTATATTATCTATCTCAGAGATAAAAGTAGATATAAATAGACTATCCCTAGATAGTCTAAGAATAATTCTCTCTGTAGGAACTATCCTTAATTAAAAACGTTTCTTAGATTATTTTAGAATAGTTACTTTCTTAGAGATAGTCTTTACTTTTACTTTTAAAGTAAGAGCTCTCTTATTTTTTCTTAAAAAGAGAATAAAACTTAAATTCTTTTTACTTTACTTTAATACTTAGTACCTTTTATATAAGATTAACTCTTACTTTTAGTTTTAAAAGTATCTAAATTAATCGATTTAGTATAATAGTATAATATCGTATAGTAGTGGAGTAGACTTTTATATAATAAAGAGCTTACTCGATTAAGTAGAAGTTATAGTATTAAAAGATATATTTAAAAGAGCGTTACCCCCTAGAATCAGAGGCTAAGAGTATACTATATATATATAGTATACTTACTAAGTATATACTAAA
This sequence comes from Cadophora gregata, assembly GCF_030347475.1. Taxonomy (NCBI): domain Eukaryota; kingdom Fungi; phylum Ascomycota; class Leotiomycetes; order Helotiales; family Ploettnerulaceae; genus Cadophora; species Cadophora gregata. The sequence goes on along the minus strand of NW_026695938.1, from coordinate 1,224,209 downwards.
CCTAGGATAAGCTTATATAGCGCTAGTATTTAATATACCCCTATAGTATATTTAAATTTATAAGAGCTTACTATTAAGTATATTTAAATTTATAAGAGCTTACTATTAAATATATTAAATATAAGATTAAGTCTAATATAGTGAGTATTCTATATAATAATTATATCTCTTAGATAAATATAGTAGTAACTATTCTATATCTAGCTACTTATATACTTAGTAATAAAAGAAATATATTATAGTTATATATAATAGTAGATACGCTTAAAGGTAAGGTATTACTTAATTAAGTAAGTTTATAAATAAATAAAATCTAAATATTAAAACGCGCTTTAAAGCTATATATAGTCTAATTAAATTAAGTAAATATATAGAGATCTAAGTATAAGATTCTTAAAAGAAATTATTCTAGTATCTAAATCTAAGTAGTATATATATATTCTATATATAGAAAGTTATTAAATTTAGAGTAAGGCTCTATAGCTATTATATAGTATTTACTATACTATAAGTATACTAATTAGCTAGATTAAGTAATTATATATAAGTTTAGAAGGTATAATAATAAGTGATTACTATTATACTTAAAGGAGTCTCTTAATTAGCTAGTTTAAGTAATTTAGTTAGTAATTCACTTATAAGTTAAGTAATCGCGATTATATTATATACTTATATATATATATATATAAATATAATCTTCTCTCTATAACCTTATAACTTTAAGCTTATTATATACTATATACTTATACTTATATTCTACTTTTATATTTCTTCTCTTTCTTTTCTTTATTACTTATTTCTAATACTTTTTTAAGTAATTAATCTCTCTATTATATTATTATACCTTATTAACTTACTTTTAAATCTTCTAAAAAGAAGTCTATATTAAAGAGACTTCTTACTAAGTGTTCCTTTACTATTTCTATCTTAACTAAAAGAATTAAAGATTATTTAATTACTTAAGTAAGTGATTTATATTTTATCTTTATTTTTTAATATTTACTTCCTTATATAATTATTACTAGTAGAGATATATATTTCTTATATATATATAGAGTTTACTTTAGCTAACTTATATATAGAAAGCTAATAAAAAGCGTAAAGATTCTGCCTTTAATAAAGAAGTTATTATATAATCTAATAAAAAGGATAATAATAAGCTCTTTACTTAGTCCTCTCTTACTCTTACTTTACTTTTATATTCTACTTCTTCTTAGGATAAGCTTAGTAAAGCTAATAATAATACTTATAATAATAATACTTATAATAATAATAAAGATAATAATAAGTCTCTTTCTTCTTCTAAGGTTATATCTTATACTTATACTTATTTATTTACTCTTTTATTAAGTTATTTATACTATCTTTCTCTTATTAATAATCTCTTATTAATTATTATATCTAAGCTTAATAGAAAAAAAAGAACTACTATTACTCTAAAGTTATTCTATAAGTCTATAATCACTTTTACTCTTATTAATCTTCTAATAGAGTTAGAGTTATATAAGAAGACTAGTCTTATAAAAAGAGTTAAAAGTAAGTAATTATTCTATTTACTTCTTAAGTAATTATTTCTTAGAATCTATATTATTAATATATATTAATAATACTTATAGGAAATAAGTTTACTCGCTTATACTTTAAATATATTTAATTTACGCTCTCTAGTAAAAGTGATAAAGGTTATTACTATACTAATACTACTTTAAGTAGCGATTACTACTATAATTATATATCTAATTATATATATACTTCTATATCTAATATAATTACTTCTATTACTACGTGTTTAATTACTACTATTAATAAGAATAATAAGACTATAAATTAAACTCTTCCTAGTTTTAGGATCTTATAGCTAATATATAGTAGGATTAAGTATAATACTACTAGGCTCTATAAGTTACCTTTAAGATTAAGCGCCTTTAGAAGAATAAGAAGAATAATAATCTATTTAATAAGATCCTAATATATTCTAGATATTTCTTTTATAAGTATAAGAAGAAGAAGAATAATAATAATAATAGACTTAGTAGATTTAATAAGATATTTATATTAGATTAGAAGTATACTATAGATACTTTTAGTACTTTTATATCTTTATTAACTAGTAGATAGCTAAGCTTATATAAGCTAGAGTATAGATTTCCTTTAGTTTTTACTAGATCTTTTCTTTACTTTATAAGATTTATATTAGATTTTTACTTTAGTTTATAGAATTTATAATAGATCTTTATATTAGATTAATAGATTTTTACTAGATTTCTACTAAGCTCCAAGTAAATTTACTTAAGCTTATAATAGGATTAAGTAGATCTTTTAACATTCTAAAGGAAAGATACTTATTTTATTTAAAATATAAATAAAAAGTTTATATAACTCTTTTAAACTATAACTTAATATAACTATAATTAAAGCTTCTCTACTATTAATATATAATCCTTAAAGTTAAGAAGAGCTTTAAAGTACTTAAATTTCTAGTGAGATAGATTCTTTATAAGCTTATTAGTAGATATATTAATAGTTAGAATATAAGTTACTTTAAATAATCTATAAGTATATTCTTATTTTAACTATATATTTTAAATATCTATATAATAAAGCTTTATTACAATCCTTTTATTCTTACTTATAACTAGCTTAATTATCTATTAATTATTATAAAAGATCTCTTATATCTTACTAATTTTAAGTACTAGATCTCTAAAGAATTACTATAGAGCTATTACTTCTTTACTTATATACTTTAATAAGAGTAATTTAGCTTCTATTATTAAAGTAGTTACTATAGCTTATAAGCTTACTTTCTAGATTACTAGACTACTAAATATTATAATTATATATTATTATAATAAGTGTTATATTTTTATATTATTAGTAAAAGATATATTAGATATATATATAAGAGAGCTATTATACTTTCTATTATATATAACACTTAGGAAATACGTTCTAAAGAGGTAATATATAAGCTAATAAATAGTAGTAAAGTACTTAGGTCCCGAGTTTATTATAAACTTTAAGAGTATAGTAATAGTAAAAGCTATATTTAATCTTATAATAATTACTATATATAAGACTAAGCTTATACGCTTTTAAAACGCTTTAATCTGCTTCTTAGTAGCTTATCTTATATACTTTTAAAGATTAATAAGTAGAAATAATATACTTAAATACTTTCTATCTACTAACTTAAACTTATAAGTAATCTTCTTAATATATTAGTTATAAATAAAAATAATTATCTTATACTTTCTATCTTATATTACTTTAATTCTAAGGAATTACTAAATATCTTTAAGATTATATATATTATATACTTTCTTTAGCTTATTAATAATCTACTTACTAAGTAGATAATTATTATAATAGTAAAGTACTTAGATATTATTTATATAAAATAAGATAAGTACTTTATACTTTTTATTTATAAATATATAAAGTTCCTTTAAGTATAAAGAAAGCTCTAGATCTATTAAAGTACTATTAATATATTTATACTAAAAGTATAGTAAGTCTCTTATTCTATAAAGAGCTTAATTAACTTATAGTATAAAGCTAAGCTTTTAGAATTTAAGAGGGAACTAATAGTATATAGTTTTACTATTAATATCCCTAAGAGTATTAATAAAGGTATTAATTATATTAAAGCACTTAATTTCTAAGTTAAATTTCACTATAAGTACTATAGCTATATAAAATAACTTTACTAAGAGTATACTTATATATATTAATATAATTATATTCTTATTCTAGAGATCTCTATAAATAATAATATAAGATTAATATCTACTTATATATCTATTATTATTTACTTTATACTTAAATACTTATATTAAGAGAATAAGTAAGCTTATTAGCTTAGAGTTATATATTTCTAGCTTTTAATATCTATATTTATTTATATTCCTTATCTTTAAATATATATCTTAAATAAACTATTTCTTTATTAGATAATTCTTAAGATCTATTTATTACTTTAGCTTTAGTAGTAAGTTTTAAACTTTAACTTTAAGAAGTAGAATCTTTTTATTTAGTACTAGATAGCTTATTTAGATTACTATTATAACTATTAAATATACTATTTATATTATATATCTAAGCTCTTCTTATTCTTTAACTATCTTATACTAATTAAGTATAAAAGTAGTAAGAAGCTAATTTAGCTTATATAATAGATCTATATATATACCTTTAGAAGGATTACTCCTAAGGTTTAAGTTACTTTTAATATTTAAGTTACTTTTATATATTTCTTAAAGAATAGTATTAAGTATTATAAATACTTCTTCTTTACTTTTTCTTTTATACTCTTATATTTACTTTTATACTACTTTTAGTATTTAAGCTTAGCGGACTATTATTTAGTAAGCTTTTAGTATACTCTTATAAGCGTGTGTTAACTCTTAATATTTCTATTATTCTAGCTTATAGTTATTCTCTTAGTACTCTTATTATAGCTAGTACTAATATAAGTCCTTTTATTATTATTAGAGGTAATCTAATTAGAATTTATACTTTAATTCTTATTAAATAAAGTAGACTTTTTACTTAATCTTATAATATATTTATTTCTAGATCTATAAGTTACTTATATTTACTTTAGCTTAATTCTTTAAGATTCTATTTTATACTTAAAGTAAGTCTTATATTAAATATACTTATTAATAACTACTTATTATCTCTTTAATTACTAGGTATATATTTTAGTTTAAAGGTATCTTCTAAAGTTAGAAGTCTAATTATAATACTTAGATTTCTAATATAATCTTTTATTTTTAAGTTCTAACTCTTACTATTAATAAATAAAGCTTACTTTAAGAGCTTATAAAGATTAAGTAGAATCCCTTTATCTAATATAGCTATACGCTTAGTTTATTTATTACTAGGAATACTTTTTATATTACTTAAGATATATTTTATCTACTTATCTTCTTATAAGAGCTTAATAAGTGATTAAGCTTCTTAAATAAGAATCTTTACTTCTTTTTCCTTAGAGATATAAAAGCTTTCTTTATTAAAGTGAATATTCTATATAATAATAATATAATTAAGCTATAATACTTAGATCTTATAGATATTAAAGGCGTAGAAACTTATAAGATAGCTTATATATATATATATATATTAACTTTAAATACTCTTTTTTCTTTTCTAAGTACTTATTCTACTATTAGTAAGTATACCTTATATTTATATATATAGATTCTATTTTAGTTAAGTTTAAAATCTATAGTTATATAAGCTATAATTATAGGATTATACTACTAAAAGTAGTTATAAAACTACTAGTTATTAACTTTTAGTAATAATCTCTAATTTTATACTTTACTAAGGTACTTATTATAAAAATAGATACCTATTAAAGTGTATTCTAATCTAAGTTCTTTATATTTTTACTACTTATATAATTACCTCTTAGCTAGCTTATTCTGTTATACTATTTAGTTTATATATAATAGTAAGAGAGAGCTTAAGCTTAATATTAAACTTATCTGCTTATATCTTATATCTTATAAACTCTTAAATTATAATAATTATCTTCTCTTAATTATACTTAAATTTATAAATTAAGAGTTTAAACTAAGTATATACTTAGTACTTAAAGCTTTTAATACTTTTAAATACTTTATTATAAGATTTTAATTAGAGTATATAGCTAATAAGTAGTTTACTATACTTATATTTAAGTACTAAGAGCTAGGAGTAATTTCTAAAGTATTCTAGGAAGTTAAATAGATCCTAACTAATCCTCTAAAATAGCTTTATTAATTTTCACTTTAATAAGTAGTAAGATATAACTTAAGTAATATATATAAGTATATAATACTTATACTTTAAGTATCTTATAACATTAGTTATTCTTACTTCTCTTAAGGCTTCTATTAGCTTTTAAAAAGTATCTAGACTTAAGTATTCTAATTATAAATACTATATTATTTCTGAATCTAAGTAAGATTTACTATAATCGTAAGATAAGTGAAATACTTAATTCCTTAGATAATTTACACTTATAAATATTATAATACTAGCTTTACTAAATAAGATCTTATAAAAATTAGAAAAGTAGTTTAAATACTTATTATATTTAAAAAATATAAGATTAAGTTTATAAATAAGCTATTAGATTACTAGATAATCTCTTATAAGCTAACTATTATTACGCTATCTAAGCGTATAATCTATCTTATAGTACTATAAGCTTATATTCTAAAGATAAGCTTCTAAAATAATATTTATATAAAATCTTTTAACTATAGCTATATTTATAAGTATAAAGTTAAAAGTATTCTTATTTATTCTAGTAAGTATATTTCTAAGTATATAAGTACTATATCTAATAATTAGTAATTAGAAGCTTCTATACTCTATAGTATTATATAGATCCGCTTTTATAAATAAGCTTAGTTCTAATAAGAAGCTATTATTAATAAGATTAGTAGCTTTATAGTTATTTAAAAAAGTACTTACTAATGATAAGTAATACTTATAAGCTCTTTAAGTAAAATAAACCTTAAGCTAGAATACTTAGTCTAAGTCTAAAAGTATAATAACATAATTATTACTAAGCTATCTTTCTTTCTTATTTATTAGGTTTCTAAGGAAGAAGTTCTTTAGCTTATTTAAGAATTCACTTAATTCTTAATTCTATAGAATACTCTTAATTTCTAGTAGAAATAATAAGTTAGTACTTTTTCTAAATTTTACTTTAAGTAGTTTCTAGTATTTACTTATAAAGCGCTTATAAATCTTTTCTAATTTCTTTTTATTTAGGTTTAGTTTATACTTACTAGTATTAGTAAAGAGCTTTTTATATACTACTAGCTAGAGCTTATTATAATTTTCAGAGGCTTACTTATATATTCTATTATAAGAGTATAAGTACTTTTTCCTAAATACTTAATCTACTTTACTACTAGATTCTAAAGTAGAAGAACTTTATCTTTTACTATTCTTTCCTCTAAGAGTAATAAAATAACTATATCTTTTACTTTTACTACTTATAAGTTTATAATACTATATATTAACTTCCTTTATATAAAATAATTATATAAGCTATAAAAGAGTATATAGCTACTCTTTTCTAAGATTATTAGCTTCCTTAAATTAAAAGTAATAATTATAAGATTATATATAATTAAAGTTACTTATAGTAATTAGGAAATTTATAATCCTAAGTATTCTATCTATATTTAGAATATAATATAAGATACCTTTATATATAAGCTCCTAGTAAGATATAATCTAAGTCCTAAGGTTAAGCTTAGCTCTTTTTACTAACTTAAGTAATAATTAGTATTTACTTTTAATTAAGGTTTAGATAGTACTATTTATCTAATTTAAGATATATTTAAGTAATTAAAGAAGTACTTAGATATTAAAGCTCTTATTAGTAATAATTTCTACGCTTATAATTTTAAAGTACTACTTAGCTATTATCTTCTTAATTTATTTATAAAGCTTTTAATACTAAGTTATTTAAGGTTATTAGATCTTAGTGTTTATCTTTTATAGCTCTTACTTAGCTTTTACTACTACTTTATAATTTAAAGCTTTTATTAGTATAACTTATATTAAAGCTTTTAGAATAGCTTAAAGAGATCTAGAGTTCTTACTTAAAGAGCTTTATAAAGTTCTTAAACCTTATATTACTACTTAGCTTATAAGCTTTATCTTATACCTAGTATAAGAGATTTTATATAATTCTATCTTATAAGCTATTATATTAGTTATAATTTACTTTATAATCTAAAGGAGCTTATTAAAGATTTAAGTAAGAGAAAAAGTATTTAAAGCTTTTAGATTAATATAAAGTCAGAGTCTTAGAATATTTATACTTAGTATTAAGTACTTTTTCTAAGTAAAGAAATCTTCTAGTTTTAAGTATATAGTATTAATACTAAGTAATTATCTAGATTCTAGATCTATTAGAAAAGTAAATATAATTATAAAAGAGTTATAAAGATTTGGGAATTAAGGAATAATTAAGAGGTTCTAGTTAAAAGCTTAATTAAAGTAATAGAATTATATATATACTAAGTACTTAGAAGATAGATATAGCTTTTAACTATCGTATAATAATAAAGTAAGCTTTTATATAATAGAGGGCTTACTTAATTAAGTAGAAGTTATAGTATTAAAAGATATATTTAAAAGAGTATTACCCCTTAGAATCAGAGGCTAAGAGTATATTATATATATATATAGTATACTTACTAAGTATATACTAAACCTAGGACAGGCTCATATAGCGCTAGTATTCGATATATAATAAATATTTATTAGTAGCTATAATATAAAGTAGAAAAGATATAACTACTAATGAATTAAGCTAGTCTTAAGTTTATTATATAATTTTAGCCTTATAGCTTTATAATATTAGCTTTACTTATATAATTAAACTATTATAATTAATCTATTATATTACTTTCTTCTTTAAAGAAAGCTTATCTTTAAACTATAAAAAAATTTCTTATAATTTACTTTTAATATTATAATATTATTTACTAGTTTATTATATATATTATTATCTTTTAATTTTTATAAAGTTAATTACTTAAGAAGTAATCTAAGTAGTTTTAGTTTTATAAAGTTAATTTAATAGAAATCCTAAAGTTTATATAAATAAGCTATAAAGTCTTTAGTAAAGTAGAATTTAAAGTTAAAATTAAGCTCTTTTTATTATATTTAATATTATAAAGTCTTATTTTACTTAAGGTAGACTTTTAAGATATTTTAGACTTTTTACTCTTACTTTATATCTATTTAAATAAGTTCTTATTCTTAAAGCATTTACTTAAAGAATAAGTTATTATTATATTATTAAAGTTTATTTATAAAGAAGATAACATAGACTTTAATTAAAACTAAGAGATTTAAAAAAAAAAACTTTCCTTTTTAAGGACCTTAAATAAACCTACTTATTAATTATTTAGTTTCTTTTTTAAGTAGTATATTTTTAAGTTTTTTATTATTACTTATATAAAATTATTTACTTCTTAATTAACTTTTTAATATAACTTATTTATATTTTATTTCTTTTCCTTTTATTAATTATAAAGAAACTCTTAGACTTTCCTTTAGACTTACTTATAATAATAAATAAATACTTATATATTAGTAATATTTAACTTTTTAGTAATTATTTACTTAGCTTTTAGTTAAAGCTTATCTTAATCTTAACTTATTCTTAGTTTATACTTTTATTTTAACTAATATAAAGATATTCTTAAAGACTTATATAATAAGGTTAACTAAGTATAATCTATTATTAATAGGAGCTTAGATTAATTATCTTAGTAATAGTTACTAAAAAGCTAAAAGTATTAATTTAAGTATTAGTTTATAATCTTTATTTAACTATCTATCTAGGTATTATATATAATATATAGTTTAACTTTAATACTAAAGATTTAATAAAACTTATTTTAAAAAGAGAAGATAAATTATAAGCTTTTATTTAATACTATTATTTCTAAGAGTCTATTAAGCCTTTAATAGTTAAAGATAAATAGTTATATTAAGTTATAAGTTATATGTATAAAGAAGTAAGAGATTTATATTACTTTTTTAAAGAAATAATCTATTATAATAAGTATAGAATTATACTTAACTTATCTTTTAATACGCTTTTAAAATCTATTATTAAGTATTATTATAAGTATTTAAGGTTTAATAAAAAGTAAAGATACTTTAGTATCTTATTTTAATAATAGTTTATATAATTATAAGCTAAGTAGTTTAATATAAACTTAGTTATATATTTAAGTATATTTAATTAATAATACTTAATATAAAGTAAGTTAAATATCTTAGACTTTTTAAAGTAAGTAGTAAAAATTAGTTATAAATATACTAAATAAGTTATATATATAAGCTATTTATATTTAAAACTTATAATTAACCTTTAAATAAGAGTAAGCTATCTTCTTAGAGAATATATTATAAGTCAGATTCCTTTAATTTATCTTATTAAACTATTAGAGCTTTATAAGTTTAGTTAATATAAATAAGTTTTATAATTAGATTAGTCTTATTATTTAAGTTAAACTTAACTAAAGCTTAGTAGTATATATCTAAGAGCTTCTTTAGTTCTCTTAGGATATATAAGTTTAATTAGCTTAAGTAGATTAAAATCTAAGTATATAATTTATTTTTTATTTTAATTTATCTATTAATATCTTATTTTCTTTATAATAAAGTATCTACTATTATATTTTAATTTTTAAAGTAATATATAATAGTAAAGTAGAAGATTAATAAAATCTCTAATTAATAAGCTTATTATCTTATAAGTTTCTTAGTAGTTATAAATTATTCTAATACTTTATAATTTAAAAATACTTAGAACTATTAATATCTTATTTATAATACTAGCTTCACTTTTTAATAAGTAAAGGAATATATAATTATTAGTATTTCCTTATTATAGATATTATAGTTAAGTTTAGTAGAGTTTATAGTCTTAAATAAGAATATAACTAAGTACTAATTATTATTATATTTTTATAATAATACTCTTAAGATTACCTTATTAATAGTACTAATCTTAATCTAAGTTTTTTATAATATATTATAGTATTTAAAGTAAGTAAAGAATAAAATAACTTCTTCTAAAGCTTAATATATAATTAGCTAAGTTAATATTATCTTAAATAAGACTAAGGCTTTAGTAGGTTCTATTAGTAGTTTAGTAACTTTGTTATAATTAAAGATAAATTTCTAATAAAAGTTATAAAATCTTAAAAAATAACTAAATACCTTAGATTATCTTAGAGAGTTCTTAATTATTTATATATATTATTACCTTAAAGTCGATTTTAATTCCTTTAATAATAATATAGAAGCTAAAGAACTTAATCTTTTTAATATAAAACTTACTCTTTTAAATATTAATAGGAAGTCTATATTATTATAAGTATTATAAAACCTTCTTAATATACTTCTTATATTTTAAGAGATTATTAAAGTAAATAATATTATTATTTAACTATATAATATAAAAATTATCTAAGTAGTTAAAGAGTGTATTATTTATATACTACTAAAATATAATTAAGTTATTTATTAAACTAAATAATATTACCTTATACTTATAACTCTTATATTAAATATAAAAGGTAGTATATTCTTTAAAAGCGAGATCCATATAGATTTAATAAGATATACTTTAAATATTAATCTTAATAAAGATTTTAGCTTATTTTTTAACTATATAAATACCTTATTAATAAGAGGTAAGAGATACTTATCTTTTTAAGTAATTTTATTTAGCTTTAAATAGTTAATATAAAAGTAGAGACCTTTATTTAACTTCTTAATAAAGAGAGTTAAATAAGTAAATAAAATATAACTTAAGATAATAAAACTCTTATTTAGATTCTCTTCTAAGTTTTTCTTTATTACTTAAAGCTCTATTTTAATTTATTAATATAAAGAGCTATACTTATAGTTAATATCCTTTTTTAACTTAATTTTATAATTTAAACCTAAGATAAAGTTTAAAAGAAAGTTAATAGTTATCCTTCAAAAGGCGCTAGTAAATTCTTTATATTAATAAAGAAGCTTCTTCTTTAAGATATCTTTATATAATTCCTTAAGTTTAGTAGAACTTTATAACTTAGCTTTTTAAGCTACTTAGTTAATTACCTTATTAATTTTATTAAATATTATTATAAAGAATTCTAATCTAAAGAGTTATAAGATATAATAAAACCTTATAATATTAATTTTTATAATATTTATCTTTAAAATAGTTTTTCTTTTTTAAGTAAAGTATTAATAAAGTAATATTATATCCTTTAAGATTATAGTAAGAAGTTTATATAAAGTAAGGTTATATATAGCTTCTTTTTTATTTATTTAATTAAGTTTTATACTTAGCTACTATATATTAAAATAAAGAGCTCTTAGATAAGTCTTTAATTTTCTTAGTATTATTAATTCCTTTCTTATTCTATTTAATAGTATTTCTTTTAAGCTTTATATTTTATTATATAATACCTTTAAAAAGAGAAGGAAAGGTACTGAAGCTTAATAAGAAGTATATTTATAAGAGTTAGCTCTCTTATATCTTCTATAGTTTAAACTATTACTTAATAAGAAAGCTATATATTAGTATCTTTTATATCTTTAATTACTTCTTAATAAAATATATCTTATTAGTTTATTACTTATATTTATAATAAGTCTAATAGTTATAAAGTATCTTAAAAGAGCTATATTAATTAAAAGAAAACCTTAGAAATCTTCTTATTATAAAGCTAGATAAAGTAATAGTTCTTAATATTTAGCTATATATTAAAATAAGCTATTTAAGTCTATCTTAAGAAAATCTTATAGTTCTTTAGATCTAAAAGTATAAATAAGATCTTTTTTAATATATATTAATTAATTAAGATATTTAAAAGGATTATATAAAAGGCGATATTATTAACTTATTTATTATAGCTCTGGCGCCCTTTACTTATATAAAGTTAAATAAAGAAGTAAGTTTTATACTAAATTTCCTTATAAGGTCTTTAATAAAGTAAATATTAATAACAAGGTCTTTTCTCTAGCGGCCCTTCGTAAGCTCTGAAGCTAAAGGACCTCGCTTCGCTACGGTCTAGCTAATTAAGTTAAATTATTACTTGCAGGCTCGCGCTAATCTGACGTATCTAATCAGGGTCTTTCACGTGATAGTATTTTTTAAAATAAGATCTATAAAACGTATAATATAAGATAGAAAGTAATATTACTTATTTTAAAGTTAAAAAGTATAAATAATATAATTCTAATATTATTATAAAATAATATATAAAAGATAATAAAACTTCTACTAATTATTAACTAATATATATTAATCTTCTTAAGATTAAGTATTTACTTTAAAAAAGGATCTCTTTTCTTAAAGTTCTAAGTTTTTAGCTTTAAGAGTATTTCTTTTAAATTATTAACTTTTTCCTTTTTAAAAAAGAAATTAATACTAAAGTAATATCTTAAGACTTTAACTTTTATAATTATTATAATATAAAGCTCTAAGTAATTCTTAGTAATATAGCTTATCTTCTTATAATTATAATATATAATAGTTTTAAAAAGTAAAAGAATTACCTTAACTATTATTATTAAAGTTAAAGTAATAAGAATAAAGATATTATTAAAAGATAAAAAAATAACTAAGTCTCTTTTTAAGAAAGTAAAAGTTAAAAAGTAGATTATAAAAGTAAGAGCTTAAGTAGTTATTATAATTTATTAATATTATTCTTAAGTTTAATATACTTTCTTATTTAAGAAATCTATTATAAATATAAAGTCTTAAAAACTTCTATTAAAAGTAAACTTATAAATTACTTAATCTTTGAGAGTTAAATATAAAAAGTTATAAAAGTAAATAATAAGGCTTTTAATATATAAGATATAAGTATTTTAAATAAGCTTTAAGAACTTTAAGTAATACTTAGTAAATAACTTACTTATTATTATTTAAAGCTTATTTAGACTTATCTTAGTATCTTATTACTTAAAAGTATTATTATAAATACTATTAATATAACTAAATATTTCTTTAGTATTTATAAAAAAGTTTATAATATTAACTTTAAAATAAAAGAATAAATAACTTTAAGTATTACTTTTAATATAATTATATATTATAACTTATTAAGCTTTTCTATTTAAGTAATAATTATTATTAATATCTAACTTATTAATTATAAAAGTAAATTAAATATATTATTTTAAGCTATTAGAAGGACTAGAGAACTTATTAATATATTATTTAAGTAAAAGTCTTTTATATTTTTATCTTTTAAGTTAAAAGCTTATTATTAAAAGCTAAGTAGCCTTAACACTTTTAACTTAGTAATTAAATTAATAAGTATTTTTATTACTTTTTAAAAGTTTTTTTTTTTTTTATTTTATAATTAAGTAAGCTTTTTAATTTCTTTTTTACTTTTAAAAGCTTTAATTATTAATATAAAAGTAAAGTATTCTTTTTAAAAGTAATTTTATTAGTCTTAAGAGTCCTTATTAGTAAAAGATATAATATTATTATAAGAAGTTAAGAGAATTATATTATTTCTTTTATTTATATTATTTTTATAAAGTATAATATAAGTAAGAGAAAAGTTTAAAAGAAGTTATAAAAGTAGATTTTTTCCTTTTAATATTAGAAAAGTAATAAAAGTAATTATAAGAATTAAGTTATATTATAATTTATTTTCTC